>NC_137664.1:26782146-27382146 GCF_963422515.1 Blennius ocellaris
GAGAAGACGAGCTCCACCCGGTCATCGCAGCTGAACTGAATCAGGTAATTGTTGTAGAATATCTAGGATCTCTTTGATTCTTGGGCCTACGTATTCACTGATACTTCACTGCCACCCCAGGCCGGTTACGTTGTTGTTAGATTTGAGCCCCTTAATCAACGTTGTTTTTACTGGTGGCGCCAGCAACTGGCCTCGGAGGATGAGATTACAGGGAAACGACTTTATATACAACAGAGAGGAGTTTGTGGGGGGTTGGTCAGAATGTACATGTCTGTGTGTGTGTGAGGATGTTTTGTGGAATGTGTCTTTGTCTGTCAGGTGTGGGAGCGCTCCGGCTTTATGTCTGAATAAATTCCACTCTAAGCATCTCACCCTGTGTCTCACTTCATCTTTCTTAACCTCCGGCCGTCACTGAAGAGCAGAAATTATCCACTATAGTAATGAATCCCTCAGCAGCTCCACTTCCTCAAACACAGCCTGAAACAAAAGGGGAGGAGAGACAGGAGAGGGAAAAACACCCAACCACGCCCCTAAGAGGCCTCTGAGGAGTGGGGCGTGACAGTTTTATCTGTTTATTAAATGTATAAATTAGATATTTGATCAGAGACATGCGGAAATGCTCAGTGGACTGTGTGTTGTGTCCTCAGTTAATGGAGATTTGGAGGCGAAGGGTGATGAGGAGGCCCTATGGCTCCAGCACGAGTGGACTCCGCTCCAGTGCGTCCCGAGTGTATGGCTGTGCCAGCACATCCACAATGCAGAATTACGCACGGTTTTCATCGTGCCATTTATATGCTTACTCTGAAATTAGACTGATCGTTACACACCTTTTCACAATTACTAATCAATCAGTTCTTTCCACCGCTCTATCATTTGAAAATGAAAGTCTGACATATGGACATGGTGCTGCTGATTCAGTAGTAATGACACACTAAAGAAACATCTATACCACTGCACCTCGGCTGTTTATGATCACATAGATGAATAAGTCTGATATGTGAAGACGTTAAAGGGATGATATGCATCTGGCATCAATTGTCCACCTCATCGTGAGCACCACCAGGTTCCCCGTCTCCAAAATGTGTGTGCGCAAGGTTCAAAGTTCACATCCTCCCGCCAACTTGATTTTTTAAAATCACAAACTTTATGTTGGAAGTGGCGCACGCATGGTTCAAGAACTTTTTTGCGCATAAGCGACCATTATAAATGAGGCCCCTGGACTCTCCAGAAGTTGTCACCTAAAACAAGAATAACAAGCGCACTAAAACTTCCAGTACAGCATCAGTTATAGTAAGGTTAAAGGTAAGGATGCACTTACTGCTTACTGTCCATGTTCATAGTGAAGCTTTCCAGCAGATGTGTTGGACGAGATGGCGTCAGCCAGGAACAGAGACCACATATGACAGTGTAGCTCCATTTAGGCATCAGATGATTAAATGATAGTTATTTGATTCTCATTAGATGTGTGTTGTACCCCCCTGTGTATGGACTTGGTGGAGAAAGCCATTTGAGCTCATTTTCTAATTTTATATCATCGTTATTAAATTAAGTCACCCTCATTCATCAACTCAGACACTGTTAAGCCCCAGACATGCAGGGATTAACATATTTCAGAGAAGCTAAAATAACATAGTATTACCTTTCAGAATAGAATCCTGCTGGTTGTGTTCAATGACATTATCATATGTTTTTGTTGGTCATGAGAAATCACGCATTCCTGAACGTAAACCCCCATGTCCCTGCCTTCACAGGACGAGTGCAGCCAGCAGTGTTTTCCTCAGGTTGTTGTTGCTCTTTGAGCCACGTTGCTGAGCTGCGTTTAAATTTAGCGTTACTCTGGTCATCTCATGTCACAGTTGGACATTCAATCTTAAATAGGTCGCTACACTGAGTGCACCAAACACATGTTCAAACCACACTTTTAACTTGCTCTTTTGTACTTGATTATGAAGATTTTGAATAAAAACAACGACATATAAATGCTTTATATTAGGGAGGAGCCAATACCGATAAGTATGAGTACAAACCTTTAGCCAGTAGTTGATACTGAGCACTGATACAAGTACAGTGCTTATGTGAGGCCATAAAGGCTATGTTGCACCAGGTTATGTTAGGCCATGATGGATCCCACCTCCATCACCTTTTCTTCTTCTATAGCTCAGCTACAGCATGTCACAATCCCAAATCTTCCTCCTCCTCAGCTTCAAATATCTGTCTTTCTACCTCATTCTCCTCTTTCATCAACTCATACACAACTTGACGAGACAGCTTATCACGACAGTGTTTTTCCCCACATGCAAATGCAACATACCCAAAGATCACACGCTTAGGGACTGGTGTCCTTCTACTGCAATGTGCCACACTCCAGTACAGGACATAACAGTGTTCAGTGTCTCTATAGGCACCAGCTCCAGCTCACTCATGGCTGTACCTGTCTTATTTTATTCATGTCTATCATGTAGCTTTTCTGAAAACATTTGAAGCAAGAAATAAGCTGTGCAGATGAGTTTTAAGCTCCCTTCACATCCTCTCGCTGCATCATCAAAACATTGCAATAAATGTGCCTGCTGTGAGGCGGCATGGGCTCCGAGTTCACCCTGCTTCTTCTTGGACTATGAAATGTCCTGACGAAGACTCTTTAGCATGTAGCATGGAGCACGGTTCAGTTAGGTGCTGAGTTGGTAAGCACATAATCTGCGACATGGGGCAGATTCTGCTGGTCCAAGTGTCACTGCTGATTAACTTGCCGGTGTTGCATGAGCTTTCACCCTGTCTCTTGATATTTTGGCAGATTCATTTCCCGTTTGTCATTCTCATCAATATTAAAGAATCTCCAAACCACAGACATCACTCGACATGTGAGCGACGTTGCTGATGCATGACAGCATATTAGAGTTCTTTTTCTTAGTAAGCATACAAGTACTCTGTGCAGTATTGGATACCCGATATCGGTATCTTTACATTCCTCCAAATGTAATCAACCAAATTTTATTTGACAAATTTTCAAGTGAAAACACATTGTTAGTGTATTTTCATTTCAGAAAGGTTTCAAACGAAGCACATAAATGCAGTTTTCATGTCGCGTCTCCAGTAGGACTCTGTTTCTGTAAACCACCAACAAATGCACTGAGTACACAAGTACGCTGTAAACATTGAAACTGGTTTAAACTCTTTCTTCATGGTTTTTGTTCATTCGGTATCTGTATGGAAGAAAAAAATGTGTTTCCACATGTGATCCAGATGATGGTGTCGTAAATACACACTTGAAGAGGATCTGTTAAGTCAAGGAGAGAATTACACGCACCACACCCGGACATACTTCATGCTCATGCACAGACGTGTTTGCTATGGCCATGGTGCTCATGTGCACAATTGTTTACTACAACTGGACTGCATATGTGTAGTACCAGTGTCGGAGTGTTTTCAAAAAGTCGCACTTTGGAAGCCACTTTTAAAAAGCTTCGTTTTCAGTGAGTCTGAGCAACATTGTCATTTAAACGCACACCCAAAACACAATGGAAGTTTTCTTTTTTCACTTGAAAACATTAAACGGTGCCTTAGATATTGTGTGTTGGATCTTGAACACAAGACTCTATTGGAGAAGTACCAATGAAGATTAAGATTCTTCATTACTTGTTTTAATGTATTTATTTAATTTCTTTTATAGCTTTACTGTATTTATTATAGTAATATATTTGTTTTATTTCTCTGTAAAGCTTTTCTGTGTTTATATGATTTCTTTGTAAAGCACTGTGAATTGCCCTGTGTTTGAATAGTGCTCTATAAATATATTTGCCTTGCCTTTTCTTGCCTTGCCTTACCAGAGATCTCCGTGGGGCTTGTAAAACCAGAAAAAGAACCCTACTTTTTTTCAAGACATTCAAGAGAAAGCCTCAGAAACTGGATTGATTTCACTCTTATGGTTTTGATAGGTTGTTGAGAACAAGAGGTTCCTGCAAATTGCCTTCCTTAAAAGCAATATTACCTTTCTTAAAGGCAATGTATTAGGCGCTTTAGGACACTACAATTTGGTCGCAGTTATGAAAAAGTTAAATTATCTCAGCGGTGCAGTTCATAATTGGAGAAAGGACACGTTGGTAATTACTGGGCTTGGCACAGAACAAACCTGCCCGATTCAGAGTGTCTGGCCAATGGAACAAAGGTCTGAGAGTCTTGCAAGTGGCACTATGATAATTACTTACTTCAAATAAATACTTGTGTAAAGTGTGAACGCTCAGAAAATAAACTGATGTAATGACAGAATTCTTTTGGAATCACTTTTTCAAAGGCAGTACTTTAAGGACTGATGTCAGCACAATATGTAGAAGTGGTTCAAATAATGTTACTCAATTAAAAACACAAGTTGGGTTATTGGTGATTACACAAAGTCAACCTTTAGCTTCATTGAACGCTGATATCTGGAGTGATGATCAGAGCAAAATAACATATTTGGGCAATAAAGACTGTGTGCTTCTCCTAGGTGACAGGATGTTTTCCAAAAAGGAGGAACAGAAGTCGTTTGGCAATGGCCGACTGAGAGACCAGTGGGAGAAGAGAGCGGCGAACATTGCAGAACAATGCAAACAAGAAGATGAGCTGAAGCAGAAGAGTTCACTCAAAGTGTGAGAACTAATGATGACATAACATTTCTACAGCTGACTCTCATTCCGTATTTTGTTTATGGTTAGTTTAGAAGCATTGCTAGAGAAAGAGGTGAAAATACAGCATTTATACACATGATTGACTTGGATGTGTTCCGGTAGTCGAACTTGGGCCAAAGCTTTCAGGTAACAGAGAACCCCAATTTCAAAAAGGTTGCTATTATTTGTGATCTCACACAGTGAGAAATGCTGAGAGGCTAACTTGTATCTTTTCCCTTTAGTTCACAAAACCTAAAATGTGCTTTGATTCAGAGGCGACAACGAGGCATTTGTGTTCATATATCTCCTCTTTTTTAAGTACAGTTGACCACAACATCGTTTCTTACAACGCCTTGTTTCAGCTGCACGTTTTGGTTTTTTATAATAGAAAAAGAAAATAGTGATGGATACTGTTGACCCTTTAACTTTCAAGCAGTGGACTGCTTCAAAGAATGAAATCTGTCAAAGTAAACCACAAGACACTTTTCAGAATCGACCGCACATGTGGAGCTTTGCTTTTATTTTGAGGGCTTCAGCTTCAGCATTCTCTCAGTGTGGACTCACTGTAATCACAGATTACACAAGATGCCTAAAGGCCAATTCATACTCCATAAGAACAAGAGGAAAGTTCAGTAGTGCAGAGTCCTGCCAAACAAAATTATGTAGTTTCCTTCAGCGAGCTCCTACTGACCGAACAAATTAGTTTTTGCAGTGCCAGCCGAACTGTGTAGGTCCCACACTGCCGAAACTTCTGTACTGACGTGTTCCAGCTCGCTTATCATGATCAGTCATATTTGAATCATATTTAGCTTCTAACATGGCTACTGTCTGAGCGCCACAGCTTGTTAAAATGTCATGATGCACCTGAACGCATCACTCAAAGCGCTCAGCTCCTGCAGTTAAAACCAGACCAACATGGCGCTTGTACAAAAACTCTCTTTTATTACTGAAACAGTTCATAAATGCATTTTTGGCAGCCATGAAGTGAGCAATAAACTGTGCAGTTGAAAAGTGAAAACACCACTTCACAGACGTGTGGCTGCTGTGAGGCCTGCAAGTTCTGCAGTGTCTTATGGGAGTATGAACAGTCCCATAGAAAAAGCCTTTTTTTCGTCAGCTTGCTGACATCACTGCCGAAGTTTCTGCTTGTTCTTATGGGTTTAAAAAGGAAGTATGCAGGGGCCTTTACAGCACCGCCATCTTGGGGAGGTCTCCCGCTTGTGCTAA
The DNA here is from genome assembly GCF_963422515.1 of Blennius ocellaris. Lineage (NCBI taxonomy): Eukaryota > Metazoa > Chordata > Actinopteri > Blenniiformes > Blenniidae > Blennius > Blennius ocellaris. Next base: position 26,788,014 of record NC_137664.1, read on the forward strand.
ACATATAGATCCCAGGCTTGAAAATCCACAAAATCATTTGTAGCTTGCTTGCTAGTCCACGTATCAACACAAATAATACCTCATTTTAAAGCTGAGGAAATGCTCTAACCCTAACCCATGGAAGACTTTCCCCCCTCCCAATAATTTCTCAATGAGGTTTCCACAGGAGCTTTTCCATTTTTAGCACAAGTGGGAGACCGCTCCAAGAATGGCAGTGCTGTAGGCACGTCACATCAACATGTGCTGATTGGCCGTGCAGCATCTAGTTTTTATATCTATGGCTGGAATGATTCAGACAATCTGAAAATGTGGTGAGGGGGACTCTCTCAGCCCCAACAGACAAAACGTTTAGGAATCATTGATTTCAACCAAATATAATTTATACACACAACTAATATTATTAATCAGACCTGCTTTCTGTTGTGACATGTACAGTGAGCATGAAAAAACCCACATTCATAGTTTGTACTTCAAAACTGATTTGTCTTTGCCTCAAATGTATTAAATGTTCTGAAATCTAAGTATATAAGTAACCTTTCACCTCTTAAAGAAGAAATGTCTTTGATGAAAAAATAAACACAAGACAGTTCTTTTAACCTTATTTCATTTAATAAATAAATGAATTTTTATTTTAACCCACAGCCTTTCCTCCAAGTGGAACTACCACTGGTCTCTTGTTTCCAATGAAGACAAAATGAAAGTAGAAATGTCTGACTTCAGAAGGGTGACCAGTGGTGCAGACGAAGCAGAAAAAAACAAGCCCAGAATCAGATTTAAAGTGGTCCCTCCTGCTCCCAAAGCCAAACCTGTACCCACTCCTCCCCCTCCTCCTCCACCCAGGAGGTCTGCTTCGCCCAAACTTCGCAGGGAAAAACGTAAAGTTGAGGTGGATGTTTTCCGTCTGTGCTGGAAGGAATCATGGAGGAGTTTAAAGCCTCCAAAATATCTTTTCTTGAGAGCCAGAGAGTTGAAAAGCAGATTCCTGGGCTTCACCACCATAGACGCAGAGGCCATCACCAAGTACAAGGCAAAGAAGAGCGGATTAGAACCAGAATTCATGTTTCCTGCTCATAAGTGGAGTCAGTCCTGGAAACAGGTACAGTGACTGATGCGAACTAAAGTGTCCACATAAACTACAGATGTTGATATCTGTCGAATTGTATGATATTAGGTGGAACAAATAGATAATGTGAGGAATAAGGAATAAGGAACTTTATTATCATTGTAATAAAACAATGGCACTTTGTTAGTGACAACCAGTCAGTTGCGGCAGGGTTAACTATAAAAGTAGAATAAATAGGATAAAAAGAATACAAATCAGCTAGCTTTGATAAAGAACGAGACACATTTGTTAAATATTCTGAGCTGAAGCCTGCTGTTATCAGTTCTTTGTAGATTCTCTCTTTTATGTTAGGACAAAATCTACACTGCAGCAGGATGGTGGGTGTGACAGAAATATCTTCATTATTTACTACAAATTAGCATTCTTACACATTTAGCTCCAAATAAACTTTGCGGAGCCATGTAAAACCTTCAAACTCGAGTTAAGATGGCTTTAAAACATGTATTACATGTATGTAGCTTTGTGATTGAAACTACGGGTGTTGTCAGGATAGTCAGGGATTTGGTTCAACTGGGGAGGATGCTGAAAATGTTCACACCTCAATTTGGTTTAGTTTAGCTTTTGCACATTTGAGAGCGGACCAACTGCCTGGACAATGTCACACAATTACAACAGCTGCTCGGTTGGGGATGCTATTGCTCAAAACTAACACTGACCACAGAGGAAGAAAAGCATGTCAAAGAAGAAACCTGGCTCATTGATTGGTCCATGCCAAAAGGGGAAATCTGACAGCTAATTACTACCCTGCAAGTGGCTAAAGGGGCTAGTTAGGTAGTGGTTAAAGGTTAGCCACAAGCAACCACCATATATAGTATTCAGATCAGATATTGATGACGCCTTCCTCACTACTTCCTCACTATTTCACGTCGGCCACCAAGAGATTCTCCAACATTTTCTTTCTGCATCTGCTTCTTCAGGTTTGTGTTGTTTAGCTATGTTTGTTTTCTACCCAGAATGCACTGCACTCTAAATCACATCCTTGTTCCATTGCCTGGAAAGCCAAGTGATAGTCCCTGATGTATTCACCCTGTCCTTGAACCAGACCCCTGTGAACTTCAGTTCTCTTCATGGACTTTCTGGCAAAGTCCATTTCATTTGGGTGTATTTGAAAGTTTCTTTGTTGATCACAATTTAACGATCTATAATCCTCTTCAAAATGTCAGCATCAGTTCTCATGAAAGCAGACTTTCCAATAGGGGTGAGAGGATGTGATGTAGCGCGCAAGGCATTTTGGGTAAAGCTGGCAAGAGAAGGAAATAGTGAGTATGGTGCTCATTGATATCTGGTCTGAAGACTATACATTGCAGTTGTTTGTGGCTATCCATTAGGTTCAGTCCAGACCAATTAGAGAGCCGTGTTTCTTCTTAACTTCCTCTGGTCAGTGTTTGTTTTGGGCAATAGCACCCCCAAATGAGCATAAACTAAGGCTTATGAGAAGAACTTCAATTTAGTTGCTATGAAATGGTTTAGCTGTCAGAGCCACAGCAGCTGTTTTTAGTTTAGCCATTTCGCAGTTGCAGCAGTTTTGCTTTCTTCAGATGTTTATATATCTATAGTGTTTGGCTGCTTCAGCCATAATAGCTATTGTATCATTTATTTTTTAGCTGGTTTAGCACGTAAATCTTCTCCACTTGTTTGCTGTTCAGTTCAACTTTATTATATAATTCATAGCATTAGTTCAAGATCACAAGTCATTCAAGTGATACTTTTTCTTTTCTCTGAATGTCTAAGGTCAGAACCCTACAATCAGATTCTATAAATATGTATTTGTTTTTGTTGGTTTTCAGGTGAAGAGTCCAGCCCATTTGAAGTGCTCAGCAAATCAAATATACCAATGGGAAATCCTTTTGGAAAGAAATCTGGTTTGCAATGCTGTGATAGACATATACTCTCTTCCAGTCTGGGCTGGTACCTGGAAAATCATGAACTTTCCTTTCAGACAGCTGAAAAAGGACTGGGATATTGTATGGCCTGATTACCAACCAATTATCAGTGACAAGTCTGTGGAAATTGAGCAACTGGAGGAGCAGGTTGGTAATATGGTTCTGCTGCGATGACGATGTACAAGAATTTGTAGAGCTAATACTGTTACCAAAGAAAAAGGCTTGACAACACCACCCTGGGGATTTTACTCTGAGCTCTTTTAACACAAGGCACAAAGGTATTCAAAAACCTCATTTCTACTGCACAGTATGTGCCGACACAGTACGGTACAAGCTTTCATGTATTTCCACTGACAAAATGTGTGGATAGTACCTAGAGTATGGTACCCAACCATTTTTTGTAACTCCATTGTGGTACCGAGCACATCGGTAACATGTTCCATAAGGAGGAGCCATCTGCTGATTGGCCGTGATGATAGTCAGTCTTGAAAAGCTCAGAATTGTAGAAATAGCTCCTATAAACCCTCCCATTGTTTTTTGAATGCACTGCTTTGTGTACGCTGGTTCTTTTGTTAACTGGGTTTACTGAAATATCAGCACTCCACAGCACCTTGGTTCTCTGACAAGGTGCAGACGCTTCTCTTCGTAGCAGGAGAGGAGTTCTGGAGCTGGAGCTGGACACTGATGTTTGTAATGAGAAAGTTTTCCAAGCTTTGTCACAGAGAATGGAGGCTCACAGCTTTGCTTGGACGCCTGAGAACTGCCGCACACCAATTGTGTTCCACAATAGTCCTGCGTTTCCTATTCCATAATGACATTAGATACCTCTGTTGTTACGCTGTTCTTCACAATCCTGCCTACATTTTAACGATACTCTCTGCGGTGGAACCGCACAACAGATTTGGGTCTGGCCATGCTGCGCAGTTGAAACAAGGCTTAAGGGGCATGAAATGTTACAATTTTAAAAAACACACAATTTACACTCCAATCTTGGAGTACTTGGGGAAGGGGAAAACCCATTCAGGGCTGAGGCCTTGCGGATGCCACCACCAAGTCACTAGCACCATCACCACCGAGAACAAGAACTAAGAACATTAAATGCAGGTTTACACTATGTTCATGGCAGCTCCAGCAGCCCCGTTTACCCGAAACGTTAGTGCGCCATGGGATATTGAGGAATTCTTAGGAAGGTCAGGCACATCTTTCACGTTCTGTCAATACTTTCTATGGATGAAATATGATATTTGAAGCATGTTTATGCCCCAAAGGGCCACCAATAGTGAAGATAATCATTGTATCCTGAGACTTTTACCGGGTGCATACATACCTCTTGTTTTCTTTTTCAGTGGCATAGCTTGGAGAAGGTCTTCTGTCGTTGATTGTTCAGACTCGAACTAAATTTCCCTACGGGGCACAGCTCCTCCCAGACCATGCACGCTGTGGCAGACTGGACTAGAACGCAGCACGTTGGGTCCACAAATCATCATATGCCAGGACAAGCCATGATTGAATGTGATGAAACGGTTACCAGACACCGTAGCTTTGCCGTGAAAAGCGTGACGACATGATAAAACCCGAAGCAACCATGATTGAACACACATTAAACATCACTTCCTTTTTACCTTCCCGTCTCACCATGAACTGTCTCCAAGTTCTTGCTACGGGCTACTGAGTTTCTCATGTCCGCCGTGGCAAACTTTTTGATAGTTTAAAGAATCTGGCACGGTACCCAGGGCAATGATGAACTGTAACATCTGCCCATCCCGTCCCCATGCATTATCTCACGTCCATCCCGTTTTGTCCATGGTGGCCTGAAATGGGGCTGCCGTGGCTGCTGGGAACATAGTGTAAACGTACCTTAAGACGGAGCAGTAAACACATCCAGGCCATGGTGTCGAAGGAAAGCAGAAGCAGAGAAAAAACTGCAGCAAGCCCAATAAGCAGGTGTCAGTAGCACCCACACAAGAAAAGTACTATAGGTATTGATAATACACTGAACATAATGTGGTGAGTGCTACACTACATATAGTGTGGGGGACATTAACCACCACACCGCAGCACACAGGCAGTATCCCTACAATGCCAATGTATTGAGCAAGCTGACAGAAACAAACAACCAGTGAGGGGAAGCAGCGTGCAGCTAAACAATCTATAACCGCTATGTGACACACCAGTGATGACGGAGGTGCAAAAGAACTGCAGTGGGAGGACTGCTGCCATCAACGGCCACCAGCGGCGCTCATTACAAGCAGTGGCAAATATAGACAAAGGATACATAATACCACATGGCTAGTTAGCACCTCCATGCTGCAGCACTGCATTACTCTTGTTGGATTCTTCCTTCTGCTGTGAGTGGAGTTGCTGAGTGGAAATTGCATGATCATAACAAAAACATACCATTTGAATGATGATATGTCCTTCAAATGTAGTGTCCGTGTAACTTCAATTTATTTGACCATTTTATGGTTAAAATGGTCATGTTTGTTTTCATGACATGCAACAAGGAGTGGTTCTCCCTCATCAGATTGAACAATTCTGTACAAACAGGACTGAGCACATTTCATGAGCTTTTTCAAGGTTTGTTTCCAATGTACTTCATGTCCTCTTATTCCAAGGAATAGTTAATATCCCACATATACTGTATGTCAGTAAGACATTTCTTTCTGATCTGATGCAGAACTGTAATAAAAATAACTATTTCTACCTGTAAGGGGCTGTACTGGGAAAACATTCTTTCCTCAACTTAAGGACAAAGGAATGACCATACAGATAAAGACCCAACAAAAGATTCACACTTTTAAAAATGTATCAAAATATACAAAACTTATCTCTTAAATCTGTTTACATTTTTAGATCAATATTAATAGGAAATACATTTTGGCATGATAAACGTATTTGCAATGTTAAAGATTTCTATTTCAAAAAGGAGGAGTGACTGTATGAATAAATAAAGATGGCACACATTCCAAGATTGTCCACGTGTACCATACAGTAAACAATGCAGAAATAGTCTCCTGTTCTTTTTAAAGATGAGTGTTGTTAACTCTGACAGGATGAACTTGAAGACTGGGAAGATTCGTGGAAGCTGTCAGGTCTGGAAACAGACAACAGGACGCGAATAGAGATAAATGAAGTGTGCATGCCGGGATGGAACCTGGCTTGGCTGGCATCTGCACCCCCTCTACAGGAACGAGAAGACCAGGAGAGAAGCTGGAGCTCCTGCTGGGGATACAGTCAGCAGTTCAGGTCAGTCTGTGCAGGATCGCAAGCAAGTCTTTCAAAGCAGGAATAATGTGCACCCATGGCCTGATTACATTTGTACATACAATAATGTTGTTGATACATAATGTTTTGCTCTAAAAAGCAAATAAAATGCATATCTCAGGCCAATTAATACTACTTAAATCAGAAAACAAGCATTTGTTAATTTCAATTGCAACTGAGAGCATAAGTTATATTAATTCATGTTCAAGCATGTTATGTTATGCAAAATTTCCATAATAGCCTATAAGAAAAAAATATATAAGCAGCTTTGGAAATGCTCATACTTAAACTAAGTTTTCCACAACAAAAGCAGAATCATTTGAATATATCTGAACAAAGAAATGTTTTATTTTTCTGAGCAGGATGTCGCTTCAAAGCTTCCATAACTTTTAATTAAGACATTATTAATTCATCTTGTGAATTGAATTGAGCAGTTTATATATTTTTGAAGGGAGCAGGAAGAATAGTTATACTTAAATTCCTACATCCTGCTAACCACTACAAACTTATTAACATAAAGCATCACCATCTCACCTAATCTTCAGCTCCACTCAGTGCCTATATAACAATCAATAATTAAAGCTGGAAGTAGGGCTGCCACAACAAATTGATAAAATTAATAAAATTTGATTATTAAAAATGTTGGCAAGGAATTTAATTAGCGATTCGTTGTGTTGTGCGATTTATGTGTCACTTGGCCAGTAATGCCAAAGTTCCGGCACGGCACTCGAGCTAGCTGGCCAGCCACCAGAGCGTGCTACGATGCGGAGAGACGTCACAGAAGCTGACTGGTGTTTACTCTCTCTGAATCAACATGAAAGTTGCGTGGCAGCACTTGAGCTAACTGGTGAGCCGCTGTGCCACGCTCAGATGTGGGAAGACATCACCGGGGCGTGCTGGGGCGGCGAGCTGCTAACTGACTAGTCAGCGGAGCACGCTGAAATGCGAGAAGAAAAAAATAAAACAACTCGTGCAAAGCGGAAGATGTAAACAACAGAGGATTCATAAGGTCTGCCGCCCTGGCTGAGATTACTGTTTTAACGTCACATATCTGAGGAGCTCTAAGCCCCGCCTACTTTTTAACCTACTTTCTGGAGGAAACTACCAGATTTGGCTCCAATTACGTTGACCGCATCGTACCGCTTTACCTTATGCCACGTACTGCTCCATACCTCTGTTTGAGCTTGCAAAAATATAGACAATTTCATTCCATACACCATGACCACAACAAAGAAAAACTTTGAGGCGTAAATTTTAAGGTTCTTATAGCAATATCTTACTATTCTGGTCACTCAGGATGAAACTGGACTGTAGTCCCTGAAGTACATTAAATCTTATTTAATAATTATCTTGTATACATTTTCCATAAATGTGTATTTATGTAGATATACTGTATACATCTTTGTATTGGTTCAGTTATGTGCCTTTAAATAATAATAACATATTTGATGTTTGGTTCGTTCAGTATCAACTGGTCCAACAATTTGAAATTTGAAAATGAATTTTTTTTTAACTGATTCATTGATTCATAAAAAATAATCGACCGATTAATCAATTATTAAAATAGTGGTTAGTTGCAGCCCTCGTTGGAAGCAGCCTTTGTCGGTACCTTGCACTCTCACCGGTCGGGTTCGGGCCAATCATGGCTTCCGGCCCAGTCATAGCCCTGTACTATGCCCGATCATTGTAACCGTCTTGTGGTTGTAATCAGATGTGGACTCTCAAGCAATATTTCAATTTTCAGCCAGATCCAAGCATAGATACCCCATTTCCAGTAGCTGGCACTATGCCCAATGGTTGGTATCTCATATGGCTCTTATCAGATTTGGACTCGAATGCAACATGAAAAGTTTGAGCCCGAGTGAACAATGTTGAGGGTATTTGCAGTATGAAAGATTTATTCAGTCCTGACAAGTTTGTCAAATTTGGTGAGCATGTTTTGGGCAGCAGAGCAGTAACAGCAAACAAATGCGGTTTTGTTTGCATTCTTGCAGAAGAATCTTTTATGTTTCCCTTACACCCATTTTAAAGCTTATCTTTGAAACAGACAAGAATGATTTTTCTGGATTCATTGGATCTTTCTGGACTCATTGGGCTTTTATGGATTTATCAGATTTTTGTGAACTCATTGTATCGGAGTTGGAAAGCCTATGCCCGAACAGGCAGGAGGTGAGGTTGCACCCTTGAAGATAAAAGCAACAACTCAGAGGAGGATAGCTCCATGATATAATGATAATCTACGAACCCTAAAGAAATCGGCATGGAAATTAGAGTTGAAATGGTTCTTTACTCAATTAGAAGTGTTTTGAACAGCCGAGAGAGATAGTTTGTTAATCTATATAAAAAAAATCCCTCAGCGGCTCTTCTCCGAGCTCCTCCCTGATGACTGAGCTCCTCCCCCTATCTCTAAGGTTGACTGAGCTCCTCCCCCTATCTCTAAGGGTGACTGAGCTCCTCGCCCTATCTCTAAGGGTGACTGAGCTCCTCGCCCTATCTCTAAGGGTGACTGAGCTCCTCACCCTATCTCTAAGGGTGACTGAGCTCCTCACCCCATCTCTAAGGGTGACTGAGCTCCTCACCCTATCTCTAAGGTTAACTGAGCTCCTCACCCTATCTCTAAGGGTGACTGAGCTCCTCACCCTATCTCTAAGGGTGACTGAGCTCCTCACCCTATCTCTAAGGGTGACTGAGCTCCTCCCCCTGTCTCTAAGGGTGACTGAGCTCCTCCCCCTATCTCTAAGGGTGACTGAGCTCCTCGCCCTATCTCTAAGGGTGACTGAGCTCCTCCCCTTATCTCTAAGGGTGACTGAGCTCCTCACCCTATCTCTAAGGTTGACTGAGCTCCTCACCCTATCTCTAAGGGTGACTGAGCTCCTCGCCCTATCTCTAAGGGTGACTGAGCTCCTCACCCTATCTCTAAGGGTGGCTGAGCTCCTCCCCCTATCTCTAAGGATAACTGAGCTCCTCACCCTATCTCTAAGGATAACTGAGCTCCTCACCCTATCTCTAAGGGTGACTGAGCTCCTCCCTCTATCTCTAAGGGTGACTGAGCTCCTCACCCTATCTCTAAGGGTGGCTGAGCTCCTCCCCCTATCTCTAAGGATAACTGAGCTCCTCACCCTATCTCTAAGGATAACTGAGCTCCTCACCCTATCTCTAAGGGTGACTGAGCTCCTCCCTCTATCTCTAAGGGTGACTGAGCTCCTCCCCCTATCTCTAAGAGTGACTGAGCTCCTCGCCCTATCTCTAAGGGTGAATGAGCTCCTCCCCCTATCTCTAAGGGTGACTGAGCTCCTCACCCTATCTCTAAGGGTGACTGAGCTCCTTCCCCTATCTCTAAGGGTGACTGAGCTCCTCACCCTATCTCTAAGGGTGACTGAGCTCCTCCCTCTATCTCTAAGGGTGACTGAGCTCCTCCCCCTATCTCTAAGGATGACTGAGCTCCTCGCCCTATCTCTAAGGGTGACTGAGCTCCTCACCCTATCTCTAAGGGTGACTGAGCTCCTCACCCTATCTCTAAGGTTGACTGAGCTCCTCACCCTATCTCTAAGGGTGACTGAGCTCCTCGCCCTATCTCTAAGGGTGACTGAGCTCCTCACCCTATCTCTAAGGGTGACTGAGCTCCTCGCCCTATCTCTAAGGGTGACTGAGCTCCTCACTCTATCTCTAAGGGTGACTGAGCTCCTCACCCTATCTCTAAGGGTGACTGAGCTCCTCACCCCATCTCTAAGGGTGGCTGAGCTCCTCACCCCATCTCTAAGGGTGACTGAGCTCCTCACCCTATCTCTAAGGGTGACTGAGCTCCTCACCCCATCTCTAAGGGTGACTGAGCTCCTCACCCTATCTCTAAGGGTACACCCAGCCACCCTACGGAGGAAGCTCATTGCAGCCGCTTGTATCCGGGATCTCGTTCTTTCGGTCATGACCCATAGTTCATGACCATAGGTGAGGGTAGGAACGAAGATCGACCGGTCAATCGAGAGCTTCGTCTTTTGGGTCAGCTCTTTCGTCACCATGACGGACCGATACAACGTCTGCATAACTGCAGACGCTGCACCGATCCGCCTGTCGATCTCACGCTCCATCTTTCCCCCACTCGTGAACAAGACCCTGAGATACTTGAACTCCTCCACCTGTGGCAAGGGCACTCCACCGACCTGGAGGGGGCAAGACACCTTTTTCTGGTTGAGAACCATGGCCTCGGATTTAGAAGTGCTGATCCTCATCCCAGCTGCTTCACACTCGGCTATGAACCACACCAGTGCACGCTGAAGGTCCAGGTTCGATGAAGCCAACAGAACCACATTATCTGCAAAAAGCAGAGATGAGATCCTGTGGTCCTCAAACCAGGCCCCCTCCGGCCCCTGGCTGTGCCTAGAAATTCTGTCCATATAGGTAATGAACAGAACCGGTAATAAAGGACACCCCTGCCGGAGGCCAACGTGCACTGGGAACAGGTCCGACTTACTGCCGGCAATGCGAACCAAACTCCTACTCCGGGAGTACAAAGACCGAACAGCCCTCAACAAGGGACCCCGGACTCCATACTCCCGGAGCACCCCCACAGGACATCTTGAGGGATGCAGTCAAATGCCTTGTCCAGATTCACAAAACACATATGGACTGGTTGGGTGAACTCCCATGAACCCTTAAGCACCTGGTGGAGGGTATAGAGCTGGTCCAGTGTTCCACCATCAGGAGAACCTGGTAGAGGGTATAGAGCTGGTCCAGTGTTCCACCATCAGGAGAACCTGGTGGAGGGTATAGAGCTGGTTCAGTGTTCCACCATCAGGAGAACCTGGTGGAGAGTATAGAGCTGGTCCAGTGTTCCACGACCAGGACGAAAACCACATTGTTCCTCTTGGATCCGAGGTTCGACTAACGGCCGGACCCTCCTCTCCAGTACCCTGGAATAGACTTTCCTGGGGATGCTGAGGAGTGTGATCCCTCTGTAGTTGGAACACACCCTCCAATCCCCCTTCTTAAAAAGAGGGACCACCACTCCTGACAGCTCTGCATATTCAAGTGTATCATTGACCTCCGGCGTCATGTGCTCCAACATGGTGTTCGTTATGGACAAGCTGTGACTGGCATAGAAGTCCAATAACAGAACACCGCTCGGGTTCAGATCGGGGAGGCCGTTCCTCCCAATCACCCCCTTCCAGGTCTCACTGTCATTGAAGTCTCCTAGTTGGGGCACTATCCAGCACCCCTCCCAGGGACTCCAAGAAGGTTGGGTACTCTGAACTGCTGTTCGGTCCATAGGCCGAGACAACAGTCAGAGACCTGTCCTCTACTCGAAGGCGTAGGGACGCAACCCTCTCGTTCACTGGGGTGAACTCCAACACATGGCGGTTGAGCCTACATGAAATCAATATTTTAAATCATATTGAGTACATTAAAGTCCTCAAAGTCCACCAAAATTGTTATGTAAAAGTTGAAATTTAACCTCATATGAATTACCCAATTAATGTAATGTAACACCCAAAATACTTAGAGTTCATCTGAATACATCTGACAAGCTAAGATTCGTTAGCATCTGTTGGCCTTGAGTAGCCCCCACACTCCCAGCTGCAAGGGCTTCGGTCCTTCGAGCTGATGACCCAAAATTTCAAAACTTAGCATGTCTGTTTCAGATGTACAAACTGTTGGATTAAAGCTACACATTGTGCTTTCACAGGTGGCATGCTGCTTCACTGACGTCACAGCAACAACACTGCACCGTGCTGGAGAGGAAGCGCCGAGCTGAACACCTCTGGTTTGCCTCACAGCTGCATCATGATGAGATGATTGACAAGGTGGAGTGGACGGAGGCCTGGAGGAGTACCAAAGGAGGCTCCAGACCAAAAACTGACAACAAAGAGGAAACAAAGGATGAAGAGGATGAAGAGGAAGGTGACAAGGACGATGAAGGATTAGAGGAGGAGGCAGATGAAGGGGTAGAGGAGGAATCTGTCAGTGAAAACAAAGAAGTGCAAAAGGAGGAGAAAGACGAAGACATATTGAGGGAGAAAACAGACAAGGGAACTCAGGAGGATGAGGAGGATGAAGGAGTAGAAGAAGAGGAGATGGATGAAGTTAATGAAGATTTTGATATGGAGGAAAAGAAAGACAGCGATAAAAAGAAAGACAAACATGTTGAGCGTGATGAGCAGGAAGATGAAGACGAAGAAGACAAAGAGAACAAATATGAAGATGACAGTGTGGAAAATGAAGCAATGAAGGATGAAGATAAGGACAATGAAGGAGAGGAGGAGGAGGAGGAGGCGGAGGCGCAGTCGGAGGAGGAGGAGGAGGAGGAAGACGAGGAGGAGGAAGACGAGGAGGAGGAGGAGGAGGAGGAGGAGGAGGAGGAGGAGGAGGAGGAGGAGGAGGAGGAGGAGGAGGAGGAGGAAGAGGAGACCAAGGAGGGAGATGACATAAGCAAACAATCAGAGAAACAGGACAGAGAAAAATTACATGAGGGGTTATTGAAGGAACAGGAGGAGTCTGAAGAAGACATGAGGGAGGAGAAGGAGAACAAGGAGGAAGAGGAGAACGAGAAGAACGCAGAAGCAAAACAATGGGACACAATGATGAAAGTAGTAGAAGATCAAGAGAAAGAAAAAAAAGAGGAAGAAGGGGAAAAGGGTGAGGAAGAAGATGAGGAGGAGGTAGATGAAGATGAAGAGATATTCCAAGAGCTGGAGGACAAAGAAGACGAAGACGAAGATGAATTTGTCGATGCAGAAGAGGACAATTGTGAGCTAAATGAAGTGTGTAAAAAAGATAAGAGCACAAACATAAATGAGGATGAAGAGAAGGAAAAGAACAAAGTGGGCAAAGAGAACCACAACAAAGAAAATACAGAGGATGAAGAGGATGATGATGATGATGATTATGATGACGATGCTGATGATGATGATGACGATGACGCTCAAAAGAAGGATGCTGATGAAGAAGGTGATGAAGGCCCAGAAAAATACAAAGTAAACAGTGAAGAGGAACAAGAGAAGGAGGAAGAAGAGCAAGAAAAAGAAGATGATGAAGGACCTAAAATGAAAGAGGTAAATGAAGGAGTGGAAGAACAGGGAGACAACAAAGAAAACTGTACAGAAGAGGAAGAAGAAGAGGATCAAGAGGATCAGGAGGAAGAGGATGAACAGGAGGAAGAGGATGAACAGGAGGAAGAGGAGGATCAGGAGGAAGAGGAGCAGGAGGAGCAGGAGGAAGAAGAAAATCTGAAACTTAAAAAGACATGGGTTGAAAATAAAAATGATGGACCTACTCATCAAAATGTTGGGGCAGAGGATGAAGAGGTTGTGGACAAAGAACAGGAGGAGGCAAAGGTGGAGCCGTTGGAGGAGATGGAGGAAGAAGATGAGGAGGAAGAAGAAAATCAGGAGGAGGAAGAGGACAAAAATGTGAAAATCAAAGCAAAGGTCCAGGAAGTAAAGAATGTGAAGAAGTTGTGTGAAGGAGTGAAGCCGAGAGCTGACGTCCCACTCCAGCTGCAGTTCCACAAACTGAACTCCTCCTTCTCCTCCTGGAAGCAGTCGTGGATGGTGGCCATGCCTCACAGGGTGGGACAAGAGGAAGAGGAGGAGGAAGAGCTGGAGGAGCTGGAGGAGAGGAAGGAGGAGTGGCAGGCCTGGAGGCAGTCGTGGAGAATCTGTCGCTGGAGGAGGAAGGTGGAGGACGAGGAGGAGGTGGTGTGTTTCTCCACGGAGCATCGCAGTCTCAGACTGATGGCAGTCCTGCAGGACGGCATGCCGAGGAGGGAGTGGGCCCTCAGCTGGAAGACCAACACTGTGGAAGAAGAAGAAGAAGAAGAAGAAGAAGAAAGTTGAATCATTCTGCTGACTGACATGAAGTGGAGTTTAGAATCTGTTTGAGGGACTTGATCAACCAGCTGTATAGTTTAGAGAATATGAGCACACGTTACTCTATTCTGAGTTTTTCCTTCTCACTGCCTCTGGTTCAAGTATCACGCAGTCGGCTACACTGTTCTTGTTACATTGGGTAACATTTGCTTATGAGATGAAAAGAGATTAAAGCTACTTCACCTGCAGCCCACAACAACACACACATATGTTTTCTAAAATCTACACTAAGACACAGTCCACAAGAGCCCAAACAACATCTTTTTTCTTCCAGTCATTCTTAAAATGTTTCCCATCAACATAAGAAACTTCTGCGCACCATGATAATTACATCAAACGATGTAGTACATAGTTGGGCCCATAGGTGGTGCTGTAACTCTGCTACAGAAATACACCAAAAAAATTGAGAAGACACAAGCATGCACAAACGGAGAGATCAACAAATTTAATATCTGGCCTAATTAAACCTACGGCTCAGCCTGGAGCAGGTTGTTGTTAAGTGGCAGTGTGGAGAGGGTCATCATCAGGTCAAGAAGACATCATCATTTCAGCTAATTTCCCCACCCACACATCAACGCAGAGGGAGGTTTTCACTCAAACATTTCCATTTTCAGGCTGTGGATGATTGATGCCAAAAACCATGTGGTTACATGAATCAGCGCCAGTCACTGAGTGAGCCTCCAAATAACTGTCACAGCAACATCACAATAATATAGCAGGATAAATTAACACACACACACACACACACACACACACACACACACACACACACACACACACACACGAAGAGTAAATTCCATGTTTTGTATTCATATACATTCATACAGACAGTAAAGCTATTCCCAACATGCCTGTTCACACACAAACCCAACATAAAAATAGAAAAACAATCAGCCGTGTGTTCCAAAGAAGACAAATCCAAAGCAACCAGAACTCAGTCTCTGCAGTAAGCTCGCAAGCTCGATGGCTCCATGAAGCAACTGTTACCAGAAAACAGTGACCAGAATTTCAGCAGCACTTTCAAGATGACACATAGAAATGATTTGTCATTGTGTAGAAAATGGTTCCATCATGTGAGGGATGTTGAGTGTCCATGTTCACTGGTGTTCAGTGTCTGATTAATGACGTCTGTCTTAACTGTTGTCTTAACTATTGCACCCCTATTACACATTTATTAATGTTAATATTTATACATTAACATTAATAAATGTGTAATAGGGGTGCAATACTTAATATGTAATCAATTGTCATCTCATTATGTAATGACACCGCATTTTGTAATAAAATTCTTGAACACATTTTCTAATAAACATTGCCACATTTTGTGATAACTTGTTACAGTTATTCCAAAATGTGGGTCTTCCCCGCTTTCTTTGTTTTTTAAAGAAAATGTAATAATTTGGCGGATCATGTAATAAATTTTGACCTTTATCAGTGTACATGGTTCTATATTTAATAGTGAGAAAAAAAAACTATGATTCAGTTGGACAAGGATTATATGTCATGCTTTGTTTTTGTCCTGCCAACATAGCAATAGTAGGGCTCTAAATCAAGCTGAATTGTTACAAGCCAATCAGTATTTCCACCAGCCATTTCTACTTTCTTGAAAAAAATGAAACCCAATTCTAATTGTTGCTGGGTGCATTCAATCATGTATCTCACATTTTGTAATAACTGTAGCAAGTTTTTACAAAATGCAGCAAACTTTATTTCAAAATGCATTCAAACATTATATTAAAATATGCTGCATTATTACATAATGAGTTGAAAATGTACTACGTTATAATAACATATTGCACCATTACTACATAATGTGGCGCCACAGAGTGTTTATATATATTTCTTATTGGTGTCAATTGAGTTTAAAAAAATATTGATTAATTGCACAATTTTCTGTTTTTAATTGCAATTCATTTAATTGTTTTTCTACTGAAGACTGAAGCTTGTAATGGATATTTGTTCAGGACAAACCACGGAATTAATGTCGACTCAACACACAGAGACTATGTTTCAATTAAAAGACCATTTTTATAATGTGCTTTTCGCTTTGGGTGAAACTGTTTCTCTCCAAGATCAGCAAAATAATTTAAAGAAGCATGAATAAATTGATTAATAAACATCTCCCATCAGAGATTATTTTTGCTGGTGCTATGGGGGAGTTCAATCTTATAGTGACGGTGCTGGACAATTTAGGTGTATCTTGTTTATTTTCTATTGTAATGCCGACGGTGTGCACGCACCGCACCACACAAGTAACAGTCGCGCACATACATTTCACTGTATGTGCGCGACTGTTACTTGTGTGGTTACTTGTATGTGCTCCACTCACCATATAGGCAATAAGCGTCACTCACCATGAGATGTCATAATAAAACGATACGTCGGTCGTTCTGGTTCGGAGCAAAGGCATCAGTGATTTTTTTCCCTTCGTTTTTTGGTTTTTTTTTTTGTCTTTTGTTTTTTGCAAAAAGCTCTCAATGTTTCATTATTATTAGTAAGTTACGCAATCACCAGAAAAAATGCATACTAATAGGAAGTAGTAAATTCCAAGGTTAATGCATACCCTGCAGCGATTGGCTGAATCACATCATGTGGCTTTGCATTTTTCTTTCAAATACATGTTTTAATGGTGTATTCATTTATAAACATGACATTAATAAACATTAAGCAACAAATTATAGTCTCCACACATAAAAAATAATGTAAAAAAACCACTGGAAAAAAAAAACATTTCTTGGGGGTGCTCCCCTGGGGGAGCTGCCGCACACCCAAAAATAGACATTTGTTGAGTCACCAACGTCATGTACCTTTCCAATGAGCCACTAGAGCAGGGGTGTCAAACTCAGATCCTGGAGAGCCGAAGCTCTGCAGGTTTTCCACGTCTCCTCCCCTGAATGTCCTGATGCTTCATCACCACCTTCAGCACAAAGCCAGAGAAAAGGCTGCTCATTGCAACCAGCTGTGTGGAAGCAGGGAGACGTGGAGAACGTGCAGGGCTGTGGCCCCCGAGGACTGGAGTTCGACACATGTGCACTCGAGGAAGCCACAGTCAAACTTTATCTCAGTGTGTCTCTTTTGCTTTCACCTCCTTCTTGTTTGAAGGCACACTGAGAAAAAGCTAATCCCAGTGAGCTTTTAGGTACCACTGAATTCTGCTTTGTGCTTTTGTAGTGAAGAGAGAGAGACAGAGAGAGAGAGAGAGACGCGCACACACACACACACACACACACACACACACACACACACACACACACACACACACACACACACACACACACACACACACACACACACACACACACACACACACACACACACACACACACACAGAAAAGGGTGTTCATCCACAAAACTGCACCCAGACAACTCATCCACGACATTTTTTTTCAGCATTATTGATATGAAGGCTTAGATTTCAAAGCATATTTGACACATTTGGAAGAATTATTCCGTATATTTGACACAAAAACATAGGCATTGGCTGATTTTGCTATGGGCAAAGTGGGCAGACTGCAAACTAAATGCAGTTTTCAGAAATGTATTTCTGAAAACTGTCATATACGCAAAGAAGACTATTATGTAAAAGTGCAGGATTTATTTTCTCAAATAAATTCAGAAACGTCATCCATGGACAAGTTGTGGTCTGAGGGTGCTGTCTGAGGACGAGTTGTCTTACCATCACAGAAAAGCCCCTCAAGCTTGGACTCAAACACATGGTAATGGACTGACATAGTTCACTTTCACCACCAGAAGGTTAGGCTTGGGTTTCCATGTGGCAACTACAATGGAGTTGATTGGATTGAAGTAAAAAAAGAAAAAAAAAACACCTAACAAAATAAAAAGCGTGAGCTGAAACTGGTCAAGCTCAGACTTGTGCTCTGCTGAGTCTCAGGCAGCTCATCAGCTTTCAGAGAGAGCCTTCCTGCTGTGTCCACATCAGACTTCTTCCTGCTGCTGGTAATTAGCATGAGATCAGACCATATTGTGATGCGATGCACATCAAAAACTGCCCATTTCCACCAGCGATTGTTCCTCGGCTCTCACAGCAGAGGCAGATTACCTGCTGGGGGCTTAGCCCCGTTTCACTGCTGCTTGGCTTCCCTGTCGCCCCTTGAAGGGCCACAATAGGCACTTTGGAAAAGATTTCCCAATGTCATACAAATGAAAAGAAGTCATATCCTTTCAGTACTTACCCACATCTGGAAAACACAAGGCCTTTCAAGACTTTTTAAATGAAAGAATGTGACCCTACAAATAATCAATCCTGTGTGGCCTCCAGCCTCATGACATTGAAGGAATGCCAGCTCCACAGTTAAACAGTTGGTGGTGACACAGGGAGGGGAAGCTGCTCTGTTGCAATTGCTTAAACAATGACACTGAGATTCGGGAGCAAGAGGAGAGCTGATCGGACCCAGACTGGCCAAAAAAAGTCTAAAATCTCAGCTCAACAACGTTTTTCACTTCATCAGAAGGACAACCAATATTATAATGGAGATCAGTGTTGCTGTAAATTACCACAAGGCAACAGGACTTGTTCATACAACAACATTTAGGCCCTGTTTACACGACAACAATTGCGACTAGGTGTTGTCACATGAAACGTTGTCGTGTAAACAGGGCCTTATATATCAAACATATGTAAAACTACATTGTACAGGATTTATTTTCTCCAAAAAATTCTCAAATCTCATCCGTGGACAAGTTGCCCGGGTTGCATTTTTGTGGACAAGTTGTCCTAGAATCCTTTTTCAGTTGCTCTGTGTAGTGTTGCCATGTACATGGACCTCAAAGTGCAACAATTATTCAGTTTTCACAGCCTTCAAAACCTTCAAAACAAACTTCTGTAACTGTTAACTGGTCCCGAGCAGAGCTGAAGTCATAGATAGAAAACACAGCCATAGTTCTATGCTGTGAAATCAACACAGTCATGGATATAGAACAAAAACAACTATACTATTAAACTTAACAATTATTGTAGCACAGAGATCAGGCAGTGGCGCCCACTCTCTGACACAGGTGTTCAACAGATCTGCTCCGACCTCACGACACAGGCTGGTATATCTCGAGACACTTTCTACTGGTGCGCGGACAACTCGTCCATGGACAACTCGTACATGGACAACTCGTACATGGACAACTCATACATGGACAACCCGTACATGGACAACTCCTACATGGACAACCCGTACATGGACAACTCATACATGGACAACTCATACATGGACAACCCGTACATGGACAACCCGTACATGGACAACTCATACATGGACAACCCGTACATGGACAACTCATACATGGACAACCCGTACATGGACAACTCATACATGGACAACCCGTACATGGACAACTCATACATGGACAACTCGTACATGGACAACTCATACATGGACAACTCGTACATGGACAACTCGTCCATGGACAACTCGTACATGGACAACTCGTACATGGACAACTCATACATGGACAACTCGTACATGGACAACTCCTACATGGACAACCCCTACATGGACAACTCCTACATGGACAACCCGTACATGGACAACTCGTCCACAAAACTTCAAACCCAGACAACTCACAACTCACAACAATTTGTTTTTAGCATTATTGATTTGAAGGATTGGATTTCAAAGCATATTTAATAATTGAAATGACTATTAACTGTATCAGACACAAAAACACAATGTATATCTATATTTGACATGATAATAGAATGAAAATGCCACTTCATAGATGACAGCTTCCAGGTGCATCCAGGTGCTCGTTAACGTGTCGGAAGCTGCTTTCTGACATGTTAATAAGCTGCGGAGCTCATACAGTTGGCAACGTTACATGCTTTTTCAGTATTATTGCATATTTCTCATGGCTTATTAAAGATTTATGTCATGTTTTCCTCATCTGAGCTGCCGTAAGCTCTATTTTGGGCGCCGCCCTCTTGGATGTTTTGCGCTTTCCTATTAGACCAGCAGCTTACATGTGAGTCTGACGCAGCACGCATAACAACATTTCATTACGCTAGTAAAGATAGTGCCGACATCAAACACTGGTTTAAAAAAAAACAAACTGCGGGATTACATATGGAGAACTTTTGACATCTAGCTCAGGACTAATATATCTTTTTAACAGTGTAAAGACATTGTAGTGTCTCCATGTGGGAACGGGATAATGCCGCTTTGAAGCTGACCACTTTGAGTGATGTGTTCAGGTGCATCACGTAAGAACGCTTTCCGATAGCGACTTTAAATGAAAAACATGATTAAATTATGACTGAGAGTCATTAGCCAGCTGGAACGCCCAGCACACGGCAGTGCTGAGGTTTCGGTGGGGTGGCATCATGTGTACAAACGAGAATAAAAAAAACCATGTGATAACATACTAAATATATATGCAGGCCCGCCCCTCCCTACACGCAGAACACGCGCTGTGCGTAGGGCCCCGCGATCCATGGGGGGCCACATTTTGCGCAAGTGAATTGAATTTCCCTCGGGATCAATAAAGTATCATCATTCTCTGCAAATGCGCAAAGGATGCGCTGCATTTTGCTGAGAGGAGCATAGAGCACCGCCACCAAGTCATCCGAGGCCGGAGAGAGAGAGAGAGAAAAAGAGACGCAATGATTGAAAGCGCGAAGCATCACCATCTGACCAATCAGCGGTCAGATGGGCCGGCAGGCAGTTGTTTACAGGTAGATAGTAGAGAGAGAGAGAGAGAGAGAGAGAGAGAGAGAGTAGAGAGAGAGAGTAGAGAGAGAGAGAGAGAGTAGAGAAAGAGTAGATAGAGAGAGATTAGAGAGAGAGAGAGTAGAGAGAAAGAGTAGATAGAGAGAGATTAGAGAGAGAGAGAGTAGAGAGAAAGAGTAGATAGAGAGAGCTTAGAGAGAGAGAGAGTAGAGAGAGAGTAGTGAGAGAGAGATTAGAGAGAGAAAGGGTAGAGAGAGAAAGAGTAGAGAGAGAGAGATTAGAGAGAGAGAGAATAGAGAGAGTAGAGAGAGAAAGAGAGTAGAGAGAGAGAGAGTAGAGAGGAGAGAGAGAGTAGAGAGAGGAGAGAGAGAGATTAGAGAGAGAGAGAGAGAGAGATTAGAGAGAGAGAGAGTATAGAGAGAGAGAGAGAGAGAGAGAGAGAGTAGAGAGAGAGAGAGAGCGTAGAGAGAGAGAGAGAGAGCGTAGAGAGAGAGAGAGAGAGAGAGAGAGAGATGGCTTCCAAACATCAATACGATTCGGGAGCTAGCAAAAGAAAGAAAAAGTCCAAACAAGAAGAGGCTCATGCTTCACTTGAAGGTGGGGATGTTGTTGAAAACTTACCTTCGCTCATCAATGACACAAGAACGGTTGAGTGGCCTGGCTGTGATTAGCATAAACTCAGAAGTGGCACAGTAGCTGCCAAATGATGAGCTCATTGATGACTTTGCATCCAGAAAATGCAAACGTGCATCTGTAAAGATTGTTCCACTGTTGATAGAGGCTGTTCATTTGATTCGTTTGTAATTGTATTTTATTATTATTGTTCTTCTTCTTCTTCTTCTTCTTCTTCTTCTTCTTCTTCTTCTTCTTCTTCTTCTTCTTCTTCTTCTTCTTCTTCTTCTTCTTCTTCTTCTTCTTCTTCTTCTTCTTCTTCTTCTTCTTCTTCTTCTTCTTCTTCTTCTTCTTCTTCTTCTTCTTCTTCTTATTATTATTATTATTATTATTATTATTATGTTATTGGAAGGGGAGCCCCAAAGTAAAATCCTGCTTAGGGCCCCCACTTGGCCGGGGGAGGCCCTGTATATATGCACAGATATATGAAACAAATATAACAATTAGAAATTAGAATATTAGTTAGAAATTAAATGTAAAATTGCATTGTGCAAAAAATTCTGAAATCTCATCCGTGGACGAGTATTCACCTGAGGGTGTCGACGAGTTGTCCGAGAATCCTTTCTACTACATGAGCCAATTTGATGGCAGTACTACAGTACTACAGTACTACATACAGAGACTGGTATGATTTTCTTCTACAATAGATAGATAGATAGATAGATAGATAGATAGATAGATAGATAGAAGGATGATAGATAGATATTGTCATTCACAAATATAAATAATAGGCACATACGTGAGTATGAAAATAAGTATAAGAACACACACATTACAGAGTAATAAAGTACCAAGATGCATCACGATATTGTATTGGATGTTGCAATGAAAAATATTACATGTGTATTTGAAAGTTAAAGATCTCTTTATTCAGATTTTGTAATTGACTTGCTGTTTACTATGCAAGATGGAAGCACATACATTCAATTGCTTTAAAGTAGTTGGATTTAAAACTCCTTGCTGTGTACTTAAGTAAATTTCCACTGAGTTTCCTCTCAGGTCATTAACATGTGAAGGTTAGGCTGGCTAGAGGACAGACCCTCATATACATATGTATAGAGGGAGAGGTGGGGAAGGTGGGGTTGAGGGAATGTGAGAGGTGAGGCAGAGAAAACAAACAAAAGACCGGAGAGACAAAGAAAAAAATTGAAAAAACTGAGCAAGAAAATCACTCAACTGTGGCCTCACATCACTCGCAGAATCATGTTTTACTTTCATTTTGACCATATATGATAAGATTTCCAGTTTCAAGCAAAAGAAAATGCACACAAAAAACCAGTCCATTTTTACACTGGATCTTTGTGGCATTGGAAACTATTAGAAGAACATGAACTCAAAGTCAAAATGTCCCATAAGGAGCAATGTCACATATGTGTATCAACAATATACAAACATGTAGAAATGTAGAGTCCGGGGTTCTCTGTTGTTTATTCCCTCCCAGACAGAAAGAAAGAGAAAGGACACGCCCCCTGTCAGCCGGAGCCCCGCCCCCTGCTGGAGACGCACCTGGAGAGCAGAGAGGAAGAAGACTGAGAGAACACTGGATCCCGTCTGCTTCACCTTTCTATACCCGAGAGAGGATATGTTTTCACTTTTCATTTGTATAGCTTTTAATTGGCTCTCGTGACTTTTTGTTCTGAAAACTATTTGCATTTATTCCGTTTTTGATTGTAATTTCCTGACGTCAGACTGCACAAGAAACAAAGTGGCTTTAAGACCTCCTGTTGGTGGAAATGACCTGGATGATGCTGCCCAGGTGAGTCCACGCCACATTCATTTGCACACATGTGTCTTGCTGCTTGTAATTTGTAAGAATTCTCAGTGAAACTCGTGTCTCCAGGATTGTGCTGTGTGCTCTACTTTGGCTCCACCGTGCTGCTGCTACTTCAGGTCTGTTCGTCACATATTTTCTATTTGACAAAAGGCATCACTTCTCTTTCAAACACTGGTTATATGAGGAAAGTTTTGTCTGCACTGTTGCTGCTGCATCTGAAACTCTGATTTCACATGCTCAGATCAATCGAAAATGATTTTTCCTAAAGTGCTTTTCAATGGATGTAATATGACCACAACTCAAATGTTGTTGCGACAACAATATATTTGATATGATAACCAAAAGTTTCAAATCTTTTCCTGCAATCTGCATTGCAGAACAAGGCTTCAGTCCTTTCAGGCAAAGTCCTGCAGGGACAGATACTTTGATTGAAGAAGAATTTGAAATTGTCAGCCATTTTAACCAAACAAGCATGACATAAAGGTGCCACAAAAGACACATGAATGCTCAAGAGGAATTGAATACACTGACGTGAAATACATGGCACATGCTGATTATTTCCGAAAAATCAGAATAAACTCAGGACATGAGCGAGAACAACACCAACAGTGTTTCCTGAATGTGAATTCATGAACAAGGAATCGTGTCCTTTCTCTTCCGTTCAAAATTCAGCTCAGTTTGTACAGGAACTAAAATTCAACTAGAATATATTAAAGCCAAAACAGATACCACACAAAACATCCAATAAGTTCAAAAAGAAAGAAACACAATGGGCTGAAGGACCTTCTATGAGGAGGGAAAGAAATGTCTAAAACCTGATTGAACATTATCTTCAGAGTTGACCTGAGTCATGCTGGTACAGGCACTGAGTTTGCTGCAAAACATTTCAGAACACAATTACGTATGGAATTATCTGTCTATGTAACAAGTAAATATTACTTGTTACATAGACTGTAAAATCAAGCACTAAAAATAAATAAAGTTTTAAAACAAGCCAGATGATCATGTTACAAAAAATAGATTTTTAATCGTGATAAATAACTTACAGTGTATGTGTCTTTGGTACAATAACAATGCAAGCAGCATTGAACTGGCCCTTGCATCTGTGCTGTTGTAAGCATGGCCCCCAGGTGGCGCTGCGACTGACAAGTGTATTGAGGCTGGGGGATGTGAAGACGGCTGAGTGGGACCATACATGGAAAGTTTCAGTCCGATTGCAGCACGTAGAGCAGAGTGAACCGTCACATTTTAATGAGGTCGCCATGGCTACGCCCTGTGACTTTTGCGGAACACTTTGATGACTTTTCATCAGGAAGGTATGTTGTATGTCAGGGGTATTCGTTTAAAATGTTCAGAGGCCAAGTTTGAAAAAAAAAATTCCAGAAGATCAGAATGTATAATCATTTACATTTTATAATACACATTTTAGTGTGATCTATGTAAGTTTACTCCGGTTTCCTCCCACAGTCCAAAAACATGCATGAGGTTAATTGGTGACACTGTAATGCTTTTAGATGCAAATGTGAGTTTGTACTTGTCTGTCTCTATGTTTCTGTCTTGTGATGGACTGGAGACCTGTCCAGGTGGACCCTGTCCTCACCCAGAGTAAACTGGGACTGGCTCTTGACAAGTTTGAAAGCAATTTGAAGATGGAGGGATGAATATATATATATATATATATATATATTTAAGTAGCCTTGTTGTAACCTAGTTCTATCAACCTCTGCATGTAATCAACTGATTGCTGATCAATGCCTTTCATTGCCCGTCACAAAACCCCTTTCCTTCACACTGCACAGGCGCCTGGCTGGAAACATCAACAACAAATGTGAAACTTTAAGATCTGTGAGAGTGACGTCAAGTTAAAACTACGTGGTGGAGGAAGAACGTTTCAACACAACAAACTTGTTCCGACATTTGAAGAACAAACACTTGACGGAGTCCGGAGAGTTTCCGAGGCTCACAGTGACAGTCAGACGGTTTAATGCAGCTCTCGCTGAGACACTCGTCCTCATGAGAGACACTGTCCTCATGAGTGACACTCGTCCTCATGAGAGACACTGTCCTCATGAGAGACGGTCAGAAGGTTCAGCAAGTCACCAGGAACATCAGTGACTTCATTGGACCAGTTGACCAGCCTCTCAGTGGTGGAGGACCTGACCTCCGTCTCTCACCTGGAGCCTCGCTACATCCTACTGGGAGTAAACCTTACACTGACGTAGTTCTACCAGAGCTCCACACAGTGTACTGATGTAGCCCCGCCAGAGCTCCACACAGTGTACTGACGTAGCCCCGCCAGAGCTCCACACAGTGCACTGACGTAGCCCTACCAGAGCTCCACACAGTGTACTGACGTAGCCCTACCAGAGCTCCACACAGTGTACTGACGTAGCCCCGCCAGAGCTCCACACAGTGCACTGACGTAGCCCCGTCAGAGCTCCACAGTGTACTGACGTAGCCCCGCCAGAGCTCCACACAGTGTTCTGACGTAGCCCCGTTAGAGCTCCACACAGTGTACTGACGTAGCAACGCCAGAGCTCCACACAGTGCACTGACGTAGCCCCGTCAGAGCTCCACAGTGTACTGACGTAGCCCCGCCAGAGCTCCACACAGTGTTCTGACGTAGCCCCGTTAGAGCTCCACACAGTGTACTGACGTAGCAACGCCAGAGCTCCACACAGTGTACTGACGTAGCCCCGCCAGAGCTCCACACAGTGCACTGACGTAGCCCCGCCAGAGCTCCACAGTGTACTGACATAACCCTACCAGAGCTCCACACAGTGTACTGACGTAGCCCCGTTAGAGCTCCACACAGTGTACTGACGTAGCCCTACCAGAGCTCCACACAGTGTACTGACGTAGCCCCGCCAGAGCTCCACAGTGTACTGACGTAGCCCTACCAGAGCTCCACACAGTGTACTGATGTAGCCCCACCAGAGCTCCACAGTGTACTGACGTAGCCCCGTTAGAGCTCCACACAGTGCACTGAAGTAGCCCCGCCAGAGCTCCACAGTGTACTGACGTAGCCCCGCCAGAGCTCCACACAGTGTACTGACGTAGCCCTACCAGAGCTCCACACAGTGTACTGACGTAGCCCCGCCAGAGCTCCACAGTGTACTGACGTAGCCCCGCCAGAGCTCCACAGTGTACTGACATAGCCCTACCAGAGCTCCACACAGTGTACTGACGTAGCCCAACGTTTCCTTAAAGAAAGTCTCTCCTCCTCTAAGTTTCACCAGTGATTTATGGAGCAATGTTGAGTTTAACAGTCACCGGATTGATGCACATTCAGACATTTCTTTTGTAAATTATAACAAATGTAAGCAATAAGGTTTTTTTTTGTTGGACATTATTTGATTTAGGCAGTGTTGAGATATGTTGCCTTTTATTTATTAGATTGTTCTGAACCATTTAGCCTGTTGAGAGCCTTGATATTTTCACTCTGTTAAAGATTGCATTACTGATAGCAGGTCATCTGAAGTGATTTTCACTTGTTCTTTGCAAGGTTTGTGTATTTTTTCTCTTGAAAAAGTAAAACCATCCTTTTATCTAAATTAATGGGGTTTTATTGTTCCTTTTTTCCAAATCATCTCGCCAGTACCACTCATCATAACGAAATTGAAACATTTACAGCCAATCCATGTGATCAGTATTGGTGATCAGCAGCAGAAAACCTGATCGGGGTCTCCCTAAATGTAAAGGAGCCTAGTGGACTCTCAGACTACTGATTCTCTGTGATCTCACTTCTGATTTTGTGTGGCGAGTTTTTTCAAAAGCTTTATGTTTTGTCTCATAAAGCTGTTTTACATTGACATTTTTAATAAGAGAGCAAATGAGACTCACAGGGAAGGTTGAACAGAAATGACTCATTCTGGATCAAATGCTCGATTTTCACCGTCAGCAATTCTTTCTTTGGGGAGTGCTATGTGGTTCTGGTTTTTCCTCAACTTCCTCTGTCCCAGCCATTTTTTCTCTCCTATATTCTGTCTGTTTCTCTCACTTTGTCCATTGTAAACTGTCTCCATCTGTCAAAGTTATGGTTTTATGTGTGACGGCTTAACTCCCATGTACTTGCATGTACGTTTCCTCATCCACCAAACTATTACTCTAAAGACTATAATAGCTGCGCTGGATAAAATGAAGCCACCCATCAGTAACCTTCTGTTGGGACTGGACGTTGGTCTGGGTCTAAATGGGACAGCCCCTGGGTCCAGACTCCACCTGCGGTCCACCAGTTCGTGATGCCCGTTTGTATATAATAATAATAATAATAATAATATATGTATTAATGGCCCAGCGTACTGCATGCACCTAACAAGTGCACCTCCAACAAGAGGTGAATCAAACTGCCCATCGTAGACATTACAAAGTAAAGATTGTAGGAGCCATTTTGCCAGACTCATGCTCACTGAAAAGAAAATAGAGTTTTTTCACCAGCTCTGATATGTGTGCAAATGGTTGTGCAAATTTGAGCATGTTTAGCCGTCAAAAATGCAGCAGTTCCTTATGGGAAAGAAAAGTATAGCGATAATTATTAATCCAACAGCGTCTTCGCACCACTTAGTGTTCAGACCATGAAAAGGTATAAATGGTTTTAAGGACATTTTGTACCTGACATTAATGCTGATGAATTGTTAATTCAGGCACACAATGTCTGAACTGTCAGAGGTACAACATTGATCAACATCAGTCTGTGTAATAGTCAGAGCACTGCTTCTCTCCAACTGTTCATCTGTTCATCCATCCATCCTCTGGATTTGCATCAAACATGATCACATGGGGGCTCAGTGGTGCAGCTCACACTAGATCGAACTTCATCAAACATCTTTCTAATTATGCAGACTGTGAAGGAGAAAAGTGTGGAAACAGTGGGTTGCTCGCCTCAGTCCCGACTGCCTCGTCGTCTTCCTCCCCTTCTGCTTCTTCGTCTTCCTCCCCCATGGGGGTGAAGTCTGCTGGACCCTCCCAGGACTTCCTGGATCAGTTTACCCAGGTGAACTCTCCAAACAGCGGTGACCGTAAACACCGCGACGCCAGCGCAGTGCTGCCCTTCATCGGCCTCACCAACAGTAAGCTCACAACACACACACACACACACACACACACACACACACACACACACACACACACACACACACACACACACACACACACACACACACACACACACACACACACACACACACACACACACACACACACACACACACACACACACACACGTGCTAAATTTGGATTTGCTTTGCATTTTCTGTTATTGACAAAATAATTAATGGTAATGTTTTCTTTTTTTATTATAGCAAATAAAAGGTAACAGACGTATACATACAGAGGTTGTTAAGCATTCATTTCTCCCCAAATCCCAAATTCTACTTGCACCTTAAGGGAAGCAAGTGACCCATTCACTGAACACAAAACTCAAGGCCAAAACAAATGCAATAATACAAAATTACAATAATCATAATAAAAAACACAATAGAAAAATAAATATTAATGATCATAATGAATATATAAATAGATTAATAATATAAAAGTAGAAAAAAATAGAATGGAAAGGATTGAATAGATAGAAGAGAGGGAGGGATTACTGAGGGGGCAGAGTGGTCAATGAAGCAAAATAAGACAAAACAGGCTGCCATTTTCTAAAAGGCCTTTCACTACTGCCTCTGATACAATGTGTGAGCTTTTCTAGTTTTAAGAATGACATGACATTGGTGAGCCATTGACTGCAGATGGTGCATTCTCGGATTTCCACAAGAGTAATAGACGGCGCGTAGCCAGTACATTTGTGAATGTTGTTTTTTGTAAACTGAGTCCTGTTTTCTGGAAGCCCAAATATTGCTACATGTGGGGACACTGGTATTACACCTGACAGTATTTTGGATGTTGTGATAAAGTAGTTGTCCCAGAATTGTTTCAGTGACCCGCAGGAATAGAACATGTGGGTTTAATTGCAAGAGGGTGCGTTGCATCTGTCACAGAGATCAGAAACCTGTGGACACATTCTTGACAATCGGGCTTTAGGAAAGTGACTCTGTAGAAGACCTTAAACGGTATCAGAGAAAGGCAGGCGCATGAGGAGCTGGAATGAATATTTTCAGTTGCACTGTTCCACCAGTTTTCTGACAACTGAAGTCCGACTTCATGTTCCCAGGCAGTTTTTATTTTGATGCTGGAAGAGTCATCATAGGGCATGAGCTGGTCATAGATCTTTGACACCAAGGACTTCCCATATGGATTACACCTCAACAGGATGTACGAGGAGGTCGGAATGAAAAGTTTGGGAAGAGAGATTTGGCATACTGTCTGACTTGAAAGTATCTGTATAAATGTGAAGGGGGCAAGCTAAATGTTGTTGACAATTCTGTGAAGGTACAAAAAACATATTTATGGAGATCTTGGAAACAAAAAAACCCTTTCCTGTGCCAGGTGGAGAAAGTATCATCTGTAAGTGATGGTTGGACTCTGATTCTTGTGTAAAGGAGAGAAGGAGGAGACTGACAAAAATTTGAATTGTCGCCTAAAGTGATACCATATTTTTTCAGAGTTTCTAACACCACAGGATTATCTGTAAAGCCAGAGGGGTTCAATGGCAATGGAGACGCAAGCAAGGATGTAAGACATAGAACAGGACTGTGAAACTGGTTTAATAAAAGATAGAGAGAGACCTTAAACGGTGCATTTAATGCATTCTGGACTACTAAATGCTAAATTGTGACATGCACAGTTTGCTTCTTAACAGTAATATATTTTCGTTTCTCTTTGACATTTTTACTGATGCATGCAAAATCCTTTATTGCTTTGTTAAAAACTTGTATCTTTTTTTAAGGCAATAGCTTCTTTTCATTGGTGAAGGGTTTTAATTCGTACCTGTACCATGTACCATACGATAAGCCGCTACTTTTTTCAAACACTTTGAACACTGCATTGATTTATGGCTTTGTCCGGGTTAACGGGCTTCATGCCGCCAGATTCTACTTCCGCATGTGGATACATGCTGTTTTTAGCCTCTGCTTCTCCTACACTTGCCTTAAAAGTGACATTTGTGCTCTTGGTGAGCTCGTCTTGTTCTGCTTCCTGAGGTCCGACTGCCGTCAATGCTGCGTTCAGGTGCATCACGTAAACTAACGTGCTGGACTCTGTGTCTGAGGAATCTTCCTTCTCAGAATCACAATCAGCAAATAACCAATAAAATACTTTTATCAACAGAGATGAAACGCTGGCTGATCATGTATCTGTCTCTCTGTGTCTCCATGTCTCTCCGTCTGTCTCTGTCTCTGTGTGCGGCTGTCAATGTTGTGTTCAGGTGCATCATAAAGCCGACGTGTTGCATTCTTGGCTGAGGAATCTTCCTCAGAATCACAATCAGCAAATAACTGATAAACTATTTTTATCAACAGAGATAAAACTCTTGGTGATCATGTATGTGTCTCTATGTGTCTCTATCTGCGGGCTTCCCATCAGGCTCACAACAGGCACAACACAGCACTGTGTGCAGGAATTTCCAGCACTATGAAATACAGATTTGCTAGAATTGATGAAAACATGCACAATCCCCGTGTCCCTCCAGTGAAATTGTTGCCCCATTACAACGTGGACCACCTGCAGCTTATCGTCAAGTGCAGCTTATATTTCTTTTTCTTTTTTTTCCTTTTTGTTAAATTTTGCAGTTGCGGCTTAAATTCAGGTGCGCTCTATAGTGCAAAAAATACGGTACTTGTTTATGCCCCCTGAAATTGACACATCGCTTCTATCTGCACCCCTAAACTGAGCACCTGTAGACTAACCTCTGAAATAGTTTCTATTATCCTCTTATTCGTTTTTAATTGAATATTAGATGCTTATTTGTAATCTGCAGGCCTCCTATAGCTCAGTCCCAAGGCCTTAGAATGTCGCAGTCACATTTAAGCAAGCATGGTTGTCAATCAAAATCAACGTTCTCATAGCAAAGAATATTTTATTCTTCAATGAAAAGCATGAATGATCTGCAATTATCCAAGCACGTGTCAACATTTTGGAAATTAACATTTGGATCGATATTAGGTCCATAGAATTAGTCCCAACTGTGTGGATTCTGCAGATTTTATTCCTCAGCATTTTGGAAAGAACATTTGTCCAAATTCCTCCCGTCTGCCCCAACTCAGAGAATTATGAACCAATCAGTCCAAATGACAGGTGATGAGTTTGACTGGGGCGGTCCACCTGTCAAACGGTGACACAGGTGTCCTAAGGCGAGCTCAGGGAGGACAGAAACCTCCCGTAGAGCAGAAGGGCAAAAGCTCGCTTGATCTTTGATTTTCAGTATGAATACAGACCGTGAAAGCGGGGCCTCACCATCCTTCGGACTTTTTGGGTTTTAAGCAGGAGGTGTCAGAAAAGTGACCACAGGGAGAAGTGGCTTGTGGCGACCAAGCGTTCATAGCGACGTCGCTTTTTGATCCTTCGATGTCGGCTCTTCCTATCATTGTGAAGCAGAATTCACCAAGCGTTGGATTGTTCACCCACTAATAGGGAACGTGAGCTGGTTAGACCGGAGTGGGACAGGTTAGTTTTACCTACTGATGATGTGTTGTTGCAATAGTAATCCACATGGTATCAATTGACCAATCATGTTGCTCGTGACTGAGAGTAATGCAAAACCCAATGTCAGTTGCGAGTTGTTCGCGCAAGTCGATAGTTCGCGATATTTTGGTGAAGATGAATTTTGGCAAAATTAGATGGTGACCAGTTGTGATGGCCATTGTACACACATTTTAGACGGCTTTGAGCAACACATCCGCTATTTTCTTCTGAAAATTGACCATTCAAATGACGGCTGGACGGCTCACTCCCAAAAACCATGTTTGTAGGTCACATTGTTTTTTTTAAATTGGAGGAGAACATTTTGAAGATTGTAGAGAAGAAAGAGATCTTGTAGCATTCATTCCAAAATATTTAAATCAGGTGGGGCTTAGTTTGAAAAGAATAGCTGTTGCTGGGAATTGTATTGCAGAGGAGTTAACTGGGTAACATTCTCTTTTGTGAATCTTATTGCCAGAAAAAGAAGCAAATATATCAAGAGCAGATAAAATCAGATGGATCACCTTGGCATGATTTGTGAGATTTAATAATAAATCATCCACATACAATGATTATTTAAGTTCTATTCCAGCCAGTGATATGCCAGTGAACACAGGGAAGAGACTCAGAAAAACAGTTCTATTGCAATAGCATGGGGAAGCCCTGATGAGTGCCATGAGGCAGTGCAAAGTAACTGGACTGCATTCCATTCATGCATACTCTAGCTTGGAGGCATATATATATATATATATATATATATATATATATAATACCACTCTACCCTGTCAAACACTTTCTCTGCATCACATGAAATCACCAATTCTGGAGACAGAGTTACTTTTGGAATAAACTAAATTTAAGTATGGACAGTTTGCTCTTTGGATATGATGGATGAAAGAATGTTTTCTCAACAAAGTGCTAAAACCTTTGCCAAAATCTTTGCATCAGCATTTATTAAGGAGAGGGTCTGTAAGTGCTGAACAACTCAGGGTCTTTATCTTTCTTCAGGAGTAAGCATATAATGGCTTGACATAGGATTGGTGGCAAAGAATCATTATATATTTTTAACAATAAAGGAGCCACTTTCTCTAGAAACGTTTTATAAAATCCAATTGAATAGCCATCTGGACCAGGAGCTTAATTATTTTGTATGTAATTAATAGCAGAAAAAGCTCGACAGCTTAGCTTCTGGAAATTCTGATGTGTACAGGGAAGAATAAAAATGAATTGACTTCACAGTGTTTCCCTGCCGCTGCTCTGCTCGTTGCAAACTGTGGGATGGATTTCCTGAATGGAGGCGGGACTCAATGAGAGACGGAGTAATAAGTCAGGAATCCGTTCCACAGCTTGCAGCCAGCTTGCAGGCTAGCGTAGCAGCACTGTGCTATCTGACTTTTCATGACAACACGTTGCTGTTTGGATGAATTTCACACTCAAAACACCACAAAGCATCACATCGACGTGGATTTTAGCAAAGCCGTTGTACAGCGAGGCGTCACTCTGCTGCCAAACGTCACCATTGTAAAACGTCAGCTTGCCGAGGAGAACGACATCAAAACAATGAACAGCAGCTCCTCTGCTGTAGTAGGCAATTCACGCTAAACTCCCTGAAAATAGTCCCAATACTTTGTGTTGCATTAGAGCTGGAAACTCTGCAGTTTGTGCTGTGTTGCTAAAGAATGAGTGAGGTTTTAAAGATGGAACTGGTTTATTATGAGATGATGACGTCACTCAGACCCCCACATTGTCCAAAGTGAACAAATAGTTTGTACTGCTTCCTTTTCTCACCTTCTACTAACCTCAAGTTGTCTTTTCAAAGAAAACATGCATACATTCGTATATTTCATATTTTACTGTAGAGATGAGTTTATTATGGCCTCATATTAAATCAACAGTAATGATCATAGTAGTATTAAAGCAAACAGAACTGTCGGATGTCCCCTGGCCATGTCCCTCCAGTAGGAGGCCTCGGGGCAGACCCAGGACACCTGGAGGGACTATGTCTATGGCCTGGGAACACTTTGGGGTGCCACTGGAAGAGCTGGAGGAAGAGTCTGGGGTGAGGGAAGTCTGGGCAACTCTGCTCAGACTGCTGCTTCTGTGACCTGGCTCTGGATAAGTGGTAGATAATGGATGGATGGACAAACAGAGCTCTGGTATCAGAATAGTGTTGATAACCAAATTGGGGTATCGGGATCGGATCAGACGTGAAAACATGTGGATCGGGGCTTCCCTGACTCATAACATGTGCTGCAAGAGTACAACATAAGACGTTCAGCTTCAGATGTTGAAGTGAGGTCGAATTCTGTTTGCAAATCAAGTCGACGGTTACGAAGTGCTGCACTCAGATTAATGGAATATTATTGTTCAATATTGGACAATACCCCTCAGTGAATATCTACACCGAGGGGGCCATGATTTAACATAACAATAGTATGATGTGTGGCACTGTGAGAACTACTGCCTCTGGGGGTTGTGGAACGTACAAGAGATACATTGTGACATTGAGGAGGCACTGAGTTTTGAGATTAGAGCAGTCTAAAGTATGGTTCATGACACGGTTTAGGTCACGCCCAAAAATGAACGAATAGCTGTTTATGGCAGAATTTTTTCAAAACCCCTTTTGACTAATTGAGGGTTGTCAAAATTGGGGAAATATATATTTATCAGCAAGACTATAAAAATAAAATGAAATAACGAACCCACAACAATGAGAAATCTGCCATTTTTATCTGATATAACATTTGTTGAAGTAAGCAAAATATTTTGCCCCTCTGGCTTTAGTGTTAAAGTTTGAGTGGAAAATTGTAGTAATCCAGGGACATTTGAAGTGATCCTATGCCCGTATTTAAGAAGCGTCTCAGAGTCTCTCAGAGCTCTTAACTTAGTCTAAAAATTCCTAGTAAGGAATCTTAGCTGATTCAGGAAGTTTCTCAGAGTAACTCAGGAAGGAGTTGACAAACGTTTATCTTAGTGAGGAGGAGTGGTTGACCCCGGTGCTCTGTATGATGCAGTCTGCTGAGAGCTGATTGGTTGTTAGAGGGAGGAAGATGCTCTGTATGATGCAGTCTGCTGAGAGCTGATTGGTTGTTAGAGAGGAAGATGCTCTGTATGATGCAGTCTGTTATCTTTTCTGTCCATGCTGGTTATTTTTACCACTTAATGTATTATTATGACATTAATGGAGGACGTGGACACAGCCGTCATCAATCCCAGTGATTGACCACCCATGTGGGGCCGTGAAAGAACGTGACGGTCAGACTGACACTCTGCTGACGGAGGGTTGGGACGACCAGTCATCACCTCTGCTGCAGCTTCCCTGTAGCGACGTACCACAATGTCGTGATCACCTTCATCTCTGGCGTTATTGTGTTGCTTCGCTGTGTGGGAGAAGTAAGATCCTCCCTGACGAGGTCGACAACAAGCATTATTCCTGCACGATGGAGCTTCTAGTGTATCAGTAAATCATTGTCATTAAACAAACGGAGAACGTCTTTCCTTTCTCTTTCTCTTTCCGTCTTCTTGACTGATAGATAGATAGATAGATAGATAGATAGATACTTTAATGATCTCCAAGAGAAATTCACAGTTCCAGCAGCAGCAATATGGAAAGACAGGGGCATGCAGGGTTAAAAAAAAAAAAAGCAATAGGTAAAATAGAAGAATATACCTTCAGTATAAACAATAATTAAGCAATAGACAATAATTAAGATAAGCTGTGTGTGTGTGTGTGTGTGTGTGTGTGTGTGTGTGTGTGTGTGTGTGTGTGTGTGTGTGTGTGTGTGTGTGTGTGTGTGTGTGTGTGTGTGTGTGTGTGTGTGTGTGTGTGTGTGTGTGTGTGTGTGTGTGTGTGCGTGCGTGCGTGCGTGCGTGCGTGCGTGCGTGCGTGCGTGCGTGCGTGCGTGCGTGCGTGCGTGCGTGCGTGTCTCTCAAGGTGCGTGGTGTGTGTGTAGTAAGTCCAGGGCTTTGTGTCCGCTAAGGCCTAAGGCCTCCCCCGAGAGGTGTTGAAGAGTCTGATGGCGTGGGGGAGGAAGGATCTCCTCAGTCTGTCAGTGGAGCTGCTCCTCTGCCTGGAGATGGTGTTGTGGAGTGGATGCTGTGGATTATAGAGATGGTGTTGTGGAGTGGATGCTGTGGATTATAGAGATGGTGTTGTGCACTGGATGCTGTGGATTATAGAGATGGTGTTGTGCACTGGATGCTGTGGATTATAGAGATGGTGTTGTGGAGTGGATGCTGTGGATTGTCTATTATGGACAGGAGTCTGTTCAGTGTCCGTCGCTCTGCCACAGATGTCAGGCTGTCCAGCTCTGAGCCAATGACAGAGCCTGCCTTCCTCACCAGTTTGTCCAGGCGTGCGGCATCCTTCTTCTTGAGGCTGCCCCCCCAGCACACCACTGCGTACAGGAGGGCGCTCGCTACCACAGACTGGTAGAAGATCTGTAGCAGCTTCTTGCAGATGTTGAAGGACGCCAGCCTTCTGAGGAAGTACAGACGGCTCTGTCCTTTCCTGTACAGAGCGTCTGTGTTGGCAGTCCAGTTTGTCGTCCAGCAGCACTCCCAGGTATTTGTAGGTGTGAACCACCTCCACCCAGTCCCCCTTAATCCCAACAGGCTCCGGGTGCGGCCTGGTTCTCCTAAAGTCCACCACCATCTCCTTGGTCTTGGTGGTGTTGAGGAGCAGGTGGTTGGAGTCGCACCATGTGACGAAGTCCTGGATCAGCTCTCTGTACTCATCCTCCTGTCCACCCTTGATACAACCCACTATGGCCGTGTCGTCCGCCAACTTCTGCACATGGCAGAGGTCAGAGTTGTATAGGAAGTCCGTGGTGTACAGGGTGAAAAGGACCGGAGAGAGTACAGTTCCCTGTGGTGCTCCGGTGTTGCTGATCACAGTGTCGGACCTGCAGTCCCCCAGTGGAACGTACTGAGGTCTGCCAGTCAGGTAGTCTGTAATCCACGTCACTCCCATCTCTGTCAGTTTGTCCCTGAGGAGCAGAGGCTGGATGGTGTAGAATGCGCTGGAGAAGTCCAAAAATTTAATCCTCACAGCAGCACTGCCACTGTCCAGATGGGCGAGAGATCGGTTGAGCAGGAAGATGATGGCATCCTCCACACCCACCTTTTCCCCGTAGGCAAACTGCAGGGGGTCGAGAGCGTGGTGGGTCTGTGACTGTTAAGAACGTTTTAGGCTTCTCAAAATTCCTCCTCACTACTTTTAATGGTTTTCCACTTTAGGAGATCTCTTAGGGCTGAAGATGCTTTGTGAATGACTTTCATCTTAGTTCGGGGGAAATTCTAAGAAAAATCTTAATGAATTACTCTGTGATTTAAGGCTGAAGTAAAGAATGAAAAGTTGTATCGATGCACAGTTAATTCTTACTTTTTTAAAGTTCCAGCGTACGCCTTGGCCTCTTCGTGGAATCTGAACTCCATTTCTATGTCATCATGCGTGATGCAGAGGCCAGCTGGATACAGCAGTCCAAACCGTACACCCGGGACCTCACTGATCTGGGGTCAGACATCATTAAACCAAGCCAGGGCTTGGGCTGTATTTACGGTGTTGTCGGGGAAGATGGAGGTGGTCACAGTCCCAAATTTAGTCCTTTTCAGCTCCCAGGATGTCAACAGTCGGTGTGGGCCACCACGGTAATGGTAATCTTTTCTGTTGTCTGTCACACAAAGAATAAAATCTCTCTGTACAAGAAGTCAAATATTGTGATTGTGAAGTCACAAAGTTTAATTTTCTCACACTGCATATCGGTATGTTTAGATTACTGATAAATTAAAAATCTCTGTGGTGTCTCTGTCACCTAGTGAAAAAATACCTAGTGCCTGAAAAGGTGTTTGATGTACCCACAGAAACATGAGAGTTCTGACAAACTGGCTCAAAGTTCAGTACAATTACAATCGGAAGTAGGAAATCCAACTAGTTTCTTAGACCGTTGTATGAAATCAAGAAAAGTAAAGTGTAAGTAACCAATAAAAACAAGCCAAGCCTTTGAAAGGTTGTTTTAGTGTGTTCCTGTTATTTTCTGCTGTTTGTTCTCACTGTTTGGTGATGTGAAGCAGAGACCCCAGGAATGTGCAGCCACATGGACTCTGGTTTATGTCAAAGATACAGAGTGGAGGCTCAACCTGAGGTCTGAGACCTTGTGAAGGGATGTGGAACAAACAGTCGGATTCTGGTTCTACATGTGACCGAGGTGGACAACCAACTCTTCCTGCTCTGCAAACTCTTATTTTGTTTATGGAGCGTGTAAATGTTTCACTTCGAAAAGTGTTTTACAGTTTGAAAAAGTCTGCAGTTGCTGATGGTCTGGAGCAGTGGTCTGCATCTTTTATGACCAAGAGAGTCATAAAGGTCACTTTGCACCAAATCAGATTTAACTGGAACCACAACACATATGTTACCTTTAAAATCAGGCAAACACAGCTCACAACATTTCATAGTTATAGTTTTTATGTATTTTCAAAAACTTTTTCTTATGTTGCATTTATAACTGTTCAATTATGATTTAGGATGGTCAACATTTCACGGCATTTTCAGCTGTATTGAATAGAATAGAAACACTTTATTAATCCCTGGAGGACACTGTAGTGGTTTCACCCTCCATCTTCAGCATTTTTGAGACGTCATTTAAAAAAAAAACAACATTTTGGCTGTTCTAACACTATTGGCTCTTTTTTTTAAGTACCGGTAGTTTTGCATTTGTTAAGCATTTTTGTTTTATTCTAGATTGTTTTGTTGTTTTTTATATGTTTTAGCAGTTTTTTGGCGATTCTCATTTTAGCCACTTTAATGATTGTGTCATTTTTAAATGTGTTTGTAGCCAAGAGTTCAGAGTGATTTTGAACATGTCGACTGTATACATATGCTAAAAATTAGATCAAATGTTCACACTGACATAGGAGTTAATGAAAGCTTCATGGAGCCGCTACAGAGAAGCTAAAGAACCACATGCTACCCGGAGCCCTGGTCTGGAGAATGTGGGGTGGAGTGGTTCCTATCTGAAGAACCAGACTTGTGTCATTTGGACAAATTCTATGCAGCGAAAGCAAAGATCAGCTAATACATGGTGACAAATTCACCACTTTCACTGTTAGATTTTGTCGATGTGGCAGAGATTTGACTCCATCTGACATAGCAGAGCCTTTAATGTTGTTATGTGATCTTTCACCTACATGCCATCAGGCCTCACTGCTTTCATTCGCCATGCAAAAACTTTTTGTTTTTGTAAATGTCATTCTTTTCTGCTGAATTTAGCTGAGGAAGTTCATGTTGAGTCTGACGACACAGTGCAGGGAAGCGAAACGGAACATCGAGATTGGACAGGGAAAGTGCCTCCACCTCCTTCAGAGCTTAAAATGAGTGTTATTGTGATTAAAAACTTCAAATCAATATGAATACTCACTACATTTTCAGGCACATTGTTTGAAAATCCTAGTTTCCTATGTCCTGTAGGTACTCGACTATTTTTTTTTACGCTCAAACTCGCCTCACCTGAATGTTAAAAACCACATTTTGTTGGTGTCTCCAGAATACACACTTTTTTGAAAAGGTTGAGTATTACAATAAACTAAGGTGAAAGTTTGAGACCTTCTCAGTTCTAACTCTTCTGGGCTCTTCAGGTGCTGAGCAGAGTCGTAGCTGCTGTAAGAATGGAGGAACATGTATCCTGGGCAGCTTCTGTGCTTGTCCACCTTTCTTCACCGGGAGGAGCTGCGAGTACGACCAGCGCTCCAGGTACACACAAGACACAGCACGGCAAAAAGCAAGATAGAAATATTAGTGCTGTCAAAAATAACATGATCATTTAATTGATTGATTTGAAACGTTTAATGTGTTAAAAAAATGTACACACGGTAGTTTTGTTTGTTTCCGGGTTTTTTCACTGCCTTCCTGGAGCATCTGGACGCAGCACCGTGAACACAGAGCACCACAACACCTTGTGGAATAATATTAAGGCAGAAAGTTTGACTTTAAAGAGTTCCCTGACAGCTGATTGAGAAAGTGATAGTCATTAGCTTTACTTTGTAAAGACGAATTTAACAACCGCAGAAGTAATTCTGCAGCAAAACAGCAGTTTGCCATGTTGGCTGACCAGGAGCCTCCAAACTACTAAACCTGGAGGAAATACTTGCAGGTAAAATCTTAATTTCTTTTTCTCTTTCCCAGGCTCTCCTGGGTGTGCTCGGCTGTGCATTGCTGTCTCTCTTCCTCTCTCTTTCACTCTCTCTCAATGGGTGTTGCTGTCTCTCGCTCTCTCTCTCTCTGGTGTGTGTGTGGGGATATTACAGTATATTATTGTCACTTTGTTCATGTAATACATTCACAACTTTGTATAAATATACAAATTCTCAAAGTGGTGGAGCTGCACTCTGTCAAAACCCAGACTTATGTTAGATGTTTATTAATTAATGTTATTATTTTGCTGATCTTGGAGCGAAACAGTTACATACAAAGATAAAAGAACATTAGCAATAATAAAATAGTCTTTTAATTATAATATTGCGTGTGTGTGTGTGGAGACGACATTAATTCCGTGGTTTTCCAAAAATATCCATTACAAGCTTCAGTCTTCAGTACAAAAACAATGTGATTTAATCGCAATTAATTACAGAAAATTGTGCTAATGGTAGAATGTTTTTTATTGATTGACAGCACTAATAAAAATATATACAATTACTTCAAAAACTGTACTTATCTGTCCATGCAACAAGTCATTTTTACTCAGTTAGAAATCTTGAATACGTTTTCAAACCTAGATGTAAGATTATACTGTAAAATCAAAGAGTACAAATAAGGACATATCTTTTTTAACAAGCCAATTTAGAGATTGTGTGAAAACAAGATTTAAAATCGTGACAAGTACTAAATAATTAGCAGTGAGGCAGAGAAAAAATCTTTATATTTCATGCCTCACTCTTAACATCAAGTTCAGTGGATAGAAATCCTTACATACACAGACTCGAGGAACTTCTACAAGTTTGAATTACCACGGATATTTTTTACATTTTCCATGAGTGAACCTAGATTGTGAAATCTGATGTTGGCTTGAATGTTGTTATTTGCTGTTTCTCACTGACTGTCCATGTTCCTGTGGGCCAGCGTAAAACACGTCAAATGACATGTGAACATGCTTTTTTTTCATGGCCAAAGTGTTGGAAGAAAGCGCCGGTGCAGAATTTGAACTCGATTTTCATGTTCGTCATTTGTATTTCCTGTGTGTCTGCAGGAGCTGTGGTTTGATTCCTCATGGTGAGTGGGTGCAGAAGGGCTGTTCATACTGCCGCTGTGGTTACGGCACTCTGCACTGCTTTCCACACGTCTTCTATAAAGACTGCGGTAAGACACTGCACAGGCTCATAACACATGATGATATTGTATCTGTGTAGAATCTAGAGTTTGGCTGCTTCTCTCTGGAAAGTGTCAGGACATCTGGAAGCTGTGTGAGACATTGTGGTACATCTGACAGCTCGGCCCACAGCAACACAAAGTTTTGAACCAGCCACTGTATCTGTAACTATGATAACCACAAACCTTTCACTTCCTAGCAGTGTTGTACAGAAGCCCTGAAGGACATGATTAAATTACGTAACAAAGATTGTTTTTTTTAATTATAGTATAGATCATCCTAAGAAAACAAATGTTTGTAGTCTCTTGTCTCAGAGTCCAATTTAGCATCACTGTCCATTCTAAAACCGAAGTTTAAAACCACTGGCTTCACATGTGAATAGAGGAGGTTCACAGGAGCCACTGGGCCCAAACATCGTATATCACGTGTACATCCTGATCTATACAGTGACTCTGATTTTATACTCTGGTGAAAAGCCTGCCACTTAAGGACCCAGAGAAGTAGATCAGATAAGATACGTCCTACTGAGAAAGTGAAAGAAGCTCCTGATAACGGCTTTCTGGGCCATCCACACGAGAACCCTGCTGTTATTGGCCGATCATCCACACAAGGCGGCGTTTTAGAAGCCTGAAAACAGGTTTTATGGACTGGGGGGATTCTAAAACCCCAGGTCAGCTGTGAGGGGTGGACGGCAAAGACGGACCATCTGCGGAAAAGCGATGATGTAATCAGCCCCCCCACCCCCCCACCAGTCTGCGATGTCATCGAATAACCACAACAATTAGGGACTACAAGCTCCAGTGGAGCAGCAAAGCTCCAGACGCTAGGAGGAGGAGGAGTGGAGCCATAGACCTATAGAACTCAGAGTTAAATGCAAGTCTATGAGCAGCAGTCTACTTCTACATTTCTATGTGGTCTGTGTCTTCTGCCTTTTTGGTGTATTTGGTGAGCAACAGCGCCCCTAAAGGCCTGGCAGGTGTACTACATACCCCGAAGGCTCATGTTGAGCCATGTTCATAGTGACGTGTGGACACAATTTGTTTTGACAACCTCTGGAAGAAAAAAGATAGTCTTGGCTCATGTGGATGTGGCTTTAAAAAGACAGAAAACTATTAGAATGGAAATCAAGGTGCTAATTGCCAGACGCTGCATAGCACGAATAGGAGGGTGTTATTACACCAGCCACAGTGACCATGATCACACAAAAAACACTATTAATGTACTTGCAATGGTTTGTGTTCCTCAGATGGCTTGGAGGAGGTGCTTTGGTATCGTTCATCAGCCAGAAGGAGGAACTCCTCCAGCTTCATCCTGTTTCTCACACCGATTGTTCCTCTGATCGTTTTGTAAAAGAAGAGCTTCACAGAAATGAGGTTGATCAGTCTGAAGCAGAATCAGCAGATTATTGCTGTTAAATCTGAAGTGAAGAGATGATTGTTCACTCATGCTTCAGTGTGTGTGTGTGTGTGTGTGTGTGTGTGTGTGTGTGTGTGTGTGTGTGTGTGTGTGTGTGTGTGTGTGTGTGTGTGTGTGTGTGTGTGTGTGTGTGTGTGTGTGTGTGTGTGTGTGTGTGTGTGTGTGTGTGTGTGTGTGTGTGTGTGTGTGTGTGAATAAGATAAGATTTTTTTGGAAAAATCTGCCTACAGGTTTTTCCTGGACAAAGATGTTCAGATGGGATTTTCGCAGCCGAAAGTGTTTATTTTAAACTACGTGCACTCATGAAAGTTTCAGTGTTGTGAATTTCTTTGGGGAAAAAATTAATATAAGAGTGGGTGTATATGTTTCAACCCACAATGCTTCTGGAAACAGAGTGATCTGTATTCTAGCTCACCCTGTGGCTCTCAACCCTCTTCGCCGTTATCTGGAGATATTTTCAGAGGGAGCTGCTGGCTTATCTCCACAGTATTGATGAGGTTTGCATTGATTATCTGCTGCTGCTGCTGTCTTATCTTAAACAAACATCTGTCTGCAGCCTGCTTGCGAGTTCAGGTCACTGCTCCACAATGAGCTGGCACATCAAAAGAAGGAGTCTCTTCATTCACTTTAATTCAACTTTAGTTATATAGCACCAAATACAACACAGTCCTTGTTTGTATGGTACAGTTTGCAAAGCAGCTCAGCCGGGTGACAATTATAATGCTGTGTTGTCTTCAACTGATTCATTAATATAAACTCTATTTGGTAGGAAAGGCTGAAAAAGCAGTCAAGCTCAGTGTTTTATAAAGTGAAGGAACCATTGAATAGATTTCACACTGTTAACTGGCAGACGGGCTTATCATGTTTTCTGAATCTGGTTCTTGCAACACTGACAATGTTCACTACATTTCTGTCATCTCTTTTTTCTTTCATTGAAAACACATATGGAATACAATAATGCTTTATTGTGAGCTGATGATTTTTTGTCTAAATGTCAATTTGTATCACCGTAGATGTTCTGAAGACAAAGACCTGTTAGTTCCATGTGTAATTCTCAAACAACTGTTTGGTGAAAGCTGCTCCATGTTCCAACTGCAGGGATTCATCCTCGTAGATCCAGCAACAACCATTCAATTCCGATATGATTAAAACTTGTATTGAAGACCATGAGTTCCTGGTTGTGACTTCCTGTTCCATTCTGCCTAACCAAGTAGCTGATTTTATATTTATTTATTTTTGTTACAAGATTCGCTCCTCTGTGATGTTCTTTTGTTCTTTGTGAATACAGTGATATGAAAAAGTTTGGGCACCCCTGTAAATTTTCATGATTTTCCTTTATAAATCATTGGTTGTTTGGATAAAAAATTCCAGTTAAATATATCTTATAGGAGACAAACAGTGATATTTGAGAAGTGAAATAAAGTTTATATGATTTACAGAAAGTGTGCAAGAATTATTTCAACAAAATTAGGCATGTGCATAAATTTAGGCATCGCAAAAGAAAAATGACTCAATATTTTGTGCATCCTCCTTTTTCAGAACTAACAGCCTCTAAACGCTTCCTATAGCTTCCAACTAGGCTCTGGATTGTGGTGGAAGGTATTCTGGGCCACTCTTCTTTACAGATCCTCTCCAGTTCAGTCAGGTTTGATGGTTTCCCAGATGGACCGCCCCCTTCTTCAACAAGCGTTCTGTACTTCCCTTTCTGTACTTTACATTTCTATGTATGTGTATTGTGCATGCCCGTGCATTCACAATGTCCGTGTGCTGATGTCCAACTGTTGGTGTCAACCTCATCCTGTGTACGTGCGCTCCTGCACGACTGTATGTATGTGTATCAATGAAACCCACAACCTTTATTAGAATGTGTACGAGTGTGAGTGAGTGTGTGTGTGCGTGCGTGCGTGTGTGTGTGTCTTGGTAGAGTGGTGGTCCACATTGGGAAGTGTGTATTTGTATGTGTGTATAAGTGTAAATGTGTGTACGTGAATGAGTGTGTGTATGTACTTCCTCATGTATGTGTCATGTTGCTGGACTTGCTGAAAAAAACGTTTTAACACCAACTATTTCACTCCTTGTCAAAAGGAAACTAATTTGAAGGAAACCAGACGGATGAAGCTGAGGCATAACATGTTTGAATCAGACAATTTTAGATTCAAATGTTTGGTTCTGTTGCTTCGAATTAATCACAATTAATTGATTATAAAGAAAATATCTGATCAACAAAGCAGAAAGAAAATCTCCACTTCATAAATATCACATTAGAAACATTAAAACGTTCACCATCACAGTTTAAAGTAGGACATTTGGGACTCATATAACACTTATTTTGCATGAATATCTGAAATCGCTCTCAAAATTGTTTGTGAAAATATTTTTTTCATCAC
Organism: Blennius ocellaris; assembly: GCF_963422515.1. Taxonomy (NCBI): domain Eukaryota; kingdom Metazoa; phylum Chordata; class Actinopteri; order Blenniiformes; family Blenniidae; genus Blennius; species Blennius ocellaris. The sequence continues at coordinate 26,832,990 of NC_137664.1, forward strand.
ATATGAAGTGAAATGGACAAAAACACTAAACTGGGGCAGATATTTTCAGTGTCACCCATATCACCTATCGCCCTCTTGAGGTGAGGCTGGGTACCTGCAGCCTCACTGTCCTGACTTTTCTCTGCTATATTGTTACAATCAGCAGGAACAATTCTCTCACGCATACATTAAACACAGGACACAGACTGCAGAGAGTCCTGCTGCGTAACAAACATCAGTGTAATGTTCATATTGCTGATATGCTGAGGAACAGAATCGTCATGTGACCCAGTTTGTACTGGATCAGTCTGGATCAGTCAGACACGAGGAACAGAACCAGTTTGTACTGGATCAGTCAGAGATGAGGAACAGAACCAGTTTGTACTGGATCAGAGGAACAGAACCAGTTTGTACTGGATCAGTCAGAGATGAGGAACAGAACCAGTTTGTACTGGATCAGTCAGACACGAGGAACAGAACCAGTTTGTACTGGATCAGTCTGGATCAGTCAGACACGAGGAACAGAACCAGTTTGTACTGGATCAGTCAGAGATGAGGAACAGAACCAGTTTGTACTGGATCAGAGGAACAGAACCAGTTTGTACTGGAGCAGTCAGAGATGAGGAACAGAACCAGTTTGTATTGGATCAGTCAGACATGAGGAACAGAACCAGTTTGTACTGGATCAGTCAGACACGAGGAACAGAACCAGTTTGTACTGGATCAGTCAGAGATGAGGAACAGAACCAGTTTGTACTGGATCAGAGGAACAGAACCAGTTTGTACTGGATCAGTCAGAGATGAGGAACAGAACCAGTTTGTACTGGATCAGTCAGACACGAGGAACAGAACCAGTTTGTACTGGATCAGTCTGGATCAGTCAGACACGAGGAACAGAACCAGTTTGTACTGGATCAGTCAGAGATGAGGAACAGAACCAGTTTGTACTGGATCAGAGGAACAGAACCAGTTTGTACTGGATCAGTCAGAGATGAGGAACAGAACCAGTTTGTACTGGATCAGAGGAACAGAACCAGTTTGTACTGGATCAGTCAGAGATGAGGAACAGAACCAGTTTGTATTGGATCAGTCAGACATGAGGAACAGAACCAGTTTGTACTGGATCAGTCAGACACGAGGAACAGAACCAGTTTGTATTGGATCAGTCAGACATGAGGAACAGAACCAGTTTGTACTGGATCAGTCAGACACGAGGAACAGAACCAGTTTGTACTGGATCAGTCAGACATGAGGAACAGAACCAGTTTGTACTGGATCATGAGGAACAGAACCAGTTTGTACTGGATCAGAGGAACAGAACCAGTTTGTACTGGATCAGTCAGACATGAGGAACAGAACCAGTTTGTACTGGATCATGAGGAACAGAACCAGTTTGTACTGGATCAGAGGAACAGAACCAGTTTGTACTGGATCAGTCAGACATGAGGAACAGAACCAGTTTGTACTGGATCAGTCAGACACGAGGAACAGAACCAGTTTGTACTGGATCAGTCAGACATGAGGAACAGAACCAGTTTGTACTGGATCATGAGGAACAGAACCAGTTTGTACTGGATCAGAGGAACAGAACCAGTTTGTACTGGATCAGTCAGACATGAGGAACAGAACCAGTTTGTACTGGCTCATGAGGAACAGAACCAGTTTGTACTGGATCAGAGGAACAGAACCAGTTTGTACTGGATCAGTCAGACATGAGGAACAGAACCAGTTTGTACTGGATCAGTCAGACATGAGGAACAGAACCAGTTTGTACTGGATCAGTCAGACATGAGGAACAGAACCAGTTTGTACAGGAGTGGCAGGGTGGCCTGAGGCCTCATTTGCCGTCCCTAGAGCTGATTCAAGAGTCTGGCTCTGAAGTGACCAACACCCACCCTGACAAGGCACCCCGAGAGGACCCGGACAGGAAGCCCCCCCACCCCACCCGACGGCCGAAGAGCAGAGTCTAAGACCCGCATGGCCCAGCACGAGCCCGGCTGGAGGCCAGCGGCTAGGGAGCGTAGATCCCCCCACACCCTCACACCCTCACATACTCATGTACTCATGCAAGACAACACCCATACTTATATATAGAACACCCACACACACACACACACACACACACACACACACACACACACACACACACACACACACACACACACACACACACACACACACACACACACACGTACACACCCACACCCATGCACCCCCGGACCATCTCCCACATTTACGGCCCTGGATCAGCTCCAGTCAGCTGTAGGACAGAAGCCGCCCCCCCCCCCCCCCAACGCAGGGCCACCAACCACCCAAGCCATGACACCCCCGCCCCAGATGGCCCCTAGAGTGTGTGGTTTTAGTCTTTTTTGTGAAGGCTTGCATTGGATATCGGGAACAGGCTTTTTTAAATGTTTCCACTTCAAGTGTCTTTTCTATGAAGGACCATGCAACCTTTTCTTCTTTCTGCAGCCGTGATTTTAAACCAATGTTGAGCTACTTCTTCAAACAAATTATGTATCTTTATGTGTAAAAATACATGACAATTCATGCTCGGTCACTGAAATGTTACAAATGACTAACTTAAGGTGTATAAATGGGAAGCGTCTCACTGGGAACCATTTGTCAGGATGACACCAGGAAGACTATGGGGAAGAACTGGAGGAGGGGAATTGGGATCAATGAGGGGTTTTGTTATGAGCCGGAAGGGGCTCTTGTCATTTAATACCTAAGTAATCTGAGTGTAATCTCTCCTTTATTATGCAGACAGCTCCATATAGCAACTTGTTTAAACAGAGAACATTCTGATTGGTCAGACAACTGAAAAATAGGCAGAAAATTGGATTTGCTCCGGGGTCCTGTCAGACTTGCAGCTTTGTTTGTTTCTTCCCACCGCAGATGTCCAGCCGTGCATCTTCCTTGAAGGATTGCACCCTACAATCTGAAAAGAAAAATAAATAAAAGGTTGTTTTTGTGGCTCCTCTGAAAGAGGGGTTCAAGGGATTACAGAGGACTTCTGACACAGCGGGAAGAGAAGCAGGGTGTGAGAGAAAATTTAGGAAGGATTACAGAATGCAAATGCAAGGAGAAGCGATTTTATTGAACATTTTGCTCCTTCATCTCCTCCCTTCCAACAGGGCTTGACTGCAGCTTTATAAGTTGTCTTAACTTCAGAGCAGTCAGTGATGAAGAGAAAGAAGCAGCATGGAAGACTTGTCTGCCGTCTGCCTGCTTCTCCATTGTAGCCAAGATTGCAGTTTTGTGGATGAGCTGTCCATGCATCTTGCTTCTAAACACACACACACACACACACACACACACACACACACACACACACACACACACACACACACACACACACACACACACACACACACACACACACACACACACACACACACACACTTTTATTTTATTTTCTTCTGTGAGGTGGACATATTTGGCTTTCATCACAACACCAAACAAGCATGGAGTTTTCATCATTCAAGCAGCGCCGAGCCAATAGCGGCTCACTCCTGTCACCTGTAGGCAGCTCAATGAAACCACAACTCTACATAAGAAGTGTGTGCAAAGACATTAGAAATCTGGTTTTCTGCTTGAAGTGGTCATAATATGTCAGGCAAGTCCAAAGTACCAGCCTGGGGCCAAATTGTGGCCCCCAGCCCTCAGGCTCTGTTTAAAAATGTTAAATAAAAATTCAAAATATGCGGCTCGCCAGCAGTGTTCATAGTGTACATACAAAAAAAGCTATTTTATATTTCACCAGAATATGGCAATAGACCATGTGATCCGTGTCATCATTTTCCAGCTCATTTGTAAAATGACGACTGACTAAAAAAGGAAAGTTGACAGCGAGGGCGCCACTTTTAGGACAGGTGGAAATGGAAGTATTTGCTCCACTGAAATACCAAAGAACTCTCTCTTCCTTCTGATCTCCCCCTGGACCCCGATGGTGCACCTCCTGCAGCTGGAGCTCATTGAGCTGCAGCGTGACATGAAGTGTCGCAGTCGCCACCAACGACTCCCTTTGGTCACTTTGTACCACCACTGGATAACAGCAGGGTCCAAGAGATTCCAATATTTGCTAAGAAAACACTGAGGTTGTTGGCTCAATGTAAGTATGCAAGAAGACATTCTGGGTTCTGAACATTAGGAACCGCATGAGGGTGAGACTCTCGCCTGCGTCACATCATGCAACAAGGCCACAGTTTTTAATCCCGACCTGGTCTGTTGACGGCAGTCCAGATCTCAGGATCAACCTTCACTTTAGTGTAGGATCGTTATTTGTTTAGTCTTCTGAAGTGAATAAATTCTAAAATCTTAGTGAATTGATTTGTGATGATCAAAACCACAGTTTTGAATACACACTAGTGATGATCGAATTTGACCGACTCGTTCAAAACCCGCGAGTCACTTTACTGAATGGTGACTCACGAGTTATCACATTCATTAACTCGTTCACTGAGTCATTCTTGCTACAGCCTCCAGCCGCAGAGAGCAAAATATAAATGTCACTGTTCTGCTGCTTGTCTAACTCCATTACTCACTTTAGTCGCCCTGTGAGAAAAGCAGCTGCAATGATAAAAGAGCTGCTAAAAGCAGCTGTAATGCTAAAAGAGCTGCTAAAAGAGCTGCTAAAAGCAGCTTGTAGCCGAGCCGCTAATGCTAGCTGCTAAGCACAGCAGCTTCCGGCTCCTTCCATTCACACGAGGCTTTCAGCAGCTCCAGTCAGCTCGTAGGTGAAGTCCAGCACAAATAACCGACTCACCTTGTTTCAGTTGTTCAGCTCACATGACCGACTCACCTCGAAACTTGAAAGAGTCGTTCACTGAATCGGTCAGTAGCACTTCCGCTGTGTCGAGCGGTGAGCCTCCGCCCCTCCCTCACCTGAAAATCTGAAAGCTCAGAAAGCTTCTGAGTGACGGCGGAGAGAAAAAATCAAAACACACATTGTTTCGCAAAGCTTGTTGAGATAAATACATGAATAAATACACAATAAACAATGTTAAAATATGACTGTAGCAGGTATTGTGTTACACTTAATATTAGTTCTGCCCTATGAACATCACATTATTTATTGATGCTAGTAAAAAAAGAAAATCAGAATGTTGGAAGGAAAAAGAAATCATATGCATATATTAATATATACTGTATATCTGCCATTCTGGATGCCAGTGGAAATAGTGCACATGCACAGCTAAACCAAATGACTCAAATGACTCAGACAACTGGTTCACTTGGATGAACGACTCAAAAACCCGAGCCAGTTCAAGGAGTCGGGTTTCTCGGCACAAAGACACACTGAGCTTTTTAAATCCTTGCATCATTTGTTCTTTTGTTTTTCAATTCACAATCAAAACGAGTCTATGTTGATGTGAAGCAATTTGACTTATTTTGTGTTGTAAGGTGATTTACAAATACTATTACATTATCAGTTGACCCATAATGAATTCATAAAAGAATCAAACTTTCATGATTATTTTTTGTCACAAAGAAGCATGTACTCCAAAAACTCTTTCACAGAAGAATAAGAGTTGTAGAAATTGGAAACTCAAGACAGCCATGACATCATGTTCTTTGCAAGTGTTTGTAAACTTTTGACCACAACTGTAAAGCGTCCTGGATAAATCATGACACGTCGATCAGGGCCAGTTGTGGTGTCAAATGATTCCATGAGCATTTTCTCTAATTCTTCAACTCAAATGGTAAAAAACTTAAGTCTTGGAGCAAAAAGTAGATGAGAAGTCAGACTTGGATGCAATAGAGTGTTTATTCTCCAGAACAAACTCTCTGAGCTGCGGATCTCATCAATACCTACTAAGAGCCATCGACCCCCCGATGACCACTGAGCACTGTAACATGGGCCTTTATACTGTGAGCCACACCCTTCCAAGAAAAGCAGCTCCAGCAACCAGACACACAATCAAAGCTTTGATAGTGAAAGGTGAAGACAAGTTGCTCAGGAGTTTTCCTCCTGGTCTTTCATGAAGTTGGAAAACAAACCCAGCTTAACAAAGTAGACAACACCTCAGTGGTAGAGTGTGCTTTGGATGCATGAGGTCCTCGGATTAATCAAGGCTTCGCCAAGCTTTGCTTTGTCAAACACCAACAACAGCAACTAGATTAATAGTGATTTAGTGTCTCTTGATTGTTGTGACAAGAAACATTTCATATCACAACAATCAAACAATCATCAAGACAAGTCCTATAAAGCAGTGGTTCTTCACCTGGTGACCACAAACCATGATGCTGTTCTCCTGGTTCCTGGTTGACGTTCTGCTCACTTTAGAATGTTGTTAGTGTTTCAGTCCTGGAGGAGCAGGAGACAGAGTCGACAACCAACACAAGATGCTCAGGTTGTGCAGCTCATCCAAGATGGAACATCAATGAGCTGTGGCAAGATGGTTTGCTGTGTCTCCCTGAACAGTGTCCAGAGCATGGAGGACATACAGGAGACAGGCCAGGACACCAGGAGACATGGAGGACATACCAGGAGACAGGCCAGGACACCAGGAGACATGGAGGGGGGGTAGGAGGGCAACAAGCCAGCAGCAGGACTGCTACCTCCTCCTTTGTGCAAGAAGGACCAGGAGGAGCTGCAAGAGCTGCAGAATGACCTCCTAAGGACACTAATGTGATGTTTTTGCTCAAACTGTCAGAAACACACTTCACCAGGGTGCTATGAGGGCCGTTGTCCACAAGGGGGAGCTGTTCTTACAGCCCAACACCCTGCAGGGCCATTGGCATTTGCCAGAGAACAGCAATATTGTCAGATTGGCCATTGGAGCCCTGAGTTCTTCACTGATGAGAAGGTTCTCACTGAGCACATGTGACAGACGAGACAGAGTCTGGAGACGCTGTGGAGAACGTTCTGCTGCAGGAACATCCTCCAGCATTGTGGAGAACGTTCTGCTGCAGGAACATCCTCCAGCACCATGGAGAACGTTCCGCTGCAGGAACATCCTCCATCATTGTGGAGAACGTTCTGCTGCAGGAATATCCTCCAGCATGAGCCGTGGAGAATGTTCTGCTGCAGGAACATCCTCCACAGCATGAGCTGTGGAGAACGTTCTGCTGCAGGAACATCCTCCAGCATCATGGAGAACGTTCTGCTGCAGCAACATCCTCCAGCACCATGGAGAACATTCCGCTGCAGGAACATCCTCCATCATTGTGGAGAATGTTCTGCTGCAGGTACATCCTCCAGCACCATGGAGAGTGTTCCGCTGCAGGAACATCCTCCATCATTGTGGAGAACGTTCTGCTGCAGGAACATCCTCCAGCATGAGCCGTGGAGAATGTTCTGCTGCAGGAACATCCTCCAGCATTGTGAAGAACGTTCTGCTGCAGGAACATCCTCCAGCATCATGGAGAACGTTCTGCTGCAGGAACATCCTCCAGCATGAGCTGTGGAGAACATTCTGCTGCAGGAACATCCTCCAGCATCATGGAGAACGTTCTGCTGCAGGAACATCCTCCAGCATTGTGGAGAACGCTCTGGCGCAGCGACATCCTCCAGCAACATGGAGAACGTTCCGCTGCAGGAACATCCTCCATCATTGTGGAGAACGTTCTGCTGCAGGAACATCCTCCAGCATCATGGAGAACGTTCTGTTGCAGGAACATCCTCCATCATCCATGGAGAATGTTCTGCTGCAGGAACATCCTCCACAGCATGAGCTGTGGAGAACGTTCTGCTGCAGGAACATCCTCCAGCATCATGGAGAACGTTCTGCTGCAGCAACATCCTCCAGCATGAGCCATGGAGAACGTTCTGCTGCAGGAACATCCTCCAGCATGAGCCGTGGAGAACCTTCTGCTGCAGGAACATACTCCAGCATGAGCCGTGGAGAACATTCTGCTGCAGGAACATCCTCCAGCATTGTGGAGAACGTTCTGCTGCAGCAACATCCTCCAGCATGAGCCGTGGAGAATGTTCTGCTGCAGGAACATCCTCCAGCATTGTGAAGAACGTTCTGCTGCAGGAACATCCTCCAGCATCATGGAGAACGTTCTGCTGCAGGAACATCCTCCAGCATGAGCTGTGGAGAACATTCTGCTGCAGGAACATCCTCCAGCATCATGGAGAACGTTCTGCTGCAGGAACATCCTCCAGCATTGTGGAGAACGCTCTGGTGCAGCGACATCCTCCAGCAACATGGAGAACGTTCCGCTGCAGGAACATCCTCCATCATTGTGGAGAACGTTCTGCTGCAGGAACATCCTCCAGCATCATGGAGAACGTTCTGTTGCAGGAACATCCTCCAGCATGAGCTGTGGAGAATGTTCTGCTGCAGGAACATCCTCCACAGCATGAGCTGTGGAGAACGTTCTGCTGCAGGAACATCCTCCAGCATCATGGAGAACGTTCTGCTGCAGCAACATCCTCCAGCATGAGCCATGGAGAACGTTCTGCTGCAGGAACATCCTCCAGCATGAGCCGTGGAGAACCTTCTGCTGCAGGAACATACTCCAGCATGAGCCGTGGAGAACATTCTGCTGCAGGAACATCCTCCAGCATCACGGAGAACATTCTGCGGCAGGAACATCCTCCAGCATTGTGGAGAACGTTCTGCTGCAGAAACATCCTCCAGCATTGTGGAGAACGCTCTGGTGCAGCAACATCCTCCAGCACCATGGAGAACGTTCCGCTGCAGGAACATCCTCCATCATTGTGGAGAACGTTCTGCTGCAGGAACATCCTCCAGCATGAGCCGTGGAGAATGTTCTGCTGCAGGAACATCCTCCAGCATTGTGAAGAACGTTCTGCTGCAGGAACATCCTCCAGCATGAGCTGTGGAGAACGTTCTGCTGCAGGAACATCCTCCAGCATCATGGAGAACGTTCTGCGGCAGGAACATCCTCCAGAATTGTGGAGAACGCTCTGGTGCAGCGACATCCTCCAGCAACATGGAGAACGTTCCACTGCAGGAACATCCTCCATCATTGTGGAGAACGTTCTGCTGCAGGAACATCCTCCAGCATCATGGAGAACGTTCTGCTGCAGGAACATCCTCCAGCATTATGGAGAACGTTCTGCTGCAGCAACATCCTCCAGCATTGTGGAGAACGCTCTGGTGCAGCGACATCCTCCAGCAACATGGAGAACGTTCTGCTGCAGGAACATCCTCCAGCATTGTGGAGAACGTTCTGCTGCAGGAACATCCTCCAGCATTGTGGAGAACACTCTGGTGCAGCAACATCCTCCAGCACCGTGGAGAACGTTCCGCTGCAGGAACATCCTCCATCATTGTGGAGAACGTTCTGCTGCAGGAATATCCTCCAGCATGAGCCGTGGAGAATGTTCTGCTGCAGGAACATCCTCCAGCATTGTGAAGAACGTTCTGCTGCAGGAACATCCTCCAGCATCATGGAGAACGTTCTGCTGCAGGAACATCCTCCAGCATGAGCTGTGGAGAACATTCTGCTGCAGGAACATCCTCCAGCATCATGGATAATGTTCTGCTGCAGGAACATCCTCCAGCATTGTGGAGAACGCTCTGGTGCAGCGACATCCTCCAGCAACATGGAGAACGTTCCGCTGCAGGAACATCCTCCATCATTGTGGAGAACGTTCTGCTGCAGGAACATCCTCCAGCATCATGGAGAACGTTCTGTTGCAGGAACATCCTCCAGCATGAGCTGTGGAGAATGTTCTGCTGCAGGAACATCCTCCACAGCATGAGCTGTGGAGAACGTTCTGCTGCAGGAACATCCTCCAGCATCATGGAGAACGTTCTGCTGCAGCAACATCCTCCAGCATGAGCCATGGAGAACGTTCTGCTGCAGGAACATCCTCCAGCATGAGCCGTGGAGAACCTTCTGCTGCAGGAACATACTCCAGCATGAGCCGTGGAGAACATTCTGCTGCAGGAACATCCTCCAGCATTGTGGAGAACGTTCTGCTGCAGCAACATCCTCCAGCATGAGCCATGGAGAACGTTCTGCTGCAGGAACATCCTCCAGCATCACGGAGAACATTCTGCGGCAGGAACATCCTCCAGCATTGTGGAGAACGTTCTGCTGCAGAAACATCCTCCAGCATTGTGGAGAACGCTCTGGTGCAGCAACATCCTCCAGCACCATGGAGAACGTTCCGCTGCAGGAACATCCTCCATCATTGTGGAGAACGTTCTGCTGCAGGAATATCCTCCAGCATGAGCCGTGGAGAACGTTCTGCTGCAGCAACATCCTCCAGCATTGTGAAGAACGTTCTGCTGCAGGAAAAACCTCCAGTATGAGCCGTGGAGAACGTTCTGCTGCAGGAACATCCTCCAGCATCATGGAGAACGTTCTGCTGCAGGAACATCCTCCAGCATGAGCTGTCGAGAACGTTCTGCTGCAGGAACATCCTCCAGCATCATGGAGAACGTTCTGCTGCAGCAACATCCTCCAGCACCATGGAGAACGTTCCGCTGCAGGAACATCCTCCATCATTGTGGAGAATGTTCTGCTGCAGGTACATCCTCCAGCACCATGGAGAACGTTCTGCTGCAGGAACATCCTCCATCATTGTGGAGAACGTTCTGCTGCAGGAACATCCTCCAGCATGAGCCGTGGAGAATGTTCTGCTGCAGGAACATCCTCCAGCATTGTGAAGAACGTTCTGCTGCAGGAACATCCTCCAGCATGAGCTGTGGAGAACGTTCTGCTGCAGGAACATCCTCCAGCATCATGGAGAACGTTCTGCTGCAGGAACATCCTCCAGAATTGTGGAGAACGCTCTGGTGCAGCGACATCCTCCAGCAACATGGAGAACGTTCCGCTGCAGGAACATCCTCCATCATTGTGGAGAACGTTCTGTTGCAGGAACATCCTCCAGCATCATGGAGAACGTTCTGCTGCAGGAACATCCTCCAGCATTATGGAGAACGTTCTGCTGCAGCAACATCCTCCAGCACCATGGAGAACGTTCCGCTGCAGGAACATCCTCCATCATTGTGGAGAACGTTCTGCTGCAGGAACATCCTCCAGCATCATGGAGAACATTCTGCTGCAGGAACATCCTCCAGCATGAGCTGTGGAGAACATTCTGCTGCAGGAACATCCTCCACAGCATGAGCTGTGGAGAACGTTCTGCTGCAGGAACATCCTCCAGCATCATGGAGAATGTTCTTCTGCAGGAACATCCTCCAGCATTGTGGAGAACGTTCTGCTGCAGGAACATCCTCCAGCATGAGCCGTGGAGAACGTTCTGCTGCAGGAACATCCTCCAGCATTGTGGAGAACGTTATGCTGCAGGAACATCCTCCAGCATCACGGAGAACATTCTGCTGCAGGAACATCCTCCAGCATTGTGGAGAACATTCTGCGGCAGGAACATCCTCCAGCATTGTGGAGAACGTTCTGCTGCAGGAACATCCTCCAGCATGAGCCGTGGAGAACGTTTTGCTGCAGGAACATCCTCCAGCATGAGCCGTGGAGAACGTTCTGCTGCAGGAACATCCTCCAGCATTGTGGAGAACGTTCTGCTGCAGGAACATCCTCCAGCATCTCGGAGAATATTCTGCTGCAGGAACATCCTCCAGCATTGTGGAGAACGTTCTGCTGCAGGAACACCCTCCAGCATCACAGAGAACATTCTGCTGCAGGAACATCCTCCAGCATCATGGAGAACATTCTGCGGCAGGAACATCCTCCAGCATTGTGGAGAATGTTCTGCTGCAGGTACATCCTCCATCATGAGCCGTGTAGAACGTTCTGCTGCACGAACATCCTCCACCATGAGCTGTGGAGAAGATTCTTCTGCAGGAACATCCTCCAGTATCATGGAGAAAATTCTGCTGTAGCAACATCCTCCAGCATGAGCCGTGGAGAACCTTCTGCTGCAGCAATGTCCTCCTTCGGAGGCCCAGCCATTTAGAGGTCAGTCTCAGGTCAAACTGCAGCAGGCTGTCAATCACATAGCAATGATGAAACCTGAAACTACAGGAAGCTGCCCATATATGGAGTGATTCACTGACCAATCACGGTGTCGAATGACACAGCAGATGCTCCTCACTTTGAGCTGTTAACTGTCAGAGTCAGAGTGAGAGAAATCGAATATTAATTCCAAGATTTTGGAAACAAGTGCTCTGAATCCATACTTATCGGGGGAGTATGTGGATAAAAATACCATTATTTTGTAGGAATTCCTGTCCTCTTTCAGTCTGTGTGGGTTTGGAAGCAGTCAGAGGTAAACTTTGGACACCAGAAGACTTCGGAAATAGAACTGAAAAGTGTCGTATCTCAAACAGCCTTGAGCATCAGCTGCTAAAGCCGAGCTCATCGTCACTCATCAGACTCAATCATTCTGGATTTCAGCGTCATGGAGACTCATGAGACACACCATTACTTGTAGGCTGGTGGCTTCCACTTCTACATGTCCTTGTTCATGAGCAGTAGTTTGTGTGGAGTGATGAGTCGCTGGGCTTGTTTGCAGAAAGGCTACATCTCACAGATGAAGAATTGCTGGATGTTGCAGCTCTCGTCGTTCCACTCGCCGACCCCATTGGACTGGTGCGAGATCTCCACACAGTCCTGGTTCCTGCCGTCATGGCTGTTGGGTTGGCCTGAGCCCCAGAACCTAAAGATATGAAGAGACGTGAAGAGTCTGTAGACCTTCAAATGATGGTACATGCATCCAAATGGGTACATCATATCTGAACGTGTACTGATGAAGTACTCTGGCCATTCAAGGTACCCACAGCTAGAACGGTCCAGACTGACTGCAGTCCAGTCAGCTGACGGTATAAAGTCGTTAACTCTTCATCAGGTCAAATCATTAACTCTTCATCAGGTCAAACCATTAACTCTTCATCAGGTCAAATAATTAACTCTTCATCAGGTCAAATAATTAACTCTTCATCAGGTCAAACCATTAACTCTTCATCAGGTCAAATCATTAACTCTTCATCAGGTCAAACCATTAACTCTTCATCAGGTCAAATCATTAACTCTTCATCAGGTCAAATCATTAACTCTTCATCAGGTCAAATTCTCAACTCTTCATCAGGTCAAATCAATAACTCTTCATCAGGTCAAATTCTTTACTCTTCATCAGGTCAAAGTCTCAACTCTTCATCAGGTCAAACCATTAACACTTGATCAGGTAGTAACTACACTAGTAACTCTACAATAGTAATTGTAAAATAGCAACACTACAGTAGTAACGCCACAATAGAAACGCTACAATAGTAACTCTACAGTAGTACTGCTACAAAAGTAATGCCACAATAGTAACGCTACAATAGCAATGCTACAAAATAAACCTTACAGTAGTCACGCTACAATAGTAATGCCACAATAGCAACACTACAATAGTAACGCTACAATAGCAACGCTACAATAGCAACGCTACAATAGCAATGCCACAATAGCAACGCTACAATAGTAACGCTACAATAGTAATGCTACAATAGCAACGCCACAATAGTAACGCCACAATAGTAACGCCACAATAGTAACGCTACAATAGCAATGCTACAATAGTAACCCTACAGTACTAACGCTACAATAGTAATGCCACAATAGTAACATTATTATAGTAATGCTACAATAGTAATGCTACAATAGTAACGCTACAGTAGTAATGCCAGAATAGTAACGCTATAAAAGTAACGCTATAATAGTAACGCTACAATAGTAACGCAACAGTAGTAACGCTACAGTAGTAATGCCACAATAGTAATGCCACAATAGTAATGCCACAATAGTAACGCCACAATAGCAACGCTACAGTAGTAACGCTACAATAGTAACACTACAATAGTAACACTACAATAGTAATGCCACAACAGCAACGCTATAATAGTAACGCTACAATTATAACCCTACAGTACTAACGCTACAATAGTAATGCCACAATAGTAACGCTATAATAGTAATGCTACAATAGTAATGCTACAATAGTAACGCTACAGTAGTAATGCCACAATAGGAACGCCACAATAGTAACGCTACAATATTAACTCTACAGTAGTAACGCTACAATAGTAACTCTACAGTAGTAATCCTACAATAGCAACACTACAGTAGTAACGCTACAATAGTCACTCTACAGTAGTAATCCTACAATAGTAACACTACAGTAGTAACGCTACAAAAGTAACTCTACAGTAGTAACGCTACAATAGTAACTCTACAGTAGTAATCCTACAATAGTAACACTACAGTAGTAACGCTACAATAGTAACTCTACAGTAGTAATCCTACAATACTACCCCTACAGTAGTAATGCTACAATAGCAATGCCACAATAGTAACGCTACAATATTAACTCTACAGTAGTAACGCTACAATAGTAACTCTACAGTAGTAATCCTACAATAGTAACACTACAGTAGTAACGCTACAATAGTAACTCTAAAGTAGTAATCCTACAATAGTAACACTACAGTAGTAACGCTACAAAAGTAACTCTACAGTAGTAACGCTACAATAGTAACTCTACAGTAGTAATCCTACAATAGTAACACTACAGTAGTAACGCTACAATAGTAACTCTACAGTAGTAATGCTACAATAGTAACACTACAGTAGTAACGCTACAATAGTAACTCTACAGTAGTAATGCTACAATAGTAACACTACAGTAGTAACGCTACAATAGTAACTCTACAGTAGTAATGCCACAATAGCTATGCTATAATATTAATGCTACAATAGTAACACTACAATAGTAATGCTACAATAGTAACGCTACAATAGTAATGCCACAATAGCAATGGCACAATAGCAACGCTACAATAGTAACGCTACAATAGTAACGCTACAATAGTAATGCTACAGTAGTAACGCTACAATAGTAACGCTACAATAGTAACGCTACAATAGTAATGCTATAGTAGTAACGCTACAATAGTAATGCCACAATACTAACGCTACAATAGTGATGCCACAATAGCAACGCTACAATAGTAACGCTACTGTAGTAACGCTACAATAGTAACGCTACAATAGTAATGCTACAGTAGTAACGCTACAATAGTAATGCCACAATGCTAACGCTACAATAGTAGCGCTACAATAGTAATGCTACAGTAGTAACGCTACAATAGTAATGCTACAATAGTAATGCTACAGTAGTAACGCTACAATAGTAATGCCACAATACTAACGCTACAATAGTGATGCCACAATAGTAACGCTACAATAGTACTGCTACAATAGCAATGCTATAATAGCATCGCTAAAATAGTAATGCAACAATAGTAATGCCACAATAGTAACTGTAATAGTGACGCTACAATCGTAACGCTATAATAGTAACGCTCCAAAAGCAATGCTACAGTAGCAATGCTACAATAGTAACGCTAAAATAGTCATGTTAAAATAGTAATGCTACAATGATGTTACAGAATTAATGGTACAACAGTAATGCAACAATAATAATGCCACAATGGTAATTCTACAGTAGTAATTCCATAATAGTAACAGTAATAGTAATGCTACAATAGTAACGCTACAATAGTAACTCTACAGTAGTAATCCTACAATACTAACCCTACAGTACTAACGCTACAATAGTAATGCCACAATAGTAATTCCACAATAGTTACGCTATAATATTAATGCTACAATAGTAACGCTACAATAGTATTGCTACAATAGTAACGCTACAATAGTAATGCCACAATAGTAATTCCACAATAGTTACGCTATAATATTAATGCTACAATAGTAACGCTACAATAGTATTGCTACAATAGTAACGCTACAGTAGTAATGCCACAATAGTAATGCCACAATAGCAACGCCACAATAGCAACGCTACAATAGTAATGCTACAATAATAACGCTACAATAGTAATGCTACAGTAGTAACGCTACAATAGTAACGCTATAATAGTAACGCTACAGTAGTAACGCTACAATAGTAATGCCACAATACTGACGCTACAATAGTGATGCCACAATAGTGATGCCACAATAGTTATGCTACAATAGTATTGTAGAGTTAGTATTGTAGCGTAATAGTAACGCTACAGTAGTAACGCTACAATAGTAATGCTACAATACTGATGCTACAATAGTGATGCCACAATAGTAACGCTACAATAGTACTGCTACAATAGCAATGCTATAATAGCATCGCTACAATAGTAATGCAACAATAGTAATGCCACAATAGTAACTGTAATAGTAACGCTACAATCGTAACGCTATAATAGTAACGCTCCAAAAGCAATGCTACAGTAGTAATGCTACAATAGTAACGCTAAAATAGTCATGTTTAAATAGCAATGCTACAATGATGTTACAGAATTAATGGTACAACAGTAATGCAACAATAATAATGCCACAATGGTAATTCTACAGTAGTAATTCCACAATAGGAACAGTAATAGTAATGCTACAATAGTAGCGCTACAATAGTAACTCTACAGTAGTAACGCTACAATAGTAACTCTACAGTAGTAATCCTACAATACTAACCCTACAGTAGTAACGCTACAATAGTAATGCCACAATAGTAATTCCACAATAGTTACGCTATAATATTAATGCTACAATAGTAACGCTACAATAGTATTGCTACAACAGTAACGCTACAATAGTAATGCCACAATAGTAATTCCACAATAGTTACGCTATAATATTAATGCTACAATAGCAACGCTACAATAGTAACGCTACAATAGTAACGCTACAATAATAACGCTACAATAGTAATGCTACAGTAGTAACGCTACAATAGTAACGCTATAATAGTAACGCTACAGTAGTAACGCTACAATAGTAATGCCACAATACTGACGCTACAATAGTGATTCCACAATAGTAACGCTACAATAGCGTAGCAGTAGCTACAATAGCAATGCTATAATAGCATCGTTACAATAGTAATGCCACAATAGTAACTGTAATAGTAGCGCTACAATCGTAACGCTATAATAGTAACGCTCCAAAAGCAATGCTACAGTAGTAATGCTACAATAGTAACGCTCAAATAGTCATGTTAAAATAGTAATGCTACAATGATGTTACAGAATTAATGGTACAACAGTAATGCAACAATAATAATGCCACAATGGTAATTCTACAGTAGTAATTCCACAATAGTAACAGCAATAGTAATGCTACAATAGTAACGCTACAATAGCAACTCTACAGTAGTAACGCTACAATAGTAACTCTACAGTAGTAATCCTACAATACTAACCCTACAGGAGTAACACTACAATAGTATTGCTACAATAGTAACGCTACAATAGTAATGCTACAATAGTAATTCCACAATAGTTACGCTATAATATTAATGCTACAATAGTAACGCTACAATAGTATTGCTACAATAGTAACGCTACAGTAGTAATGCCACAATAGTAATGCCACAATAGCAACGCCACAATAGCAACGCTACAATAGTAACGCTACAATAGTAACGCTACAATAATAGCGCTACAATAGTAATGCTACAGTAGTAACGCTACAATAGTAACGCTATAATAGTAACGCTACAGTAGGAACGCTACAATAGTAATGCCACAATACTGACGCTACAATAGTGATGCCACAATAGTGATGCCACAATAGTATTGTAGAGTTAGTATTGTAGCGTAATAGTAACGCTACAGTAGTAACGCTCCAATAGTAATGCCACAATACTGACGCTACAATAGTGATGCCACAATAGTAACGCTACAATAGTACTGCTACAATAGTAACGCTACAGAAGTAATGCCACAATAGTAAAGCCACAATAGCAACGCCACAATAACAACGCTACAATAGTAACGCTACAATAGTAAGGCTACAATAATAACGCTACAATAGTAATGCTACAGTAGTAACGCTACAATAGTAACACTATAATAGTAACGCTACAGTAGTAGCACTACAATAGTAATGCCACAATACTGACGCTACAATAGTGATGCCACAATAGTGATGCCACAATACTACTGCTACAATAGTAATACTACAATAGTAATACTACAATAGTATCGCTACAATAGTAATGCAACAATAGTAATGCCACAATAGTAACTATAATAGTAACGCTACAATCGTAACGCTATAATAGTAACGCTCCAAAAGCAATGCTACAGTAGTAATGCTACAATAGTAACGCTAAAATAGTGTTGGGCCACGCAACCTCATGGAAGGGGGGAGGGGGGACCACGTTTTGAGGACAAAGAGACCACATGGTCAGACCTGGAAAAGTTCGCCATTGGTCACGTGATCACCCCCCCGGATCCCCTCCCGTCCAAGGTGCAATACTGGAGGCCAATGGCAGGGGGAGCACGAGAGCTCCCTCACCAGCCGGAATGTCTGGGGCGGGCCCTCCCTCAGGATAGGTCCATATGGCCCTGACCCCAGCGACGACCCGGAACCAAAACAAGAGCTATAAAAACACCCGCGAAGCTAACTTCTTTCTCTTCCAAGCCGAATGTGCTCCGACGCACCTCTTCGCACGGAGAGAAAGTACTGCATGTGTTAACGCTGACCGGGCCCGGAGTTCCACACCTGGCCGGACGAGCCGAGAACCACCGTGGGATTACTTTCGTTTTTCGTTTTTCATTTTTTTCTTCTTCACCGGAGTCCGAGGATGCAGCTGGCAGCGCACACTCCTCCCGCATGCAGACCTGAAGCCGCTTCTTCTTCTCCCCTCCTCAAAAGAAGCGCTTGATCAGCCTCGGATCATCTGTGGACTTTTCCCTTGTCCACAGACCATTTTAGCTTGTTTACCTGGGACGCCAGAGAAAACCAGCTCGCAGCCGGGAAATCAACGGACTTTCCCCCACCGCAGCACGTTCACCTACGTCAAACTGAGTAAGGCTTAGAGTCTGGGCAGGAAACGAGAATAACGTGACTGTAATATTGCTGTGTGTTTTATTATTGTGTTCGAAACCAGGGACGCCGATCCCGTGTTTCCAACCAATGTGTCTGCGCGTTGGATTTACATCCACGCGAACCTCCTCTCTCTCTCTCTCTCTCTCTCTCTCTCTCTCTCTCTCTCTCTCTCTCTCTCTCTCTCTCTCTCTCTCTCTCTCTCTCTCTCTCTCTCTCTCTCTCTCTCTCTGTCTAGATCCTGCACATTCTCATAGCTGGACTGGTGGATAACTGCACAGTTATACACACCGCGGGACTGTGCATTTGGACAACCCTGTCCACTGCCCTTTCTCCCCCTCCTCCTTCTCCTTTCTCTCTTCTCCTCCTCACTAAACGATTGCGTAAAACAGTAACAGCTGTTCCCCATGCGCTCTGTGACCGTGTGTAGTTCACTGCCCCCTGGGAAAACTCGGCCACGAGCCCCCAGGCGCGCTCCAGGCAGGCTCACGAGCCGTGCACGAGCACAGTAACGTCACGCCGTCCAGAAAGAGTGCGCCGAGCGCCTCTGGTGGTCGTTCCGGTTACTGTCTCGAACCAGACGCCTGCCGCCACCTAGTGTCCGTTCGAGGTCATTGCACCCACTCACGCTGACCCTCCAAGGTCCACCGCCACCTAGTGGACGTTCGAGGTCATTACACCCACACTCAGGCTTCCACACACTCACTCACCCACACACACACCCTCTTTCTTTGTACATAGTGTTTGCTGTTTAATAGATTAGAGCTCCGTGTTTGATTGTTTATTACTTAATTGTGTTGTTTTAATAAATAGTTTATGAATTATTTTTGAATAAATACATTTAGTTAATAAACGCATTTTAACTGAATTGATCGATTCTTGGTAATCATTGTGTATTTATTGTTGACAATTCACTGGTTTGTAACAGTCTGTGCTCGAATCTCACACCTTCCTTGTTATTTAATATTGTTATATTTACACAGAAATATTAACTTACTTAAATAACCTTTTGACAAACGAGACTGAAATTTGGTATTAGCTATTTCCAGCTTAGCTGGTGGTGCCCCGATTTAATTGTTATTTGATAAATAACGAATTTATGCAAATGAATAATTTTTCCATTAATAAATTATTTTTGATAATTTATTAACTTTTGAGTAATTACTCAATTACTCTAGGAGTTGCTGATGAGCAACTAACCGTTACTTTATGAGTAATTCAGATTTTTCCTAAATTACTTTCAGTAATCCATTACTTACAGTAATTATTAATGCTAATTACCAACCATAAATCCCAACAATAGTCATGTTAAAATAGTAATGCTACAATGATGTTACAGAATTAATTAACAACAGTAATGCAACAATAATAATGCCACAATGTTAATGCTACAGTAGTAATTCCACAATAGTAACTGTAATAGTAATGCTACAATAGTAATGCTACAACAGTAATGCTAAAATAGTAATGCTACAATAGTAATGTTAGAATGGTAATGCTACAGTAGTAATGCCACAGTAGCAATGCTACAACAGTAATGTAAAAATAGTAATGCTACAATAGTAATGCTACTATGGTAATGCTTCAATAGCAATGCCACAACCGTAATGCTACAATGGTAATGTTAAAATATTAATGCTACAATAGTAATGCTACAATAGTAATGCTACAATAGAAATGCTACAATAGTAACGCTACAATAGTAATGTTAAAATAGTAATGCTAGAATAGTAATGGTACAATGATGTTACAATAGTCATGGTACAATAGTAATGCTACTATAGTAATTCAAAATTACTTGCACAAGTAACTTTAATCTGATTACTGGTTTTGAAATGAACATGTTAATTACTTGTTACTAAAAAAAGTGTTCATATGAGATTTACCCATTACTAATTAACACATTACTGGCATCATTGATGGTGATAATAATAATAATAATAATAATAATAATAATAATAATAATAATAATAATAATAATAATAATAATAATAATAATACTTAATTTTTAGATTTTTTTAAATTTATTATTGTTGGGGTCTTGTCAAAGACAGATTTCTGTGACTGGTGGGGCAGACTATCTATCTATCTATCTATCTATCTATCTATCTATCTATCTATCTATCTATCTATCAATCTAGGGTTAGCTAGATAGATATCATGTGCAGCACTCTAGAATGAAGCGTGATGACTCCCTACGATAAGCTGACGTCGGACCCGTCCACCCATTTCCATTCCCCCTCCGCTCCAATGTCACTCAGTCCGATCCAGACTTGAGTGCTTCCGCCGGAAATTTTGTTGATGAATGCCTGCCACAAAAGAGACACACAAACACAAAGTACACACACATTCATGGTGAAAAATGATAACGTCTAGTTCACGTCAATTGATCTGAATCCAGAAAAAGTTGATTTATGCTTCAGATTAGTGCTGTAGCAACGCTACAGTAGTAACGCTACAATAGTAACGCTACAGTAGTAATGTTACAGTAGTAACGCTACAATAGTAACGCTATAATAGCAACGCTATAAAAGTAACGCTACAGTAGTAATGCTACAGTAGTAATGCTACAATAGTAACGCTATAATAGTAACGCTACAGTAGCAATGCTACAGTAGTAATGCTACAGTAGTAACGCTACAATAGTAACGCTACAATAGTAACGCCACGATAGTAACGCTACAATAGTAACGCTACAGTAGTAACTCTACAGTAGTAACGCTACAGTAGTAACGCCACAATAGTAATGCCACAATAGTAATGCCACAATAGCAACTGAATCCACACTGTGACTGCAGACGAGGACCAGTCCACATGGAGAAACCTACCATTTCCTCTCGGCTGTTGATGATCACCAGATCACTCTGTCTGCTTTGGCAGAAGCTCCACCCACGCTGCCACTCTTTCTTGCCTGCAGACTTGTAGTAGCACTTGTTTTGAAACTTCTGCCAGCCTGATGGGCATTGCTTCCGTGTGGCTGTAGAGCATGAATGGGTCAAAAAGCAATCACTGACACTGGAATGAGTAAGTTGTTTTGAACCCTTGTAAACCAAGCCTTTCTTGGGATTCTGCCTCAAGCATATCAATCATATACTTTCCAGACTATAAACTGAAGAAGAAATGTACGTATGTAGTCTTGGAAATACGGTAGATATTCTTGTACTACACATTTTTGTCTTTGATTTTGTTGTCCTTTCCTGCAACTGCCCTGGTCTTTAAAGAGTGAAGTCAGGGAAACACTCAGAGACGTAAAAGCTAGAGATGCACCCACATTGATCCCTGGTCCTTTAAAGAAGTGGTAAGGGTGCATCTCTTTTCCCCTCCTACCTTGAACGGTTGCATTGAGTTTGTAAAGCTGGTCCTGCAGCTGTTCGACCTGGACCATCAGGTTGTCTTCCTTCCCCCTCAGCATGTCTCTCTCTGCCGTTACGCCACTGAGTCTGTTTTCTACTTCCTGTTTGTCCTTGAGCAGTGCTTGATAGGAAGCCCGCAGCTCATCTTCGGCTTTCTTCAGCAGGGCGCAGCTGGCCTCCAGCAGGTCCTTGTGGACGGTGAGGTTCTGGTGGCTGCTCTCCAGCTGCTCCTTCTCGCTGCTGGTCACGTTGTAGCTGTCCTGCAGTTCTTCAAGCCTGGCTACAAAGTCATTGTACTTCAGCTGCAGCTGCTCCCTGGATCTGGTCACGTTGTTGACTTTGTTCTGCAAGTTGTCCCTATCTTGGACCACAGAGTTGTAGTTTTGCTGTAAGTCGTTGCGTTGGGTCTCGGTAGCCTTTTTGGTAATAAGAGCTGTTCTCAGGTTCAGCTGCAGGGTCTCTTTGTCCTCAGCCATGGCTTTCACTGTCTTCTCATGCCCTCGAATCTGGTTCTGATCTGTCAATGAGAAACAACCCTGTTAGGGACTTTACACTTTCTGTGACCATCTTAGGGTGAAACCAAGAAGACGGACTCACAGAGGAGGCTTTGCCCGATCACCACGGCCAGCAGGAGAAGGCAGAGCAGCCCTAGGCAAACTGCGGTGACCTTCAACGGCTTGTTTCTCAATCCCTTCACTGAATGAAAAAGCAGAAACACAAGCTGAGAATTGAAGAAGTCATATAAGGAAGTTGTGGTTTTGGAGGTTCGTGTCGCATCATGGATGTAACGCTGGCCATGCACATGGAGTCATGAGGAATTCAGAGACCATGTATACCCACAGAAATGTTTATGAATAAGTTCATAAGTTATATAGTCACAAGTTCTCAAATGGACCTGGAATGTGTCGTCCCTGTCTGAATGGCTCCAGGACTGTGATTCCATCGGGGGGGGGGGGTTATGGCGTCTGTCTGAACGAACACTGCTGCTGAACATTCATGACTTGTTAATGCTGACTTGGTGAAATTAGAGCATATTAATTCATAGGACAATAGAAACGGAGTCACTTTCACCAAAACCACAGTTAATCCTGGAGTTACCCGGATTGGAGAAAACCAGAGTTAATCCTGAAATTACCTGGATTAGAGAAAACCAGAGTTAATCCCGAAGTTACCTCCATAAGAGAAAATCAGAGTTAATCCTGAAGTTACTTCCATTAGAGAAAATCAGAGTTAATCCTGAAGTTACCTGGATTAGAGAAAAGCAGAGTTAATCCTGAAGTTATCTGGATTAGAGAAAACCAGAGTTAATCCTGAAGTTATCTGGCTAAACCAGACTTAATCCTAAAGTTGTCTAGATAAGAGAAAATCAGAGTTAATTCTGAAGTTATCTGGATTAGAGAACACCAGAGTAAATTCCGAAGTTATCTGGATTATAGAAAACCAGAGTTAATCCTGAATTTACCTGGATTAGAGAAAACCAGAGTTAAACCTGAAGTTACCTGGATTAGAGAACACCAGAGTTAATCCTGAAGTTACCTGGATTAGAGAAAACCAGAGTTAATCCTGAAGTTACCTGGATAAACCAGAGTTAATCCTGAAGTTACCTGGATTAGAGAAAACCAGAGTTAATCCTGAAGTTACCTGGATAAACCAGAGTTAATCCTGAAGTATAGATACGAGATAAGAGGATCTTTTTGGATTTGCTGGAATGTTCAGTGCAAAATGAAAAGGAAACTCAATAGTTCTCTATATTACTCTGTGTTTAAACAATAGTTCACTGCTACGATTCTGCAGCATGTCTAACTTTTCAATTAAATCCATAGTTTTAACATAAAGGAGGAAGTGAAAAACAAACTCCAGTTCCTCTTCGACGATTCAACAGACACAATCAGCATTATTTGACATTTCAAGTTTATTTCTACTCTTACCTGAAAAGTTGAGGTGTTGTCCGTCCCCGAGAAACTGCTTGTAGGCGATTTTACCGTCGTCAGCAGCCCTGTTATTGTCCGTGGAGGCGCGGTACACCACAGCCATGGTTGGATCGTCTGCTGAGCAGACCAGGCAAATACAACAGGTATCACATAGAGGCTGGCTTGAATTAATACTTAATACTCATCATCACATAGAGTTCTTTGATTTCTTCGCTGAAGATACCAGATATGTTGATGAAAGAAAGCCAACCTCTTGTTGAAGAGCCGATCCCAAAGAGAAGAAATGATTGATGAAGCGTCCAAAGTGCAGTTAAAGTCTCTCCTTCACCAGAGGCCGTTTGGGGCAGACCAGGAGGACTGGTCAGTGGGAGGAGCAAGAGCTGGAACCAGGTGAAGGTCAGGATCCTGTGGAACCAGGGTCGCTTTGGAACCAGGGCCGCTGTGGAACCAGGTGAAAGGCAGGACCCAGTGGAACCAGGTGAAGGGCTGGACGATGTGGAACCAGGTAAAGGGCCGGACTCTGTGGAACCAGGTGAAGGGCAGGACCCAGTGGAACCAGGTGAAGGGCTGGACTATGTGGAACGAGGTAAAGAGCCGGACTATGTGGGACCAGGTAAAGGGCCGGACTCTGTGGAACCAGGTGAAGGGCAGGACCCAGTGGAACCAGATGAAGGGCCGGACTCTGTGGAACCAGGTGAAGGGCAGGACCCAGTGGAACCAGGTGAAGGGCCGGACTCTGTGGAACCAGGTGAAGGAACCAGGTGTAGGGTAGGACCCAGTGGAACCAGGTGTAGGGCAGGACCCAGTGGAACCAGGTGAAGGGCAGGACTCTGGTTGTAATCAAGCTAGTGGTGAGGAAGAAACAAGCTGGTCCTCCTCTGAGGGTTCCAGGCACTTTGCTCTCAGGGCAGTTTACTCAACACCTTCATGTCCGTCCATATGAGGAAGAGCAGATTTCACAAACCCCAAATGATGAAAACACAGTTTTTACATAAAAGCTGTGAAAAAATGTCTGAGTCAGTTCCTCAATGCAGTGTCAGCACTTTTAGCACGTCTTCAAGACAAATCATCTCAATGAAATGTTGTTTTCATGGTTCTGAAGGAAATGTACAGCTCTAGATTCCTCATGGTGGTTAATGATGGATGGATGATATATGGGAGGATGGATGGATGGATGGACGATGGAAGGATGGATGGATGGATGGATGGGTGGATGTATGTATGTATGTATGTATGTATGGATGTATGGATGGGTGGATGCTTAATGGATGGATGGGTGGGTGGACGTATGGATTGATGATTAATGGTTGGATGGATGGATGGGTGGATGATTAATGGATGGATGGATGGTGGATGGATGGGTGGATAGATGGATGGCTGGATGTATGTATGTATGGATGTATGGATGTATGGATGGATGGGTGGATGGATGGATGGCTGTATGGATGGGTGGATGTATGGATGGATGGATGGATGGCTGTATGGATGGGTGGATGTATGGATGGGTGGATGGATGGATGGCTGTATGAACGGGTGGATGTATTGATGGATGTAAGGATGGATAGATGGATGGCTGTATGGACGGGTGGATGTATTGATGGATTTAAGGATGGATGGCTGTATGGACGGGTGGATGTATTGATAGATGTAAGGATGGCTGGATGGATGGCTGTATGGACGGGTGGATGTATTGATGGATGTAAGGATGGATGGATGGATGGCTGTATGGATGGGTGGATGTACGGATGGATGTAAGGATGGCTGGATGGATGGCTGTATGGACGGGTGGATGAATTGATGGATTTAAGGATGGATGGATGGATGGATGGCTGTATAGACGGGTGGATGTATTGATGGATGTAAGGATGGATGGATGGATGGCTGTATGGACGGGTGGATGTATTGATGGATGTAAGGATGGATGGCTGTATGGACGGGTGGATGTATTGATAGAAGCCTGGCAGCCTGCCTGGACATGGCCCATGAACAAAGGCTCAGGTCCCTGACGGCGGTTCCCCAGGACACAGTCCACTGGGTGGTGTTACAGACCGGTGTCCACCGCCCAGTCCTCCAGGACACAGTCCACTGGGTGGTGTTACAGACCGGTGTCCACCGCCCATTCCTCCAGGACACAGTCCACTGGGTGGTGTTACAGACCGGAGTCCACCGCCCAGTCCTCCAGGACACAGTCCACTGGGTGGTGTTACAGACCGGAGTCCACCGCCCATTCCTCCATGACACAGTCCACTGGGTGGTGTTACAGACCCGTGTCCACCGCCCAGTCCTCCAGGACACAGTCCACTGGGTGGTGTTACAGACCGGTGTCCACCGCCCATTCCTCCAGGACACAGTCCACTGGGTGGTGTTACAGACCGGAGTCCACCGCCCAGTCCTCCAGGACACAGTCCACTGGGTGGTGTTACAGACCGGAGTCCACCGCCCATTCCTCCATGACACAGTCCACTGGGTGGTGTTACAGACCCGTGTCCACCGTCCAGCTCAACACCGAACCACTACTGATCCAGGATGGTGGTGGTCCAAGGCGGGAAAAAATCTAGTGGGCGCTCCATCTGGCCCCTCCAACTCCGCCTCTCAAACCGCTTCAGCCCGTTGTCCAGTGTTGGCCCCTGCCCTGGTCTTGGAACTGACCCCTCTCCTGCAGTGGACGTGATCTCTGGGAACGCTGCAGTGAACAGGTCTCCCAGAACACCTGTCTCTCCAGCGGCCGGAGATGCCCCCCTGGCGACCTGCCCGTCATCCTCATCGGCCCCTAATGGAGTCGCCATTAAGGGCTTTTTTAGGACTTCCATCCCGGACATCAGCATCCCGGCGGCGACTCCTGAAGGAGGCTGTGCTGAGCCTCTCGGTGCCCCCCCCCCGACCGTGTGAAGAACTGGCAGTGGCCCTGCAACGACGTCATCACAGTGGGTGCCGTGTCTTCAGGAGGGCCTCCGGTGGAACTACAACATCCCTCAGCTGGCTGGCTGATTTCTCCTCTGGTGTTTACCTGGTGTGTCCTCTGGTGTTGACCTGGCTGTGTCCTTTGGTGTTGACCTGGATGTGTCCTCTGGTGTTGACCTGGAGTGTCCTCTAGTGTTGACCTGGTGTGTCCTCTAGTGTTGACCTGGCTGTGTCCTCTGGTGTTGACCTAGTGTGTCCTCTGGTGTTGATCAGGTGTGTCCTCTGGTGTTGACCTGGCTGTGTCATCTGGGGTTGACCTGGCGTGGCCTCTGGTGTTGACCTGGTGTGTCCTTTGGTGTTGATCAGGTGTGTCCTCTGGTGTTGACCTGGCTGTGTCCTCTGGTGTTTACCTGGTGTGTCCTCTGGTGTTGACCTGGTGTGTCCTCTGGTGTTGACCGGGCTGTGTACTCTATTGTTGTCCTCTGGTGTTGACCTGGCGTGTCCTCTGGTGTTGACCAGGCTGTGTCCTCTGGTGTTTACCTGGTGTGTCCTCTGGTGTTGACCTGGCTGTGTCCTTTGGTGTTGACCTGGATGTGTCCTCTGGTGTTGACCTGGCTGTGTCCTCTGGTGTTGACCTAGTGTGTCCTCTGGTGTTGACCTGGTGTGTCATCTGGGGTTGACCTGGCGTGGCCTCTGGTGTTGACCTGGTGTGTCCTTTGGTGTTGATCTGGTGTGTCCTCTGGTGTTGACCTAGTGTGTTCTCTGGTGTTGAGCTGACTGTGTCCTCTAGTGTTGACCTGGTGTGTCATCTGGGGTTGACCTGGCGTGGCCTCTGGTGTTGACCTGGTGTGTCCTTTGGTGTTGATCTGGTGTGTCCTCTGGTGTTGACCTGGCTGTGTCCTCTGGTGTTGACCTTGTGTGTCCTCTGGTATTGACCTGGTGTGTCCTCTGTTGTTGTCCTCTGGTGTTGAGCTGACTGTGTCCCCTGGTGTGTCCTCTGTTGTTGTCCTCTGGTGTTGAGCTGACTGTGTCCCCTGGTGTTGACCTGGTGTGTCCTCTGGGGTTGACCTGGCGTGGCCTCTGGTGTTGACCTGGTGTGTCCTTTGGTGTTGATCTGGTGTGTCCTCTGGTGTTGACCTGGCTGTGTCCTCTGGTGTTTACCTGGTGTGTCCTCTGGTGTTGACCTGGTGTGTCCTCTGGTGTTGA
Organism: Blennius ocellaris; assembly: GCF_963422515.1. NCBI lineage: Eukaryota > Metazoa > Chordata > Actinopteri > Blenniiformes > Blenniidae > Blennius > Blennius ocellaris. The sequence continues at coordinate 26,861,134 of NC_137664.1, forward strand.
CCTGGTGTGTCCTCTGTTGTTGTCATCTGGTGTTGACCTGACTGTGTTCTCTGGTGTTGTCCTGGTGTGTCCTCTGGGGTTAACCATGTGTGTCCTCTGGTGTTGAACTGGCTGTGTCCTCTGGTGTTGACCTGGCGTGTCCTCTGGTGTTGACCTGGCTGTGTCCTCTGGTGTTTACCTGGTGTGTCCTCTGGTGTTGACCTGGCTGTGTCCTTTGGTGTTGACCTGGATGTGTCCTCTGGTGTTGACCTGGAGTGTCCTCTAGTGTTGACCTGGTGTGTCCTCTAGTGTTGACCTGGCTGTGTCCTCTGGTGTTGACCTAGTGTGTCCTCTGGTGTTGATCAGGTGTGTCCTCTGGTGTTGACCTGGCTGTGTCATCTGGGGTTGACCTGGCGTGGCCTCTGGTGTTGACCTGGTGTGTCCTTTGGTGTTGATCAGGTGTGTCCTTTGGTGTTGATCTGGTGTGTCCTCTGGTGTTGACCTGGCTGTGTCCTCTGGTGTTTACCTGGTGTGTCCTCTGGTGTTGACCTGGTGTGTCCTCTGGTGTTGACCTGGTGTGTCCTCTGTTGTTGTCATCTGGTGTTGACCTGACTGTGTTCTCTGGTGTTGTCCTGGTGTGTCCTCTGGGGTTGACCATGTGTGTCCTCTGGTGTTGAACTGGCTGTGTCCTCTGGTGTTGACCTGGTGTGTCCTCTGGTGTTGACCTGGCTGTGTCCTCTGGTGTTTACCTGGTGTGTCCTCTGGTGTTGACCTGGCTGTGTCCTTTGGTGTTGACCTGGATGTGTCCTCTGGTGTTGACCTGGAGTGTCCTCTAGTGTTGACCTGGTGTGTCCTCTAGTGTTGACCTGGCTGTGTCCTCTGGTGTTGACCTAGTGTGTCCTCTGGTGTTGATCAGGTGTGTCCTCTGGTGTTGACCTGGCTGTGTCATCTGGGGTTGACCTGGCGTGGCCTCTGGTGTTGACCTGGTGTGTCCTCTGGGGTTGACCTGGCGTGGCCTCTGGTGTTGACCTGGTGTGTCCTTTGGTGTTGATCTGGTGTGTCCTCTGGTGTTGACCTGGCTGTGTCCTCTGGTGTTTACCTGGTGTGTCCTCTGGTGTTGACCTGGTGTGTCCTCTGGTGTTGACCTGGTGTGTCCTCTGTTGTTGTCATCTGGTGTTGACCTGACTGTGTTCTCTGGTGTTGTCCTGGTGTGTCCTCTGGGGTTGACCATGTGTGTCCTCTGGTGTTGAACTGGCTGTGTCCTCTGGTGTTGACCTGGCGTGTCCTCTGGTGTTGACCTGGCTGTGTCCTCTGGTGTTTACCTGGTGTGTCCTCTGGTGTTGACCTGGCTGTGTCCTTTGGTGTTGACCTGGATGTGTCCTCTGGTGTTGACCTGGAGTGTCCTCTAGTGTTGACCTGGTGTGTCCTCTAGTGTTGACCTGGCTGTGTCCTCTGGTGTTGACCTAGTGTGTCCTCTGGTGTTGATCAGGTGTGTCCTCTGGTGTTGACCTGGCTGTGTCATCTGGGGTTGACCTGGCGTGGCCTCTGGTGTTGACCTGGTGTGTCCTTTGGTGTTGATCAGGTGTGTCCTTTGGTGTTGATCTGGTGTGTCCTCTGGTGTTGACCTGGCTGTGTCCTCTGGTGTTGACCTGGTGTGTCCTCTGGTGTTGACCTGGTGTGTCCTCTGTTGTTGTCATCTGGTGTTGACCTGACTGTGTTCTCTGGTGTTGTCCTGGTGTGTCCTCTGGGGTTGACCATGTGTGTCCTCTGGTGTTGAACTGGCTGTGTCCTCTGGTGTTGACCTGGTGTGTCCTCTGGTGTTGACCTGGCTGTGTCCTCTGGTGTTTACCTGGTGTGTCCTCTGGTGTTGACCTGGCTGTGTCCTTTGGTGTTGACCTGGATGTGTCCTCTGGTGTTGACCTGGAGTGTCCTCTAGTGTTGACCTGGTGTGTCCTCTAGTGTTGACCTGGCTGTGTCCTCTGGTGTTGACCTAGTGTGTCCTCTGGTGTTGATCAGGTGTGTCCTCTGGTGTTGACCTGGCTGTGTCATCTGGGGTTGACCTGGCGTGGCCTCTGGTGTTGACCTGGTGTGTCCTTTGGTGTTGATCAGGTGTGTCCTCTGGTGTTGACCTGGCTGTGTCCTCTGGTGTTTACCTGGTGTGTCCTCTGGTGTTGACCTGGTGTGTCCTCTGGTGTTGACCGGGCTGTGTCCTCTGTTGTTGTCCTCTGGTGTTGACCTGGCGTGTCCTCTGGTGTTGACCAGGCTGTGTCCTCTGGTGTTTACCTGGTGTGTCCTCTGGTGTTGACCTGGTGTGTCCTCTGGTGTTGACCGGGCTGTGTCCTCTGGTGTTGACCGGGCTGTGTCCTCTGGTGTTGACCTTGTGTGTCCTCTGGTGTTGACCTGGTGTGTCCTCTGGTGTTTACCTGGTGTGTCCTCTGGTGTTGACCTGGTGTGTCCTCTGGTGTTGACCTGGTGTGTCCTCTGGGGTTGAGCTGGCGTGGCCTCTGGGGTTGAGCTGGCGTGGCCTCTGATGTTGACCTGGTGTGTCCTTTGGTGTTGATCTGGTGTGTCCTCTGGTGTTGACCTGGCTGTGTCCTCTGGTGTTGACCTGGTGTGTCCTCTGGTGTTGACCTGGTGTGTCCTCTGTTGTTGTCATCTGGTGTTGACCTGACTGTGTTCTCTGGTGTTGTCCTGGTGTGTCCTCTGGGGTTGACCATGTGTGTCCTCTGGTGTTGAACTGGCTGTGTCCTCTGGTGTTGACCTGGTGTGTCCTCTGGTGTTGACCTGGCTGTGTCCTCTGGTGTTTACCTGGTGTGTCCTCTGGTGTTGACCTGGCTGTGTCCTTTGGTGTTGACCTGGATGTGTCCTCTGGTGTTGACCTGGAGTGTCCTCTAGTGTTGACCTGGTGTGTCCTCTAGTGTTGACCTGGCTGTGTCCTCTGGTGTTGACCTAGTGTGTCCTCTGGTGTTGATCAGGTGTGTCCTCTGGTGTTGACCTGGCTGTGTCATCTGGGGTTGACCTGGCGTGGCCTCTGGTGTTGACCTGGTGTGTCCTTTGGTGTTGATCAGGTGTGTCCTCTGGTGTTGACCTGGCTGTGTCCTCTGGTGTTTACCTGGTGTGTCCTCTGGTGTTGACCTGGTGTGTCCTCTGGTGTTGACCGGGCTGTGTCCTCTGTTGTTGTCCTCTGGTGTTGACCTGGCGTGTCCTCTGGTGTTGACCAGGCTGTGTCCTCTGGTGTTTACCTGGTGTGTCCTCTGGTGTTGACCTGGTGTGTCCTCTGGTGTTGACCGGGCTGTGTCCTCTGGTGTTGACCGGGCTGTGTCCTCTGGTGTTGACCTTGTGTGTCCTCTGGTGTTGACCTGGTGTGTCCTCTGGTGTTTACCTGGTGTGTCCTCTGGTGTTGACCTGGTGTGTCCTCTGGTGTTGACCTGGTGTGTCCTCTGGGGTTGAGCTGGCGTGGCCTCTGGGGTTGAGCTGGCGTGGCCTCTGATGTTGACCTGGTGTGTCCTTTGGTGTTGATCTGGTGTGTCCTCTGGTTTTCACCTGGCTGTGTCCTCTGGTGTTGACCTAGTGTGTCCTCTGGTGTTGAGCTGACTGTGTCCTCTGGTGTTGACCGGGCTGTGTCCTCTGGTGTTGACCGGGCTGTGTCCTCTGTTGTTGTCATCTGATGTTGACCTGACTGTGTTCTCTGGTGTTGTCCTGGTGTGTCCTCTGGTGTTGACCTGGAGTGTCCTCTAGTGTTGACCTGGTGTGTCCTCTAGTGTTGACCTGGCTGTGTCCTCTGGTGTTGACCTAGTGTGTCCTCTGGTGTTGATCAGGTGTGTCCTCTGGTGTTGACCTGGCTGTGTCCTCTGGTGTTGACCTTGTGTGTCCTCTGGTATTGACCTGGTGTGTCCTCTGTTGTTGTCCTCTGGTGTTGAGCTGACTGTGTCCCCTGGTGTGTCCTCTGTTGTTGTCCTCTGGTGTTGAGCTGACTGTGTCCCCTGGTGTTGACCTGGTGTGTCCTCTGGGGTTGACCTGGCGTGGCCTCTGGTGTTGACCTGGTGTGTCCTTTGGTGTTGATCTGGTGTGTCCTCTGGTGTTGACCTGGCTGTGTCCTCTGGTGTTTACCTGGTGTGTCCTCTGGTGTTTACCTGGTGTGTCCTCTGGTGTTGACCTGGTGTGTCCTCTGGTGTTGACCTGGTGTGTCCTCTGTTGTTGTCATCTGGTGTTGACCTGACTGTGTTCTCTGGTGTTGTCCTGGTGTGTCCTCTGGGGTTGACCATGTGTGTCCTCTGGTGTTGAACTGGCTGTGTCCTCTGGTGTTGACCTGGTGTGTCCTTTGGTGTTGATCTGGTGTGTCCTCTGGTGTTGACCTGGCTGTGTCCTCTGGTGTTTACCTGGTGTGTCCTCTGGTGTTGACCTGGCTGTGTCCTTTGGTGTTGACCTGGATGTGTCCTCTGGTGTTGACCTGGAGTGTCCTCTAGTGTTGACCTGGTGTGTCCTCTAGTGTTGACCTGGCTGTGTCCTCTGGTGTTGACCTAGTGTGTCCTCTGGTGTTGATCAGGTGTGTCCTCTGGTGTTGACCTGGCTGTGTCATCTGGGGTTGACCTGGCGTGGCCTCTGGTGTTGACCTGGTGTGTCCTTTGGTGTTGATCAGGTGTGTCCTCTGGTGTTGACCTGGCTGTGTCCTCTGGTGTTGACCTGGTGTGTCCTCTGGTGTTGACCGGGCTGTGTCCTCTGTTGTTGTCCTCTGGTGTTGACCTGGCGTGTCCTCTGGTGTTGACCAGGCTGTGTCCTCTGGTGTTGACCAGGCTGTGTCCTCTGGTGTTTACCTGGTGTGTCCTCTGGTGTTGACCTGGTGTGTCCTCTGGTGTTGACCGGGCTGTGTCCTCTGGTGTTGACCTTGTGTGTCCTCTGGTGTTGACCTGGTGTGTCCTCTGTTGTTGACCTGACTGTGTCCTCTGGTGTTTACCTGGTGTGTCCTCTGGTGTTGACCTGGTGTGTCCTCTGGGGTTGAGCTGGCGTGGCCTCTGGGGTTGAGCTGGCGTGGCCTCTGATGTTGACCTGGTGTGTCCTTTGGTGTTGATCTGGTGTGTCCTCTGGTTTTCACCTGGCTGTGTCCTCTGGTGTTGACCTAGTGTGTCCTCTGGTGTTGAGCTGACTGTGTCCTCTGGTGTTGACCTGGTGTGTCCTCTGGGGTTGACCTGGCTGTGTCCTATGGTGTTTACCTGGTGTGTCCTCTGGTGTTGACCTTGTGTGTCCTCTGTTGTTGTCCTCTGGTGTTGACCTGGCGTGTCCTCTGGTGTTAACCAGGCTGTGTCCTCTGGTGTTGACCTGGTGTGTCCTCTGTTGTTGACCTGGTGTGTCCTCTGTTGTTGTCCTGGCTGTGTCCTTTGGTGTTGACCTGGTGTGTCCTCTGGTGTTGACCTGGTGTGTCCTCTGTTGTTATCATCTGGTGTTGACCTGACTGTGTTCTCTGGTGTTGTCCTGGTGTGTCCTCTGGGGTTGACCATGTGTGTCCTCTGGTGTTGAACTGGCTGTGTCCTCTGGTGTTGACCTGGTGTGTCCTCTGGTGTTGACCTGGCTGTGTCCTCTGGTGTTTACCTGGTGTGTCCTCTGGTGTTGACCTGGCTGTGTCCTTTGGTGTTGACCTGGATGTGTCCTCTGGTGTTGACCTGGAGTGTCCTCTAGTGTTGACCTGGTGTGTCCTCTAGTGTTGACCTGGCTGTGTCCTCTAGTGTTGACCTGGCTGTGTCCTCTGGTGTTGATCAGGTGTGTCCTCTGGTGTTGACCTGGCTGTGTCATCTGGGGTTGACCTGGCGTGGCCTCTGGTGTTGACCTGGTGTGTCCTTTGGTGTTGATCAGGTGTGTCCTCTGGTGTTGACCTGGCTGTGTCCTCTGGTGTTTACCTGGTGTGTCCTCTGGTGTTGACCTGGTGTGTCCTCTGGTGTTGACCGGGCTGTGTACTCTATTGTTGTCCTCTGGTGTTGACCTGGCGTGTCCTCTGGTGTTGACCAGGCTGTGTCCTCTGGTGTTTACCTGGTGTGTCCTCTGGTGTTGACCTGGCTGTGTCCTTTGGTGTTGACCTGGATGTGTCCTCTGGTGTTGACCTGGCTGTGTCCTCTGGTGTTGACCTAGTGTGTCCTCTGGTGTTGACCTGGTGTGTCATCTGGGGTTGACCTGGCGTGGCCTCTGGTGTTGACCTGGTGTGTCCTTTCGTGTTGATCTGGTGTGTCCTCTGGTGTTGACCTAGTGTGTTCTCTGGTGTTGAGCTGACTGTGTCCTCTAGTGTTGACCTGGTGTGTCATCTGGGGTTGACCTGGCGTGGCCTCTGGTGTTGACCTGGTGTGTCCTCTGGGGTTGACCTGGCGTGGCCTCTGGTGTTGACCTGGTGTGTCCTTTGGTGTTGATCTGGTGTGTCCTCTGGTGTTGACCTGGCTGTGTCCTCTGGTGTTTACCTGGTGTGTCCTCTGGTGTTGACCTGGTGTGTCCTCTGGTGTTGACCTGGTGTGTCCTCTGTTGTTGTCATCTGGTGTTGACCTGACTGTGTTCTCTGGTGTTGTCCTGGTGTGTCCTCTGGGGTTGACCATGTGTGTCCTCTGGTGTTGAACTGGCTGTGTCCTCTGGTGTTGACCTGGCGTGTCCTCTGGTGTTGACCTGGCTGTGTCCTCTGGTGTTTACCTGGTGTGTCCTCTGGTGTTGACCTGGCGTGGCCTCTGGTGTTGACCTGGTGTGTCCTTTGGTGTTGATCAGGTGTGTCCTCTGGTGTTGACCTGGCTGTGTCCTCTGGTGTTGACCTGGCTGTGTCCTTTGGTGTTGACCTGGATGTGTCCTCTGGTGTTGACCTGGAGTGTCCTCTAGTGTTGACCTGGTGTGTCCTCTAGTGTTGACCTGGCTGTGTCCTCTGGTGTTGACCTAGTGTGTCCTCTGGTGTTGATCAGGTGTGTCCTCTGGTGTTGACCTGGCTGTGTCATCTGGGGTTGACCTGGCGTGGCCTCTGGTGTTGACCTGGTGTGTCCTTTGGTGTTGATCAGGTGTGTCCTCTGGTGTTGACCTGGCTGTGTCCTCTGGTGTTTACCTGGTGTGTCCTCTGGTGTTGACCTGGTGTGTCCTCTGGTGTTGACCGGGCTGTGTCCTCTGTTGTTGTCCTCTGGTGTTGACCTGGCGTGTCCTCTGGTGTTGACCAGGCTGTGTCCTCTGGTGTTTACCTGGTGTGTCCTCTGGTGTTGACCTGGTGTGTCCTCTGGTGTTGACCGGGCTGTGTCCTCTGGTGTTGACCGGGCTGTGTCCTCTGGTGTTGACCTTGTGTGTCCTCTGGTGTTGACCTGGTGTGTCCTCTGGTGTTTACCTGGTGTGTCCTCTGGTGTTGACCTGGTGTGTCCTCTGGTGTTGACCTGGTGTGTCCTCTGGGGTTGAGCTGGCGTGGCCTCTGGGGTTGAGCTGGCGTGGCCTCTGATGTTGACCTGGTGTGTCCTTTGGTGTTGATCTGGTGTGTCCTCTGGTGTTGACCTGGCTGTGTCCTCTGGTGTTGACCTGGTGTGTCCTCTGGTGTTGACCTGGTGTGTCCTCTGTTGTTGTCATCTGGTGTTGACCTGACTGTGTTCTCTGGTGTTGTCCTGGTGTGTCCTCTGGGGTTGACCATGTGTGTCCTCTGGTGTTGAACTGGCTGTGTCCTCTGGTGTTGACCTGGTGTGTCCTCTGGTGTTGACCTGGCTGTGTCCTCTGGTGTTTACCTGGTGTGTCCTCTGGTGTTGACCTGGCTGTGTCCTTTGGTGTTGACCTGGATGTGTCCTCTGGTGTTGACCTGGAGTGTCCTCTAGTGTTGACCTGGTGTGTCCTCTAGTGTTGACCTGGCTGTGTCCTCTGGTGTTGACCTAGTGTGTCCTCTGGTGTTGATCAGGTGTGTCCTCTGGTGTTGACCTGGCTGTGTCATCTGGGGTTGACCTGGCGTGGCCTCTGGTGTTGACCTGGTGTGTCCTTTGGTGTTGATCAGGTGTGTCCTCTGGTGTTGACCTGGCTGTGTCCTCTGGTGTTTACCTGGTGTGTCCTCTGGTGTTGACCTGGTGTGTCCTCTGGTGTTGACCGGGCTGTGTCCTCTGTTGTTGTCCTCTGGTGTTGACCTGGCGTGTCCTCTGGTGTTGACCAGGCTGTGTCCTCTGGTGTTTACCTGGTGTGTCCTCTGGTGTTGACCTGGTGTGTCCTCTGGTGTTGACCGGGCTGTGTCCTCTGGTGTTGACCGGGCTGTGTCCTCTGGTGTTGACCTTGTGTGTCCTCTGGTGTTGACCTGGTGTGTCCTCTGGTGTTTACCTGGTGTGTCCTCTGGTGTTGACCTGGTGTGTCCTCTGGTGTTGACCTGGTGTGTCCTCTGGGGTTGAGCTGGCGTGGCCTCTGGGGTTGAGCTGGCGTGGCCTCTGATGTTGACCTGGTGTGTCCTTTGGTGTTGATCTGGTGTGTCCTCTGGTTTTCACCTGGCTGTGTCCTCTGGTGTTGACCTAGTGTGTCCTCTGGTGTTGAGCTGACTGTGTCCTCTGGTGTTGACCGGGCTGTGTCCTCTGGTGTTGACCGGGCTGTGTCCTCTGTTGTTGTCATCTGATGTTGACCTGACTGTGTTCTCTGGTGTTGTCCTGGTGTGTCCTCTGGTGTTGACCTGGAGTGTCCTCTAGTGTTGACCTGGTGTGTCCTCTAGTGTTGACCTGGCTGTGTCCTCTGGTGTTGACCTAGTGTGTCCTCTGGTGTTGATCAGGTGTGTCCTCTGGTGTTGACCTGGCTGTGTCCTCTGGTGTTGACCTTGTGTGTCCTCTGGTATTGACCTGGTGTGTCCTCTGTTGTTGTCCTCTGGTGTTGAGCTGACTGTGTCCCCTGGTGTGTCCTCTGTTGTTGTCCTCTGGTGTTGACCTGACTGTGTTCTCTGGTGTTGTCCTGGTGTGTCCTCTGGGGTTGACCATGTGTGTCCTCTGGTGTTGAACTGGCTGTGTCCTCTGGTGTTGACCTGGTGTGTCCTTTGGTGTTGATCTGGTGTGTCCTCTGGTGTTGACCTGGCTGTGTCCTCTGGTGTTTACCTGGTGTGTCCTCTGGTGTTGACCTGGCTGTGTCCTTTGGTGTTGACCTGGATGTGTCCTCTGGTGTTGACCTGGAGTGTCCTCTAGTGTTGACCTGGTGTGTCCTCTAGTGTTGACCTGGCTGTGTCCTCTGGTGTTGACCTAGTGTGTCCTCTGGTGTTGATCAGGTGTGTCCTCTGGTGTTGACCTGGCTGTGTCATCTGGGGTTGACCTGGCGTGGCCTCTGGTGTTGACCTGGTGTGTCCTTTGGTGTTGATCAGGTGTGTCCTCTGGTGTTGACCTGGCTGTGTCCTCTGGTGTTGACCTGGTGTGTCCTCTGGTGTTGACCGGGCTGTGTCCTCTGTTGTTGTCCTCTGGTGTTGACCTGGCGTGTCCTCTGGTGTTGACCAGGCTGTGTCCTCTGGTGTTGACCAGGCTGTGTCCTCTGGTGTTTACCTGGTGTGTCCTCTGGTGTTGACCTGGTGTGTCCTCTGGTGTTGACCGGGCTGTGTCCTCTGGTGTTGACCTTGTGTGTCCTCTGGTGTTGACCTGGTGTGTCCTCTGTTGTTGACCTGACTGTGTCCTCTGGTGTTTACCTGGTGTGTCCTCTGGTGTTGACCTGGTGTGTCCTCTGGGGTTGAGCTGGCGTGGCCTCTGGGGTTGAGCTGGCGTGGCCTCTGATGTTGACCTGGTGTGTCCTTTGGTGTTGATCTGGTGTGTCCTCTGGTTTTCACCTGGCTGTGTCCTCTGGTGTTGACCTAGTGTGTCCTCTGGTGTTGAGCTGACTGTGTCCTCTGGTGTTGACCTGGTGTGTCCTCTGGGGTTGACCTGGCTGTGTCCTATGGTGTTTACCTGGTGTGTCCTCTGGTGTTGACCTTGTGTGTCCTCTGTTGTTGTCCTCTGGTGTTGACCTGGCGTGTCCTCTGGTGTTAACCAGGCTGTGTCCTCTGGTGTTGACCTGGTGTGTCCTCTGTTGTTGACCTGGTGTGTCCTCTGTTGTTGTCCTGGCTGTGTCCTTTGGTGTTGACCTGGTGTGTCCTCTGGTGTTGACCTGGTGTGTCCTCTGTTGTTATCATCTGGTGTTGACCTGACTGTGTTCTCTGGTGTTGTCCTGGTGTGTCCTCTGGGGTTGACCATGTGTGTCCTCTGGTGTTGAACTGGCTGTGTCCTCTGGTGTTGACCTGGTGTGTCCTCTGGTGTTGACCTGGCTGTGTCCTCTGGTGTTTACCTGGTGTGTCCTCTGGTGTTGACCTGGCTGTGTCCTTTGGTGTTGACCTGGATGTGTCCTCTGGTGTTGACCTGGAGTGTCCTCTAGTGTTGACCTGGTGTGTCCTCTAGTGTTGACCTGGCTGTGTCCTCTAGTGTTGACCTGGCTGTGTCCTCTGGTGTTGATCAGGTGTGTCCTCTGGTGTTGACCTGGCTGTGTCATCTGGGGTTGACCTGGCGTGGCCTCTGGTGTTGACCTGGTGTGTCCTTTGGTGTTGATCAGGTGTGTCCTCTGGTGTTGACCTGGCTGTGTCCTCTGGTGTTTACCTGGTGTGTCCTCTGGTGTTGACCTGGTGTGTCCTCTGGTGTTGACCGGGCTGTGTACTCTATTGTTGTCCTCTGGTGTTGACCTGGCGTGTCCTCTGGTGTTGACCAGGCTGTGTCCTCTGGTGTTTACCTGGTGTGTCCTCTGGTGTTGACCTGGCTGTGTCCTTTGGTGTTGACCTGGATGTGTCCTCTGGTGTTGACCTGGCTGTGTCCTCTGGTGTTGACCTAGTGTGTCCTCTGGTGTTGACCTGGTGTGTCATCTGGGGTTGACCTGGCGTGGCCTCTGGGGTTGAGCTGGCGTGGCCTCTGATGTTGACCTGGTGTGTCCTTTGGTGTTGATCTGGTGTGTCCTCTGGTTTTCACCTGGCTGTGTCCTCTGGTGTTGACCTAGTGTGTCCTCTGGTGTTGAGCTGACTGTGTCCTCTGGTGTTGACCTGGTGTGTCCTCTGGGGTTGACCTGGCTGTGTCCTATGGTGTTTACCTGGTGTGTCCTCTGGTGTTGACCTTGTGTGTCCTCTGTTGTTGTCCTCTGGTGTTGACCTGGCGTGTCCTCTGGTGTTAACCAGGCTGTGTCCTCTGGTGTTGACCTGGTGTGTCCTCTGTTGTTGACCTGGTGTGTCCTCTGTTGTTGTCCTGGCTGTGTCCTTTGGTGTTGACCTGGTGTGTCCTCTGGTGTTGACCTGGTGTGTCCTCTGTTGTTATCATCTGGTGTTGACCTGACTGTGTTCTCTGGTGTTGTCCTGGTGTGTCCTCTGGGGTTGACCATGTGTGTCCTCTGGTGTTGAACTGGCTGTGTCCTCTGGTGTTGACCTGGTGTGTCCTCTGGTGTTGACCTGGCTGTGTCCTCTGGTGTTTACCTGGTGTGTCCTCTGGTGTTGACCTGGCTGTGTCCTTTGGTGTTGACCTGGATGTGTCCTCTGGTGTTGACCTGGAGTGTCCTCTAGTGTTGACCTGGTGTGTCCTCTAGTGTTGACCTGGCTGTGTCCTCTAGTGTTGACCTGGCTGTGTCCTCTGGTGTTGATCAGGTGTGTCCTCTGGTGTTGACCTGGCTGTGTCATCTGGGGTTGACCTGGCGTGGCCTCTGGTGTTGACCTGGTGTGTCCTTTGGTGTTGATCAGGTGTGTCCTCTGGTGTTGACCTGGCTGTGTCCTCTGGTGTTTACCTGGTGTGTCCTCTGGTGTTGACCTGGTGTGTCCTCTGGTGTTGACCGGGCTGTGTACTCTATTGTTGTCCTCTGGTGTTGACCTGGCGTGTCCTCTGGTGTTGACCAGGCTGTGTCCTCTGGTGTTTACCTGGTGTGTCCTCTGGTGTTGACCTGGCTGTGTCCTTTGGTGTTGACCTGGATGTGTCCTCTGGTGTTGACCTGGCTGTGTCCTCTGGTGTTGACCTAGTGTGTCCTCTGGTGTTGACCTGGTGTGTCATCTGGGGTTGACCTGGCGTGGCCTCTGGTGTTGACCTGGTGTGTCCTTTCGTGTTGATCTGGTGTGTCCTCTGGTGTTGACCTGGTGTGTCATCTGGGGTTGACCTGGCGTGGCCTCTGGTGTTGACCTGGTGTGTCCTCTGGGGTTGACCTGGCGTGGCCTCTGGTGTTGACCTGGTGTGTCCTTTGGTGTTGATCTGGTGTGTCCTCTGGTGTTGACCTGGCTGTGTCCTCTGGTGTTTACCTGGTGTGTCCTCTGGTGTTGACCTGGTGTGTCCTCTGGTGTTGACCTGGTGTGTCCTCTGTTGTTGTCATCTGGTGTTGACCTGACTGTGTTCTCTGGTGTTGTCCTGGTGTGTCCTCTGGGGTTGACCATGTGTGTCCTCTGGTGTTGAACTGGCTGTGTCCTCTGGTGTTGACCTGGCGTGTCCTCTGGTGTTGACCTGGCTGTGTCCTCTGGTGTTTACCTGGTGTGTCCTCTGGTGTTGACCTGGCGTGGCCTCTGGTGTTGACCTGGTGTGTCCTTTGGTGTTGATCAGGTGTGTCCTCTGGTGTTGACCTGGCTGTGTCCTCTGGTGTTTACCTGGTGTGTCCTCTGGTGTTGACCTGGTGTGTCCTCTGGTGTTGACCGGGCTGTGTACTCTATTGTTGTCCTCTGGTGTTGACCTGGCGTGTCCTCTGGTGTTGACCAGGCTGTGTCCTCTGGTGTTTACCTGGTGTGTCCTCTGGTGTTGACCTGGCTGTGTCCTTTGGTGTTGACCTGGATGTGTCCTCTGGTGTTGACCTGGCTGTGTCCTCTGGTGTTGACCTGGATGTGTCCTCTGGTGTTGACCTGGCTGTGTCCTCTGGTGTTGACCTAGTGTGTCCTCTGGTGTTGACCTGGTGTGTCATCTGGGGTTGACCTGGCGTGGCCTCTGGTGTTGACCTGCTGTGTCCTCTGGTGTTGACCTGGTGTGTCCTCTGTTGTTGACCTGGTGTGTCCTCTGTTGTTGTCCTGGCTGTGTCCTTTGGTGTTGACCTGGTGTGTCCTCTGGTGTTGACCTGGTGTGTCCTCTGTTGTTATCATCTGGTGTTGACCTGACTGTGTTCTCTGGTGTTGTCCTGGTGTGTCCTCTGGGGTTGACCATGTGTGTCCTCTGGTGTTGAACTGGCTGTGTCCTCTGGTGTTGACCTGGTGTGTCCTCTGGTGTTGACCTGGCTGTGTCCTCTGGTGTTTACCTGGTGTGTCCTCTGGTGTTGACCTGGCTGTGTCCTTTGGTGTTGACCTGGATGTGTCCTCTGGTGTTGACCTGGAGTGTCCTCTAGTGTTGACCTGGTGTGTCCTCTAGTGTTGACCTGGCTGTGTCCTCTAGTGTTGACCTGGCTGTGTCCTCTGGTGTTGATCAGGTGTGTCCTCTGGTGTTGACCTGGCTGTGTCATCTGGGGTTGACCTGGCGTGGCCTCTGGTGTTGACCTGGTGTGTCCTTTGGTGTTGATCAGGTGTGTCCTCTGGTGTTGACCTGGCTGTGTCCTCTGGTGTTTACCTGGTGTGTCCTCTGGTGTTGACCTGGTGTGTCCTCTGGTGTTGACCGGGCTGTGTACTCTATTGTTGTCCTCTGGTGTTGACCTGGCGTGTCCTCTGGTGTTGACCAGGCTGTGTCCTCTGGTGTTTACCTGGTGTGTCCTCTGGTGTTGACCTGGCTGTGTCCTTTGGTGTTGACCTGGATGTGTCCTCTGGTGTTGACCTGGCTGTGTCCTCTGGTGTTGACCTAGTGTGTCCTCTGGTGTTGACCTGGTGTGTCATCTGGGGTTGACCTGGCGTGGCCTCTGGTGTTGACCTGGTGTGTCCTTTCGTGTTGATCTGGTGTGTCCTCTGGTGTTGACCTAGTGTGTTCTCTGGTGTTGAGCTGACTGTGTCCTCTAGTGTTGACCTGGTGTGTCATCTGGGGTTGACCTGGCGTGGCCTCTGGTGTTGACCTGGTGTGTCCTCTGGGGTTGACCTGGCGTGGCCTCTGGTGTTGACCTGGTGTGTCCTTTGGTGTTGATCTGGTGTGTCCTCTGGTGTTGACCTGGCTGTGTCCTCTGGTGTTTACCTGGTGTGTCCTCTGGTGTTGACCTGGTGTGTCCTCTGGTGTTGACCTGGTGTGTCCTCTGTTGTTGTCATCTGGTGTTGACCTGACTGTGTTCTCTGGTGTTGTCCTGGTGTGTCCTCTGGGGTTGACCATGTGTGTCCTCTGGTGTTGAACTGGCTGTGTCCTCTGGTGTTGACCTGGCGTGTCCTCTGGTGTTGACCTGGCTGTGTCCTCTGGTGTTTACCTGGTGTGTCCTCTGGTGTTGACCTGGCGTGGCCTCTGGTGTTGACCTGGTGTGTCCTTTGGTGTTGATCAGGTGTGTCCTCTGGTGTTGACCTGGCTGTGTCCTCTGGTGTTTACCTGGTGTGTCCTCTGGTGTTGACCTGGTGTGTCCTCTGGTGTTGACCGGGCTGTGTACTCTATTGTTGTCCTCTGGTGTTGACCTGGCGTGTCCTCTGGTGTTGACCAGGCTGTGTCCTCTGGTGTTTACCTGGTGTGTCCTCTGGTGTTGACCTGGCTGTGTCCTTTGGTGTTGACCTGGATGTGTCCTCTGGTGTTGACCTGGCTGTGTCCTCTGGTGTTGACCTGGATGTGTCCTCTGGTGTTGACCTGGCTGTGTCCTCTGGTGTTGACCTAGTGTGTCCTCTGGTGTTGACCTGGTGTGTCATCTGGGGTTGACCTGGCGTGGCCTCTGGTGTTGACCTGGTGTGTCCTTTGGTGTTGATCTGGTGTGTCCTCTGGTGTTGACCTAGTGTGTTCTCTGGTGTTGAGCTGACTGTGTCCTCTAGTGTTGACCTGGTGTGTCATCTGGGGTTGACCTGGCGTGGCCTCTGGTGTTGACCTGGTGTGTCCTTTGGTGTTGATCTGGTGTGTCCTCTGGTGTTGACCTGGCTGTGTCCTCTGGGGTTGACCTGGCGTGGCCTCTGGTGTTGACCTGGTGTGTCCTTTGGTGTTGATCTGGTGTGTCCTCTGGTGTTGACCTGGCTGTGTCCTCTGGTGTTTACCTGGTGTGTCCTCTGGTGTTGACCTGGTGTGTCCTCTGGTGTTGACCTGGTGTGTCCTCTGTTGTTGTCATCTGGTGTTGACCTGACTGTGTTCTCTGGTGTTGTCCTGGTGTGTCCTCTGGGGTTGATCATGTGTGTCCTCTGGTGTTGAACTGGCTGTGTCCTCTGGTGTTGACCTGGCGTGTCCTCTGGTGTTGACCTGGCTGTGTCCTCTGGTGTTTACCTGGTGTGTCCTCTGGTGTTGACCTGGCTGTGTCCTTTGGTGTTGACCTGGATGTGTCCTCTGGTGTTGACCTGGAGTGTCCTCTGGTGTTGACCTGGAGTGTCCTCTAGTGTTGACCTGGTGTGTCCTCTAGTGTTGACCTGGCTGTGTCCTCTGGTGTTGACCTAGTGTGTCCTCTGGTGTTGATCAGGTGTGTCCTCTGGTGTTGACCTGGCTGTGTCATCTGGGGTTGACCTGGCGTGGCCTCTGGTGTTGACCTGGTGTGTCCTTTGGTGTTGATCAGGTGTGTCCTCTGGTGTTGACCTGGCTGTGTCCTCTGGTGTTTACCTGGTGTGTCCTCTGGTGTTGACCTGGTGTGTCCTCTGGTGTTGACCGGGCTGTGTCCTCTGTTGTTGTCCTCTGGTGTTGACCTGGCGTGTCCTCTGGTGTTGACCAGGCTGTGTCCTCTGGTGTTTACCTGGTGTGTCCTCTGGTGTTGACCTGGTGTGTCCTCTGGTGTTGACCGGGCTGTGTCCTCTGGTGTTGACCTTGTGTGTCCTCTGGTGTTGACCTGGTGTGTCCTCTGTTGTTGACCTGACTGTGTCCTCTGGTGTTTACCTGGTGTGTCCTCTGGTGTTGACCTGGTGTGTCCTCTGGGGTTGAGCTGGCGTGGCCTCTGGGGTTGAGCTGGCGTGGCCTCTGATGTTGACCTGGTGTGTCCTTTGGTGTTGATCTGGTGTGTCCTCTGGTTTTCACCTGGCTGTGTCCTCTGGTGTTGACCTAGTGTGTCCTCTGGTGTTGAGCTGACTGTGTCCTCTGGTGTTGACCGGGCTGTGTCCTCTGGTGTTGACCGGGCTGTGTCCTCTGTTGTTGTCATCTGGTGTTGACCTGACTGTGTTCTCTGGTGTTGTCCTGGTGTGTCCTCTGGGGTTGACCATGTGTGTCCTCTGGTGTTGAACTGGCTGTGTCCTCTGGTGTTGACCTGGTGTGTCCTTTGGTGTTGATCTGGTGTGTCCTCTGGTGTTGACCTGGCTGTGTCCTCTGGTGTTTACCTGGTGTGTCCTCTGGTGTTGACCTGGCTGTGTCCTTTGGTGTTGACCTGGATGTGTCCTCTGGTGTTGACCTGGAGTGTCCTCTAGTGTTGACCTGGTGTGTCCTCTAGTGTTGACCTGGCTGTGTCCTCTGGTGTTGACCTAGTGTGTCCTCTGGTGTTGATCAGGTGTGTCCTCTGGTGTTGACCTGGCTGTGTCATCTGGGGTTGACCTGGCGTGGCCTCTGGTGTTGACCTGGTGTGTCCTTTGGTGTTGATCAGGTGTGTCCTCTGGTGTTGACCTGGCTGTGTCCTCTGGTGTTTACCTGGTGTGTCCTCTGGTGTTGACCTGGTGTGTCCTCTGGTGTTGACCGGGCTGTGTACTCTATTGTTGTCCTCTGGTGTTGACCTGGCTGTGTCCTCTGGTGTTTACCTGGTGTGTCCTCTGGTGTTGACCTGGTGTGTCCTCTGGTGTTGACCTGGTGTGTCCTCTGTTGTTGTCATCTGGTGTTGACCTGACTGTGTTCTCTGGTGTTGTCCTGGTGTGTCCTCTGGGGTTGATCATGTGTGTCCTCTGGTGTTGAACTGGCTGTGTCCTCTGGTGTTGACCTGGCGTGTCCTCTGGTGTTGACCTGGCTGTGTCCTCTGGTGTTTACCTGGTGTGTCCTCTGGTGTTGACCTGGCTGTGTCCTTTGGTGTTGACCTGGATGTGTCCTCTGGTGTTGACCTGGAGTGTCCTCTGGTGTTGACCTGGAGTGTCCTCTAGTGTTGACCTGGTGTGTCCTCTAGTGTTGACCTGGCTGTGTCCTCTGGTGTTGACCTAGTGTGTCCTCTGGTGTTGATCAGGTGTGTCCTCTGGTGTTGACCTGGCTGTGTCATCTGGGGTTGACCTGGCGTGGCCTCTGGTGTTGACCTGGTGTGTCCTTTGGTGTTGATCAGGTGTGTCCTCTGGTGTTGACCTGGCTGTGTCCTCTGGTGTTTACCTGGTGTGTCCTCTGGTGTTGACCTGGTGTGTCCTCTGGTGTTGACCGGGCTGTGTCCTCTGTTGTTGTCCTCTGGTGTTGACCTGGCGTGTCCTCTGGTGTTGACCAGGCTGTGTCCTCTGGTGTTTACCTGGTGTGTCCTCTGGTGTTGACCTGGTGTGTCCTCTGGTGTTGACCGGGCTGTGTCCTCTGGTGTTGACCTTGTGTGTCCTCTGGTGTTGACCTGGTGTGTCCTCTGTTGTTGACCTGACTGTGTCCTCTGGTGTTTACCTGGTGTGTCCTCTGGTGTTGACCTGGTGTGTCCTCTGGGGTTGAGCTGGCGTGGCCTCTGGGGTTGAGCTGGCGTGGCCTCTGATGTTGACCTGGTGTGTCCTTTGGTGTTGATCTGGTGTGTCCTCTGGTTTTCACCTGGCTGTGTCCTCTGGTGTTGACCTAGTGTGTCCTCTGGTGTTGAGCTGACTGTGTCCTCTGGTGTTGACCGGGCTGTGTCCTCTGGTGTTGACCGGGCTGTGTCCTCTGTTGTTGTCATCTGGTGTTGACCTGACTGTGTTCTCTGGTGTTGTCCTGGTGTGTCCTCTGGGGTTGACCATGTGTGTCCTCTGGTGTTGAACTGGCTGTGTCCTCTGGTGTTGACCTGGTGTGTCCTTTGGTGTTGATCTGGTGTGTCCTCTGGTGTTGACCTGGCTGTGTCCTCTGGTGTTTACCTGGTGTGTCCTCTGGTGTTGACCTGGCTGTGTCCTTTGGTGTTGACCTGGATGTGTCCTCTGGTGTTGACCTGGAGTGTCCTCTAGTGTTGACCTGGTGTGTCCTCTAGTGTTGACCTGGCTGTGTCCTCTGGTGTTGACCTAGTGTGTCCTCTGGTGTTGATCAGGTGTGTCCTCTGGTGTTGACCTGGCTGTGTCATCTGGGGTTGACCTGGCGTGGCCTCTGGTGTTGACCTGGTGTGTCCTTTGGTGTTGATCAGGTGTGTCCTCTGGTGTTGACCTGGCTGTGTCCTCTGGTGTTTACCTGGTGTGTCCTCTGGTGTTGACCTGGTGTGTCCTCTGGTGTTGACCGGGCTGTGTACTCTATTGTTGTCCTCTGGTGTTGACCTGGCGTGTCCTCTGGTGTTGACCAGGCTGTGTCCTCTGGTGTTTACCTGGTGTGTCCTCTGGTGTTGACCTGGCTGTGTCCTTTGGTGTTGACCTGGATGTGTCCTCTGGTGTTGACCTGGCTGTGTCCTCTGGTGTTGACCTGGATGTGTCCTCTGGTGTTGACCTGGCTGTGTCCTCTGGTGTTGACCTAGTGTGTCCTCTGGTGTTGACCTGGTGTGTCATCTGGGGTTGACCTGGCGTGGCCTCTGGTGTTGACCTGGTGTGTCCTTTGGTGTTGATCTGGTGTGTCCTCTGGTGTTGACCTAGTGTGTTCTCTGGTGTTGAGCTGACTGTGTCCTCTAGTGTTGACCTGGTGTGTCATCTGGGGTTGACCTGGCGTGGCCTCTGGTGTTGACCTGGTGTGTCCTTTGGTGTTGATCTGGTGTGTCCTCTGGTGTTGACCTGGCTGTGTCCTCTGGTGTTGACCTTGTGTGTCCTCTGGTATTGACCTGGTGTGTCCTCTGTTGTTGTCCTCTGGTGTTGAGCTGACTGTGTCCCCTGGTGTGTCCTCTGTTGTTGTCCTCTGGTGTTGAGCTGACTGTGTCCCCTGGTGTTGACCTGGTGTGTCCTCTGGGGTTGACCTGGCGTGGCCTCTGGTGTTGACCTGGTGTGTCCTTTGGTGTTGATCTGGTGTGTCCTCTGGTGTTGACCTGGCTGTGTCCTCTGGTGTTTACCTGGTGTGTCCTCTGGTGTTGACCTGGTGTGTCCTCTGGTGTTGACCTGGTGTGTCCTCTGTTGTTGTCATCTGGTGTTGACCTGACTGTGTTCTCTGGTGTTGTCCTGGTGTGTCCTCTGGGGTTGACCATGTGTGTCCTCTGGTGTTGAACTGGCTGTGTCCTCTGGTGTTGACCTGGTGTGTCCTTTGGTGTTGATCTGGTGTGTCCTCTGGTGTTGACCTGGCTGTGTCCTCTGGTGTTTACCTGGTGTGTCCTCTGGTGTTGACCTGGCTGTGTCCTTTGGTGTTGACCTGGATGTGTCCTCTGGTGTTGACCTGGAGTGTCCTCTAGTGTTGACCTGGTGTGTCCTCTAGTGTTGACCTGGCTGTGTCCTCTGGTGTTGACCTAGTGTGTCCTCTGGTGTTGAGCTGACTGTGTCCTCTGGTGTTGACCTGGTGTGTCCTCTGGGGTTTACCTGGCTGTGTCCTATGGTGTTTACCTGGTGTGTCCTCTGGTGTTGACCTTGTGTGTCCTCTGTTGTTGTCCTCTGGTGTTGACCTGGCGTGTCCTCTGGTGTTAACCAGGCTGTGTCCTCTGGTGTTGACCTGGTGTGTCCTCTGTTGTTGACCTGGTGTGTCCTCTGTTGTTGTCCTGGCTGTGTCCTTTGGTGTTGACCTGGTGTGTCCTCTGGTGTTGACCTGGTGTGTCCTCTGTTGTTGTCATCTGGTGTTGACCTGACTGTGTTCTCTGGTGTTGTCCTGGTGTGTCCTCTGGGGTTGACCATGTGTGTCCTCTGGTGTTGAACTGGCTGTGTCCTCTGGTGTTGACCTGGTGTGTCCTCTGGTGTTGACCTGGCTGTGTCCTCTGGTGTTTACCTGGTGTGTCCTCTGTTGTTGACCTGACTGTGTCCTCTGGTGTTTACCTGGTGTGTCCTCTGGTGTTGACCTGGTGTGTCCTCTGGGGTTGAGCTGGCGTGGCCTCTGATGTTGACCTGGTGTGTCCTTTGGTGTTGATCTGGTGTGTCCTCTGGTTTTCACCTGGCTGTGTCCTCTGGTGTTGACCTAGTGTGTCCTCTGGTGTTGAGCTGACTGTGTCCTCTGGTGTTGACCGGGCTGTGTCCTCTGTTGTTGTCATCTGGTGTTGACCTGACTGTGTTCTCTGGTGTTGTCCTGGTGTGTCCTCTGGGGTTGACCATGTGTGTCCTCTGGTGTTGAACTGGCTGTGTCCTCTGGTGTTGACCTGGTGTGTCCTTTGGTGTTGATCTGGTGTGTCCTCTGGTGTTGACCTGGCTGTGTCCTCTGGTGTTTACCTGGTGTGTCCTCTGGTGTTGACCTGGCTGTGTCCTTTGGTGTTGACCTGGATGTGTCCTCTGGTGTTGACCTGGAGTGTCCTCTAGTGTTGACCTGGTGTGTCCTCTAGTGTTGACCTGGCTGTGTCCTCTGGTGTTGACCTAGTGTGTCCTCTGGTGTTGATCAGGTGTGTCCTCTGGTGTTGACCTGGCTGTGTCCTCTGGTGTTTACCTGGTGTGTCCTCTGGTGTTGACCTGGTGTGTCCTCTGGTGTTGACCGGGCTGTGTACTCTATTGTTGTCCTCTGGTGTTGACCTGGCGTGTCCTCTGGTGTTGACCAGGCTGTGTCCTCTGGTGTTTACCTGGTGTGTCCTCTGGTGTTGACCTGGCTGTGTCCTTTGGTGTTGACCTGGATGTGTCCTCTGGTGTTGACCTGGCTGTGTCCTCTGGTGTTGACCTAGTGTGTCCTCTGGTGTTGACCTGGTGTGTCATCTGGGGTTGACCTGGCGTGGCCTCTGGTGTTGACCTGGTGTGTCCTTTGGTGTTGATCTGGTGTGTCCTCTGGTGTTGACCTGGCTGTGTCCTCTGGTGTTGACCTTGTGTGTCCTCTGGTATTGACCTGGTGTGTCCTCTGTTGTTGTCCTCTGGTGTTGAGCTGACTGTGTCCCCTGGTGTGTCCTCTGTTGTTGTCCTCTGGTGTTGAGCTGACTGTGTCCCCTGGTGTTGACCTGGTGTGTCCTCTGGGGTTGACCTGGCGTGGCCTCTGGTGTTGACCTGGTGTGTCCTTTGGTGTTGATATGGTGTGTCCTCTGGTGTTGACCTGGCTGTGTCCTCTGGTGTTTACCTGGCTGTGTCCTCTGGTGTTTACCTGGTGTGTCCTCTGGTGTTGACCTGGTGTGTCCTCTGGTGTTGACCTGGTGTGTCCTCTGTTGTTGTCATCTGGTGTTGACCTGACTGTGTTCTCTGGTGTTGTCCTGGTGTGTCCTCTGGGGTTGACCATGTGTGTCCTCTGGTGTTGAACTGGCTGTGTCCTCTGGTGTTGACCTGGTGTGTCCTTTGGTGTTGATCTGGTGTGTCCTCTGGTGTTGACCTGGCTGTGTCCTCTGGTGTTTACCTGGTGTGTCCTCTGGTGTTGACCTGGCTGTGTCCTTTGGTGTTGACCTGGATGTGTCCTCTGGTGTTGACCTGGCTGTGTCCTCTGGTGTTGACCTAGTGTGTCCTCTGGTGTTGATCAGGTGTGTCCTCTGGTGTTGACCTGGCTGTGTCATCTGGGGTTGACCTGGCGTGGCCTCTGGTGTTGACCTGGTGTGTCCTTTGGTGTTGATCAGGTGTGTCCTCTGGTGTTGACCTGGCTGTGTCCTCTGGTGTTTACCTGGTGTGTCCTCTGGTGTTGACCTGGTGTGTCCTCTGTTGTTGTCATCTGGTGTTGACCTGACTGTGTTCTCTGGTGTTGTCCTGGTGTGTCCTCTGGGGTTGACCATGTGTGTCCTCTGGTGTTGAACTGGCTGTGTCCTCTGGTGTTGACCTGGTGTGTCCTTTGGTGTTGATCTGGTGTGTCCTCTGGTGTTGACCTGGCTGTGTCCTCTGGTGTTTACCTGGTGTGTCCTCTGGTGTTGACCTGGCTGTGTCCTTTGGTGTTGACCTGGATGTGTCCTCTGGTGTTGACCTGGAGTGTCCTCTAGTGTTGACCTGGTGTGTCCTCTAGTGTTGACCTGGCTGTGTCCTCTGGTGTTGACCTAGTGTGTCCTCTGGTGTTGATCAGGTGTGTCCTCTGGTGTTGACCTGGCTGTGTCATCTGGGGTTGACCTGGCGTGGCCTCTGGTGTTGACCTGGTGTGTCCTTTGGTGTTGATCAGGTGTGTCCTCTGGTGTTGACCTGGCTGTGTCCTCTGGTGTTTACCTGGTGTGTCCTCTGGTGTTGACCTGGTGTGTCCTCTGGTGTTGACCGGGCTGTGTCCTCTGTTGTTGTCCTCTGGTGTTGACCTGGCGTGTCCTCTGGTGTTGACCAGGCTGTGTCCTCTGGTGTTGACCAGGCTGTGTCCTCTGGTGTTTACCTGGTGTGTCCTCTGGTGTTGACCTGGTGTGTCCTCTGGTGTTGACCGGGCTGTGTCCTCTGGTGTTGACCTTGTGTGTCCTCTGGTGTTGACCTGGTGTGTCCTCTGTTGTTGACCTGACTGTGTCCTCTGGTGTTTACCTGGTGTGTCCTCTGGTGTTGACCTGTTGTGTCCTCTGGGGTTGAGCTGGCGTGGCCTCTGGGGTTGAGCTGGCGTGGTCTCTGATGTTGACCTGGTGTGTCCTTTGGTGTTGATCTGGTGTGTCCTCTGGTTTTCACCTGGCTGTGTCCTCTGGTGTTGACCTAGTGTGTCCTCTGGTGTTGAGCTGACTGTGTCCTCTGGGGTTGACCTGGTGTGTCCTCTGGGGTTGACCTGGCTGTGTCCTATGTTGTTTACCTGGTGTGTCCTCTGGTGTTGACCTTGTGTGTCCTCTGTTGTTGTCCTCTGGTGTTGACCAGGCTGTGTCCTCTGGTGTTGACCTGGTGTGTCCTCTGTTGTTGACCTGGTGTGTCCTCTGTTGTTGTCCTGGCTGTGTCCTTTGGTGTTGACCTGGTGTGTCCTCTGGTGTTGACCTGGTGTGTCCTCTGGTGTTGACCTGGTGTGTCCTCTGTTGTTCTCCTCTGGTGTTGACCTGGCTGTGTCCTCTGGTGTTTACCTGGTGTGTCCTCTGGTGTTGACCTGGCTGTGTCCGTTGGTGTTGACCTGGCTGTGTCCTCTGGTGTTTACCTGGTGTGTCCTCTGGTGTTGACCTGGTGTGTCCTCTGGTGTTGACCGGGCTGTGTACTCTATTGTTGTCCTCTGGTGTTGACCTGGCGTGTCCTCTGGTGTTGACCAGGCTGTGTCCTCTGGTGTTTACCTGGTGTGTCCTCTGGTGTTGACCTGGCTGTGTCCTTTGGTGTTGACCTGGATGTGTCCTCTGGTGTTGACCTGGCTGTGTCCTCTGGTGTTGACCTAGTGTGTCCTCTGGTGTTGACCTGGTGTGTCATCTGGGGTTGACCTGGCGTGGCCTCTGGTGTTGACCTGGTGTGTCCTTTGGTGTTGATCTGGTGTGTCCTCTGGTGTTGACCTAGTGTGTTCTCTGGTGTTGAGCTGACTGTGTCCTCTAGTGTTGACCTGGTGTGTCATCTGGGGTTGACCTGGCGTGGCCTCTGGTGTTGACCTGGTGTGTCCTTTGGTGTTGATCTGGTGTGTCCTCTGGTGTTGACCTGGCTGTGTCCTCTGGTGTTGACCTTGTGTGTCCTCTGGTATTGACCTGGTATGTCCTCTGTTGTTGTCCTCTGGTGTTGAGCTGACTGTGTCCCCTGGTGTGTCCTCTGTTGTTGTCCTCTGGTGTTGAGCTGACTGTGTCCCCTGGTGTTGACCTGGTGTGTCCTCTGGGGTTGACCTGGCGTGGCCTCTGGTGTTGACCTGGTGTGTCCTTTGGTGTTGATCTGGTGTGTCCTCTGGTGTTGACCTGGCTGTGTCCTCTGGTGTTTACCTGGCTGTGTCCTCTGGTGTTTACCTGGTGTGTCCTCTGGTGTTGACCTGGTGTGTCCTCTGGTGTTGACCTGGTGTGTCCTCTGTTGTTGTCATCTGGTGTTGACCTGACTGTGTTCTCTGGTGTTGTCCTGGTGTGTCCTCTGGGGTTGACCATGTGTGTCCTCTGGTGTTGAACTGGCTGTGTCCTCTGGTGTTGACCTGGTGTGTCCTTTGGTGTTGATCTGGTGTGTCCTCTGGTGTTGACCTGGCTGTGTCCTCTGGTGTTTACCTGGTGTGTCCTCTGGTGTTGACCTGGCTGTGTCCTTTGGTGTTGACCTGGATGTGTCCTCTGGTGTTGACCTGGAGTGTCCTCTAGTGTTGACCTGGTGTGTCCTCTAGTGTTGACCTGGCTGTGTCCTCTGGTGTTGACCTAGTGTGTCCTCTGGTGTTGATCAGGTGTGTCCTCTGGTGTTGACCTGGCTGTGTCATCTGGGGTTGACCTGGCGTGGCCTCTGGTGTTGACCTGGTGTGTCCTTTGGTGTTGATCAGGTGTGTCCTCTGGTGTTGACCTGGCTGTGTCCTCTGGTGTTTACCTGGTGTGTCCTCTGGTGTTGACCTGGTGTGTCCTCTGTTGTTGTCATCTGGTGTTGACCTGACTGTGTTCTCTGGTGTTGTCCTGGTGTGTCCTCTGGGGTTGACCATGTGTGTCCTCTGGTGTTGAACTGGCTGTGTCCTCTGGTGTTGACCTGGTGTGTCCTTTGGTGTTGATCTGGTGTGTCCTCTGGTGTTGACCTGGCTGTGTCCTCTGGTGTTTACCTGGTGTGTCCTCTGGTGTTGACCTGGCTGTGTCCTTTGGTGTTGACCTGGATGTGTCCTCTGGTGTTGACCTGGAGTGTCCTCTAGTGTTGACCTGGTGTGTCCTCTAGTGTTGACCTGGCTGTGTCCTCTGGTGTTGACCTAGTGTGTCCTCTGGTGTTGATCAGGTGTGTCCTCTGGTGTTGACCTGGCTGTGTCATCTGGGGTTGACCTGGCGTGGCCTCTGGTGTTGACCTGGTGTGTCCTTTGGTGTTGATCAGGTGTGTCCTCTGGTGTTGACCTGGCTGTGTCCTCTGGTGTTTACCTGGTGTGTCCTCTGGTGTTGACCTGGTGTGTCCTCTGGTGTTGACCGGGCTGTGTCCTCTGTTGTTGTCCTCTGGTGTTGACCTGGCGTGTCCTCTGGTGTTGACCAGGCTGTGTCCTCTGGTGTTGACCAGGCTGTGTCCTCTGGTGTTTACCTGGTGTGTCCTCTGGTGTTGACCTGGTGTGTCCTCTGGTGTTGACCAGGCTGTGTCCTCTGGTGTTGACCTTGTGTGTCCTCTGGTGTTGACCTGGTGTGTCCTCTGTTGTTGACCTGACTGTGTCCTCTGGTGTTTACCTGGTGTGTCCTCTGGTGTTGACCTGGTGTGTCCTCTGGGGTTGAGCTGGCGTGGCCTCTGGGGTTGAGCTGGCGTGGTCTCTGATGTTGACCTGGTGTGTCCTTTGGTGTTGATCTGGTGTGTCCTCTGGTTTTCACCTGGCTGTGTCCTCTGGTGTTGACCTAGTGTGTCCTCTGGTGTTGAGCTGACTGTGTCCTCTGGGGTTGACCTGGTGTGTCCTCTGGGGTTGACCTGGCTGTGTCCTATGGTGTTTACCTGGTGTGTCCTCTGGTGTTGACCTTGTGTGTCCTCTGTTGTTGTCCTCTGGTGTTGACCTGGCGTGTCCTCTGGTGTTAACCAGGCTGTGTCCTCTGGTGTTGACCTGGTGTGTCCTCTGTTGTTGACCTGGTGTGTCCTCTGTTGTTGTCCTGGCTGTGTCCTTTGGTGTTGACCTGGTGTGTCCTCTGGTGTTGACCTGGTGTGTCCTCTGGTGTTGACCTGGTGTGTCCTCTGTTGTTCTCATCTGGTGTTGATCTGGTGTGTCCTCTGGTTTTCACCTGGCTGTGTCCTCTGGTGTTGACCTAGTGTGTCCTCTGGTGTTGAGCTGACTGTGTCCTCTGGGGTTGACCTGGTGTGTCCTCTGGGGTTGACCTGGCTGTGTCCTATGGTGTTTACCTGGTGTGTCCTCTGGTGTTGACCTGGTGTGTCCTCTGTTGTTGACCTGGTGTGTCCTCTGTTGTTGTCCTGGCTGTGTCCTTTGGTGTTGACCTGGTGTGTCCTCTGGTGTTGACCTGGTGTGTCCTCTGGTGTTGACCTGGTGTGTCCTCTGTTGTTCTCCTCTGGTGTTGACCTGGCTGTGTCCTCTGGTGTTTACCTGGTGTGTCCTCTGGTGTTGACCTGGCTGTGTCCGTTGGTGTTGACCTGGTGTGTCCTCTGGTGTTGACCTGGCTGTGTCCTCTGGTGTTGACCTTGTGTGTCCTCTGGTTTTGACCTGGTGTGTCCTCTGTTGATGTCCTCTGGTGTTGACCTGACTGTGTTCTCTGGTGTTGTCCTGGTGTGTCCTCTGGGGTTGACCATGTGTGTCCTCTGCAGTTGAACTGGCTGTGTACTATGGTGTTTACCTGGTGTGTCATCTGGTGTTGACCTGGCTGTGTCCTCTGGTGTTGACCTGGTGTGTCCTCTGTTGTTGTCCTGGCGTGTCCTCTGGTGTTGACCAGGCTGTGTCCTCTGGTGTTGACCTGGTGTGTCCTCTATTGTTGACCTGGTGTGTCCTCTGTTGTTGTCCTGGCTGTGTCCTTTGGTGTTGACCTGGTGTGTCCTCTGGTGTTGACCTGGTGTGTCCTCTGTTGTTGTCCTGGCTGTGTCCTTTGGTGTTGACCTGGTGTGTCCTCTGTTGTTGTCCTGGTGTGTCCTCTGTTGTTGTCCTGGCTGTGTCCTTTGGTGTTGATCTGGTGTGTCCTCTGGTGTTGACCTGGCTGTGTCCTCTGGTGTTTACCTGGTGTGTCCTCTGGTGTTGACCTTGGTGTCCTCTATTGTTGACCTGGTGTGTCCTCTGTTGTTGTCCTGGCTGTGTCCTTTGGTGTTGACCTGGTGTGTCCTCTGGTGTTGACCTGGTGTGTCCTCTGTTGTTGTCCTGGCTGTGTCCTTTGGTGTTGACCTGGTGTGTCCTCTGTTGTTGTCCTGGTGTGTCCTCTGTTGTTGTCCTGGCTGTGTCCTTTGGTGTTGATCTGGTGTGTCCTCTGGTGTTGACCTGGCTGTGTCCTCTGGTGTTTACCTGGTGTGTCCTCTGGTGTTGACCTTGGTGTCCTCTGGTGTTTACCTGGTGTGTCCTCTGGTGTTGACCTGGCTGTGTCCTTTGGTGTTGACCTGGATGTGTCCTCTGGTGTTGACCTGGCTGTGTCCTTTGGTGTTGACCTGGTGTGTCCTCTGTTGTTGTCCTGGTGTGTCCTCTGTTGTTGTCCTGGCTGTGTCCTTTGGTGTTGATCTGGTGTGTCCTCTGGTGTTGACCTGGCTGTGTCCTTTGGTGTTGACCTGGATGTGTCCTCTGGTGTTGACCTGGCTGTGTCCTCTGGTGTTGACCTAGTGTGTCCTCTGGTGTTGACCTGGTGTATCATCTGGGGTTGACCTGGCGTGGCCTCTGGTGTTGACCTGGTGTGTCCTTTGGTGTTGATCTGGTGTGTCCTCTGGTGTTGACCTAGTGTGTTCTCTGGTGTTGAGCTGACTGTGTCCTCTAGTGTTGACCTGGTGTGTCATCTGGGGTTGACCTGGCGTGGCCTCTGGTGTTGACCTGGTATGTCCTTTGGTGTTGATCTGGTGTGTCCTCTGGTGTTGACCTGGCTGTGTCCTCTGGTGTTTACCTGGTGTGTCCTCTGGTGTTGACCTGGTGTGTCCTCTGGTGTTGACCTGGCTGTGTCCTCTGGTGTTGACCTTGTGTGTCCTCTGGTATTGACCTGGTGTGTCCTCTGTTGTTGTCCTCTGGTGTTGAGCTGACTGTGTCCCCTGGTGTTGACCTGGTGTGTCATCTGGGGTTGAGCTGGCGTGGCCTCTGGTGTTGACCTGGTGTGTCCTTTGGTGTTGATCTGGTGTGTCCTCTGGTTTTGACCTGGCTGTGTCCTCTGGTGTTGACCTAGTGTGTCCTCTGGTGTTGAGCTGACTGTGTCCTCTGGTGTTGACCTGGTGTGTCCTCTGGGGTTCACCTGGCTGTGTCCTCTGGTGTTGACTTGGCTGTGTCCTCTGGTGTTGACCTGGCTGTGTCCTCTGGTGTTTAACTGGTGTGTCCTCTGGGGTTGACCTGGCGTGGCCTCTGGTGTTGATCTGGTGTGTCCTCTGGTGTTGACCTGGCTGTGTCCTCTGGTGTTTACCTGGTGTGTCCTCTGGTGTTGACCTGGTGTGTCCTCTGGTGTTGACCTGGTGTGTCCTCTGGTGTTGACCTGGTGTGTCCTCTGTTGTTGTCATCTGGTGTTGACCTGACTGTGTTCTCTGGTGTTGTCCTGGTGTGTCCTCTGGGGTTGACCATGTGTGTCCTCTGGTGTTGAACTGGCTGTGTCCTCTGGTGTTGACCTGGTGTGTCCTTTGGTGTTGATCTGGTGTGTCCTCTGGTGTTAACCTGGCTGTGTCCTCTGGTGTTTACCTGGTGTGTCCTCTGGTGTTGACCTGGCTGTGTCCTTTGGTGTTGACCTGGATGTGTCCTCTGGTGTTGACCTGGTGTGTCCTCTGGTGTTGACCTGGTGTGTCCTTTGGTGTTGATCTGGTGTGTCCTCTGGTGTTGACCTGGCTGTGTCCTCTGGTGTTTACCTGGTGTGTCTTCTGGTGTTGACCTGGCTGTGTCCTTTGGTATTGACCTGGATGTGTCCTCTGGTGTTGACCTGGTGTGTCCTCTAGTGTTGACCTGGCTGTGTCCTCTGGTGTTGACCTAGTGTGTCCTCTGGTGTTGATCAGGTGTGTCCTCTGGTGTTGACCTGGCTGTGTCATCTGGGGTTGACCTGGCGTGGCCTCTGGTGTTGACCTGGTGTGTCCTTTGGTGTTGATCAGGTGTGTCCTCTGGTGTTGACCTGGCTGTGTCCTCTGGTGTTTACCTGGTGTGTCCTCTGGTGTTTACCTGGTGTGTCCTCTGGTGTTGACCTGGTGTGTCCTCTGGTGTTGACCTGGTGTGTCCTCTGGTGTTGACCTGGTGTGTCCTCTGTTGTTGTCATCTGGTGTTGACCTGACTGTGTTCTCTGGTGTTTACCTGGTGTGTCCTCTGGTGTTGACCTGGTGTGTCCTCTGGGGTTGAGCTGGCGTGGCCTCTGGGGTTGAGCTGGCGTGGTCTCTGATGTTGACCTGGTGTGTCCTTTGGTGTTGATCTGGTGTGTCCTCTGGTTTTCACCTGGCTGTGTCCTCTGGTGTTGACCTAGTGTGTCCTCTGGTGTTGAGCTGACTGTGTCCTCTGGGGTTGACCTGGTGTGTCCTCTGGGGTTGACCTGGCTGTGTCCTATGGTGTTTACCTGGTGTGTCCTCTGGTGTTGACCTTGTGTGTCCTCTGTTGTTGTCCTCTGGTGTTGACCTGGCGTGTCCTCTGGTGTTAACCAGGCTGTGTCCTCTGGTGTTGACCTGGTGTGTCCTCTGTTGTTGACCTGGTGTGTCCTCTGTTGTTGTCCTGGCTGTGTCCTTTGGTGTTGACCTGGTGTGTCCTCTGGTGTTGACCTGGTGTGTCCTCTGGTGTTGACCTGGTGTGTCCTCTGTTGTTCTCCTCTGGTGTTGATCTGGTGTGTCCTCTGGTTTTCACCTGGCTGTGTCCTCTGGTGTTGACCTAGTGTGTCCTCTGGTGTTGAGCTGACTGTGTCCTCTGGGGTTGACCTGGTGTGTCCTCTGGGGTTGACCTGGCTGTGTCCTATGGTGTTTACCTGGTGTGTCCTCTGGTGTTGACCTGGTGTGTCCTCTGTTGTTGACCTGGTGTGTCCTCTGTTGTTGTCCTGGCTGTGTCCTTTGGTGTTGACCTGGTGTGTCCTCTGGTGTTGACCTGGTGTGTCCTCTGGTGTTGACCTGGTGTGTCCTCTGTTGTTCTCCTCTGGTGTTGACCTGGCTGTGTCCTCTGGTGTTTACCTGGTGTGTCCTCTGGTGTTGACCTGGCTGTGTCCGTTGGTGTTGACCTGGTGTGTCCTCTGGTGTTGACCTGGCTGTGTCCTCTGGTGTTGACCTTGTGTGTCCTCTGGTTTTGACCTGGTGTGTCCTCTGTTGATGTCCTCTGGTGTTGACCTGACTGTGTTCTCTGGTGTTGTCCTGGTGTGTCCTCTGGGGTTGACCATGTGTGTCCTCTGCAGTTGAACTGGCTGTGTACTATGGTGTTTACCTGGTGTGTCATCTGGTGTTGACCTGGCTGTGTCCTCTGGTGTTGACCTGGTGTGTCCTCTGTTGTTGTCCTGGCGTGTCCTCTGGTGTTGACCAGGCTGTGTCCTCTGGTGTTGACCTGGTGTGTCCTCTATTGTTGACCTGGTGTGTCCTCTGTTGTTGTCCTGGCTGTGTCCTTTGGTGTTGACCTGGTGTGTCCTCTGGTGTTGACCTGGTGTGTCCTCTGTTGTTGTCCTGGCTGTGTCCTTTGGTGTTGACCTGGTGTGTCCTCTGTTGTTGTCCTGGTGTGTCCTCTGTTGTTGTCCTGGCTGTGTCCTTTGGTGTTGATCTGGTGTGTCCTCTGGTGTTGACCTGGCTGTGTCCTCTGGTGTTTACCTGGTGTGTCCTCTGGTGTTGACCTTGGTGTCCTCTATTGTTGACCTGGTGTGTCCTCTGTTGTTGTCCTGGCTGTGTCCTTTGGTGTTGACCTGGTGTGTCCTCTGGTGTTGACCTGGTGTGTCCTCTGTTGTTGTCCTGGCTGTGTCCTTTGGTGTTGACCTGGTGTGTCCTCTGTTGTTGTCCTGGTGTGTCCTCTGTTGTTGTCCTGGCTGTGTCCTTTGGTGTTGATCTGGTGTGTCCTCTGGTGTTGACCTGGCTGTGTCCTCTGGTGTTTACCTGGTGTGTCCTCTGGTGTTGACCTTGGTGTCCTCTGGTGTTTACCTGGTGTGTCCTCTGGTGTTGACCTGGCTGTGTCCTTTGGTGTTGACCTGGATGTGTCATCTGGTGTTGACCTGGCTGTGTCCTTTGGTGTTGACCTGGTGTGTCCTCTGTTGTTGTCCTGGTGTGTCCTCTGTTGTTGTCCTGGCTGTGTCCTTTGGTGTTGATCTGGTGTGTCCTCTGGTGTTGACCTGGCTGTGTCCTTTGGTGTTGACCTGGATGTGTCCTCTGGTGTTGACCTGGCTGTGTCCTCTGGTGTTGACCTAGTGTGTCCTCTGGTGTTGACCTGGTGTATCATCTGGGGTTGACCTGGCGTGGCCTCTGGTGTTGACCTGGTGTGTCCTTTGGTGTTGATCTGGTGTGTCCTCTGGTGTTGACCTAGTGTGTTCTCTGGTGTTGAGCTGACTGTGTCCTCTAGTGTTGACCTGGTGTGTCATCTGGGGTTGACCTGGCGTGGCCTCTGGTGTTGACCTGGTATGTCCTTTGGTGTTGATCTGGTGTGTCCTCTGGTGTTGACCTGGCTGTGTCCTCTGGTGTTTACCTGGTGTGTCCTCTGGTGTTGACCTGGTGTGTCCTCTGGTGTTGACCTGGCTGTGTCCTCTGGTGTTGACCTTGTGTGTCCTCTGGTATTGACCTGGTGTGTCCTCTGTTGTTGTCCTCTGGTGTTGAGCTGACTGTGTCCCCTGGTGTTGACCTGGTGTGTCATCTGGGGTTGAGCTGGCGTGGCCTCTGGTGTTGACCTGGTGTGTCCTTTGGTGTTGATCTGGTGTGTCCTCTGGTTTTGACCTGGCTGTGTCCTCTGGTGTTGACCTAGTGTGTCCTCTGGTGTTGAGCTGACTGTGTCCTCTGGTGTTGACCTGGTGTGTCCTCTGGGGTTCACCTGGCTGTGTCCTCTGGTGTTGACTTGGCTGTGTCCTCTGGTGTTGACCTGGCTGTGTCCTCTGGTGTTTAACTGGTGTGTCCTCTGGGGTTGACCTGGCGTGGCCTCTGGTGTTGATCTGGTGTGTCCTCTGGTGTTGACCTGGCTGTGTCCTCTGGTGTTTACCTGGTGTGTCCTCTGGTGTTGACCTGGTGTGTCCTCTGGTGTTGACCTGGTGTGTCCTCTGGTGTTGACCTGGTGTGTCCTCTGTTGTTGTCATCTGGTGTTGACCTGACTGTGTTCTCTGGTGTTGTCCTGGTGTGTCCTCTGGGGTTGACCATGTGTGTCCTCTGGTGTTGAACTGGCTGTGTCCTCTGGTGTTGACCTGGTGTGTCCTTTGGTGTTGATCTGGTGTGTCCTCTGGTGTTAACCTGGCTGTGTCCTCTGGTGTTTACCTGGTGTGTCCTCTGGTGTTGACCTGGCTGTGTCCTTTGGTGTTGACCTGGATGTGTCCTCTGGTGTTGACCTGGTGTGTCCTCTGGTGTTGACCTGGTGTGTCCTTTGGTGTTGATCTGGTGTGTCCTCTGGTGTTGACCTGGCTGTGTCCTCTGGTGTTTACCTGGTGTGTCTTCTGGTGTTGACCTGGCTGTGTCCTTTGGTGTTGACCTGGATGTGTCCTCTGGTGTTGACCTGGTGTGTCCTCTAGTGTTGACCTGGCTGTGTCCTCTGGTGTTGACCTAGTGTGTCCTCTGGTGTTGATCAGGTGTGTCCTCTGGTGTTGACCTGGCTGTGTCATCTGGGGTTGACCTGGCGTGGCCTCTGGTGTTGACCTGGTGTGTCCTTTGGTGTTGATCAGGTGTGTCCTCTGGTGTTGACCTGGCTGTGTCCTCTGGTGTTTACCTGGTGTGTCCTCTGGTGTTTACCTGGTGTGTCCTCTGGTGTTGACCTGGTGTGTCCTCTGGTGTTGACCTGGTGTGTCCTCTGGTGTTGACCTGGTGTGTCCTCTGTTGTTGTCATCTGGTGTTGACCTGACTGTGTTCTCTGGTGTTGTCCTGGTGTGTCCTCTGGGGTTGACCATGTGTGTCCTCTGGTGTTGAACTGGCTGTGTCCTCTGGTGTTGACCTGGTGTGTCCTTTGGTGTTGATCTGGTGTGTCCTCTGGTGTTAACCTGGCTGTGTCCTCTGGTGTTTACCTGGTGTGTCCTCTGGTGTTGACCTGGCTGTGTCCTTTGGTGTTGACCTGGATGTGTCCTCTGGTGTTGACCTGGTGTGTCCTCTGGTGTTGACCTGGTGTGTCCTTTGGTGTTGATCTGGTGTGTCCTCTGGTGTTGACCTGGCTGTGTCCTCTGGTGTTTACCTGGTGTGTCTTCTGGTGTTGACCTGGCTGTGTCCTTTGGTGTTGACCTGGTGTGTCCTCTGGTGTTGACCTGGTGTGTCCTCTGGTGTTGACCTGGTGTGTCCTCTGTTGTTCTCCTCTGGTGTTGACCTGGCTGTGTCCTCTGGTGTTTACCTGGTGTGTCCTCTGGTGTTGACCTGGCTGTGTCCGTTGGTGTTGACCTGGTGTGTCCTCTGGTGTTGACCTGGCTGTGTCCTCTGGTGTTGACCTTGTGTGTCCTCTGGTTTTGACCTGGTGTGTCCTCTGTTGATGTCCTCTGGTGTTGACCTGACTGTGTTCTCTGGTGTTGTCCTGGTGTGTCCTCTGGGGTTGACCATGTGTGTCCTCTGCAGTTGAACTGGCTGTGTACTATGGTGTTTACCTGGTGTGTCATCTGGTGTTGACCTGGCTGTGTCCTCTGGTGTTGACCTGGTGTGTCCTCTGTTGTTGTCCTGGCGTGTCCTCTGGTGTTGACCAGGCTGTGTCCTCTGGTGTTGACCTGGTGTGTCCTCTATTGTTGACCTGGTGTGTCCTCTGTTGTTGTCCTGGCTGTGTCCTTTGGTGTTGACCTGGTGTGTCCTCTGGTGTTGACCTGGTGTGTCCTCTGTTGTTGTCCTGGCTGTGTCCTTTGGTGTTGACCTGGTGTGTCCTCTGTTGTTGTCCTGGTGTGTCCTCTGTTGTTGTCCTGGCTGTGTCCTTTGGTGTTGATCTGGTGTGTCCTCTGGTGTTGACCTGGCTGTGTCCTCTGGTGTTTACCTGGTGTGTCCTCTGGTGTTGACCTTGGTGTCCTCTATTGTTGACCTGGTGTGTCCTCTGTTGTTGTCCTGGCTGTGTCCTTTGGTGTTGACCTGGTGTGTCCTCTGGTGTTGACCTGGTGTGTCCTCTGTTGTTGTCCTGGCTGTGTCCTTTGGTGTTGACCTGGTGTGTCCTCTGTTGTTGTCCTGGTGTGTCCTCTGTTGTTGTCCTGGCTGTGTCCTTTGGTGTTGATCTGGTGTGTCCTCTGGTGTTGACCTGGCTGTGTCCTCTGGTGTTTACCTGGTGTGTCCTCTGGTGTTGACCTTGGTGTCCTCTGGTGTTTACCTGGTGTGTCCTCTGGTGTTGACCTGGCTGTGTCCTTTGGTGTTGACCTGGATGTGTCATCTGGTGTTGACCTGGCTGTGTCCTTTGGTGTTGACCTGGTGTGTCCTCTGTTGTTGTCCTGGTGTGTCCTCTGTTGTTGTCCTGGCTGTGTCCTTTGGTGTTGATCTGGTGTGTCCTCTGGTGTTGACCTGGCTGTGTCCTTTGGTGTTGACCTGGATGTGTCCTCTGGTGTTGACCTGGCTGTGTCCTCTGGTGTTGACCTAGTGTGTCCTCTGGTGTTGACCTGGTGTATCATCTGGGGTTGACCTGGCGTGGCCTCTGGTGTTGACCTGGTGTGTCCTTTGGTGTTGATCTGGTGTGTCCTCTGGTGTTGACCTAGTGTGTTCTCTGGTGTTGAGCTGACTGTGTCCTCTAGTGTTGACCTGGTGTGTCATCTGGGGTTGACCTGGCGTGGCCTCTGGTGTTGACCTGGTATGTCCTTTGGTGTTGATCTGGTGTGTCCTCTGGTGTTGACCTGGCTGTGTCCTCTGGTGTTTACCTGGTGTGTCCTCTGGTGTTGACCTGGTGTGTCCTCTGGTGTTGACCTGGCTGTGTCCTCTGGTGTTGACCTTGTGTGTCCTCTGGTATTGACCTGGTGTGTCCTCTGTTGTTGTCCTCTGGTGTTGAGCTGACTGTGTCCCCTGGTGTTGACCTGGTGTGTCATCTGGGGTTGAGCTGGCGTGGCCTCTGGTGTTGACCTGGTGTGTCCTTTGGTGTTGATCTGGTGTGTCCTCTGGTTTTGACCTGGCTGTGTCCTCTGGTGTTGACCTAGTGTGTCCTCTGGTGTTGAGCTGACTGTGTCCTCTGGTGTTGACCTGGTGTGTCCTCTGGGGTTCACCTGGCTGTGTCCTCTGGTGTTGACTTGGCTGTGTCCTCTGGTGTTGACCTGGCTGTGTCCTCTGGTGTTTAACTGGTGTGTCCTCTGGGGTTGACCTGGCGTGGCCTCTGGTGTTGATCTGGTGTGTCCTCTGGTGTTGACCTGGCTGTGTCCTCTGGTGTTTACCTGGTGTGTCCTCTGGTGTTGACCTGGTGTGTCCTCTGGTGTTGACCTGGTGTGTCCTCTGGTGTTGACCTGGTGTGTCCTCTGTTGTTGTCATCTGGTGTTGACCTGACTGTGTTCTCTGGTGTTGTCCTGGTGTGTCCTCTGGGGTTGACCATGTGTGTCCTCTGGTGTTGAACTGGCTGTGTCCTCTGGTGTTGACCTGGTGTGTCCTTTGGTGTTGATCTGGTGTGTCCTCTGGTGTTAACCTGGCTGTGTCCTCTGGTGTTTACCTGGTGTGTCCTCTGGTGTTGACCTGGCTGTGTCCTTTGGTGTTGACCTGGATGTGTCCTCTGGTGTTGACCTGGTGTGTCCTCTGGTGTTGACCTGGTGTGTCCTTTGGTGTTGATCTGGTGTGTCCTCTGGTGTTGACCTGGCTGTGTCCTCTGGTGTTTACCTGGTGTGTCTTCTGGTGTTGACCTGGCTGTGTCCTTTGGTGTTGACCTGGATGTGTCCTCTGGTGTTGACCTGGTGTGTCCTCTAGTGTTGACCTGGCTGTGTCCTCTGGTGTTGACCTAGTGTGTCCTCTGGTGTTGATCAGGTGTGTCCTCTGGTGTTGACCTGGCTGTGTCATCTGGGGTTGACCTGGCGTGGCCTCTGGTGTTGACCTGGTGTGTCCTTTGGTGTTGATCAGGTGTGTCCTCTGGTGTTGACCTGGCTGTGTC
Source organism: Blennius ocellaris (assembly GCF_963422515.1). Classification (NCBI taxonomy): domain Eukaryota; kingdom Metazoa; phylum Chordata; class Actinopteri; order Blenniiformes; family Blenniidae; genus Blennius; species Blennius ocellaris. The sequence goes on from NC_137664.1 coordinate 26,896,917, forward strand.
CTCTGGTGTTTACCTGGTGTGTCCTCTGGTGTTTACCTGGTGTGTCCTCTGGTGTTGACCTGGTGTGTCCTCTGGTGTTGACCTGGTGTGTCCTCTGGTGTTGACCTGGTGTGTCCTCTGTTGTTGTCATCTGGTGTTGACCTGACTGTGTTCTCTGGTGTTGTCCTGGTGTGTCCTCTGGGGTTGACCATGTGTGTCCTCTGGTGTTGAACTGGCTGTGTCCTCTGGTGTTGACCTGGTGTGTCCTTTGGTGTTGATCTGGTGTGTCCTCTGGTGTTAACCTGGCTGTGTCCTCTGGTGTTTACCTGGTGTGTCCTCTGGTGTTGACCTGGCTGTGTCCTTTGGTGTTGACCTGGATGTGTCCTCTGGTGTTGACCTGGTGTGTCCTCTGGTGTTGACCTGGTGTGTCCTTTGGTGTTGATCTGGTGTGTCCTCTGGTGTTGACCTGGCTGTGTCCTCTGGTGTTTACCTGGTGTGTCTTCTGGTGTTGACCTGGCTGTGTCCTTTGGTGTTGACCTGGATGTGTCCTCTGGTGTTGACCTGGTGTGTCCTCTAGTGTTGACCTGGCTGTGTCCTCTGGTGTTGACCTAGTGTGTCCTCTGGTGTTGATCAGGTGTGTCCTCTGGTGTTGACCTGGCTGTGTCATCTGGGGTTGACCTGGCGTGGCCTCTGGTGTTGACCTGGTGTGTCCTTTGGTGTTGATCAGGTGTGTCCTCTGGTGTTGACCTGGCTGTGTCCTCTGGTGTTTACCTGGTGTGTCCTCTGGTGTTGACCTGGTGTGTCCTCTGGTGTTGACCGGGCTGTGTCCTCTGTTGTTGTCCTCTGGTGTTGACCTGGCGTGTCCTCTGGTGTTGACCTGGCGTGTCCTCTGGTGTTGACCTGGCTGTGTCCTTTGGTGTTGACCTGGATGTGTCCTCTGGTGTTGACCTGGTGTGTCCTTTGGTGTTGATCTGGTGTGTCCTCTGGTGTTGACCTAGTGTGTTCTCTGGTGTTGAGCTGACTGTGTCCTCTAGTGTTGACCTGGTGTGTCATCTGGGGTTGACCTGGCGTGGCCTCTGGTGTTGACCTGGTATGTCCTTTGGTGTTGATCTGGTGTGTCCTCTGGTGTTGACCTGGCTGTGTCCTCTGGTGTTTACCTGGTGTGTCCTCTGGTGTTGACCTGGTGTGTCCTCTGGTGTTGACCTGGCTGTGTCCTCTGGTGTTGACCTTGTGTGTCCTCTGGTATTGACCTGGTGTGTCCTCTGTTGTTGTCCTCTGGTGTTGAGCTGACTGTGTCCCCTGGTGTTGACCTGGTGTGTCATCTGGGGTTGAGCTGGCGTGGCCTCTGGTGTTGACCTGGTGTGTCCTTTGGTGTTGATCTGGTGTGTCCTCTGGTTTTGACCTGGCTGTGTCCTCTGGTGTTGACCTAGTGTGTCCTCTGGTGTTGAGCTGACTGTGTCCTCTGGTGTTGACCTGGTGTGTCCTCTGGGGTTCACCTGGCTGTGTCCTCTGGTGTTGACTTGGCTGTGTCCTCTGGTGTTGACCTGGCTGTGTCCTCTGGTGTTTAACTGGTGTGTCCTCTGGGGTTGACCTGGCGTGGCCTCTGGTGTTGATCTGGTGTGTCCTCTGGTGTTGACCTGGCTGTGTCCTCTGGTGTTTACCTGGTGTGTCCTCTGGTGTTGACCTGGTGTGTCCTCTGGTGTTGACCTGGTGTGTCCTCTGGTGTTGACCTGGTGTGTCCTCTGTTGTTGTCATCTGGTGTTGACCTGACTGTGTTCTCTGGTGTTGTCCTGGTGTGTCCTCTGGGGTTGACCATGTGTGTCCTCTGGTGTTGAACTGGCTGTGTCCTCTGGTGTTGACCTGGTGTGTCCTTTGGTGTTGATCTGGTGTGTCCTCTGGTGTTAACCTGGCTGTGTCCTCTGGTGTTTACCTGGTGTGTCCTCTGGTGTTGACCTGGCTGTGTCCTTTGGTGTTGACCTGGATGTGTCCTCTGGTGTTGACCTGGTGTGTCCTCTGGTGTTGACCTGGTGTGTCCTTTGGTGTTGATCTGGTGTGTCCTCTGGTGTTGACCTGGCTGTGTCCTCTGGTGTTTACCTGGTGTGTCCTCTGGTGTTTACCTGGTGTGTCCTCTGGTGTTGACCTGGTGTGTCCTCTGGTGTTGACCTGGTGTGTCCTCTGGTGTTGACCTGGTGTGTCCTCTGTTGTTGTCATCTGGTGTTGACCTGACTGTGTTCTCTGGTGTTTACCTGGTGTGTCCTCTGGTGTTGACCTGGTGTGTCCTCTGGGGTTGAGCTGGCGTGGCCTCTGGGGTTGAGCTGGCGTGGTCTCTGATGTTGACCTGGTGTGTCCTTTGGTGTTGATCTGGTGTGTCCTCTGGTTTTCACCTGGCTGTGTCCTCTGGTGTTGACCTAGTGTGTCCTCTGGTGTTGAGCTGACTGTGTCCTCTGGGGTTGACCTGGTGTGTCCTCTGGGGTTGACCTGGCTGTGTCCTATGGTGTTTACCTGGTGTGTCCTCTGGTGTTGACCTTGTGTGTCCTCTGTTGTTGTCCTCTGGTGTTGACCTGGCGTGTCCTCTGGTGTTAACCAGGCTGTGTCCTCTGGTGTTGACCTGGTGTGTCCTCTGTTGTTGACCTGGTGTGTCCTCTGTTGTTGTCCTGGCTGTGTCCTTTGGTGTTGACCTGGTGTGTCCTCTGGTGTTGACCTGGTGTGTCCTCTGGTGTTGACCTGGTGTGTCCTCTGTTGTTCTCCTCTGGTGTTGATCTGGTGTGTCCTCTGGTTTTCACCTGGCTGTGTCCTCTGGTGTTGACCTAGTGTGTCCTCTGGTGTTGAGCTGACTGTGTCCTCTGGGGTTGACCTGGTGTGTCCTCTGGGGTTGACCTGGCTGTGTCCTATGGTGTTTACCTGGTGTGTCCTCTGGTGTTGACCTGGTGTGTCCTCTGTTGTTGACCTGGTGTGTCCTCTGTTGTTGTCCTGGCTGTGTCCTTTGGTGTTGACCTGGTGTGTCCTCTGGTGTTGACCTGGTGTGTCCTCTGGTGTTGACCTGGTGTGTCCTCTGTTGTTCTCCTCTGGTGTTGACCTGGCTGTGTCCTCTGGTGTTTACCTGGTGTGTCCTCTGGTGTTGACCTGGCTGTGTCCGTTGGTGTTGACCTGGTGTGTCCTCTGGTGTTGACCTGGCTGTGTCCTCTGGTGTTGACCTTGTGTGTCCTCTGGTTTTGACCTGGTGTGTCCTCTGTTGATGTCCTCTGGTGTTGACCTGACTGTGTTCTCTGGTGTTGTCCTGGTGTGTCCTCTGGGGTTGACCATGTGTGTCCTCTGCAGTTGAACTGGCTGTGTACTATGGTGTTTACCTGGTGTGTCATCTGGTGTTGACCTGGCTGTGTCCTCTGGTGTTGACCTGGTGTGTCCTCTGTTGTTGTCCTGGCGTGTCCTCTGGTGTTGACCAGGCTGTGTCCTCTGGTGTTGACCTGGTGTGTCCTCTATTGTTGACCTGGTGTGTCCTCTGTTGTTGTCCTGGCTGTGTCCTTTGGTGTTGACCTGGTGTGTCCTCTGGTGTTGACCTGGTGTGTCCTCTGTTGTTGTCCTGGCTGTGTCCTTTGGTGTTGACCTGGTGTGTCCTCTGTTGTTGTCCTGGTGTGTCCTCTGTTGTTGTCCTGGCTGTGTCCTTTGGTGTTGATCTGGTGTGTCCTCTGGTGTTGACCTGGCTGTGTCCTCTGGTGTTTACCTGGTGTGTCCTCTGGTGTTGACCTTGGTGTCCTCTATTGTTGACCTGGTGTGTCCTCTGTTGTTGTCCTGGCTGTGTCCTTTGGTGTTGACCTGGTGTGTCCTCTGGTGTTGACCTGGTGTGTCCTCTGTTGTTGTCCTGGCTGTGTCCTTTGGTGTTGACCTGGTGTGTCCTCTGTTGTTGTCCTGGTGTGTCCTCTGTTGTTGTCCTGGCTGTGTCCTTTGGTGTTGATCTGGTGTGTCCTCTGGTGTTGACCTGGCTGTGTCCTCTGGTGTTTACCTGGTGTGTCCTCTGGTGTTGACCTTGGTGTCCTCTGGTGTTTACCTGGTGTGTCCTCTGGTGTTGACCTGGCTGTGTCCTTTGGTGTTGACCTGGATGTGTCATCTGGTGTTGACCTGGCTGTGTCCTTTGGTGTTGACCTGGTGTGTCCTCTGTTGTTGTCCTGGTGTGTCCTCTGTTGTTGTCCTGGCTGTGTCCTTTGGTGTTGATCTGGTGTGTCCTCTGGTGTTGACCTGGCTGTGTCCTTTGGTGTTGACCTGGATGTGTCCTCTGGTGTTGACCTGGCTGTGTCCTCTGGTGTTGACCTAGTGTGTCCTCTGGTGTTGACCTGGTGTATCATCTGGGGTTGACCTGGCGTGGCCTCTGGTGTTGACCTGGTGTGTCCTTTGGTGTTGATCTGGTGTGTCCTCTGGTGTTGACCTAGTGTGTTCTCTGGTGTTGAGCTGACTGTGTCCTCTAGTGTTGACCTGGTGTGTCATCTGGGGTTGACCTGGCGTGGCCTCTGGTGTTGACCTGGTATGTCCTTTGGTGTTGATCTGGTGTGTCCTCTGGTGTTGACCTGGCTGTGTCCTCTGGTGTTTACCTGGTGTGTCCTCTGGTGTTGACCTGGTGTGTCCTCTGGTGTTGACCTGGCTGTGTCCTCTGGTGTTGACCTTGTGTGTCCTCTGGTATTGACCTGGTGTGTCCTCTGTTGTTGTCCTCTGGTGTTGAGCTGACTGTGTCCCCTGGTGTTGACCTGGTGTGTCATCTGGGGTTGAGCTGGCGTGGCCTCTGGTGTTGACCTGGTGTGTCCTTTGGTGTTGATCTGGTGTGTCCTCTGGTTTTGACCTGGCTGTGTCCTCTGGTGTTGACCTAGTGTGTCCTCTGGTGTTGAGCTGACTGTGTCCTCTGGTGTTGACCTGGTGTGTCCTCTGGGGTTCACCTGGCTGTGTCCTCTGGTGTTGACTTGGCTGTGTCCTCTGGTGTTGACCTGGCTGTGTCCTCTGGTGTTTAACTGGTGTGTCCTCTGGGGTTGACCTGGCGTGGCCTCTGGTGTTGATCTGGTGTGTCCTCTGGTGTTGACCTGGCTGTGTCCTCTGGTGTTTACCTGGTGTGTCCTCTGGTGTTGACCTGGTGTGTCCTCTGGTGTTGACCTGGTGTGTCCTCTGGTGTTGACCTGGTGTGTCCTCTGTTGTTGTCATCTGGTGTTGACCTGACTGTGTTCTCTGGTGTTGTCCTGGTGTGTCCTCTGGGGTTGACCATGTGTGTCCTCTGGTGTTGAACTGGCTGTGTCCTCTGGTGTTGACCTGGTGTGTCCTTTGGTGTTGATCTGGTGTGTCCTCTGGTGTTAACCTGGCTGTGTCCTCTGGTGTTTACCTGGTGTGTCCTCTGGTGTTGACCTGGCTGTGTCCTTTGGTGTTGACCTGGATGTGTCCTCTGGTGTTGACCTGGTGTGTCCTCTGGTGTTGACCTGGTGTGTCCTTTGGTGTTGATCTGGTGTGTCCTCTGGTGTTGACCTGGCTGTGTCCTCTGGTGTTTACCTGGTGTGTCTTCTGGTGTTGACCTGGCTGTGTCCTTTGGTGTTGACCTGGATGTGTCCTCTGGTGTTGACCTGGTGTGTCCTCTAGTGTTGACCTGGCTGTGTCATCTGGTGTTGACCTAGTGTGTCCTCTGGTGTTGATCAGGTGTGTCCTCTGGTGTTGACCTGGCTGTGTCATCTGGGGTTGACCTGGCGTGGCCTCTGGTGTTGACCTGGTGTGTCCTTTGGTGTTGATCAGGTGTGTCCTCTGGTGTTGACCTGGCTGTGTCCTCTGGTGTTTACCTGGTGTGTCCTCTGGTGTTTACCTGGTGTGTCCTCTGGTGTTGACCTGGTGTGTCCTCTGGTGTTGACCTGGTGTGTCCTCTGGTGTTGACCTGGTGTGTCCTCTGTTGTTGTCATCTGGTGTTGACCTGACTGTGTTCTCTGGTGTTGTCCTGGTGTGTCCTCTGGGGTTGACCATGTGTGTCCTCTGGTGTTGAACTGGCTGTGTCCTCTGGTGTTGACCTGGTGTGTCCTTTGGTGTTGATCTGGTGTGTCCTCTGGTGTTAACCTGGCTGTGTCCTCTGGTGTTTACCTGGTGTGTCCTCTGGTGTTGACCTGGCTGTGTCCTTTGGTGTTGACCTGGATGTGTCCTCTGGTGTTGACCTGGTGTGTCCTCTGGTGTTGACCTGGTGTGTCCTTTGGTGTTGATCTGGTGTGTCCTCTGGTGTTGACCTGGCTGTGTCCTCTGGTGTTTACCTGGTGTGTCTTCTGGTGTTGACCTGGCTGTGTCCTTTGGTGTTGACCTGGATGTGTCCTCTGGTGTTGACCTGGTGTGTCCTCTAGTGTTGACCTGGCTGTGTCCTCTGGTGTTGACCTAGTGTGTCCTCTGGTGTTGATCAGGTGTGTCCTCTGGTGTTGACCTGGCTGTGTCATCTGGGGTTGACCTGGCGTGGCCTCTGGTGTTGACCTGGTGTGTCCTTTGGTGTTGATCAGGTGTGTCCTCTGGTGTTGACCTGGCTGTGTCCTCTGGTGTTTACCTGGTGTGTCCTCTGGTGTTGACCTGGTGTGTCCTCTGGTGTTGACCGGGCTGTGTCCTCTGTTGTTGTCCTCTGGTGTTGACCTGGCGTGTCCTCTGGTGTTGACCTGGCTGTGTCCTTTGGTGTTGACCTGGATGTGTCCTCTGGTGTTGACCTGGAGTGTCCTCTAGTGTTGACCTGGTGTGTCCTCTAGTGTTGACCTGGCTGTGTCCTCTGGTGTTGACCTAGTGTGTCCTCTGGTGTTGATCAGGTGTGTCCTCTGGTGTTGACCTGGCTGTGTCATCTGGGGTTGACCTGGCGTGGCCTCTGGTGTTGACCTGGTGTGTCCTTTGGTGTTGATCAGGTGTGTCCTCTGGTGTTGACCTGGCTGTGTCCTCTGGTGTTTACCTGGTGTGTCCTCTGGTGTTGACCTGGTGTGTCCTCTGGTGTTGACCGGGCTGTGTCCTCTGTTGTTGTCCTCTGGTGTTGACCTGGCGTGTCCTCTGGTGTTGACTAGGCTGTGTCCTCTGGTGTTGACCAGGCTGTGTCCTCTGGTGTTTACCTGGTGTGTCCTCTGGTGTTGACCTGGTGTGTCCTCTGGTGTTGACCGGGCTGTGTCCTCTGGTGTTGACCTTGTGTGTCCTCTGGTGTTGACCTGGTGTGTCCTTTGGTGTTGATCTGGTGTGTCCTCTGGTTTTCACCTGGCTGTGTCCTCTGGTGTTGACCTAGTGTGTCCTCTGGTGTTGAGCTGACTGTGTCCTCTGGGGTTGACCTGGTGTGTCCTCTGGGGTTTACCTGGCTGTGTCCTATGGTGTTTACCTGGTGTGTCCTCTGGTGTTGACCTTGTGTGTCCTCTGTTGTTGTCCTCTGGTGTTGACCTGGCGTGTCCTCTGGTGTTAACCAGGCTGTGTCCTCTGGTGTTGACCTGGTGTGTCCTCTGTTGTTGACCTGGTGTGTCCTCTGTTGTTGTCCTGGCTGTGTCCTTTGGTGTTGACCTGGTGTGTCCTCTGGTGTTGACCTGGTGTGTCCTCTGGTGTTGACCTGGTGTGTCCTCTGTTGTTCTCCTCTGGTGTTGACCTGGCTGTGTCCTCTGGTGTTGACCTGGAGTGTCCTCTAGTGTTGACCTGGTGTGTCCTCTAGTGTTGACCTGGCTGTGTCCTCTGGTGTTGACCTAGTGTGTCCTCTGGTGTTGATCAGGTGTGTCCTCTGGTGTTGACCTGGCTGTGTCATCTGGGGTTGACCTGGCGTGGCCTCTGGTGTTGACCTGGTGTGTCCTTTGGTGTTGATCAGGTGTGTCCTCTGGTGTTGACCTGGCTGTGTCCTCTGGTGTTTACCTGGTGTGTCCTCTGGTGTTGACCTGGTGTGTCCTCTGGTGTTGACCGGGCTGTGTCCTCTGTTGTTGTCCTCTGGTGTTGACCTGGCGTGTCCTCTGGTGTTGACCAGGCTGTGTCCTCTGGTGTTGACCAGGCTGTGTCCTCTGGTGTTTACCTGGTGTGTCCTCTGGTGTTGACCGGGCTGTGTCCTCTGGTGTTGACCTTGTGTGTCCTCTGGTGTTGACCTGGTGTGTCCTTTGGTGTTGATCTGGTGTGTCCTCTGGTTTTCACCTGGCTGTGTCCTCTGGTGTTGACCTAGTGTGTCCTCTGGTGTTGAGCTGACTGTGTCCTCTGGGGTTGACCTGGTGTGTCCTCTGGGGTTGACCTGGCTGTGTCCTATGGTGTTTACCTGGTGTGTCCTCTGGTGTTGACCTTGTGTGTCCTCTGTTGTTGTCCTCTGGTGTTGACCTGGCGTGTCCTCTGGTGTTAACCAGGCTGTGTCCTCTGGTGTTGACCTGGTGTGTCCTCTGTTGTTGACCTGGTGTGTCCTCTGTTGTTGTCCTCTGGTGTTGAGCTGACTGTGTCCCCTGGTGTTGACCTGGTGTGTCATCTGGGGTTGAGCTGGCGTGGCCTCTGGTGTTGACCTGGTGTGTCCTTTGGTGTTGATCTGGTGTGTCCTCTGGTTTTGACCTGGCTGTGTCCTCTGGTGTTGACCTAGTGTGTCCTCTGGTGTTGAGCTGACTGTGTCCTCTGGTGTTGACCTGGTGTGTCCTCTGGGGTTCACCTGGCTGTGTCCTCTGGTGTTGACTTGGCTGTGTCCTCTGGTGTTGACCTGGCTGTGTCCTCTGGTGTTGACCTTGTGTGTCCTCTGGTATTGACCTGGTGTGTCCTCTGTTGTTGTCCTCTGGTGTTGAGCTGACTGTGTCCCCTGGTGTTGACCTGGTGTGTCATCTGGGGTTGAGCTGGCGTGGCCTCTGGTGTTGACCTGGTGTGTCCTTTGGTGTTGATCTGGTGTGTCCTCTGGTTTTGACCTGGCTGTGTCCTCTGGTGTTGACCTAGTGTGTCCTCTGGTGTTGAGCTGACTGTGTCCTCTGGTGTTGACCTGGTGTGTCCTCTGGGGTTCACCTGGCTGTGTCCTCTGGTGTTGACTTGGCTGTGTCCTCTGGTGTTGACCTGGCTGTGTCCTCTGGTGTTTAACTGGTGTGTCCTCTGGGGTTGACCTGGCGTGGCCTCTGGTGTTGATCTGGTGTGTCCTCTGGTGTTGACCTGGCTGTGTCCTCTGGTGTTTACCTGGTGTGTCCTCTGGTGTTGACCTGGTGTGTCCTCTGGTGTTGACCTGGTGTGTCCTCTGGTGTTGACCTGGTGTGTCCTCTGTTGTTGTCATCTGGTGTTGACCTGACTGTGTTCTCTGGTGTTGTCCTGGTGTGTCCTCTGGGGTTGACCATGTGTGTCCTCTGGTGTTGAACTGGCTGTGTCCTCTGGTGTTGACCTGGTGTGTCCTTTGGTGTTGATCTGGTGTGTCCTCTGGTGTTGACCTGGCTGTGTCCTCTGGTGTTTACCTGGTGTGTCCTCTGGTGTTGACCTGGCTGTGTCCTTTGGTGTTGACCTGGATGTGTCCTCTGGTGTTGACCTGGTGTGTCCTCTGGTGTTGACCTGGTGTGTCCTTTGGTGTTGATCTGGTGTGTCCTCTGGTGTTGATCTGGTGTGTCCTCTGGTGTTGACCTGGCTGTGTCCTCTGGTGTTTACCTGGTGTGTCCTCTGGTGTTGACCTGGCTGTGTCCTTTGGTGTTGACCTGGATGTGTCCTCTGGTGTTGACCTGGTGTGTCCTCTAGTGTTGACCTGGCTGTGTCCTCTGGTGTTGACCTAGTGTGTCCTCTGGTGTTGATCAGGTGTGTCCTCTGGTGTTGACCTGGCTGTGTCATCTGGGGTTGACCTGGCGTGGCCTCTGGTGTTGACCTGGTGTGTCCTTTGGTGTTGATCAGGTGTGTCCTCTGGTGTTGACCTGGCTGTGTCCTCTTTTGTTTACCTGGTGTGTCCTCTGGTGTTTACCTGGTGTGTCCTCTGGTGTTGACCTGGTGTGTCCTCTGGTGTTGACCGGGCTGTGTCCTCTGGTGTTGACCTTGTGTGTCCTCTGGTGTTGACCTGGTGTGTCCTCTGTTGTTGACCTGACTGTGTCCTCTGGTGTTTACCTGGTGTGTCCTCTGGTGTTGACCTGGTGTGTCCTCTGGGGTTGAGCTGGCGTGGCCTCTGGTATTGACCTGGTGTGTCCTCTGTTGTTGTCCTCTGGTGTTGAGCTGACTGTGTCCCCTGGTGTTGACCTGGTGTGTCATCTGGGGTTGAGCTGGCGTGGCCTCTGGTGTTGACCTGGTGTGTCCTTTGGTGTTGATCTGGTGTGTCCTCTGGTTTTGACCTGGCTGTGTCCTCTGGTGTTGACCTAGTGTGTCCTCTGGTGTTGAGCTGACTGTGTCCTCTGGTGTTGACCTGGTGTGTCCTCTGGGGTTCACCTGGCTGTGTCCTCTGGTGTTGACTTGGCTGTGTCCTCTGGTGTTGACCTGGCTGTGTCCTCTGGTGTTTAACTGGTGTGTCCTCTGGGGTTGACCTGGCGTGGCCTCTGGTGTTGATCTGGTGTGTCCTCTGGTGTTGACCTGGCTGTGTCCTCTGGTGTTTACCTGGTGTGTCCTCTGGTGTTGACCTGGTGTGTCCTCTGGTGTTGACCTGGTGTGTCCTCTGGTGTTGACCTGGTGTGTCCTCTGGTGTTGACCTGGTGTGTCCTCTGTTGTTGTCATCTGGTGTTGACCTGACTGTGTTCTCTGGTGTTGTCCTGGTGTGTCCTCTGGGGTTGACCATGTGTGTCCTCTGGTGTTGAACTGGCTGTGTCCTCTGGTGTTGACCTGGTGTGTCCTTTGGTGTTGATCTGGTGTGTCCTCTGGTGTTAACCTGGCTGTGTCCTCTGGTGTTTACCTGGTGTGTCCTCTGGTGTTGACCTGGCTGTGTCCTTTGGTGTTGACCTGGATGTGTCCTCTGGTGTTGACCTGGTGTGTCCTCTGGTGTTGACCTGGTGTGTCCTTTGGTGTTGATCTGGTGTGTCCTCTGGTGTTGACCTGGCTGTGTCCTCTGGTGTTTACCTGGTGTGTCTTCTGGTGTTGACCTGGCTGTGTCCTTTGGTGTTGACCTGGATGTGTCCTCTGGTGTTGACCTGGTGTGTCCTCTAGTGTTGACCTGGCTGTGTCATCTGGTGTTGACCTAGTGTGTCCTCTGGTGTTGATCAGGTGTGTCCTCTGGTGTTGACCTGGCTGTGTCATCTGGGGTTGACCTGGCGTGGCCTCTGGTGTTGACCTGGTGTGTCCTTTGGTGTTGATCAGGTGTGTCCTCTGGTGTTGACCTGGCTGTGTCCTCTGGTGTTTACCTGGTGTGTCCTCTGGTGTTTACCTGGTGTGTCCTCTGGTGTTGACCTGGTGTGTCCTCTGGTGTTGACCTGGTGTGTCCTCTGGTGTTGACCTGGTGTGTCCTCTGTTGTTGTCATCTGGTGTTGACCTGACTGTGTTCTCTGGTGTTGTCCTGGTGTGTCCTCTGGGGTTGACCATGTGTGTCCTCTGGTGTTGAACTGGCTGTGTCCTCTGGTGTTGACCTGGTGTGTCCTTTGGTGTTGATCTGGTGTGTCCTCTGGTGTTAACCTGGCTGTGTCCTCTGGTGTTTACCTGGTGTGTCCTCTGGTGTTGACCTGGCTGTGTCCTTTGGTGTTGACCTGGATGTGTCCTCTGGTGTTGACCTGGTGTGTCCTCTGGTGTTGACCTGGTGTGTCCTTTGGTGTTGATCTGGTGTGTCCTCTGGTGTTGACCTGGCTGTGTCCTCTGGTGTTTACCTGGTGTGTCTTCTGGTGTTGACCTGGCTGTGTCCTTTGGTGTTGACCTGGATGTGTCCTCTGGTGTTGACCTGGTGTGTCCTCTAGTGTTGACCTGGCTGTGTCCTCTGGTGTTGACCTAGTGTGTCCTCTGGTGTTGATCAGGTGTGTCCTCTGGTGTTGACCTGGCTGTGTCATCTGGGGTTGACCTGGCGTGGCCTCTGGTGTTGACCTGGTGTGTCCTTTGGTGTTGATCAGGTGTGTCCTCTGGTGTTGACCTGGCTGTGTCCTCTGGTGTTTACCTGGTGTGTCCTCTGGTGTTGACCTGGTGTGTCCTCTGGTGTTGACCGGGCTGTGTCCTCTGTTGTTGTCCTCTGGTGTTGACCTGGCGTGTCCTCTGGTGTTGACCTGGCTGTGTCCTTTGGTGTTGACCTGGATGTGTCCTCTGGTGTTGACCTGGAGTGTCCTCTAGTGTTGACCTGGTGTGTCCTCTAGTGTTGACCTGGCTGTGTCCTCTGGTGTTGACCTAGTGTGTCCTCTGGTGTTGATCAGGTGTGTCCTCTGGTGTTGACCTGGCTGTGTCATCTGGGGTTGACCTGGCGTGGCCTCTGGTGTTGACCTGGTGTGTCCTTTGGTGTTGATCAGGTGTGTCCTCTGGTGTTGACCTGGCTGTGTCCTCTGGTGTTTACCTGGTGTGTCCTCTGGTGTTGACCTGGTGTGTCCTCTGGTGTTGACCGGGCTGTGTCCTCTGTTGTTGTCCTCTGGTGTTGACCTGGCGTGTCCTCTGGTGTTGACTAGGCTGTGTCCTCTGGTGTTGACCAGGCTGTGTCCTCTGGTGTTTACCTGGTGTGTCCTCTGGTGTTGACCTGGTGTGTCCTCTGGTGTTGACCGGGCTGTGTCCTCTGGTGTTGACCTTGTGTGTCCTCTGGTGTTGACCTGGTGTGTCCTTTGGTGTTGATCTGGTGTGTCCTCTGGTTTTCACCTGGCTGTGTCCTCTGGTGTTGACCTAGTGTGTCCTCTGGTGTTGAGCTGACTGTGTCCTCTGGGGTTGACCTGGTGTGTCCTCTGGGGTTGACCTGGCTGTGTCCTATGGTGTTTACCTGGTGTGTCCTCTGGTGTTGACCTTGTGTGTCCTCTGTTGTTGTCCTCTGGTGTTGACCTGGCGTGTCCTCTGGTGTTAACCAGGCTGTGTCCTCTGGTGTTGACCTGGTGTGTCCTCTGTTGTTGACCTGGTGTGTCCTCTGTTGTTGTCCTGGCTGTGTCCTTTGGTGTTGACCTGGTGTGTCCTCTGGTGTTGACCTGGTGTGTCCTCTGGTGTTGACCTGGTGTGTCCTCTGTTGTTCTCCTCTGGTGTTGACCTGGCTGTGTCCTCTGGTGTTGACCTGGAGTGTCCTCTAGTGTTGACCTGGTGTGTCCTCTAGTGTTGACCTGGCTGTGTCCTCTGGTGTTGACCTAGTGTGTCCTCTGGTGTTGATCAGGTGTGTCCTCTGGTGTTGACCTGGCTGTGTCATCTGGGGTTGACCTGGCGTGGCCTCTGGTGTTGACCTGGTGTGTCCTTTGGTGTTGATCAGGTGTGTCCTCTGGTGTTGACCTGGCTGTGTCCTCTGGTGTTTACCTGGTGTGTCCTCTGGTGTTGACCTGGTGTGTCCTCTGGTGTTGACCGGGCTGTGTCCTCTGTTGTTGTCCTCTGGTGTTGACCTGGCGTGTCCTCTGGTGTTGACCAGGCTGTGTCCTCTGGTGTTGACCAGGCTGTGTCCTCTGGTGTTTACCTGGTGTGTCCTCTGGTGTTGACCGGGCTGTGTCCTCTGGTGTTGACCTTGTGTGTCCTCTGGTGTTGACCTGGTGTGTCCTTTGGTGTTGATCTGGTGTGTCCTCTGGTTTTCACCTGGCTGTGTCCTCTGGTGTTGACCTAGTGTGTCCTCTGGTGTTGAGCTGACTGTGTCCTCTGGGGTTGACCTGGTGTGTCCTCTGGGGTTGACCTGGCTGTGTCCTATGGTGTTTACCTGGTGTGTCCTCTGGTGTTGACCTTGTGTGTCCTCTGTTGTTGTCCTCTGGTGTTGACCTGGCGTGTCCTCTGGTGTTAACCAGGCTGTGTCCTCTGGTGTTGACCTGGTGTGTCCTCTGTTGTTGACCTGGTGTGTCCTCTGTTGTTGTCCTCTGGTGTTGAGCTGACTGTGTCCCCTGGTGTTGACCTGGTGTGTCATCTGGGGTTGAGCTGGCGTGGCCTCTGGTGTTGACCTGGTGTGTCCTTTGGTGTTGATCTGGTGTGTCCTCTGGTTTTGACCTGGCTGTGTCCTCTGGTGTTGACCTAGTGTGTCCTCTGGTGTTGAGCTGACTGTGTCCTCTGGTGTTGACCTGGTGTGTCCTCTGGGGTTCACCTGGCTGTGTCCTCTGGTGTTGACTTGGCTGTGTCCTCTGGTGTTGACCTGGCTGTGTCCTCTGGTGTTTAACTGGTGTGTCCTCTGGGGTTGACCTGGCGTGGCCTCTGGTGTTGATCTGGTGTGTCCTCTGGTGTTGACCTGGCTGTGTCCTCTGGTGTTTACCTGGTGTGTCCTCTGGTGTTGACCTGGTGTGTCCTCTGGTGTTGACCTGGTGTGTCCTCTGGTGTTGACCTGGTGTGTCCTCTGTTGTTGTCATCTGGTGTTGACCTGACTGTGTTCTCTGGTGTTGTCCTGGTGTGTCCTCTGGGGTTGACCATGTGTGTCCTCTGGTGTTGAACTGGCTGTGTCCTCTGGTGTTGACCTGGTGTGTCCTTTGGTGTTGATCTGGTGTGTCCTCTGGTGTTGACCTGGCTGTGTCCTCTGGTGTTTACCTGGTGTGTCCTCTGGTGTTGACCTGGCTGTGTCCTTTGGTGTTGACCTGGATGTGTCCTCTGGTGTTGACCTGGTGTGTCCTCTGGTGTTGACCTGGTGTGTCCTTTGGTGTTGATCTGGTGTGTCCTCTGGTGTTGATCTGGTGTGTCCTCTGGTGTTGACCTGGCTGTGTCCTCTGGTGTTTACCTGGTGTGTCCTCTGGTGTTGACCTGGCTGTGTCCTTTGGTGTTGACCTGGATGTGTCCTCTGGTGTTGACCTGGTGTGTCCTCTAGTGTTGACCTGGCTGTGTCCTCTGGTGTTGACCTAGTGTGTCCTCTGGTGTTGATCAGGTGTGTCCTCTGGTGTTGACCTGGCTGTGTCATCTGGGGTTGACCTGGCGTGGCCTCTGGTGTTGACCTGGTGTGTCCTTTGGTGTTGATCAGGTGTGTCCTCTGGTGTTGACCTGGCTGTGTCCTCTGGTGTTTACCTGGTGTGTCCTCTGGTGTTTACCTGGTGTGTCCTCTGGTGTTGACCTGGTGTGTCCTCTGGTGTTGACCGGGCTGTGTCCTCTGGTGTTGACCTTGTGTGTCCTCTGGTGTTGACCTGGTGTGTCCTCTGTTGTTGACCTGACTGTGTCCTCTGGTGTTTACCTGGTGTGTCCTCTGGTGTTGACCTGGTGTGTCCTCTGGGGTTGAGCTGGCGTGGCCTCTGGTATTGACCTGGTGTGTCCTCTGTTGTTGTCCTCTGGTGTTGAGCTGACTGTGTCCCCTGGTGTTGACCTGGTGTGTCATCTGGGGTTGAGCTGGCGTGGCCTCTGGTGTTGACCTGGTGTGTCCTTTGGTGTTGATCTGGTGTGTCCTCTGGTTTTGACCTGGCTGTGTCCTCTGGTGTTGACCTAGTGTGTCCTCTGGTGTTGAGCTGACTGTGTCCTCTGGTGTTGACCTGGTGTGTCCTCTGGGGTTCACCTGGCTGTGTCCTCTGGTGTTGACTTGGCTGTGTCCTCTGGTGTTGACCTGGCTGTGTCCTCTGGTGTTTAACTGGTGTGTCCTCTGGGGTTGACCTGGCGTGGCCTCTGGTGTTGATCTGGTGTGTCCTCTGGTGTTGACCTGGCTGTGTCCTCTGGTGTTTACCTGGTGTGTCCTCTGGTGTTGACCTGGTGTGTCCTCTGGTGTTGACCTGGTGTGTCCTCTGTTGTTGTCATCTGGTGTTGACCTGACTGTGTTCTCTGGTGTTGTCCTGGTGTGTCCTCTGGGGTTGACCATGTGTGTCCTCTGGTGTTGAACTGGCTGTGTCCTCTGGTGTTGACCTGGTGTGTCCTTTGGTGTTGATCTGGTGTGTCCTCTGGTGTTGACCTGGCTGTGTCCTCTGGTGTTTACCTGGTGTGTCCTCTGGTGTTGACCTGGCTGTGTCCTTTGGTGTTGACCTGGATGTGTCCTCTGGTGTTGACCTGGTGTGTCCTCTGGTGTTGACCTGGTGTGTCCTTTGGTGTTGATCTGGTGTGTCCTCTGGTGTTGATCTGGTGTGTCCTCTGGTGTTGACCTGGCTGTGTCCTCTGGTGTTTACCTGGTGTGTCCTCTGGTGTTGACCTGGCTGTGTCCTTTGGTGTTGACCTGGATGTGTCCTCTGGTGTTGACCTGGTGTGTCCTCTAGTGTTGACCTGGCTGTGTCCTCTGGTGTTGACCTAGTGTGTCCTCTGGTGTTGATCAGGTGTGTCCTCTGGTGTTGACCTGGCTGTGTCATCTGGGGTTGACCTGGCGTGGCCTCTGGTGTTGACCTGGTGTGTCCTTTGGTGTTGATCAGGTGTGTCCTCTGGTGTTGACCTGGCTGTGTCCTCTGGTGTTTACCTGGTGTGTCCTCTGGTGTTGACCTGGTGTGTCCTCTGGTGTTGACCGGGCTGTGTCCTCTGTTGTTGTCCTCTGGTGTTGACCTGGCGTGTCCTCTGGTGTTGACCAGGCTGTGTCCTCTGGTGTTGACCTGGTGTGTCCTCTGGGGTTGAGCTGGCGTGGCCTCTGGTATTGACCTGGTGTGTCCTCTGTTGTTGTCCTCTGGTGTTGAGCTGACTGTGTCCCCTGGTGTTGACCTGGTGTGTCATCTGGGGTTGAGCTGGCGTGGCCTCTGGTGTTGACCTGGTGTGTCCTTTGGTGTTGATCTGGTGTGTCCTCTGGTTTTGACCTGGCTGTGTCCTCTGGTGTTGACCTAGTGTGTCCTCTGGTGTTGAGCTGACTGTGTCCTCTGGTGTTGACCTGGTGTGTCCTCTGGGGTTCACCTGGCTGTGTCCTCTGGTGTTGACTTGGCTGTGTCCTCTGGTGTTGACCTGGCTGTGTCCTCTGGTGTTTAACTGGTGTGTCCTCTGGGGTTGACCTGGCGTGGCCTCTGGTGTTGATCTGGTGTGTCCTCTGGTGTTGACCTGGCTGTGTCCTCTGGTGTTTACCTGGTGTGTCCTCTGGTGTTGACCTGGTGTGTCCTCTGGTGTTGACCTGGTGTGTCCTCTGGTGTTGACCTGGTGTGTCCTCTGGTGTTGACCTGGTGTGTCCTCTGTTGTTGTCATCTGGTGTTGACCTGACTGTGTTCTCTGGTGTTGTCCTGGTGTGTCCTCTGGGGTTGACCATGTGTGTCCTCTGGTGTTGAACTGGCTGTGTCCTCTGGTGTTGACCTGGTGTGTCCTTTGGTGTTGATCTGGTGTGTCCTCTGGTGTTAACCTGGCTGTGTCCTCTGGTGTTTACCTGGTGTGTCCTCTGGTGTTGACCTGGCTGTGTCCTTTGGTGTTGACCTGGATGTGTCCTCTGGTGTTGACCTGGTGTGTCCTCTGGTGTTGACCTGGTGTGTCCTTTGGTGTTGATCTGGTGTGTCCTCTGGTGTTGACCTGGCTGTGTCCTCTGGTGTTTACCTGGTGTGTCTTCTGGTGTTGACCTGGCTGTGTCCTTTGGTGTTGACCTGGATGTGTCCTCTGGTGTTGACCTGGTGTGTCCTCTAGTGTTGACCTGGCTGTGTCATCTGGTGTTGACCTAGTGTGTCCTCTGGTGTTGATCAGGTGTGTCCTCTGGTGTTGACCTGGCTGTGTCATCTGGGGTTGACCTGGCGTGGCCTCTGGTGTTGACCTGGTGTGTCCTTTGGTGTTGATCAGGTGTGTCCTCTGGTGTTGACCTGGCTGTGTCCTCTGGTGTTTACCTGGTGTGTCCTCTGGTGTTTACCTGGTGTGTCCTCTGGTGTTGACCTGGTGTGTCCTCTGGTGTTGACCTGGTGTGTCCTCTGGTGTTGACCTGGTGTGTCCTCTGTTGTTGTCATCTGGTGTTGACCTGACTGTGTTCTCTGGTGTTGTCCTGGTGTGTCCTCTGGGGTTGACCATGTGTGTCCTCTGGTGTTGAACTGGCTGTGTCCTCTGGTGTTGACCTGGTGTGTCCTTTGGTGTTGATCTGGTGTGTCCTCTGGTGTTAACCTGGCTGTGTCCTCTGGTGTTTACCTGGTGTGTCCTCTGGTGTTGACCTGGCTGTGTCCTTTGGTGTTGACCTGGATGTGTCCTCTGGTGTTGACCTGGTGTGTCCTCTGGTGTTGACCTGGTGTGTCCTTTGGTGTTGATCTGGTGTGTCCTCTGGTGTTGACCTGGCTGTGTCCTCTGGTGTTTACCTGGTGTGTCTTCTGGTGTTGACCTGGCTGTGTCCTTTGGTGTTGACCTGGATGTGTCCTCTGGTGTTGACCTGGTGTGTCCTCTAGTGTTGACCTGGCTGTGTCCTCTGGTGTTGACCTAGTGTGTCCTCTGGTGTTGATCAGGTGTGTCCTCTGGTGTTGACCTGGCTGTGTCATCTGGGGTTGACCTGGCGTGGCCTCTGGTGTTGACCTGGTGTGTCCTTTGGTGTTGATCAGGTGTGTCCTCTGGTGTTGACCTGGCTGTGTCCTCTGGTGTTTACCTGGTGTGTCCTCTGGTGTTGACCTGGTGTGTCCTCTGGTGTTGACCGGGCTGTGTCCTCTGTTGTTGTCCTCTGGTGTTGACCTGGCGTGTCCTCTGGTGTTGACCTGGCTGTGTCCTTTGGTGTTGACCTGGATGTGTCCTCTGGTGTTGACCTGGAGTGTCCTCTAGTGTTGACCTGGTGTGTCCTCTAGTGTTGACCTGGCTGTGTCCTCTGGTGTTGACCTAGTGTGTCCTCTGGTGTTGATCAGGTGTGTCCTCTGGTGTTGACCTGGCTGTGTCATCTGGGGTTGACCTGGCGTGGCCTCTGGTGTTGACCTGGCTGTGTCCTCTGGTGTTTACCTGGTGTGTCCTCTGGTGTTGACCTGGTGTGTCCTCTGGTGTTGACCGGGCTGTGTCCTCTGTTGTTGTCCTCTGGTGTTGACCTGGCGTGTCCTCTGGTGTTGACTAGGCTGTGTCCTCTGGTGTTGACCAGGCTGTGTCCTCTGGTGTTTACCTGGTGTGTCCTCTGGTGTTGACCTGGTGTGTCCTCTGGTGTTGACCGGGCTGTGTCCTCTGGTGTTGACCTTGTGTGTCCTCTGGTGTTGACCTGGTGTGTCCTTTGGTGTTGATCTGGTGTGTCCTCTGGTTTTCACCTGGCTGTGTCCTCTGGTGTTGACCTAGTGTGTCCTCTGGTGTTGAGCTGACTGTGTCCTCTGGGGTTGACCTGGTGTGTCCTCTGGGGTTGACCTGGCTGTGTCCTATGGTGTTTACCTGGTGTGTCCTCTGGTGTTGACCTTGTGTGTCCTCTGTTGTTGTCCTCTGGTGTTGACCTGGCGTGTCCTCTGGTGTTAACCAGGCTGTGTCCTCTGGTGTTGACCTGGTGTGTCCTCTGTTGTTGACCTGGTGTGTCCTCTGTTGTTGTCCTGGCTGTGTCCTTTGGTGTTGACCTGGTGTGTCCTCTGGTGTTGACCTGGTGTGTCCTCTGGTGTTGACCTGGTGTGTCCTCTGTTGTTCTCCTCTGGTGTTGACCTGGCTGTGTCCTCTGGTGTTGACCTGGAGTGTCCTCTAGTGTTGACCTGGTGTGTCCTCTAGTGTTGACCTGGCTGTGTCCTCTGGTGTTGACCTAGTGTGTCCTCTGGTGTTGATCAGGTGTGTCCTCTGGTGTTGACCTGGCTGTGTCATCTGGGGTTGACCTGGCGTGGCCTCTGGTGTTGACCTGGTGTGTCCTTTGGTGTTGATCAGGTGTGTCCTCTGGTGTTGACCTGGCTGTGTCCTCTGGTGTTTACCTGGTGTGTCCTCTGGTGTTGACCTGGTGTGTCCTCTGGTGTTGACCGGGCTGTGTCCTCTGTTGTTGTCCTCTGGTGTTGACCTGGCGTGTCCTCTGGTGTTGACCAGGCTGTGTCCTCTGGTGTTGACCAGGCTGTGTCCTCTGGTGTTTACCTGGTGTGTCCTCTGGTGTTGACCGGGCTGTGTCCTCTGGTGTTGACCTTGTGTGTCCTCTGGTGTTGACCTGGTGTGTCCTTTGGTGTTGATCTGGTGTGTCCTCTGGTTTTCACCTGGCTGTGTCCTCTGGTGTTGACCTAGTGTGTCCTCTGGTGTTGAGCTGACTGTGTCCTCTGGGGTTGACCTGGTGTGTCCTCTGGGGTTGACCTGGCTGTGTCCTATGGTGTTTACCTGGTGTGTCCTCTGGTGTTGACCTTGTGTGTCCTCTGTTGTTGTCCTCTGGTGTTGACCTGGCGTGTCCTCTGGTGTTAACCAGGCTGTGTCCTCTGGTGTTGACCTGGTGTGTCCTCTGTTGTTGACCTGGTGTGTCCTCTGTTGTTGTCCTCTGGTGTTGAGCTGACTGTGTCCCCTGGTGTTGACCTGGTGTGTCATCTGGGGTTGAGCTGGCGTGGCCTCTGGTGTTGACCTGGTGTGTCCTTTGGTGTTGATCTGGTGTGTCCTCTGGTTTTGACCTGGCTGTGTCCTCTGGTGTTGACCTAGTGTGTCCTCTGGTGTTGAGCTGACTGTGTCCTCTGGTGTTGACCTGGTGTGTCCTCTGGGGTTCACCTGGCTGTGTCCTCTGGTGTTGACTTGGCTGTGTCCTCTGGTGTTGACCTGGCTGTGTCCTCTGGTGTTTAACTGGTGTGTCCTCTGGGGTTGACCTGGCGTGGCCTCTGGTGTTGATCTGGTGTGTCCTCTGGTGTTGACCTGGCTGTGTCCTCTGGTGTTTACCTGGTGTGTCCTCTGGTGTTGACCTGGTGTGTCCTCTGGTGTTGACCTGGTGTGTCCTCTGGTGTTGACCTGGTGTGTCCTCTGTTGTTGTCATCTGGTGTTGACCTGACTGTGTTCTCTGGTGTTGTCCTGGTGTGTCCTCTGGGGTTGACCATGTGTGTCCTCTGGTGTTGAACTGGCTGTGTCCTCTGGTGTTGACCTGGTGTGTCCTTTGGTGTTGATCTGGTGTGTCCTCTGGTGTTGACCTGGCTGTGTCCTCTGGTGTTTACCTGGTGTGTCCTCTGGTGTTGACCTGGCTGTGTCCTTTGGTGTTGACCTGGATGTGTCCTCTGGTGTTGACCTGGTGTGTCCTCTGGTGTTGACCTGGTGTGTCCTTTGGTGTTGATCTGGTGTGTCCTCTGGTGTTGATCTGGTGTGTCCTCTGGTGTTGACCTGGCTGTGTCCTCTGGTGTTTACCTGGTGTGTCCTCTGGTGTTGACCTGGCTGTGTCCTTTGGTGTTGACCTGGATGTGTCCTCTGGTGTTGACCTGGTGTGTCCTCTAGTGTTGACCTGGCTGTGTCCTCTGGTGTTGACCTAGTGTGTCCTCTGGTGTTGATCAGGTGTGTCCTCTGGTGTTGACCTGGCTGTGTCATCTGGGGTTGACCTGGCGTGGCCTCTGGTGTTGACCTGGTGTGTCCTTTGGTGTTGATCAGGTGTGTCCTCTGGTGTTGACCTGGCTGTGTCCTCTGGTGTTTACCTGGTGTGTCCTCTGGTGTTTACCTGGTGTGTCCTCTGGTGTTGACCTGGTGTGTCCTCTGGTGTTGACCGGGCTGTGTCCTCTGGTGTTGACCTTGTGTGTCCTCTGGTGTTGACCTGGTGTGTCCTCTGTTGTTGACCTGACTGTGTCCTCTGGTGTTTACCTGGTGTGTCCTCTGGTGTTGACCTGGTGTGTCCTCTGGGGTTGAGCTGGCGTGGCCTCTGGTATTGACCTGGTGTGTCCTCTGTTGTTGTCCTCTGGTGTTGAGCTGACTGTGTCCCCTGGTGTTGACCTGGTGTGTCATCTGGGGTTGAGCTGGCGTGGCCTCTGGTGTTGACCTGGTGTGTCCTTTGGTGTTGATCTGGTGTGTCCTCTGGTTTTGACCTGGCTGTGTCCTCTGGTGTTGACCTAGTGTGTCCTCTGGTGTTGAGCTGACTGTGTCCTCTGGTGTTGACCTGGTGTGTCCTCTGGGGTTCACCTGGCTGTGTCCTCTGGTGTTGACTTGGCTGTGTCCTCTGGTGTTGACCTGGCTGTGTCCTCTGGTGTTTAACTGGTGTGTCCTCTGGGGTTGACCTGGCGTGGCCTCTGGTGTTGATCTGGTGTGTCCTCTGGTGTTGACCTGGCTGTGTCCTCTGGTGTTTACCTGGTGTGTCCTCTGGTGTTGACCTGGTGTGTCCTCTGGTGTTGACCTGGTGTGTCCTCTGTTGTTGTCATCTGGTGTTGACCTGACTGTGTTCTCTGGTGTTGTCCTGGTGTGTCCTCTGGGGTTGACCATGTGTGTCCTCTGGTGTTGAACTGGCTGTGTCCTCTGGTGTTGACCTGGTGTGTCCTTTGGTGTTGATCTGGTGTGTCCTCTGGTGTTGACCTGGCTGTGTCCTCTGGTGTTTACCTGGTGTGTCCTCTGGTGTTGACCTGGCTGTGTCCTTTGGTGTTGACCTGGATGTGTCCTCTGGTGTTGACCTGGTGTGTCCTCTGGTGTTGACCTGGTGTGTCCTTTGGTGTTGATCTGGTGTGTCCTCTGGTGTTGATCTGGTGTGTCCTCTGGTGTTGACCTGGCTGTGTCCTCTGGTGTTTACCTGGTGTGTCCTCTGGTGTTGACCTGGCTGTGTCCTTTGGTGTTGACCTGGATGTGTCCTCTGGTGTTGACCTGGTGTGTCCTCTAGTGTTGACCTGGCTGTGTCCTCTGGTGTTGACCTAGTGTGTCCTCTGGTGTTGATCAGGTGTGTCCTCTGGTGTTGACCTGGCTGTGTCATCTGGGGTTGACCTGGCGTGGCCTCTGGTGTTGACCTGGTGTGTCCTTTGGTGTTGATCAGGTGTGTCCTCTGGTGTTGACCTGGCTGTGTCCTCTGGTGTTTACCTGGTGTGTCCTCTGGTGTTGACCTGGTGTGTCCTCTGGTGTTGACCGGGCTGTGTCCTCTGTTGTTGTCCTCTGGTGTTGACCTGGCGTGTCCTCTGGTGTTGACCAGGCTGTGTCCTCTGGTGTTGACCTGGTGTGTCCTCTGGGGTTGAGCTGGCGTGGCCTCTGGGGTTGAGCTGGCGTGGCCTCTGATGTTGACCTGGTGTGTCCTTTGGTGTTGATCTGGTGTGTCCTCTGGTTTTCACCTGGCTGTGTCCTCTGGTGTTGACCTAGTGTGTCCTCTGGTGTTGAGCTGACTGTGTCCTCTGGTGTTTACCTGGTGTGTCCTCTGGTGTTGACCTTGTGTGTCCTCTGGTGTTGACCTTGTGTGTCCTCTGTTGTTGTCCTCTGGTGTTGACCTGGCGTGTACTCTGGTGTTAACCAGGCTGTGTCCTCTGGTGTTGACCTGGTGTGTCCTCTGTTGTTGACCTGGTGTGTCCTCTGTTGTTGTCCTGGCTGTGTCCTTTGGTGTTGACCTGGTGTGTCCTCTGGTGTTGACCTGGTGTGTCCTCTGGTGTTGACCTGGTGTGTCCTCTGTTGTTCTCCTCTGGTGTTGACCTGGCTGTGTCCTCTGGTGTTTACCTGGTGTGTCCTCTGGTGTTGACCTGGCTGTGTCCGTTGGTGTTTACCTGGTGTGTCCTCTGGTGTTCACCTAGTGTGTCCTCTGGGGTTGACCTGGCTGTGTCCTCTGGTGTTGACCTGGATGTGTCCTCT
Organism: Blennius ocellaris; assembly: GCF_963422515.1. NCBI lineage: Eukaryota > Metazoa > Chordata > Actinopteri > Blenniiformes > Blenniidae > Blennius > Blennius ocellaris. The sequence continues at coordinate 26,920,308 of NC_137664.1, forward strand.
GGTGTTTACCTGGTGTGTCCTCTGGTGTTGACCTGGCTGTGTCCTCTGGTGTTGACCTGGCTGTGTCCTCTGGTGTTGACCTGGCTGTGTCCTCTGGTGTTGACCTGGTGTGTCCTCTGGGGTTGACCTGGCTGTGTCCTCTGGTTTTGACCTGGTGTGTCCTCTGGTGTTGACCTGGTGTGTCCTTTGGTGTTGATCTGGTGTGTCCTCTGGTTTTCACCTGGCTGTGTCCTCTGGTGTTGACCTAGTGTGTCCTCTGGTGTTGAGCTGACTGTGTCCTCTGGTGTTTACCTGGTGTGTCCTCTGGTGTTGACCTTGTGTGTCCTCTGTTGTTGTCCTCTGGTGTTGACCTGGCGTGTACTCTGGTGTTAACCAGGCTGTGTCCTCTGGTGTTGACCTGGTGTGTCCTCTGTTGTTGACCTGGTGTGTCCTCTGTTGTTGTCCTGGCTGTGTCCTTTGGTGTTGACCTGGTGTGTCCTCTGGTGTTGACCTGGTGTGTCCTCTGGTGTTGACCTGGTGTGTCCTCTGTTGTTCTCCTCTGGTGTTGACCTGGCTGTGTCCTCTGGTGTTTACCTGGTGTGTCCTCTGGTGTTGACCTGGCTGTGTCCGTTGGTGTTTACCTGGTGTGTCCTCTGGTGTTCACCTAGTGTGTCCTCTGGGGTTGACCTGGCTGTGTCCTCTGGTGTTGACCTGGATGTGTCCTCTGGTGTTTACCTGGTGTGTCCTCTGGTGTTGACCTGGCTGTGTCCTCTGGTGTTGACCTGGCTGTGTCCTCTGGTGTTGACCTGGTGTGTCCTCTGGGGTTGACCTGGCTGTGTCCTCTGGTTTTGACCTGGTGTGTCCTCTGGTGTTGACCTGGTGTGTCCTTTGGTGTTGATCTGGTGTGTCCTCTGGTGTTGACCATGTGTGTCCTCTGGTGTTTACCTGGTGTGTCCTCTGGTGTTGACCTTGTGTGTCCTCTGGGGTTGACCATGTGTGTCCTCTGGTGTTGAACTGGCTGTGTCCTATGGTGTTTACCTGGTGTGTCCTCTGGTGTTGACCTGGCTGTGTCCTCTGGTGTTGAACTGGCTGTGTCCTCTGGTGTTGACCTAGTGTGTCCTGGGAGGTTTTGTGTGAACAACAGTTGTGAGCGCTGCTAGCTGGGAGGTTTTGTGTGAACAACAGTTGTGAGCGCTGCTAACTGGGAGGTTTTGTGTGAACAACAGTTGTGAGCACTGCTAGCTGGGAGGTTTTGTGTGAACAACAGTTGTGAGTGCTGCTAACTGGGAGGTTTTGTGTGAACAACAGTTGTGAGCGTTGCTCTGGGAGGTTTTGTGTGAACAACAGTTGTGAGTGCTGCTAACTGGGAGGTTTTGTGTGAACAACAGTTGTGAGCGCTGCTAGCTGGGAGGTTTTGTGTGAACAACAGTTGTGAGTGCTGCTAACTGGGAGGTTTTGTGTGAACAACAGTTGTGAGCGCTGCTAGCTGGGAGGTTTTGTGTGAACAACTGTTGTGAGTGCTGCTAACTGGGAGGTTTTGTGTGAACAACAGTTGTGAGCGTATCTCTGGGAGGTTTTGTGTGAACAACAGTTGTGAGCGCTGCTAGCTGGGAGGTTTTGTGTGAACAACAGTTGTGAGCGCTGCTAGCTGGGAGGTTTTGTGTGAACAACAGTTGTGAGTGCTGCTAACTGGGAGGTTTTGTGTGAACAACAGTTGTGAGCGCTGCTAGCTGGGAGGTTTTGTGTGAACAACAGTTGTGAGCGTTGCTCTGGGAGGTTTTGTGTGAACAACAGTTGTGAGCGCTGCTAGCTGGGAGGTTTTGTGTGAACAACAGTTGTGAGTGCTGCTAACTGGGAGGTTTTGTGTGAACAACAGTTGTGAGCGCTGCTAGCTGGGAGGTTTTGTGTGAACAACAGTTGTGAGCGTTGCTCTGGGAGGTTTTGTGTGAACAACAGTTGTGAGCGCTGCTAGCTGGGAGGTTTTGTGTGAACAACAGTTGTGAGCATTGCTCTGGGAGGTTTTGTGTGAACAACAGTTGTGAGCGTTGCTCTGGGAGGTTTTGTGTGAACAACAGTTGTGAGCGCTGCTAGCTGGGAGGTTTTGTGTGAACAACAGTTGTGAGTGCTGCTAACTGGGAGGTTTTGTGTGAACAACAGTTGTGAGCGCTGCTAGCTGGGAGGTTTTGTGTGAACAACAGTTGTGAGCGTTGCTCTGGGAGGTTTTGTGTGAACAACAGTTGTGAGTGCTGCTAACTGGGAGGTTTTGTGTGAACAACAGTTGTGAGCGTTGCTCTGGGAGGTTTTGTGTGAACAACAGTTGTGAGTGCTGCTAACTGGGAGGTTTTGTGTGAACAACAGTTGTGAGCGCTGCTAGCTGGGAGGTTTTGTGTGAACAACAGTTCTTAGCGCTGCTAGCTGGGAGGTTTTGTGTGAACAACAGTTGTGAGTGTTGCTAGCTGGGAGGTTTTGTGTGAACAACAGTTCTTAGCGCTGCTAGCTGGGAGGTTTTGTGTGAACAACAGTTGTGAGTGTTGCTAGCTGGGAGGTTTTGTGTGAACAACAGTTCTTAGCGCTGCTAGCTGGGAGGTTTTGTGTAAACAACAGTTGTGAGCGTGCGGCTAGCTGGAGGGCTTGTGGAAGTCTCGTGTTCAATTGTCTGTCTTTTTTGTGTGATTTTATGTCCGATCTGCTCAGCACGTCACTGAACACTGTGGTGGGCTGATGCAGGATCGATGTTTTATACCTGATCTCTGATAGGAGTTCACTTTCTGTGAGCCTGTTGGTCTTGTCATTTTTTCTATTGACGAGTTACGGGTGATCAGAAAGTCTTGGGGTCGTTTCACTGTCGGCGAGCAGCAACAAAGTCTGTTATGAGAACAGCCCAAGTTGGGACCAGGACTGTGGAGGATTTATGCGAGGACTCCACAGGAGGAGAAATAGGGCTGCAGACCATTCTCCATTAAAACTGACAATAATTCATCACCAACGCACTAAATTTCACTATTGTTTAAAATGTATTGTTTAAAAAGATGCCCTGGGAATTATTGAAATGTGAAGCGTGTCTTGTTCTGTGTTGCTTTGTGTGTTTTTGTGCATCCCTAAATTGTTTTACTAACATTGTACAAATAATCATAAATAAGGGTAACGTACAGTCAAATCAGTCCACAACAGAAGTAGATAAAACTAAAGGTAAAAACGCAAAGATTGGAAAACATAAAATAAAAAACAAACTCACCAAAGGAAAGGAAATTTATATTTAAAAGATGAAAAATTAATGTTTAAAGACACTTTTAGAGTTTATTGAAGCAAACTGTCCGCTGTGTTCTGCGGTGTTCTGTAGGTTTAGGCAAGGGAGGAAAACTACCCCAAATCCATAAACCTCCGGACTCTTGGACTGTACCTTTTACCATCCCTCCAGGGCATCCAGTTGTGAGCGACTGTGGTTCGGAATCCTGTAGAATAGCAGAATATATAGACTACTACATCAATCCCCTTTCCACTAGACCCCCGAGTTACATTCAGGACACATATGACTTTATTAACAACATTAAACACCTTACCGCACCGGCACAGGCATTTTAATTCACCACAGACATCGACTCACTGTAAACCAATATAGATACTTACCTTGGCTTGTCTACCATCAGGAATGTTTTCCAGAGGTCTCCGGACCCCAGTGGCCCGGACGACGCCATCTGCCAACTGCTTCATCTCACCTTAACCAGAAATGATTTTGTGTTTAACAACCAGTGGTATTTACAGGTATGTGGCTGTGCGATGGGCAGGAAATACTCACCTGCCTATGCTAATATATATATGGCGGAGTGGGAGCGCACGGCTCTAATGAAATGTGCAGTGCGCTCCCTCCTGTGCTTACGGTACTTGGATGATATATTTGGCGTGTGGGAGCACTCGGAAGAGCAATTTAACGCTTTCCTACATACCTTAAATAACCATCATCCTAATATCAAAACTAAGCATAACAAACATCCACACAAAATTGAGTTTTTGGATACCACTGTTTTTTTTCATAATTTTAAGGATGCAAACAGAAAATTGGCTACTGAAGTGTATTTTAAGGACACGGACAGACATACATTACTACATTAAAAAAGCTATCATCCTAAACATACCTTCCGTGGCATTATTAAATCTCAATTGATCCAGTTTCATAGAATCTGTACTAACCTGGAGGACGTGGATGAAGCGGCTGACATCCTGTTTAATGCGTTGAAAACTCGAGGGTATTCGGGTCGTTTCCTGAGAAGTATCAAGGCGAAGGTCAGGAATATTTTCTGTAATCAAAAGACCCACCAAAAGAAAAAAACAGAGAGCCCCCTACTGGTACCTTTTGTCACTCCATTTAATCAGCAGCTTTCGTCCTTCAACAAGGGTCTGCAGAAGAACTTTAATCAACTGCAAAATAATAACCAATCCTTTAAAAATGACAAAATGATTACAGCATACAGAAGAAACAAGAACTTGGGTGACATCCTGGTCTCAGCACAGTTTAAACCAGCTAATAGGTCAACGGCTCCCCCTTTATATCAAACAGCACCACCCTACATTCATAATATACATGCAGGTCAAGGAGCTCCCACACTCACCAATTACTTAACAGATTCTAAAAACATAATTTATAGTATTCATTGCAACCACTGTAATATGATCTATATAGGGGAGTCTAAAAACAACTTAAAGACCAGAATGTCGCAACATTTTCACCTCATCCACACAAAGAAGGGGACCAGCCTCCTCCATAAACATTTCCAGGAGGTCGGAATCCATTTTCTCAACCATAGAATCATAGATCAAAACCCAAATTGGACCAGTAGACAGAGGAAATTTAATGAAAGCCAGTGGATAGCAAAACTAAAAACAATCTCACCACTGGGACTTAATGAGAATATTGTCTAAATTGAGATCCCCCCTAAGAGCCAATATGGTATAAAAACTCATTCACCGGTCACTTTATAAACTTATCTTTTAAACATCCTTTATAAAACTTTTTTCGGGCCTCTCTCTCCGTCTGACTGACATTGGTTACAAGGAGAAAATGATTAATACCTTTCCTCTACTAAAAACTTTTTTTAGATGAAATTATTTTCTTTATTAAGAACATACCTCTCCCCCAACATATCAATTTTGATTGTGATTTTAACTAATTTATTCCTTCCTTTTGTTTTATGGAAATGATGACTTGCAGTGAATGTTTTTTTTAAACAAATAGCACTTATTTAGTTTTTTTTGTGTGTGTGCCTGCCCTTCACTCACAGGATTTTATAGCACTTATGTATATGCTTGGGGGAATGTTGTTCTATATTTTATTCAGACTTTTTACCTTATGAAATTGTGGTTTTTTGAAAAAAACCTTCTCCTCTCTCAACAAGTGGATGAAGTCCAGTGGAAAAGGGTAAAGTGCCTCCCCTCCATTTTTTCCTTTATCTCCTCTCCTTCTCTTCTTCTCTACCCTCATACCTCCTTCCCCCATACACACACACACACACCTAAACATAAACCTTTTACCTGCTTTCCTAACTTTGCTCCTTACATATCACCTTACCCAGATTTCCTTCCTAACCCTAACCCCTCCACTTCCTGACCTTACCCTTAGCCCCCCCCCCCTTTACACCTTACTCCCTCCTTTCCCTCCTTCTTAAAAATTATTATTTTTTCCCTCTGTTCTAATTATTTTTTTTACTTTTTACTACAGAAAGACCGGTGAATGAAGTGATTTCCAACGTCAAGCGACAATGCTCCTCCGCCTCCTCTCCATGGAGCCAAAAGACCATAAATAATATCTCCATCATTCTCGTAGGACCAGGTCCATGTTGTCCACTTCTTTATGTTTATACCTGCAACCTTGGGACAAAGTTTTTTTATTTGTTTGAGTTTTTGAGTTCTTTGATGACCTTCAAGTTTTGTACTTTTTTCTTATCGGGTTTTATTTCTATTTCTTTACTGTATGAATATCCTGATGATTCTAATATATGGGATTATTGCTTTTTATGTTTTCAGTTCTGTTGCCAATGCTTTCTCGTCTATGTCCCCTCCCTAACCCTTCCCTTGCCTAAACCTAATTTCCTCATTCCTCCCGAGCCTCCCACCCTCTACCTTTCCTTTTTTTTTTTTTTAAGTGAGCTTATTTTATCGACATCCTCCTTTGAGCTTGTTTTCTTTTCTTTTTTTTTTTTTTTATTTTATAGAAAAAATAGAAAAGCCCAACATATCCACATGAGCAAGCAGGTGTATTTGCGACTGTGGAAAGGAATAACTCCCCCAACAAGGAGAAACCTTTGCAGAAACCAGACTCAGAGGTGGCGGCATTCTGCGGACCGGTTGGGGTGAGAGGATAGAGGAGAGGAGAGACAAAGAAAGACTTGGTGGAAAAAAGAAAAGAAAAAATACATACAATACCCTTGTTAGTGCTACATACATTTTTTTTCTTTTTGATAATACATTAACCACAGTGATCTAAATATTTTCCAACTGCCATGAGATTAGACCAGCCTGAGCAACAACAGAGCAAAAGACCTAAATAATGACAACAATTATAACAAAAGCAAAAACAGAAGGACATAAAACAAAAATAAATAAATAAATAAAACAAACAAACAAACAAACAAACACAACAACAAACAACAACTTGGTTTTGGTCATTAACAGAACAATCTCGTCAGTGAGGAGTGGAAGTGTGTGTGTGTGTGTTTGTGTGTGTGTGGTTTGTCCTCTGGATGTGAATGGAACTGTTGTGGGGGGGCCGCAGCACCACCCCGGGGCCCAAGGCCACCAGGGCCGGACGCCGCCACTCCGGCACCCAGCGACCCACCAGATCCAGGGAGGCCCCGACAAACCACCCCGGAGAGCCACGCCCCAACCCGGAAGGCACCAGACGGAGCGCGCAGAGAGGACCCCCCCCAGGCCAGAGGGGCCCACAAGAGAAGGATAAAGGGTGCAGAGCCCCGGGCCCCGACCGAGCCGCCAAGCCGGGACCAGCCAGTGCAGCGCTCCCAGGCCACGCGGGCAGGGAGCCCCCCCCGGCCCCGACAGCGGCGCCCGCCGCACCCCCGGGGGCCATCCCCCCACCACCCCCCCAGCCCCGGCGGGACAGAGAAGGCCCCAGCCGCCAAGCCCAAGACCAGCCCCCCCCCCCCCCAGACCAGGAAGAGCGAAGGCCCAGCCAGGCCCGGCCGGAGGACAGCCTCCCTCCAACCCCCAGGAGCCCCAGTTCCCCCCCCCCCCATCCCCATCCCCATCCCCTAATCCCAGCCCACCCACACACCCATACCCAAGCATACGCATACACACACCCAGACATACATACACACCCACACAGACACACACACCAAGCATACACATACACACACAGACATACATATCTACATATATACAGACATACGTACATACATTTATTTGGTTGGGAGGGGGGGTGCCCCCCACTCCCCAGGCCGCCAGCCAGGCCCCCACCAGGCCACTACGGGATCTCGTCCTCCACCAATACAACTGTGAATAGGGAGGGAGAACCACTACCCAGCCCCCCCTGAGGTGTCACGCCCGAGCGAGCGTGCCCCCCGCACTCCAGCCGCACTCACCCCGGAACACGGCGGGACCACAGCGGGAGGTGCTGGTGGGAGCCCCCCCCCCCCCTCCACCCTGTGGGGTGTTGGGTGCATGTGGATGTGTGTATTTGCGTTTTGAAGAAGTGGTGCAATGTGTGGTTTAGGGTGCGGGGGCCCGGGCGTTCTACCGCTGCCCAGCGGCAGAACCCCGAAAGCCAGCTGATCCCCTCAAGACCCTGCGTGACTAAGTGTAGTTAAAATTGTGGGCGGCGCAAAGTCGGGGGAGGGGCAGACCACAGTTAAGTGGCCTGGACCCCCCACCCTAGGCCCCGTCCACTGGTCCCTATTGTTGAATGAGGTAAGGTGAGGTAAGGTAGGAGGGGCTGAGAGGGAGAAGGTCCCCCCGTCGCTGGGACTTGGCCCAGCTGGACCCCCCGCGCCACCCCGCCCCACCCCGAAGTGGCCGGCCTGGAACACGGGGACCAACACCCACTTCGACGAGGCACCACAAGAGGACCCGGACAGGAAGCCCCCCCCACCCCACCCGACGGCCGAAGAGCAGAGTCTAACACCCGCATGGCCCAGCACGAGCCCGGCTGGAGGCCAGCGGCTAGGGAGCGTAGACCGCCCCCCCCCCCCCCCCCCCCGCACCCTCACATACACATACACACACCCATACTTATATATATATTACACACCCCCATACGCACATACACCTACGCTCACATTCACCGTCCCCCCACACACACAAACACACGTAGACACTTACACACACCTACCCATACAGACCAATCCACACTCGTATCCCCCCCCCTCCACACACACACACACACACACACATCCCCGGCCCCTGTCCCATAAAAACCCCCCCGGGGGTCATCTCCAGTCAGCTGTCCATCCAAACCTGGAGCCCCTACTGCCCTCCGTCTCCCCCCGATCCAGGGGTGAGCCAGACCCGGAGCTCGGCAGCAGGGGCCACCCCCGCCCCAGCGAGGGGAGGGAGGCGGAGGGAGGACCCACCCCCGGCGCCGCAGCGGGCACCCCCACCAGGACCGGGAGGGCACCCAGCCCCCAAGGCCCCGAAGCCCCACACCCGCCGGGGCCCGACGCCCAGCACCCCCACCCCCTACCCAGAGCTGACCCCCCCCCCACACCCCCCAGCCCAGGCCGCCACTCCCCAGGATAGATGCCAGCACCCCCCCAGATCACAACGCCCCAGCCACAGATGGCCCCAAGAGCCCCGAGGCGGAACTACCACCCCCCCACAGGGCTACATGGTGTATTCAATTATTGGGGACCATGTCAACTCAAATTGAGCCGACTGATTTTTCCTACAAGCAGACATTCTCTCTAATGTGATGTGGTCTAGGAGTAAGTTTTTAAATAACTTTATATTAAGATTATGTTTTGATTTCCAATTCATGAGGATTGCCTTCTTTGCGACGCTTAGGGAGACCAGGAGTGTGAAGGATTCATTTTTCTCTCTTTTAATTTCTGTGAGATCACCTAACAGGCAAAGTGCAGGTGAAACTGGAATGGGGAAGTCCAGGCATAATGATAAATCTTCACAGATCTTTTGCCAGAATGTTTGGACTGGTGTACACTGCCAGAGTGCATGTAGGTAGGTATCAGGTAGATTAGCTGTGCAGTTTCAACATATGTTAGAGGAAGTGAGACCCATCTTGAACATCCTTTGTCCTGTGTAATGAACTAGTGTAGGACCTTGTATTGTATAAGCTGTATATTGGTGTTTTTGCTCATTTTGAATGTGTTTCTACAGATTTGTGACCAAAGCGTTGGTTCTATGTTAATGTTTAGATCTTCTACCCTCTACCTTTCCTAAACTTAACCCCTCCCCTCCCCTCCTCCCCAAAAAAACCCCTTCCAGTTTTTCCTTTTCACAGTCGCAAATAAACCTGCTGCTCATGTGGATCTGTTGGGTTTTTCTCTTTTCTCTATAAAAGCACATTGGAATGATTGTAATGTATTTAACAATGTCTTTTTTTTTAATAAAAAACCAAAAAAAAAATAAACGTAGTGGGTTCATCATAAAAAAAAGTTTTTTTTTTAAATCTATACATTCCAAAAGACTTTCAGTTCAGTGTGCTTTGGCTCGGTACAGGATGTAGAGTTGATCTATGATGTATAGCATGTCTCTCTCTCGATACCTGATCAGTGCCTGCTGGGAAATGTCATTTATTCTAAATGACTGCTTCTATCAGTACTTCTTCTATCTTTTTGCAGACGTTCCATGTGGAAGTGGAAGAATGGAAGCAGCGGCCAGAGAAAAAGAGGGGGAGATATACAACAGCCATCACAAAGGCATTTCCCTTCAGAAGTGCAACAGAAGAGATAAAGGTCAATATTTTTCCAGTGGGCTGCATGGTCTTATTCAAGAGTGATGGGAGGGGGGATCTGGAGATTTCCCACTGGTTTGGACAGACGGCTGCAGTAATGCAGTCACAGAGTCAGCAGAAATTAGTTTTCTACGCGGGGTGGTGGGCGTCAGTCTTCATGATATGGAGACGAGCTCAGCCATTCTAGAGAGCCTCCAGGTCGGGCTGCTCCTCCACACTGAGAGGAGCCAGTTGAAGTGGTTAAGGCATCTAATCATGACGCCACCTGCTGGCCTCCCTTGAGAGGCCTACCAGGCACGTCTGACTGGGAGGAGGCCCTGAAGTCGGCCAGGACTCGCTGAAGAGATTTGATCTTTGGCTTGGCCTGGGAGTGGCTCAGGGTTCCCACAGAAGAGCTGGAGGAAGATGGAGGGGACAGGGATATCTGGGCTTCTCTGCTCTCTATACTGCCACCAAGATCCCAAATGGATGAAGATAGGAAGAAGATGAGGGATGACTGGTTGGATGATGGAAGGATAGATAATACACGTGATGTCATTAATACTTGATGATTAAGTAAGCCATTATGAAAGGGTTATTAACCCGTGCTCAATATTGGATATAAATAATAATAGTTATTCTTATTTTTCTAGCCACAGGTTCCACAGCGTGATTCCACAGGCTTGGTTGAAAGAGTGACCAGGGACACTCGCTCGGACAAGCTAAGTCCCGTGGACAGCCACAAAGCGAGACCATTCCTCATTTAGAGCCGGACCAAGGTCAAGAAAAGAGGCTCTTTTGAGTCAGAACAACTTTTCTTTTTCTTTGTTTGTTTGCTGTGACCTGCAGCTCACCTCTTTGTGGAAAAAGAAGGCCAGTGAGGTTGTGGTTGCCTCAATTCCCTCCCAGACAAAAGGAAATTCCTTTGTGATCCATCACAGGGAGCTACTCACACTGAAACCTCACCTGTAGCTAGTTGGCGAGGTATAATAGGTTTTAAACTCTAATATGTGATATTTTCTGTATTGATATTATTCCAAATAGGAAATACATAAGAGAAAATTGTTTGTGCATCAGGAGCAAGAGGAGATACTCTTGGAATTTAGGTGTAAAGTGCTTATTTTGCCTCAATACACAACATTTTAATGTCTGATAAAAATAGTGTTGTGTCTAACTTATAGGTTTTTGAAATATTCTGCTGTGGGACAACAAATAAAAGTGTATTAGTCATTAATAGCAAGTGAAACTTGTTTGTTAACACACTACAAATGAATTATTAGAATCACTGAAAATGTCGTATGTCTATTCCAAGTAAAATGGCACCAACTCATTGAATTATTGTTTTTGCTTTTCGTCAATTCCCATAGTAAGGTACTGGAAAGCCTGTTCCATATTGATGTGAGCAAGTTCAAACTGGGACACACAATCTACCTAGCGAACCATCACACAGCAGGTAATACTGTTTGGTGAGCGACAACAGGTGGCCCGCCATACGTTGGCAAAGGTCATCACAGTGGTTGGATTTTGTGCATTTGTTTGTGTTGGGGGTGAATTATATCTAATGCATATTAAAAAGAAAGAAGAATTACATTAAACAGTGATTGTGTGCAGTTGATCACTATTTAAAAATTTTTTTAATAGGTGCACTTTGAAAAATCCCAGGCCATTGCTTCCTTGGCAAACATAAAAAATGTCCATTGGAACTTACTGGTCAGTACGTGATTTATTTCTGTACATTTACTTAGAATGTCTTTGATTTTTTAAGAAACTTGATGAGTACTTGTTTTTCATTCCCAGTACATCAATAGAGTGAACCGAACAGTGCATCTGGTGGATCCTTCACAAAACTGGAGGAGGAGGCCGACTCCAACTTTGCAGCAAAAAAACTCAGGTATCCATGGGAGAAATGCATAGTTCATAGCTCATGGCTGTGCTACATGATTTGTACTAATACTATGTTGAGAATCGGTTCTGATGAAACATGAATGTTTCACAATGAGAACAATGCTGTGGGGATGCTTGTTGTGGCTGAGTGAAAAATCACACATTTATTAGAAAAATGCTCTCACCATGTCGTTCATGGAGATCTTCTGTAATTGAATCCATATTCATTTTGTAAAAATCAATATCTTATGTGGATTCATTTTAATGTATAACATAATGTATAAGTATATTCTGAAAAAAATAATTAACAGTTCTTTGGTCAGTGTAATAACATTTTACTACAGCTGCACTGAGGCTCATGCAATGTGAATAGTTTTGTATGTTTAGATGTCAAGAGAAGTGAAGAAGACGTGTCCAGATGTTCTGTCATCAGCTTTGGGACTTCAAGGAAGGACGTGGCCTTGAGAGGAAAGCGTTGGCTCTCCAGATACTGAAGGAATCACGTTGGTATTTGTATTTCTATGTGCTGTGTTTTAGACTACTATTAAACTAAGGCAACTGCTGAGGTCAAACCACCAGGATCTTTATACATAATGTCGTTAATGCAAAATATAAGGTAATAGCCGACATGTTATGTCACTTGATGTTTCAGTGTTGGACTTGTCCACTAACTGCACCATGTGTTCTACGGGAAAGCCTCCTGGATCGGGGCCACCAGTGACAAACTGGCTCAGTGATTTTCTTCTTTTGATGTGTCTGTCTGTTGGTTTCTGCCCTGATTCTCCAGTGTTTGTGGCTAAAGGGACAGGTCTTGCATCAATGTCTTTAGAGTGAGGCAAAGAGGATAAACTAAGACAATCCTTGTATCTTAATGGGATAAAGCCTGTAGTTTCTTCTGCTGTACTGACAGCTACATTAGGATATTCAATAAACAAAACACATTTAAAGTTTTTATATCCACTTGATTATTTTGTCAGTTTCAGATCCAATGTGACGACTGTGAAAGATGGTTCCACCAACAATGCATGAAACAAAAAGAGCTGCAAAGAGCCAGGGCACAACAATGGAATTGTTCATTGTGCCCTTGAACAACAAGACTTGAGAGTGAGTGAGTGAGTGAGTGAGTGAGTGAGCGTGTGTGTGTGTGTGTGTGATGCCAACTTCGCCTACCGAGCATGCATGTGTGCTTGCAGGGTGCTCAAGAGAAGAGTCCTCCTCTGGTCTTTCTCTTGTGTGTCTGACTGATTGTAATATAGGACTTTGCAGCCCGAGACTGGCTCACTTGTTTCACATGACTGGAGAATGAAACACACACATGGTACAGTAGGTGCTCCAGGAGTCCTGCTCCATGCCAAGTGTTGTTGTGATTGGTCTCGCTCATCAGTGAAAGCAGGTGTCAAGGTCAAAGATCACTCCTGTTGCACTTGCAATGAAATTTATAACCTTATTTACCTGGATTTTTGTTGATCACTTCTTTACACAGGCAGTATTTTATTTATCTGACATGTTGAGATGTAGATAACATTTCTACGTGTAAATTATTTTCCTTAGTAGTTAGATTTATGATTAAAGAATACTATTTTGAAGCCTGTTTTGTTTATTGTATGAGCAAAATTATGAAAACTGAAGTTACATGGAATTTACACAACGGGTCATTCATGTGGCTTTATATTTGACATATGACATTAGTCTTAAGTGAAATGGGTTTGTAAAAATGATTTCCATTTAATATCAGTTCAAAGTTAGAGTGATAGGTGCTCAGCTGAGCAATTTCAAAGGGCTCTTATTTTGAAATGCCACATCAGATCTTTCTGATACTTGGTGAGTGACATCCTGAGGTGGCCTACTGTTAGTCTGACTTGGAATGGTTCAATGATAACAGGGAAATTCCATTTAAAAACAGTCTGAAATCAGTCATTCAAGCCCAGATTGTTCCGGCTGAGAGCCGGTGTGTGGAGTCCTGAAACCCAGAAGCAGACCAGGAGGAGGAGCAGGTGCAACTGGCAGTGATTTGATTGAGAACCAGGACCTGGGAGACGAGGGAACGGAGACTCTGGGATGCAGAGTGTGCAGGAGGGAGGACTGCAGCAGGGAGGTGCTGCACCGGGAGGAGGAGCGCTGCACCGGGAGGAGGAGGGAGGAGTGCTGAGGGCGCACAGAGTGCAGCAAGGAGAGCTGCGTGGCGAGGAGGCTTGAAGAGGGAAGCCGTGGAGAGCATTCACAGACAGGTGACTCGTACAAGAGACACAATCTTCTGGCACCGGACCTCCTCACTGCAGGGCTGAAGAGGAGGAGCAATCAATTAGTTAATTACCTGCAGGAGTGTCAGTGAGGAGGATCCGGTGCTGGAGGAGGTGTGGATCCTCACATAAATAAGCTTTCAGAGGGCTCTTATTTTCATACACCATATCCTGATCTGGCCTATTATCAATCTGAAGTTACATGAATTATGGTTTATATCTAATTCAATCTAAGTCTGAATTTTTCCAAGACCTGCTGTTGTATTGGGCCTTTAATTTTAATAACATGATCAGAGTGAGCTTATAATAACATTAATACTTCACTGACTAAAAATGTGGGGTTTTTTTGCTTCTGTGGGCAATACGTTTTATTAATATGTCATTTTAAGAGTTTGTATCAATGACAAATCAATTTATTTTCTTTGTTGTTATATGTTATTAGTCATAGTATTAATTTGTGTTTCATTAACTATCTGAATGAAGGCGATGTCTCGTTCATTGAAATGTCACTTTTATTTTGAAATTGGTTTGAGTTTGCCATTACGGTAATGCATAGTGTATATGCGCACCGCTAAACAGAGTGGGGGCTGGCTGGACACCAGTCAATCACACACTGGAGCAATCACACACTAATAATACTCAATTTATTAAATCTGAAGTGTTCACCGTTCAATGAGGAAAATCACACACGATAGTGATTTCACCCTGAACAATAAACGATATGAATATTAAACATGAAGCCGTCACACAGTCAGAACAGAGCCAAACTCTCAGCCATGCGGGAGGAAAAAAAAGACTTTTGAAAGCTTCTCCCGTTAATGTAAGAAAAGTCCAAGAATTCACATGAAATCTTTCCACCCAGTAAGTTTAGTTTGATTTAACCAGCAACATGCTAGCTCGAAGTTGACATGGAAAACTCTGAATATTAAATGAGAAGTGTGTGCGGTTGACCGTGGGAAAAATAAACAGGTACACCTCAATATAGTGTGTTAGAAAGCAGCAAACGACTCCAATTAAACAAGTTAAAGAGATAATAATATGAAGAACGTGTCATGTTCGCGTCACACAAAACTGCAGGAATAAATCCTCCGTCCTGACAACAAGCAGCTTCACTCAGCAGAGACACAGCAGCATTATGGCAGCTTATTAACCAAGAATTAAGAGTAGCAAAACAACAATTAGCAAACTAACAAGGTGTAGTAGCAGCTAGCAGCAGGAACCAGTGGACGGAGGTCCGTTACTTACCGTATCCAGAGCAGAGTGAAGTAAGTTAATGAGGTTCGTAGGTAATGGGAGACAAAATCAGTGTTCAGCCAATCAGAGTGAAGCAGAAACCATAGCAACGTGTCACTGTCCAATCAGCGTCCGTCCCTCCACCTGGACAACTTGTGAGGAGCCCAGCGGACATTTTGAGGAGTTTGATACTTTAACAGGATCCATTGTGTCCCGCTGAGCCGGCGAAAAGGTAAGATTGAATATATGAATATAGTTCATATGTCGCTGAGCAGGCAGATAAAGAGGAGATGAAGAAATAATGTAGTGATGGACTTGAAGTTCCTTCTGGCCCACATGTGGTCTAAATGAAGAATGTTTGTGACTGTGTGACGTTTGTCCTCAGAAAGAAGAAATGTCTGTGAGGACAGTAGAGCAGCTGCGTCCACTGGGAGTCACAAGTAAGTGGACATGTTAAGTTCATGCAGTGAATCCTCACCATGTCTTACGTGATGGACTTCATTTGACCCACTTGGGCAATGACATTGGATTTCACACTAAAGCTTTGGGAGAGAGAAAGATGAGGCACTTTGTTCTTTATCTGATGGTTGGTGTGCAGTGTATATATTTGTATAGATTCATTTTGTTGAAGTATTTTCATATACAGATGCAGCCATCACACTGTTGTGTTCCATCCCAGTTCTTCCCTCTCCCCTTCTCTCTTTTTACATGTGTGTTTTGATAATCTGTGTGTATTTTGTAATGAGAATAGTAACTGTAGTTTAAATAAATGTATGTTTGGACAGTGAAATGCATCCCTGTGATTGAATGTAACATTACACACTCCAACAAAGAACACAGTATGTACCAAATCATTCCAGAGAACAAGTTTATAGTGAAGACACAGACATGTACCTCACAGTGTAAAGAGGACAATTGTCACAGGGGACGTGTGGAGGAACACGCTGGACACAGCTGGTTGAGACATTGTGTTTTATTAGAAGGAGAAACACATTGTGGAGCTAATCCATAGTGGTGCAGGCCAGGCTCACATCCTGGAGGTCAGAGGAGGCTGGACAGGAATGTTGGAGGGACAGAAGAAGGACCAAACACCTTGAGACAAGAAAGTGAGTGGATTGGATTGGAGTGCTTGTGTTGTGTGTGTCTGTTAGTGTGTCTGTGTCAGTGTGCGGGTTAGGGTTTTTTTCTGTTTTAGTTTATAAATTAGCGCTATCGGTTTATCTCTTATAATTTGTTTCCCCAAAACACACTTACTGGTTTTAAAAGTAAAATAAAATCAAAACAGAATAACAGAAAAAAAGAGAAAATAGTAAGCCCAACTTGGGTTACTATAAAAATTCAATGTGCCTACATGCAACGTTTGGACCTGAATTAGTGTTCTTCAGGCACAGAGCAGGTAAAAACTGTAGAGAACTGGTGTCTGTGATTAGTCTGCGGTGTTCTTCTCTCCTCGTGGCCGAGCTGCAGTGAGCAGCTGGTATTTATAAGGCTGAGTGCAGAGGGGGGGGGGGGGGGGGGGGGCTGCTCCAGAGAGCCAGTGTGTAAAGGAGGGGCCCTTTTTAACCCTGTAGTTGCCAATTTTTTTTTTCAATCCCTCGTTTTTTAGTGTATTTCCTTCTTCAATTAGTCCAATTATATGTTGTTGGGTTTTTTTATCCCTTGTAATTTATTTTTTTACACTCCTTAGGTTGTAGGCATGGTTTTTGAGTCCTTAGGTTTTAGGTATGTATTTTTAATATTACGTTTAGGTCATGTATTTTTATATTTTTATAGTCTTTAGGGTTAAGTATATTTTTAGAGTCCTTAGGTTTAGGTCTGTATTGGAATTAGGCCTAAGGTCAAGAGGTTGGGATTAGGATTGAAACTCTGGGTTTTTTTTGTGTCCACTGATCGATCGGGGCTCCGGGTTTAGCAATAAAACTCTACTTTGCATCCTGATTCCGTCTCCCAGGCTATTTTTGCATCAGAGGACTAGCTGTGTTCCAGTATAGTTAAGAAGAGAGATAATATATGCTTGTGGAGTCTTCCGACGTCGCACCTGGCCCAAGACAGCATTTCGACAAAAGACCACGACAGAATCCAAACTTCCAATTGTTGTTCTGTAATTTGTTTTTATTTTGTTGTTAATGACCCCACTAGTTGTCGAGAACTGGGTTATAAATGGGATAATTTCTGACTGGTTTTCCTCTTTTTGTTCTTTAAATGTTTTTAAACATTTTCTAAGAAACGTTCTACTATATCCCCTCTTCCGTAGAGATTTATACAGGAGCTCAACTGCTTCCTTGAAGTCCTCTTCTTGAGTGCAGTTTCTCTTAAATCTTCATAACTGTGATTTTATTAATCCTTTGAATGTGTGTTTTGGATGGAAACTAGTTTTGAATAAGAGCACATGAGTATCTGTTTCTTTAAAAAATACTTTTATATCCAATTTCTGATCTGCTGAAAATGTGCTCCTTTATATATTGTAGTATCCAAAAAATCTATAGATGTATTATTTAATATCTATTTTACTTTTATAGATGGGTCAGGATTATTTAGTATAGAGATACATTCCCCAAACGCTTCTTCTGAGTCCAGCCAAATCCCAAATATATCATCAAGATATCTTAAGTAATGTAATGGCTTTATTGGGCATTTGTCCAGAGCTTCTCTCTCCCAGTTGGCCATGAAAATATTGGCATATGCCGGGGTGAATCTCTTTCTCATTGCTGTATCTTTTACTTGCAGATATGTTTCCGAATTGAATTCAAAATCGTTTCTAACTGGGTTAATTTCTAATAATTGTAGTAGTTCCTTATCTGGCCTTCTTTGATTCGGATACTTTTAAAAAATATTTGCAACTGCCCTCAGTCCTGATTTGGTATCAATATTCGTATATAAGCTATCTATATCTATTGTAAAAAATAAAGCATTTGGAGGAATTCTAATCTTTTTTATACTCAATAAAGTGATACGTATCTTTGATATATGATGGGTGTTTTATTGACAAGGGGTTAATAAAATAGTCAATAAATTCCGCAGTGCGATACGTTTCATTATTGCAGTCCGATACGATTGGTCTACCTGGGGGAATTTCATGTGGTATGTGGTCTGCCGAAATGATGCTCCACACGGGATATAGAGTAATTTTGGAATAAAGTTTTTATTTCATTAGAACAAACTAGTACTTTCTCAGTTCAAGTTTAAATGATGTGTTTATCAAGTTCAAGCAGTTTCAACCAGTTTTATTTAGTCGAGTAACTGCTATTTTCATTTCATCAGTAGTGTCCTGTCTGTGTTCCCTCGCACGCAGGAGAGGACTGATCTCCCGGGAAGAAGGAGAAAAAACAGTAAGTCAGAGTACTACAAACCTTGAAAATGGATCAACAGTAATTTATTACAAAAGACAGAAATACTGGGCTAACAAAGATTAGTCTTATACTTAGCCGATAAACGCGAAGGAGAACAGCCAAGGATGAAACAGGTGAGCACAGCACAAGGAGGAAATGGACAGAGAGAGCGTCTTCTGCTGCAAGCAGAAGTTAAACCCGCGCTTCGCTCTCTCCCCTCTTTCCATTGGCCGCCGATAGAGGGGGCGTCAGTGACGTAATCTCCGTCACTGAGCAGACTAGTTTCCTATTGGTAAACCTTCACACAGACTTAAAAAGACTTCATTTCCCATAATGCACTCAGTAACTTTCCACTATCTACAGGTCAAAACAGTCATCCCGTCGGCATTTTAACAGTTTTTATAAATCAACACAACAAATATCACAGTTCAGAGGTCATGCAAACATCATAACCCTTTGAAATACCTATAAGTAAAAACAATCAATATCTGCAGAACACATGTACAGTAGAAATCTCTGAAAACAAAACATCCTATCTTTGGCCTTTGTACGTTTTTTATAAATCCCTCTCTTGATGTGCTTCTATCACATCACTAACATCATTTATTTATCTCAAACAAGATCTTATTTTACACCACTGGGTCGGTCTAGCACCGCATCCAGGGAAAAGAGGGAATTTTAACAGTCCCTCTCTTGGAGTGGGCTAACCCCACTTCACAAATGATCATTAAAAAGGAACAGATCAATTTCTTCTTCCGGATCAAAATGACCTGGTTCACCTGTGGAAGTTAACAATGCCATGTTTACCACATCCCGTTTGTCAGGGGAGATGGCAGTATTAATCAAACGAGTAAGGAGCGCTCTAATACATGGAATGCAACAACAACCACAAACAGTCAGAATAGCTGTGAACACTGCAATAGAAATCAACACAGACATTACCAAAGCTTTGTAATTACCAAACATGTCAGCCAAACCGTCCCACATGGATGTATCAACTCCTGAATGATCTTTCATCTTTTTATTGAGTGTACGCAAACCTTCTAAAGCCCTAGTTAAGGTGCCATCTGCTGCTGTGTTATTAGGTATGAAAGTACAACACTTATCACCAAACATAGCACATACTCCTCCTTTCTCCGCCAGGAGCATGTCTACAGCTATGCGGGTTTGAAATGCCATAGTTGAGGTTGCTTGAAGCTGTTCGTGGACGGCTGCAAAACCCATTTCTGTCCAATTGCCTAAACGTTGTACATTATAATGAATATAATTAATCCTGTCTACATTTTTATTAGGTGTTACCGGGAAAAACGCTGAGATAATTGGTAGGTTTTCAAAACCTGCTGCTACTTGATCGACTAATTTGTATTCATCAGGCACTCCTCTTGGCACTCCTATTGCATCTATATAAGTCGGATCTGATTGTCCTCTCCAATCTCTTTTGCGACGTTTAAAAATGACTTTTTGGTGCACCTGAGTGCGTTGTATTAGAGTAGAAATTTGATCTATGTTTAAAGGCAGGACTTTTACTGGAATTATTAAAGTTACAAATGCACATAAACCTCTAGCCTGTCTTGGGAGTCCATCATAAATTTTATTTGATCCACACCACCACCATACATCTGACCTAGCTAATGGCGTGAAATCAACGGGAACTTGAAGTGTTTTTTCACACCAAGTTGAATCAAGTGCTCCTAATTCGTGTTCAACTTTGTCAGCAATTACTTTAATACAGGTGAAGTTTTGTTTAGCCACTATGCTATGAAATAGGGGTTTAAGTTTAGACATTGTAGTTATGGGAAAAGTTTCATCCCATTTCTTACAAGTTTTACTAGGTATAGTTTGATTCATTAAGTTAACTATTGAAAGGGTTATAACACAGTATTACCTCTTATAATCAGAGCCCTGTCCTCTTATTAACCTCTGTCCTCACATTCACCTCAGGTACTTTCGGTTTGAAGAACCGGCTCAAACCAGCTCTTGTTTACCCCAAAAACTTTACCTTTGCCATGACGTATGCATTGACTCATGTAGAGACCACTATCTGACTGTGACCAATCACAAGCATGAAATACCTTCTGAGACCAAATAAGGGGTCCGCCGAGGTCAAGAGGTCAGGTTCAACTGTATAAATCTTATGCTCCGTCAAAGTACGAGGCTTCTATTCTGTACTCTTGTAGTGCATGTATGGTTGCCCTGAATGCATTCAGTACAATAAAGACTCCTGCAATTCATCCAGACAACGGTTTGACTCTTCTTCATAACCAAACGGACGCGCGGAATTGATGATAATTCCAACAATTTGGTGACCCCGACGTGATGAAGAGGTAAATACTTCGGATGAAAATCTTCTTCACACTGATAGACGATCTTGGGCCGGCCACCTGAATAAAAGGTAAGAAGGTATTATCCTTCAAAAATTCAAGGTCCTCTTCCAGTGTGTTGAGATAAGTAATCTGTAATTTTGATAAAATACTGTTGTCTGTTTGAATGGGAAATTGGGAAATAATTTGTATTATGGGTCGCCCAGCAGTGGGCAGGAAATAATTACTGTAGATCTTGACCAGATTATTGTGTGAAATAATTTGTATTATGGGTCGCCCAGCAGTGGGCGGAATAATAACTGCAGATCTTGACCAGATTATTGTATGACCGGCCCGTACGCGGAGGGCAGGAAAAGATATCCGTGTTGCGAGTCACGGTCAGACTCAAAATAATTGTATTCGTGTAGAAATTTGGGCTTGAAGTTACGTGACGGCTGGGTCTCGTGAAGTAAAAAAAAAAAAAAAAAAAAGAGAGATAAGATGGAAGGTGAATTTGACAGGGAAGAGGACTGGTTCGACATATATGATGTTGCAGAAAACGAAAATGGACAGAATCTTGAAACACAATTCAAGAATGCGGTGAATATATATGTGGGTAATTATACCAAGAGAGAACGAGATAAGGTTAGAAAAAATGCAGAAGATTGGTTTGAGGAGATGGGTAAAGGAGGTTGGATATCTCGGAAGAGTTCAAGTAAATGTTTGATGGGAATATGCGGTAAAGCTGAACAAAGTTACTTGAAAAAGCTGAAATCTTTGGAAGAAAAGGGACTGGTCGGATTCTCTCGGGGTGCGAGAAAAAGGAGAGTATCGCATAGTAAGATCAATGAGTGGAAGGGCATTGTGAGGAATTTATACATGACTGCACTGGTGTGTGAAAAAAATTATAAGAGAAAGTCAGATGCAGAAGTGAAAAAAATTGAAGACTCAGGGGGAGAGGAAAAGAGACGGAGTGAGAAAGGAGGGGGGGGCCCCCTCAGCGCGCCGGCTGTCTGTCTCAGTGAGATTCCTGCTTTTAATGTTGATGCAATGCCTTCCTCCTCTGGACTGTACCCCACATTACCTGCACCACACGTCAACATAGATCCTCCACCTCAGTATGAACTACCACAGTCAGACATTCCACCCAATCCGTTCAATCCATTCCGAACCACCTGCATGCCCACATTTGAAATTACGAGTGGAGTGTTAAAAGGAGAACTTCATGACAAAGGGGCTCCCACGGGTAGATACGTGATTGAAAAGCCACCAGTTCAGCCAAGATCAAAGCTTTTAGCCGATCCAATTTACCCATACCTACTGGCACCGACCCCAGATGCCAAACCCAAAACACGAGACAGAAAACCATCAACCCTGACTTCTCCCCAGACCTCCTATCCTCTTGACCACTTTTTGGCCCCGACAGCGTCTTTTGACAGCATTCCTGACCTCCCCCCGTGCCCCCTCCCTGCGCATTCCTCCCGTCCCCTGACTCCCTCTGACAACCCCCGCCGACTACAACCACCTCTGACCCCAGCGCTCACACCATCACAATCCCAGACTGAGACTCCACGTAATCGACCAGACTCACAGGGACTCCTTGCTTCATTACAGCAGTCATTGCGGCAACGACGGGTTAGGATGAAGCAGCCGGAGACTGACGCAGATAGCGACAACGACGAACAAAGCACAGAATGGGGAGACGATTCCCAATCTACATCACGCACACCACGGCGACATGACATGAGTCTCAGAAAAAAACAACCTGCAGGCGACAAAGGTAGTCAATTTCCGCTGTTCACAAAAATGGGACCCAATGGTCAGGTGAGCACGTACAAGGCCTGGACTTTCTTAGAAGTACAGGGCATAGTGGATGCCCTGCCTCCCATCGCGGAGGGGGGCCTCCGCTGGTTGAATGGGGTACTGAAACATTGCACCGGCATGACACTTGCATGGGGGGACATGAAAGGAGCCATAGGCAGAGCTTGCACTCAGACACAGTTTGAAGCAGTGGTTAGCCGCTCAGGCTTAGGAAGTCTGTCTCTCGATACTCAGTTGACCACAACATTCTTCACTTCCCTTACAGCAGCCCTCGAGGACGTCTTCCCTGTTCCTCCCTGTTCAGTGGAGGATCTCACTTTTGAACTAAAAAACAATGAGTCCGCTGATGAGTTTATACAACGAACGGAGAGTGAATTTATTAGTAAAACAGGTTCACACCCCTCAAAGGATGCAACCACCGGACTAATGTATAAACTAGGAGTAGAGAAGGGACTCCCGTTACAGGTTCTTACTAAGCTACAAGACGACCCCGAACACAACGCCCGTCCGTTGAAAACATGGAAGTTGCACGTCACACATCACTTAAAAAGATATGTAGATCAAAACCGCAAGGAAGGCAAGGAAACTGAAATCCTTCAGAAAAAATTGCTTCACATGCAGCTAAAAAAGGAACAGAAAGTACAGGCTCCAGTTAGGCCTAAAGAATCCCCTCCGACCCAAATTGACGATTCAAGTGCTTCAATAATACCTGTGATGTCTAGTGTGATGTTTCAGGGTCGCGGAGGTTTTGGTGGACGGGGAGGAGGTCGTTATCCGGTGCCACAACGACAGATGACACCTGGAGGTGTTGATTACAGCACCGCCGTCTGCTGGGTATGTGGTCAGGTTGGCCACATCTCCCGGAACTGCCCGCAAAACAACCAGCAAAGGGGGAGAGGCCGTGCATCTGGCTGGAGAGGTCCTCCACGGATGCCGCCACCTGCTGGTCAGAATCAGGTGATGCAACCTCATTTCATGCCACCACAACCGTCATGGCCGACAGGCACATGGGAGGCTCCTGCCCAACAACACATGCCCCCGCAGCAACAGCAACCGCCGCGAGGAGGCAGTTATCCACAATGACGGGGCCCGGAACCAGTTCTGGAACCTGGGTTGCAGGAACCCAGAGTTCTTATGACAGTCGGTGAACAACAATTTTCTTTTATGGTGGACACAGGTGCTGGAACATCCACTCTGAACGAACTGCCACGCCAGGCTGCTCTCTCCAAAAGATCTATTGAACTCACTGGTTTTGAGGGTCAATCAACTTCCTGCAAATTCACAAAACCCCTCCTCACAAAGTTGGGTGCACAGACACACTCCTGTTCTTTTGTATATGCTCCTCAGTGTCCAGTAAACCTCCTGGGAAGAGACCTGCTGGCCGTGTTCACACCTTTGCTGAAATGCCATTCTGCTGGCATTCAAATGACATTGCCTGATGGAACTGTATTGAACTGCTCAAATGATGTGGCTGCCCTTATGCTCCCGTTGTGGGAAACCAGCAACTCGACTCAAGTTGCTGACATCTACTGGGCTGCTGTGCAGATCACCGCACCAAACTGGAGGTCTGTCAATGATTTTGTCAACAGCTGGACGCCATGGATGATGACTCTCTCTCCCCTGAGACCTCCTCCTGACCCTCTGCATTGCACTATGTACTATGACAGATGTGATGACACTTGTTATTTGGATGCATTTGACAAATCTCTTGCAGACTCGATGGACTCCATGACCCCGACCTACCTGGTAGTAGGTCCGCCGGGTGCATGTTTATCCATCTCGCTCACAACAGAACAACGGGAGTGGTATATGATGCGGACACCACCCCCACCCATGGTACCCTGTGCACCACACGTCACACTGCTAATTAGCCCCAAACACACCGCCAAAGATCTAGGGCCTTTTGCAGCAGACTGTGAAAAGGCCACAGACTGGTGTACAACCACCAGATTGGACCTTATGTATTCTAAATCCTTGCAGGCTTATCGCATCCCCGTTCCCCCACATCTCACAACATTCTCTGTAATTTATGAACATCATCTTCTCCCACGATCACATGGCCGTGAAACCACTGACTCCGAACACACTGCAACGTTGTTGTCTTCCGTGCCCGAATCTGTTTGGTCCACAGGAAAAGACGATGTCGGACATGTCCAGACTACTCCGGTGACCTGGAAACACGACCCCACCCCGGTGTGGGAACGTCAGTATCCGATCCCAAATGAAGCCAGGTTAGCAATTCAAGGTACCATCGATAACCTTTTGATGGCTGGCGTACTCCAACCAACGACGGAGCCTTCTCCATGGAACACGCCATTGCTTCCAGTAAAGAAAGGCCCAGGAAAGTACAGGATGGTCCATGACCTTCGAGCTGTGAATGCGCACGTAACCACGCCTGTTCTCCCAACCCCTAACCCATTTACTGCCCTGTCTCAACTGACCCCTGAACACAGATTTTTCACTGTCATTGACCTTGCTAATGCTTTCTTTTCGGTCCCTATCTCCTCGCAGGTTCAGCCCATGGTGGCATTCACGTGGGAGGGAGTTCAGTACACCTACACGCGTCTGCCCCAAGGGTTTGTTCTGTCTCCTGGCATTTTCAATGCGGTTCTCCGTAAGGTTCTGTCTCCTTTGTCACTCTCGGAGGGTGTCCTCCTCATCCAGTATGTGGACGACATCCTCCTGGCTGCACCAACTGAAGAATCTGCTCTAACTGCAACTCACAATCTCCTACTTCATCTTAACGCTTCAGGTCTGAAATGTTCCCGTGACAAACTGCAATGTGCTCGCACACGCGTGACTTTTCTAGGACGAGAAGTCTCCTGTAACGGCTCTGGCATGTTGTCATCTCACCGCTGTGCTGTTCTTTCCCATCCTAAACCTGAAAATGTCAAACAAATGCTTTCTTTCTTGGGTTTGTGCAACTTCTCCAGATTCCATGTCCCAGACTATGCGGAACGCACACATATCTTGCGGCGCCTGGTAAACGAAAAAGGCATGAGAAACCTCACTGCTAAGCTGGACTGGGACATACATACTGAACGAGCGTTTGTCTCGCTTAAACAACTTCTTTCTTCTGCTGCTGATGCTGCTCTCCCTGACTATACACTTCCTTTTCACCTTGATGTTTCAGCAAAAACAAACAGTGCTTCTGGTGTGTTGCACCAGAAGCAAGGGGGAGAGAGAAAGGTCCTAATGTACATCTCCACACCATATGAACAATATGAGGCACGACACGCCCTGTGTGAAGCTCTGGCATCAGCAACAACTCGATTACTACAAAAAACAGCACATGTTGTTATGCAACATCCACTGACTATACACTGCTCACATGAGCTAGTTCAGTTAGTGGACAGCAAAGCTTTCACAATGACATCAAAACGACAAACAGACATTGACAAAGCGCTGACACAACCACACATCACATGGACACATGAAGGAATCAATATGGCCGACGCTGTGTTGGAAGGAAAACCACATAACTGTACAGAACTGACTCTACGAGAAAACAAACTCAGAGACGGACTGCACACGACACCCATCCCAAACCCTGACCTCACACTCTACACCGACGGGTGCTGTCACAGAGATCTTACAGTAAACGAACTAGTTTCAGCATGTGCAGTGGTAGAACAGGAACAAGACACTGGCTATTTGTACATAAAAGTAAGCAAAAAGATTGAAGGGAAACAATCGGCTCAAAGAGCAGAAGTAGTTGCAATGTGCGAAGCATTGGAGCTAGCTGAAGGTTGCACTGTAAATATTTTCACAGACTCAGCTTACGTTTGTACAATAATACATGTAACCCTGACAGAATGGATCAGAAATGATTTTGTTACAGCTGGAGGTGAACAGGTGAGACATCTCCCAGACATACACCGACTTCTACGAGCGATAAACCTACCAAAAGAAGTGGCTGTTGTTAAATGTAAAGCACACACAAATGGAATAGATCCCATTACCCGAGGAAACAGTGCAGCTGATGAGGCAGCCAAAATGGCCGCCGGGTACCAACCAGCTGACACCCAGATGGTTCTAAGAACCTCAGAAACACTTTCTGAATTAGAACCTGAACAGGAACAGCACCAGGTTTCCCCGGAGGAACTATCCGGCTGGATATCAAAAGGTGCAAAAAAGGATGAGAAGGGCATATGGAGAAAAGACGGAAAGATTGCAGTCCCACAATCCACATTGATAACACTGATACATGAAGCACACAGTCCATCACATTCAAACCTGAAGGAAGTTCGGAGGAGGTTGGAAAAATGTTGGTGGCATCCCTACATGTTGCAAGTATGTCAAAATGTGTTGTCTGAATGTGTGACGTGTGCACTGTACAATTCCAAACCAACGACTAAACCAGAGCCCGGTAAAGGAGCTCAGACCCAGGTAACAGAACCAGGACAACTTGTTGTAATGGATTACACCGACATGCTCATTCCAGTTAATGGACAAAGGTACCTTCTGGTACTAACAGATGCCTGGTCAGGGTGGCCAGAGGCATATCCGGCTCGGCGTGAAGACGCCAGCACAGTGGTTAAGTGTTTGGTGAACCATTACATCCCGCAACACGGGTTCCCCAGAGTGATACAATCAGACAATGGAACTCATTTCAAAAACAAACATCTTCAATTAGTGGAGAAAATGTTGGGACTCAAACATAGGTTCGGGTCGGTTTATCATCCCCAGTCTCAGGGACTGGTGGAACGGATGAACCGCACTCTGAAGGACAAACTGGGAAAGATTGTTCACTCCACCTCTATGAACTGGCTGCAGGCTTTACCACTGGCACTTATGTCAGTCAGAATGTCCCTAAGTGGGACAAGGACACAGACGCCTTTTGAGGCATACACGGGTAGACCTTTTCCAGGTCCCCAGACTCGACTGGTAACGTACACAAATGAAAAAATCAATGCACAAGCGAGAGAAGTTGCTAATCAATTCTGCAGACTCTCTGATCTTCCAGGTGACCCGAAACCAGACGAGGCTGCAGTCGCTGACGTCACAGGACAACCAGCCCTGCCCAAAGGACAGGTGTACCTGAAATCCCTGAAACGAAAGTGGTCTGAACCTCGCTGGACCGGACCATTCGCTGTCACCGAAAGAACCTCCCATGCAGTCCGACTCCAAGGAAAGGGGGACACCTGGTACCATCTATCCCACACGACAACGGCGCTTCCCTCTTCGGCTGAAGAGACCGGACGCCGTGAAACACCTGCTGACCAGCAGGACCGGACCTCCTCGGCTGAGGAACCAAAGACCACCTCAACAAAAGAGGCAGAATAATCCTCTGGTGGCTCATCAAGGATCAGGTAGTCCACCCTGATCCTCGGCGGGACGAGAGATCGGAAGACGCCCCAGAAAGGAAAAGGTGCAAGACCTCCCTTCACCAAGAGAGCGAGAAGGAGTGCTCCTCTCCAACAAGTGGTGTGCCAAACCACCTCCAAAGTCTCTCTCTCTCTCTCTCTCTCTCTCTCTCTCTCTCTCTCCACATTTACGCTGTTTATTCCGCTATTGAAGTATCATAATCATGTTTGAAGTAGTTACTTGAATATAAGGTCTCAAAATGATGTTTTGACAGTTGTGATTGTTACATTTTTGGACAAAGCCCAAAAAGGGATAAATATATATATTTTTTTAGTATCTTTATTTTTTAGGCACATTTCCTTGTGTTGAGCTTTGATAAGCTCAAAAGGGGGATTGAAAGGGTTATAACACAGTATTACCTCTTATAATCAGAGCCCTGTCCTCTTATTAACCTCTGTCCTCACATTCACCTCAGGTACTTTCGGTTTGAAGAACCGGCTCAAACCAGCTCTTGTTTACCCCAAAAACTTTACCTTTGCCATGACGTATGCATTGACTCATGTAGAGACCACTATCTGACTGTGACCAATCACAAGCATGAAATACCTTCTGAGACCAAATAAGGGGTCCGCCGAGGTCAAGAGGTCAGGTTCAACTGTATAAATCTTATGCTCCGTCAAAGTACGAGGCTTCTATTCTGTACTCTTGTAGTGCATGTATGGTTGCCCTGAATGCATTCAGTACAATAAAGACTCCTGCAATTCATCCAGACAACGGTTTGACTCTTCTTCATAACCAAACGGACGCGCGGAATTGATGATAATTCCAACACTATACAATTTGAGTTTACTGGAGCTGGCACTATCTTAAGTAGAGGTCGAGCATGCATACACACCAAACATGAACCTTTAATTGTGTCCTGAGAGATTTTAGCAGCCTGCTCTGCCATTAGCAACCAATTATTTTCATCACCTGAAATTCCTGTTGTTATTTTGAAATATTCATCTACTTCTTTAACTTGATTAATGGTCTTAATTCCTAATTTTTTTGCTGCTGGAGACATCCAAGCTTTAACTCCTATTTTATTTTGGCAGAGGTAATCACACAATTTTATTGGGAAAGGTACATCTCCCTTATCTCTCAATTCCCATAGGAGGAAGTCCCAACACACTCCAAAATCACCTTTAGGGAAACCAGGGGGGAAAATAGTACGGTTGTTAGTTAAATCTACCTTAATTTCTATTGATTCACTATTTAAAGTTGGTGATTTTAGCGTGATAATTGACCTATGATACCTAGCATATGTAGTGGTTGTCCGACTCCGCCAATCTGCACCCACATCGTCTGCTACCAGGTTTCCCCTTGCCCCCATTAGTCCAGTATTTGTCATATACCAACGTCTACTGTGTCGTCCCAATTGTCCCATAAAACGTAATTGAGTGGGTTGGATGGCTATAGTGGTGATCCTATTTATGGGCAGGAATATTTGAGGAATAGTGAGATGGTACTCCCCACCACTATTTCTACTACAAAGGTCATTTGTGACTCGTCTTTTAGTTCTTATTAGTGTAGCTGATGTAAGTGTTTTTACCTGCTTCACATTCGTTAGAGAACTAATACCTTTACCTGCGGGATGAGTGGGCGGTGACATGTACAGAAACCAGGGTGTTAAGACAATTAGTAATGCAAGTATTAATCTATATAAACATTTCCATGATCCACACATACTGGACCTCTGGCTATGACCAGAACCTTCTAACAGTTTTTTCAGCCACTTCATCCTCTGTTCTTCTGTGAAGATGAATTCTTGTTTAATTCTTTCCGTCTTTCTATATCAGTGCTGCTCCTTTGATCCTTCGTGTTGTGCAATGTTTTGCGATCTCCTGACCGGCTTGAACCTAACAATGTTTTCTCTAAATAACAGGGGTTGTGTAGTGCACCCCTGGGGCTCTTCCGTCGTCGGTGTCGTCGCGATGATTTCCTCCTGGTGCCGATTCTGCGTAGGATGCTCCTTCGTTGTCACTTGGCCCCTCCTGGTCGTCGGATTCCCAGTCGTTGTCAGGAACGATGATCTCTCTCTCTGGTGGATCTGCCTTGGCGCAGTGACGAAGATGGAACCACCCTCGATGTCCTTCGACCCTCACGGCGTGTGATGTCTTCTCCGTCACCTGGAAAGGGCCGTACCACCTTGGATTCAGCCAGTGGCGTCTGAACCTTTTCACCCACACCCAGTTGAGATCTCTGGTATCAGCACCTTTGGGCAGCGGACCGGGATTCCTGCAAGCAGCACAAAACTGGACAGCGTCTGTTAGTACAGTCCAGTATTCAGGACTAAACACCGGTAGTGAAGCATGCGCGTCGGGCTGTGGTATGTCTCCGGCCGGAAGACGATAGCCACGCCCTGTGTGTAACTGGAACGGAGTCAACCCACCTCGTCCTGCTTGTGGTGTGTTTCTCATATCATGAAGAACAATGGGAAGAGCTTCCAGCCAGGTCAGATTTGTGCCTGTAATTACTTTAGCAAGTTTCTGTTTTAAAATGCCGTTAGCTCTTTCAACCAAACCTTGACTCTGAGGATGATAAACTGAGCCATATTTATGTTTGATTCCAAAATGTTCTTCTACTTTTTTCAAGTCATGGTTTTTAAAATGTGTTCCATTATCTGATCTAATCACTTTTGGCAAACCATGAACTGGCACATAATTAGTGATAAGCTTTTGTATCACTTCTGCAGCTGTTTCCTTGGCTGTGGGATATGCACTCACCCAGCCAGAGAATACATCCACCATCACCAGCATATACCTCATTCCTTTCACTCTATATTCTTTTCCCATATCTGTGTAATCAATCACTAATGTGTGTCCTGGCCCTTCTGGGAGAGGAAATATACCTGGAGATGTTTTAAAGCCTGGTTTTACATTCATTTTCCCACATATCTGGCATTGAGATAAAATTTCTTGCACTTTTTCTTTCAAATATGGTAAAAACCAGGGTGAAAGTCTTGTCATTGTTGTATCTTTATTTACATGCGTCTTCCCATGAGCCTCCATGATTACTCTATGGGCAATTTCTAGAGGGAGAACAACTTTACCGTCGGGAGTTCTCCAAATGCCGTCGGCTTCTGCGACTGCTTCCTTTTCCAGCCACACTGATCTTTCCCATGGCGACGCCCTCTCTTGGAGTATTCTAAGGTCACCTTGGGTCATTGTCTGAGTCTGTCTCTCATCAGTTTGTTTATCCAAATCAATGTCTTCTGTCTGTTCTGTCATTGCCAACAAAACATCATGAGGTGCAAAACCTGCTGCACTTTTAGCAGCGACATCGGCTGCATCATTGCCTAATGAGTCCTCATCTGTTTTTCCTGTATGAGCTGCGCATTTTCTTACTGCGAGCTCCAAAGGCAACATAATAGCATATGCAAGTCTCTGTACCAAGTCTGAATGTTTACATGGTGTCCCTGATGTCGTTTTCCAGTCAACTCTTGCCATCTTAGTCAGTTCCCTGGTGCATAGTCCAAAAACATACATTGAATCAGTTACAACTTCTCCTCTCTGACCTTCTAGTAGTTCTAATGCTTTACACACTGCTTTCAATTCTGCTCTCTGTGCTGACATTCTTTCTTCATCATCTAAACTTTCAGCAACTACTGTTTTCCAATCTCTTCCTTCTCTTTCCACAACCGCAAAACCTGCTTTTAACATTCCTTTCATCATGTCCCTATGACAACACCCATCCACATACAAAACTCTTCTGTCCCCTAAGAGTGGTTCTGTTTTCAAGTCTAGCCTGAACTTTACATCTCTCTCAACTCGCGGGGCACAATCATGTATGGGAAACGATCTCACTCCTGACACTGCAAGATCATCTGGGGCTTGGAATGTTATGTGTGGTTGCAGAATAGTTTTTCTCAATCTTTGTGTGCGTAAGGCTGTCATAGAGAATGCTGTTGAGTCTATGTATGCAATTACTCCATGATCTGACAAAATGGTCAATGAATGACACATGACTATGTGTGCTGTTTTAACAATAGCCTTGGCAATAGCCGCAACTGCTCTAGTGCATGGAGGTTGAGATTTCTCTGTAGTGTCAAGTTTTGCGCTATAATAACAAAGAATCGCTCTGTCATTTACAGCCTTACCATTCCCTCTCTGTTGAAACAAAACTGCGTTAATAACACCGTTTTGTTCAACAACTTCTAGGTAGAATGGTTTACAGTAGTCTGGGGTTGCCAAAGATGCACTTTGGCCAACCGCTGTTTTTGTTTGTATGAAAGCTAATTCAGCTTCCGTCGTCCAAATTAGTGGTGCTTTTAAATTATTGTAGCCTGCAGCAGCCATGAGTTGTCTAAGTGGGTCAGTAAGAGTAACAAAGTCTGGAACATGTGATCGATGGAAATTGAAAAGTCCAAGCAATGACATCATTTCCTGAACTGTCTGAGGCTTAGCAAGCTGGAGCAAGGAGGAGACCTGTGCTGTTGTCAAACTGCGTCCTAACGGAGTCAGTTGTCGTCCAAGAAATGTTACTGACTGACGACAACATTGCAATTTCTTTTTGGAAACTTTGTATCCATGATGAGCGAGACGCTCTAAGATGGAGTGAGTTGCTTGCAAACAAGCAACCGGCGTTTGAGCCGCGATCAAAATGTCATCAACATACTGTACAACTTCCACTCCTTCTGGCAGTGGGACATCTTCCAAAGAAGATTTAAGCAATGAATTGAAGATGCCTGGTGAATTCATCATACCCTGAGGTAAACGAGTATATGTGTATTTACATCCTTCAAAGGTAAATGCAAAAATATCTCTGCTGTTGTCATGTAAAGGTACAGTAAAAAATCCGTTAGCCAAATCAATAACTGAAAACCAAACATGTTCTGGCTTGAGCATATTAAGAATCACAAGGGGGTTTGGCACTGGTTCCAATGGAGTGGAACATATGGCATTAATATCTCTGAGATCATGTACCAAACGATATGAGCCATCTGGTTTCTTTACAGGGAGTAATGGCGTATTGGATTTAGAATATGTTGGAATCAATACTCCTGCATTTTTCAATCCTTCAATAGTGTCTTTAATTCCAGTTGCTGCTTCTGGTTTCATGTGGTACTGAGGTTTGTAAATGTGTGGTTGGGAAAATGATAACTGCACAGGAGGAACGTTAAGTACACCCACATCAAATGAATGTGTTGACCACAAACTGTCAGGCAAAGTAGATAACATGTGTTCACTTGATGGATGATCTGTTTTCTCCTGACCATGAAACCTTTCCAAATCTGTGTCTGCAGGTGTTACTGTGTTGGTATTTGAGCCTATGATTTTATAGTACATAAGTGATGGAGAATAATGTACACATGAAATCTGTGTAAGTACCCAGTCAACTGCTGCTACTGCTTTTCTACACATTGGTCCCAAATTTTTTGCCTCGCTTTTTACACCTACTGCCAACGAGCAATGAGGCACAGATGTATCTGACATCATGTACCAGGTAAGCTGAGAAGGTGACAAATTAGCAACTGCGGCAACTCCTTCCGGTCCCACTATTATGTCTGACATATGTACAATCGAATCAATGGAGGAGGAACAAACGTCCCATCGCTCCTGATACGTTTCATCAGAGTCCCGACAATAATAGAGTGTAACATGAGATGGGTCAGGAGGAGGCACATATTGTCCACACGCATCAATCCATGGTTTCCATTGATAGAAAAAATGCATAAGTCCCAAAGTAGATGGTGTCTCAGGTTCCAACAACAACCAATAAATGTGGGCGGGATCAGCTGATTCATCAGGTACAGCAAACGGATGCAACGCATACAGGGAGCAGTCCACATCTGGACTTGTTGTATTCACCACTGTACCGTTTGGCAAAGTCACAATAATCCCATCAGCGGAACAAGAAATCAAAGCTTTTAACTTAACAAGCAAATCTCTTCCACAAAGCGGGCGGGGACACGAATCAGTAATCAAAAATGCATGAGTCAATTTTTGTCCATTACATGAAACTACAGTTTCCTTTGACAGTGGTAACGATTGTTTCTGTCCCGACACCCCCACCACAGAGACTGTAACAGAAGAAGGAGCAGGTGCTACATCAGAAGGTAATGTTGAAAGCCCTGCACCTGTGTCTACCAAAGCTTCCACTTGTTTACCTCCTACTGTCAAAATCATACGTGGTTCCACTGTCAGGGGCGGGCATCCCTATTGTGGATGTTGTTGTGAATACTGCGGAGCCATCAGTGACGCCGGAGCCACATGAGGTACCAGGGATCCCTGTTGCTGATTACGGGAATGAAACGAGCCTCCAGCCCATGGAGCAGAGGGTTGAGACGCACAGGGCTGATGTTCAGCAGGCGCCTGAGGGCAACTGCGAGCCCAATGTCCTATTTGTCCACAAATGTAACAATCACCATTTTCCTCACGTGGACCTCTCCTGCCTCTACCACGACCACGAAGACCACCTCTCTGTCGAAACCTATTCTGGTAGGGCAGTTGTTCTTGATAGCTCACTGGTTGCATTGCTATAGCTCCAAATTGGTATTGTGAACCCGGCTGAAAAAATGGCTGCTGAGGCTGAACTGACTGAACAACCTGTTGTACCTTCCCCTGTTTAGGCTCTAAAGCCTTAGCCTGAGCCTCCTTCAACTGAAGTTGTAACAACATGTTAGTAGCGGAAGCTGTAGCTTCTGTCGTCTTAGCTATCTTCTCTCTGTATCTATCTATGGCATGTGTCAGTGAGGCAGAGAAATGCACATGTGACGCAGTCAAAGTTGTGACTTCATCTCTCAATTTTTCTGCAACAGAAGCTGGCAATCCGGACAACACTGCTTGTCTGAAAAAAATAACAGAGGCCCTAGAGGGATCACCTTGAGGAATTTCACCTGTCACAGTTTCCCATTCATCAACAACTCTCTGTAAATAAACCAATCCTGATTCTTTTTCCCCTAGTGGTAATTTAGCAACTGCTGCCTGAGACCACTGTGTTGGAAACCTTTCCCTAACCTCCTGAAATAGGTTTCCTCTATGGTGGACAAGTGGAGCGTGGTGAGGAGAACCAGCGCTTCCTGCTGCCACTTCCATGTCATTCAGCACTGAAGATGTCACACCTGCTCGAGCCAACAAAGCCCTTATATCACCCATAGCCAAGCTAGTCCCTGATGTGATGTCCATTAATTTCTTACACCATGCCACGCCTCCATGCATAATAGACGGTAAGCGTAACAAAAGTCCTGACACGTCAGCCTCTGAGTAAGGTTTAAACTTTGGCGGGTCACCAGGTGTGGAGGGGAGTAGAGGAAGGACATTAGTTACTACTTCTTCCACCTCCGCACTGTCTTTACTGCGTGTCTCCCATCCTCCATCTTGATTTATGTCACTTGAATTGTATGCCTGTTGTTTTGTCTGTAGACGTGTGCGTGTAGCCACCGGATGATCTGCAGGCCTAGTCTGTATACCTGTCACTTCCATCTTCACTGTCACATCATCACTTCCTGTCACAGGAGTAACTGACCATAGTCCTGATCCAAAACCTCTGGAAAAAGAACCTTTTCCTGGATCACTTCCACCTTCTGCTCCTCTCAGCAGAGGGGAACCGCACTCTGATCTTACTCTCCTGTCATCCCTGCTACCACTTCTCTGATCACTTGCTAAACCCCTATTTCCTGCACACTTCCTCTCACTTTCTGCCTTTTGTCTCCTTTCTTCAATCATGATTCTATTCCACTGGCTGCGACTACATTCATTCAACTGAGCCTTTTCTTGTGCTAAAGCATGAGCTTCAAAATCCTTCAGACCAGATGTATGTAATGCCTGCTCAACTCTCTCCAAGTCCGTTAAAATGTCAGAATAGTCAGACTGCAGTCTTTTTAAGTAGTCAAGTCCATAGTTTTTGAGTCTGCCCTGTGTTTCTGTCACTGATCCAGTTAACGCTCTGTCATTGTCCCTGCAATCGTCTCCTAACGACCTGTCTTCAAACTGTTCACGTTTGTGTGTGAAATGTTCAGGTTTGAAAAAAGTGTCAGATGCTCTCTGCCTATTTTGAGGTGGTTTGACACCACCTAGTAGTTCATCTTCGTCATCTGAGGGAGTAATTTTAATTTTCCCTTGACCACTTATTTGCCCATCAAATGCAATCACTGGATAAAGGCTTTGAGTTGGGGGAGGTGTCGATGAAGTCAAAAATGGATTGTTAGGGGAAAATTTTGACTTGTCAGAGTGAGGTGTGGATGTCTGATAAGGTGGCGGCAGTGCGGTGAGGGTTGATGCTTGTGCAGAACTAGAAAACACTTCCTTTTCTTTTGTGGAAGGTTCTCGAAAAGACGGACCCTTATATACGGGCGTCTGACTATGTGGAGGCTCCTCATCGGTGTGAGCTCCTTCTACTTTAGCCATGGCCTCTGTGATCGACAACAGGACTGATTTGCGGACAGAAGATGCATTCGTTTTCTCAATGTATTTGCCTTCTTTTGAAAATATTGACTTTTTAACAAGTTCCTTTTCAATTTGCAGTCTGTAATGAGTCAGAGCTGCTTGTTCAGCGTTTAACTGTATTTTAAATCTACTCAAAAATGGTCCTGTGTCATCAGTTGTCGGCCACCATGGCTGTTTCTTCTCTGCTTTCTCAAATTGTTTTAATCTGAGTTTGAGAGTTTCTGGTCTCTGTACGTTATCTGGAGAGTACAGGAATTTCTTCACTGCCTCCCATGTTGCACTAAATGTGGCCATGATTCTGTTTCTAATCACCACTTTGTATCACACAAAAATATATTGCCACACTTCGTTGCCTTCGCCAGTAGAGGTCAATGCCGGTAGTATCAATCCGGAAACGGAATCTTCTACATAGGATCAGAAATCACTATGCGCCGTAACCCTGGGAGTTAACCTCAGATTGGATACTACTTTTTCTACTGTTGATAAAACAACGACAGAACTATACCAACCCACAATATCCCCACAGAAATGTGTGTTTTCAGGACATGAGCCTGGTGCAAGACACACACGAACCTCCCCACACAATCCCTTTATGTTAATATATACAAAGAAGAGAAAAGAGAAGAGAAAAAAAAAAAAATTTAAAAATTTAAAAAATTAAAAAATTAAAAAATTAAAAATAACTGCAGTTTCCTTAACCAGCGCCTCCTAAACTATCGCGTCCCAGACGCGGGGCAAAGCTTGCTAGTAGTAAAACTCCAAACTTTGCGGGCCTTTAATCCCGTGTTATAGTTTTTTTTTAAACTTAGACTACAGCGACCTTACGGTCCTTATTTATAGTTCAAGGAACTGAAATTATTTCACGAGACTTTAAAATCTCTGTTTAAGGTTCCCCGAACCGGTTATATGTTTAGGATTGATAGATCCAAAGACCCCAGGCCTTCCTCAGCGTGTCTTATAGACACCTGGAATATCATAAAAAACTGTGTAATCCACTCTCAAGTTATTCAACTCTAACATATTTTACAGTTTATTCCATAATTTATTTGTTACCGTTTATTCTATAATTTAGCGACTATCGAACGGCCTTTAACACCACGTGCTACAGAGCCAATTTTATCGTATCCAATGGGCAGTTATTCGGTGAAACAGGAAACTGCTCACCTTTTTCCAATATTCCCGGGATGGCTCCACAGCACGTCGGTTCGAAAGCTGTCGTTCAAAAGACTAGTGCGTCCTTTCTTCCCTTTAGTTGAAAATCGTGTTCGTGGCGCCAATTTGTCCTGTCTGTGTTCCCTCGCACGCAGGAGAGGACTGATCTCCCGGGAAGAAGGAGAAAAAACAGTAAGTCAGAGTACTACAAACCTTGAAAATGGATCAACAGTAATTTATTACAAAAGACAGAAATACTGGGCTAACAAAGATTAGTCTTATACTTAGCCGATAAACGCGAAGGAGAACAGCCAAGGATGAAACAGGTGAGCACAGCACAAGGAGGAAATGGACAGAGAGAGCGTCTTCTGCTGCAAGCAGAAGTTAAACCCGCGCTTCGCTCTCTCCCCTCTTTCCATTGGCCGCCGATAGAGGGGGCGTCAGTGACGTAATCTCCGTCACTGAGCAGACTAGTTTCCTATTGGTAAACCTTCACACAGACTTAAAAAGACTTCATTTCCCATAATGCACTCAGTAACTTTCCACTATCTACAGGTCAAAACAGTCATCCCGTCGGCATTTTAACAGTAGTGACCGAAATGATGCTCCACATGAGATATAGAGGGATTTTGGAATAAAGTTTTTATTTCATTAGAACAAACTAGTACTTTCTCAGTTCAAGTTTAAATGATGTGTTTATCAAGTTCAAGCAGTTTCAACCAGTTTTATTTAGTGGAGTAACTGCTATTTTCATTTCATTAGGAGTGGCCGAAATGATGCTCCACACGGGATATAGAGTAATTTTGGAAGAAAGTTTTTATTTCATTAGAACAAACTAGCACTTTCTCAATTCAAGTTTAAACATGATGGACTTAGCAGTTGCAAGTACTTTCAACCAATTATATTTAGTGGAGTAACTGCTATTTTCATTTCATTAGGAGTGGCCGAAATGATGCTCCACACGGGATATAGAGTGATTTTGGAAGAAAGTTTTTATTTCATTAGAACAAACTAGTACTTTCTCAGTTCAAGTTTAAATGATGTGTTTATCAAGTTCACGCAGTTTCAACCAGTTTTATTTAGTGGAGTAACTGCTATTTTCATTTCATCAGTAGTGAAGTAGTATCCTACCATGAGTCGTCAGAGACACTGCGTCAGAGCAAAGATACCTCGGGAGCCACATGACCCAGTTGAAGACTGTTGTCGCCGGTCTTCTATGCATGTCTACACAGGAGAGAAGAAACCTCAACAGCGAGTTGCTATGACACACATCCATCAGTGCTCTCAGCCGCACCACCACGTGGTCTCCCAGCTCTTTAACTCCTTTTCAGGAGAAGGAACATTGTTATTTTCCAGCACCTCACAGTGCTATCAGCTCCCTCACCCTCTCCACCGGAGAGAACCAGGATGTTCTAGCTCAGATGACTCTGACCATTCCGATATCCCAAGGGTACCTGGTCTTTGGACCAGCCAGCTTGAGTCCCTTGCAGAGGACATAGAGCAGTTCGAACCAAACAACCCGGAGATTCGTGTAGCGGACAACCTGGTGGAGGTTTAACGCTGCCTCTTCAACCTGCCTCATCCTTCGTCCCGAGAGAAGCTTACGCTTCTCTGGAAGATGACATCCAGGAGTGTCCATGTTTACATAGAGTCCCTCCCATCTGCCATCAGAGACCATTAATCAGCCCTCTGTCATGCACTTAGGGAAGCAGAATCATCTACACAATGATCCTGCCTCTGCAAACTTAAGTGCATTTACAATCACTCAAAAGGGGGCGGAGACTCCCAGACAGTATTTATAGGTGCCTAAGGGCTGCCTACTTCCAAGGCCACAATGCACCAGGATTGGACAAAGACCAGACTTTTAAGTCCCTCTTCGTTAACAACCTCCACAACAGTGTGCGGATCGATGTCGCCCTTTTCTGCAGGACCAAAAACCCCACCATGAAAGACCTCCGCAAACATGCGCAGATGGTGTGGGAGCTGCACCACCGTTCAGGTGAAAACTATGATGGTGATGCAGGTGTCCTGAGGTCTCAGGTGAGGAGAGGTAAGTCTAAAAACCGAGGCTGAGGTCAGACTCAAAACAACTGGGATGCAGATGTCCCACAGTGGATTAAAACCTGCATCAGAGAGGTGAAGAAGCACCTGAACCCGCCTGGTAAGAAGGGACCTGGCTCCCCCTGACCGCATGACTTGGCCCCTCCCCTCCGCACACAAAGTTCATTTTGGCAGGAGGAGGAGATCCAGGAGGTGAAAGAGGCCCATTTGACATTCTTGGGTAATCTTGGCTATGCCAACCACAGATACACTTCAGTGGTGGTAGGGGTTGTTGACACTCTCTCACTGCTTGGTACTGGGTCAGAAATCCCCCTCATGTGTTCAGACACCTTCGCACGGGTTGCTAGAACCACGCTTGCGCATGCCACTTAAGGAAAGCCACTTCAGGTGGAAGAGTGTAGCATAAACAACCGAGGCTTCACTCAGGACTTGCACCACATCACTCAATGTGTCTGGGTCAACAGCTTTCCAGGACATGTCAGCGACGCATCCCATCCACGTCACTGATCTGGACACAGAAGAACTGCTTATTGGTCAGGACATCCTAAACCGACTCGCTGCCACCAAACGGCGCCTTTGGTCCCAAGTCGTCAGCCCGACTCCCATTGGCTAAGAACTAGGCGACCCAGCTTCTAACAGCAATCGTTCAGCCAACCCACGGGTCCAAAATCTGACACCTGGTCAGATTAAAGTGACCGCATTTCCACCTTTAGAGATGTTAACTGACAGTTCATTCCACAATCTTGAACTAATTCTCATCTCATTGACAATCTGCCTTTGTCCCTCACCAGCGACGACACGCATGACACAACTCTCCTCATTTCCACAACCAAAACCATCACCAGCACTCACCATGTTAACCTTGAACAGGTTCTTCAGGGTACAAAACCGAGCACCGAAGGTGACATGGTTGTGCACGCTCGAATGACTCAACCAGAGAATACAAACATTTCAGGTAAACAGACCATGTCTGTACCAGAAGAACCTTATTCAGGCTTCGAGTCAAAGACCGAGCAACGCTCTGCTGAGGCTTGCACTTTACCACAACAGAAACAAGGAGATGCATTTGTATGAGGAGGTCTCCCGCGATTATCACACGATATTCACAAGGGACTCGCACAAAAGGGGGGGGGGGGGGGGGGGAGTCACAGACATCCACCCAGTGCGCGTCCCCACTGACCTCGAGGCACTGCCATCTTCTGAAACCCAGTACATACCCTTTCTAGCTGACGGGGTCAAGCGGTCCTGGGCCTGAATTCACTGGTTTGAAACAGCCTGCGCTCGAATCTCACACCTTCCCTGTTATTCAAAATTGTTATCTCTAAAGAGAAACATTAATCAATTTAAATAACACTTTTTGTGGCATTAACTATTTCCAGTTTAGCTGGTGGTGGCCCAATGTCATTATTATTTGATAAATAACCAATTTATTCTAATGAATAATTTTTCATAAATAAATTATTTTTGATAAAATGTTGCTCCGTGCTCTTGTTTATCTTCCAACATGTGAGATGTTGTTGATGAATACACAGCACAGTTCCACAGTAACCAATGTGTTTTACACAGCCACTGTTCTTTGTGTCAACATGTAGGTCCAGAACACAACTAAAGACGATGTCTCTAGACATCCAGAAGACTTCCTCAGAAGAGCCTGAATGAAAGTTTTTTGAGACGTCTTTCTTGAACATTATATTGACGTCTTGTCTGGACGTCACTGAAAATACGTTTCAAAAGAAACAGAACACGTCATCAGTCTACCACGGGACATACACAGAGAGTCAGTTTAGTATTACCATTAATATGCATTTAATTGGACTGTGGAAGAAAACCAGAGAACCCTGAGGAAACACATGCACACACAAGTTAATTCCACAAACTCCTCCAGGTGGATTTAAACCCACGATTTTCTGTCTGTAGCCATTGAGACAATTTGACCATTGTAATTGATAGAGCAGATAAAACATTTATTTGGTATATAGTTGTAATCTCAATATGAAAGGTTGTAGAAATTAATCATGCCCAAAAACTCCTGCAGGGCCTTAACCGAGGCTGGACGAGGGAAATCTGTCACCGCTTGCACCTTAGAAGGCAATGGAATGGCACCCTGAGTTGAAATACGATGACCCAAAAAGTCAATCACAGGCAGACCAAACTGGCACTTAGCAGGGTTGACAATTAGGCCATGTTCCTCAAGGCCAGACCTGGGCATTTAAAGGCCCGCGGGCCAAATACGGCCCGTGACCCGATTCTGACCGGCCCGCGAAAGGTTGCTTAGAATTAAGAAAACAAAAGCTTCTTTCGAATTTTAATGCGTGGACTAACACCATCGGCAATATAAACTAAAACGGAAATGCTTTTACTTTGAAGCCTGTTTATTTATGTACAGTGTACGTAACCTACGTACGTCGTATACGTAACCCGTAAAACAAGTCAATCAGTGCATGTGATTGTCGCCCCTCAATGATGTACGGGCACGTCAAGAAAAGAAAGGTGGATGCTGAAGGCCGAAATTTCAAGAAGATTTGGAGCACTAAATATTTGTTTACTGAAGTCGGTGGTAAACCCGTCTGTTTAGTTTGTGGAGAGCACGTTGCCGTGTTTAAGGAGTACAATATGAGTCGGCATTATGAGACAAAACACGTGGAGAAATACAGACACTTGGCGGAGGCTGAGAGAGCGCGAATATCAGAAGACTTGCTAGCAAAGCTAGCAAAACAACAAGGCTGTTTTAGCAAACTACACACAGCCCGGGATGCAGCGACCAAGACCAGCTTCGTCATATCCCATAAAATCGCTAAAAACAGCAAGCCGTTCTCGGATTGGCGAGTTTGTGAAAGAGTGCTTGGTGGACTCTGCCGCGCTAATATGCCCTGAGAATAAAGAAGCATTTGAAAAAGTCCCGCTGTCAAGGCGAACCGTCACCAGAAGGGTGGAAGGAATCGCGGAGAATCTCGAATGTCAGCTCAAAAGTGGAGTTGAAAGTTTTGACTTTTTCTCTTTGGCTTTGGATGAGAGCTGTGGTGTCCGTGACACTGCCCAGTTATTGGTGTTTCTCCGGGGAATAAGGCTTCAAGATTACGGAGGAGCTGGCAGCATTGAGGTCAATAAAAGGAACGACAATGGGAAGCGATCTGTTCAAGGAGGTCGATGCATGCATGGTCAAGCTTGGACTGAAATGGGACAAACTGGTAGGCGTCACTACTGATGATTGTCCGAATATGACAGGAAAACATGTCGGACTTTTGAAACAGATCCAAGATAAAGTGACTGAACTCGGCACAGAGCATCATTTAGTGTTGATACATTGTATTATACATCAGCATGTACTGTGCAGGTCTGTGCTAAAACTTAACCATGTTATTGATGTTGTAACAAAAACGGTTAACTTTATCAGGGCACGAGCATTAAATCACAGGCAGTTTGTTGCACTTTTAGAGGAGCATGAGAATGAACATGGTGACATCATGTACCACACAGCTGTCAGATGGCTCAGTCTGGGCAAAGTGCTCAAAAGATTTTGGGACCTGAAAACAGAGATTCAAGAGTTTTGTGAGATGAAAGGCAAAAACATCCCCGAGCTTTCAGATATGAACTGGATGGCAGATTTTGCATTTGCTGTTGATGTGACGGCACTGATGAATGAACTGAGCACTAAACTGCAAGGCAAGGGCCTTTTCGTTCATGACATGCATAACCTGGTGAAGGCTTTTATGAGAAAGTTGCTGTTTCTTTCAAGTCAACTACAGAACAACACTCTCACTCACATGCAAACCCTTAAAGAAGTCAGACCATCAGCTAATCATCTGCAGGTACTCATCCATGTTAGGAGATTTGCATGGTGAGTTTTTAAGGCGATTTGATGATTGTAAAAACATTGAGGATGAAATGCACCTGGTTTCCTCTCCCTTTGCCTGCAGAGTAGATGATGCACCCAGTGATGTTCAGCTGGAGCTCATTGACCTGCAGTCTGACACAGTACTGGCAGAGCACTTTAAGTCAGCATCACTGCTGGAGTTCTACTCATCTCTTAAGGAGGAGAACTTTCCAAACATGAGGAGACATGCTCAGAAGATGTTGGTTCTGTTTGGATCTACCTACATATGTGAACAAACATTCTCAGTAATGAAGTTTACCAAATCCAGGTTCAGATCCTCTCTTACTGATGATCATCTGTCAGCTGTGCTTCGCATCTCCACCTCAGACATTCAACCTGACTTTGATGCACTCGTTAAAGGGCAGCAAAGGCTAGATTTCTCTCACTGAACAAGAAAATACCCAAATGTGTGTTCACTATTACTTTTTGTCTGCACAGCTTGGCAGTTTGACAGTCATAATGTGACATATCTTGTTAATGATATTTGGCATACAAAGACATTGTGATGTCTTAATAGAAAAAAGTGTTTTTGGTTAATGTAATTCAAAAAAGAGTTACAAATGTTTCATGTTTACAATTGTTTTGAATAACTGCACTGAATAAAAACATTTTTTGTTAAAATAACCCTCACTTTCTCTTTACCTAATAATAACAGAGATACTTACCAGCATGTGTAAACAATGCCATTTACTGCTTTCAATTTAGAAATAAAATTCATATGCAGAATAGAGTTTAAACTTTTGGCAAGGCCCTCCACAATATTTTCTGCTTCTCATTTGGCCCCTTCGGAAAAATAATTGCCCACCCCTGCTCAAGGCGCTGAAAAACTTGCTTTAGGTGTGAAAAATGCTCCTCAACTGAAGAACTAGCCACCAAGATGTCGTCCAGGTAAACAGAAACGAAAGCGAGGTCGCGCAGCACAGAGTCCATCAACCTCTGAAAAGCCGTGCCTCTACTCTTGCCTGGCCATAATAAAACATAAAAAAATGACAAGGAAGAATAGAAAGTGTCATCTGCTCAGTGTATTGACACATCTTATACACAGCAGACACAAATTGCACTTAACAAGTTTTGAACTATCAAAACTCTGTAACCAATCAGGTGTCTAACATTGATTTTTTTTTTTTAGAGAATCAAAACCACAATACAAATAAAGCTTTCAATTTCTATTCAAGAAAATGTGCCCATCTTTTCTAAAACTCACTCTCTCTCTCTCTCTCTCTCTCTCTCTCTCTCTCTCTCTCTCTCTCTCTCTCTCTCGGTGCATGCTGGGAGTGCGGAAGGGCTGGGAGCGTGTGTGAGCGGGGAGCGTTTGTCACAGTTTTATGTGATTTTTTTTCTTGTTCTGTTCTTTGTTAATGTTCA
Source organism: Blennius ocellaris (assembly GCF_963422515.1). Lineage (NCBI taxonomy): Eukaryota > Metazoa > Chordata > Actinopteri > Blenniiformes > Blenniidae > Blennius > Blennius ocellaris. The sequence goes on from NC_137664.1 coordinate 26,965,174, forward strand.
CAATCACTGTAGTTTAATAATCACAGAGCACCTTTTGTTTTATTTCAATCTTTCTTGGGTTTCGGTGGGTTTGTGTGGTCCGTGTTTGCCGGGGACTGGCTTCCGCCATGTCGGAGCTCAGGAAGCTCACCCGCAAACACGGGGTGCGCATCTCTGCACCTTTCCCCTGCAACGTGGAGCAGGTTGCTCTGGCTGTGGGGGAGAAGGTGGGTTACAGCAGCGTGAAGGCGGCGGCCCGGATGAACGGTGCCGTGGTGGTCTTTGTGGACCAGGTGGAGAAGGCCAACTCCGTAGTGGAGACAGGAATCACCGTGTCGGACAGGTTTGTCCAGGTACAGCCGCTGTCTCAGCCGGCTGTCCGGGTCATCCTGTCCAATGTCCCTCCTTATGCGCCAGACGAGCTCCTAACTAAGGAGCTTTCCAGATTTGGCAAAGTAGTTTCCAGCTACAAAGACATGGCCTCTGGAATTAAGTCTCCGCTGCTGAAACACACGACATGTTTCAGGAGACAAGTCTTTATGATACTCAACAACCGGTGTGAGGAGCTCAGCCTCCGTTTCCGTGTGAGAGTAAATGATTATGACTACATTGTTTTCGTGAGCTCAGCTGGAATGAAATGTTTCGGCTGCGGTGAGGAGGGACACACGGTGAAATCCTGTCCGCTGCGAGCTGAGTCGACTCAGCCCGGCTCTGCGGAGACCCCCGGCGCTGCCGCCGCGGCTGCCGCTACCCCGGTGCCGGGGCCGCGGACCTCCGCCTGGGGGGCCCCCCCCCCGGCGGTGACTCCGCGGTCCGGGCTCCCGGGAGATGCGGTGGCCGGGGCTCAATCTGAGCGACCGATCGCCGCTCCTCGGGCTTCACCGAGGAGACGCGCTGCTGTGACCGACCAGGAGAGCACCAAGCACGGGGTGAGTGATGTAAATACACCGGGTGAATGTGTGAATGTGAGCGTGAGTGAGGAGAGTGTGTCGGGTGGGGCTGGGGAGGAGGAAGAAAGAGTGAATGGCACTGAATGCAGCGTGAATGAAACAATTGTAAATATCACTGGTGAGGTGGAGGGAGAAAAAAGAAAAGGAGAAAAAGTAGGAGACAACAAAAAAAGTGAGCTTGTTGAGGAGCAGCAGGTGGAGGAGGAAGGAGAGGAGGCAGGAAGGAGCTGCAGAGCAGAACAGGTGGAGGAGCCAGAAAAGAGTGCAGCCTGGGCTGATCAGGTGGAGGAGGCAGAGATGGAGGAGGAAAAAAGCGCAAAAAACAAACCTACAAAAAAGAGGAAAAAAACCAAAAACACAGATGCAAAGAAAAGCTGTGGAGAAAACAGAGTGTCAGAAGACGGTGAAAGTGAATGTGTGTCAGACAGCAGCGATATTTATTTTAACAGTTCTCAAAAAACAAAAAAAATACCCTACAGTGCAGAAAATTTTTAAATCTTTTTACAACAGACAAAAAATCAGCACGGAGTGAAAATAGAGGACCATTTCCCAGACCTCAGTCTTTTTATTTTCTCGGCCAGACTCCATATGAGCAGCAGACAGGAGTCTGGCCTCACAGAGCAGGAGGGTTTTAGACTCAGGAAACTTGTGCTGAAAACAAAAAAGCAGCTACGAGATGAAGCTGACAGCCAAGTTTATTTTAACTAATGTTATTGTTTTTATCCTGGTTTTAAACATCTCCTTTATTACGGATGTTTTTAAACTGGGTACTTTAAATGTAAACGGAGCCAGAGATCTGAGGAAAAGACAAACAATCTATGAGACAGCCACACTCAAAAAGATAGACGTCCTGTTCCTTCAGGAAACCCATAGTGATTTTAGCAATGAGGCTGAGTGGAGGCAGGAGTGGAAAGGGGAGGCCGTTTTGAGCCACCACACTCCTCTCAGTGGAGGAGTGGGCCTCCTCTTCTCCCGGGCTTTTAACCCCAACTCACTGGAGGTCCAGCACTGTGTAGGGGGGAGGTTGCTTTTAGTTCAAGCTCAGTTCCACCATTTTAAATGTGTTTTTATGAATTGTTATGCCCCAACAGCCGGTGCAGAGAGGAAGCAGTTTTTCCTCAAGTTAACTGAGGTGGTAAGTGGGTGTGGGTCGGAGGACTATTTGTTTCTGGGTGGGGATTTTAACTGTACGGAAAACGCGGCTTTAGACCGCAACCATGCAGAGCCTCATCCAGCCTCTCAGCACGCCTTGAAGCAGCTGGTCCACTCTCAGGGCATAGTGGACGTTTGGAGAAGGATGCATCCAGACTGCCGTCAGTACACCTGGTCCCACTTTAGAGAGAGCAGGATCTCCTCAGCCAGGTTAGATCATATTTATTGTTTTAAACATCATTTTAATGTTTTTAAGAGATGTGACATTTTACCTGTTGGTTTTACTGATCATTGTTTACTTTTAAATAGTATTTGTGTCCGGAATGTTGTACCGAAAAGCGCCTACTGGCATTTTAACTCAGTTTTAACCTTAGACAGAAGTTTTAGAGAGGCTTTAGCATTTTTTTGGGAGATTTTTAGACAGAGGAAAGGTGATTTTAGCAGTCTTAGGCAGTGGTGGGACCACGGTAAGACCCAAATCAAACTCCTGTGTCAGCAGCACACCCTAAATGTCACAAGTGACATCACCAGATCTTTGAAGAAACTAGAGACCGAGATAGTGGAACTGGAACATCTAAGAGAGTCCACAGGAGATCGAGGCTATTTTGAAAGCCTCAAAAGTAAAAAAATGGCTTTAGCCGACCTGCTGAACGTTAAAGTGCAGGGCGCACTGGTCCGGTCCCGGTACCAAAATATCACTGAGATGGATGCTCCCTCTAGCTTCTTCTTCAGCCTGGAAAAAAAGAATGGCCAGGGGAAAGTGGTCCACGCACTGCTCTCAGACACGGGGCAGGAGATCTCGGAACCAAGCCAGATGAGGAAGAGAGCGGTGAGCTTCTACGCGTCCCTGTACGAGAGCGAGTACAAGGAGGAGCAAGGTCTCCTCGAGGGGTTCCTGAGGGAACTGCCTCAAGTCTCTGAGGAGACCAACGAACATCTGGAGGCCTGCCTAGAAATGCAGGAGCTGCGGGCAGCACTGCAGGCAATGCCAACGGGCAGGTCTCCCGGGATTGACGGGCTCACCGCTGAATTTTATAAAACGTTCAGGGACATCCTGGGCAAGGATGTCCTGGACGTGTTCAACGAATGTCTGGCCTCTGGTTCCATGCCAGTGTCCTGCAGGAGGGCAGTCCTCACTCTGCTCCCTAAGAAAGGGAACCTGCAGGACATCAAAAACTAGCGCCCCGTGTCATTGCTCTGTGTGGACTACAAACTCCTTTCCAAGGTCCTAGCCTCCAGGCTGGGGAGAGCTATGGAGCAGGTCATCCACCGGGATCAGACCTACTGTGTCCCCGGCAGGTCCATGGTGGATAATATCCACCTGATTCGGGGTATTTTGGAAGTCTCTAGTTCTCTGGATATAGATGCTGGTCTGATTTCAGTAGACCAGGAAAAGGCTTTTGACCGTGTTGAACACGACTTCCTTTGGAGGGTCATGGAAAGCTTCGGTTTCAGCGCTGATTTTATAGCCAAGATCAAGGTGCTGTACAGAGACATTGAGAGTGTGCTGAAGTTCAACGGCAGTCTGTGTGCTCCTTTTAGAGTGTGTAGAGGTGTCAGGCAGGGCTGCGCTCTGTCTGGGATGCTCTATGCACTCTCTCTGGAACCCCTCCTCAATAAGATACGTTCTAGTGTGGGGGGGGTGTTTTTACCGGGTTTTAGTGAAGGCGTGATTTTATCCGCCTATGCGGATGACCTCATTGTTTTTATCAAGAACCAGGAAGAAATAGACCTTTTAAGTAAAATAATCAGAGATTTTAACGTGACATCAGCAGCGAGGGTCAACTGGGAAAAAAGTGAAGCCCTCGCTATCGGCAGGTGGCATGGCGGTCTCCCAGTTCTTCCCCAGAATTTAACCTGGAAAAGAAATGGGTTAAAATACTTAGGAATACATGTGGGTGAAGAACATTTTGTTCAGAAGAACTGGGAGACCGTCACGGAAAAGATTGAGGGTAAGCTCTCCAAGTGGAGGTGGCTCCTCCCAAAAATGTCACTCCGAGGCAGGGTTCTTGTTTTAAATAATCTTGTAGCATCCCAGCTGTGGCATCGGCTCACCTGTGTAGACCCTCCTCCAGGTCTCCTGGCTCAAATTCAAAAGAAAATAATAGATTTCTTCTGGGATGGTCTGCACTGGGTGCCACAGGGGGTGCTCTTTTTAGACAGAGAGGAGGGGGGTCAGGGCCTTGTCCACTTGGCCAGCCGGACTGCCACTTTTAGACTCCAGTTCCTGCAGAGGTACCTCACAGGCCCGGCAGATCTGGTGTGGAGAGGCGTGGCCAGCTGCATAATGCTGGTTGGATAATGCTCTGTTCCTAACTGATGCCAAATTACTAAATCTCAAAGGGCTTCCTCCATTTTATCAAAGTGTTTTTAAATGCTGGGCTCTATTTACCCATAGAAGGTGCCTGAAAGCCGACTCTCTGCACTGGCTATTGAAAGAACCCCTGATCCACGGAGCCAGACTGGACATCAGCGGAGCAACAACTCCTGGGCTGACGGGAAAGCTGATCCAGTCTGGGACCCTCACCGTGGGTCAGCTTGTGGATGCTGTGGGGCCGGACCTGAGCAACATCAAGGCCCTGGGCTCTCTCCTGATGCTGCAGTCTGTCCGGGTGTCCCAGAGGCTCCTGGAGACCTGGAAGGAAGTCCTCACAGCCAGAGACAGGAGCCTCCTGAGGAAGTACAACCAAGGAGAACTCTCCCCGGACGCTGCAGACCCCTTCCCCGAGGTCCTGTTGAGCCCGGAGCTGGGGGGATTGAAATGAATGATAGAAACCACACAGCCTGAAAGACTGTCATTACACAAGGCAGACAAACGAACATTTTATCAGAACTGTGTGAAGAGCATCCACAAGGGTGGACTGAGCAACAGACCCTCCACTGTGTGGTCACAAAGACTGGGTCAGTGCGGACCTGGTCCACAGTGGAGGATCTTCTACAAACCCCCCTTAAGGAAACGGACTGGAGACCTTCAATGGAGGATTTTACATGGTGCGATCGCCTCAAACGCTTTTATCTCCATCATTAACCCTGCTGTTTTAAACACTTGTCCATTTTGTGCACAGAGAGAGACTGTTTTCCATGTTTTTATCGGGTGCAAGAGACTCGCAGGTTTCTTCACTCTTTTAACAATGGTTTTTAGTCTTTTTAGTGTTGTTTTTACTGAGAGGAATTTTATTATGGGAGCTGGCTACAAAAAAAGTGCAAAAGAAAAATGGCAGCTCCTGAATTTCCTCTCAGGTGAGGCCAAGATGGCAATCTATATCAGCAGGAGGAACATGGTGGAGAACAAAGAAGGGCAGGATGTCATGGAAGTGTGGCGAGTGAATGTCAAATCCAGACTCTGGCTTGAATACCGTTTTTTTAAACAAAACAATAACCTGAATTCTTTTAAAGAGGTCTGGTGTTTTAAGAACATTCTGTGCTTTTTAGAAAATGAAGATTTGCAGTTTGCACGGTTTTTAAAAAAATGATTGTTTGCAACAAAAATGTCTGACACACAATGTAACCGTCTTCTGACAATCTAGTGTAAATAAAAAAGTGTTTTAAAAATCAAAAAAAAAATCTCTCTCTCTCTCTCTCTCACCCCGTTTCCTCATTAGTTTTAATGTTGGTTTTTTTCCAGAATAAATGTGAATGTTTGATGAGAGGCTGTATCTGGCAGCATGAATCACTCATTGAGTAAAAAGAAAAAAGTGATGGCACGTGTCGCCCCAATTAATCCCTAAAACACAAGAGCCTCTAAACGTATTGAGAACAGGTAGGAAGCATGTTACGAGCTAATAAAACTAGTAAACAGAGTCCATGTGTGTATCAGTGAAAGTGAGCAGGTTTTATGTTTCTATGTTTCTTCAGGTGAGATGTCCAGTTCCTGGACATTCACAGCACTTTCACGGCTGGGAGACATAGTTTGCATTGTACAGAGAGGTTAAGAGATTTCTCCGACTTTAAAACATAGTGATGAAAGCAACTGTCTGCAGAATCCATGGCAAAGCATGGATTGTCAGCCTGAAAGCGTCGGGAAGTGTCGCAATGCCAGTGCATGGCGCATGTGACAGCTGCATTTCTAGTTTATTCCATCTGATTTCTACTGTAATCCTGCTCAGTAATCCCAGTTTTTATCGAGCATACCTGTAACGAGATTACACATTTTTTTATGTACTGTAACAGATTACAGTTATATGTTTTTTGTATCCTAATTATGTAACACTGTTACATGTATTCCATTACTACCCAACCCTGGTTGCACCTAAACATGTGATACACACTCAGACCTTACTGAGACTTAATAAACTAAAGTTTTCTAGCTGTGCAATGACTTGAAGTAAAGCTCTGGTAAACAAGCTGCATGTAATGATGTTCATGTAGGTACAAACAGCCAGAAGAGTCTTTAGAGCCAGAAGTGGACAGACGAAATCACCTTGTACTGCAGGTGACAGGAGGAGCAGCAAGGTGGGCGAGATACAGGTTCTGGGAGATTCCCACAACACACTGTAGACAAAAGAAAAGTGTTAAATGCACAGGTTCCACAAGTTGAGAGACTCTTAAGATCAACACCAGGAGACACCAGATCACTTTGATTGATTGTGAGGACAACACACACGGAGTGAGGTGGTATTGAAAGGCTAATTGCAGGAGGAAAGGTTTGTTTTGTAGAATGGGTCTCTTGTATTAAATTCAATGTAATTTGGATCAAATGTCTTTGTTATTTTAAAAGCATGTTTTGTTGTGAGATGTAATTTAATTTAGTCACAATAACCAGCCAAAGTATTTTCTATGTTTACTACGTTTAAAACTAAATGATCAACCATCTCAACAGTCATTGGTGGACATTTAATGTATATTTCATCACCTGAAGAGTCCAACTTTGCTTTACATCTTTAACTTATATACAAGTGAAATCACAGCTCTAAGTTCTTGTTACTGAATAGTCCCTAAACGGCTCACCTGTCTCTGGCTGTGAGGCCCTGTCCGGAGGGATGGATGAGCCCGATGAAACGTGGGATCAGCCGTTGGTGGAGATTTCCACTCAACCCTTTGAAGCGCTGCTCCCACGTTCCTCCACTTGGACCATAGTTTAATCGAGGAAAATCATGTCACACTGAAAAAACAATTCTGTCATTTCATTTTTGAGTGTACTTTTTTAAGATAGAGCTTCTCAGGCTGGTTTAATCAAGTAAAATCATGTTACTGTCTTAAAGGTGTACAGGAGGATTTTTGTTTCCGGGTGGATCATCAAGACTATTGGTACTCCCAACTGTCAATCATTCTGGTGATATATTATGCAAGGCCGTCGTATGTGCTCGTCCCCAGGTAGCGTGGATCTATTAGTTTTCACTTTCTGCGCATGCGCGCTTTCAGGTGTATATGGTGAGCTACGCCTTCAGCGAGCTCGCAGTTCTCACCGGGTACTTTGAAAATGGCAGAGGGTCACAAAAGAGAAAAAGTGTCTTCGAAGTGTATGAGAAGAAGAGAAAGGCTTCGGAAGAGAGAAACAAGACCAGAGTGTTTTTGGGAGATTCTTTCACACGATGGCGTGCGCTGAAAGCCCAGGTTGGGCTTCCCACTGATGCTTCAGTCGCGAAGTTTCTACTCGACAGGTAAAGTTTGGCTTCTATTTGGAGAAATCCATTTCAAATCACTTCCAGTAAAAGTTATCTATGTCTATATTGTAACTTTCCAGGGTTGATTAGTGGAAAAAGTTCAAATCTTCTTGTAAAGTGAGCTTGTGTAAGCGATGCTGACTTGTGACTTGTAAACAGTGCGTGCACGAGGAGAACTGGGCTCGTTCAAGTCTCTCGCACACGTTTTAGTAGGCGTTCCATCTCGGGAGCAGGTAGAGCTTTGCGCATGTGCATTTTTCAAAAGGTGGAGAGGGCGGTTCTTTCCTAAAATTCGGGAAAATCCTACTGTACTCCTTTAAGATAGAGCTGCTCAGGCTGGTTTAATTGAGAAAAAAATCATGTTATTTTCTTAAGCTAGAGCTGCTCAGGCTGGTTTAATCTAGACAAATTGTGTTACTGCCTTTAGATAGAGCTGATCAGGCTGGTTTAATCACGTGCTGCTCAGGCTGGTTTAATCTCGAAAAATCGTGTTACTGCCTTTAGATAGAGCTGATCAGGCTGGTTTGATCCAGAAAAGTCATATTACTGTCTTTAGATAGAGCTGCTCAGGCTAGTTTAATCTAGAAAAATTGTGTTACTGCCTTGAGATAGAGCTGGTCTTGCTGGTTTAATCTAGAAAATCACATTACTGTCTTTAGATGGTGCTGCTCAGGCTGGTTTAATCTAGAAAAGTCATATTACTGTCTTTAGATGGTGCTGCTCAGGCTGGTTTAATCTAGAAAATCACATTACTGCCTTTAGATAGAGCTGATCAGGCTGGTTTGATCCAGAAAAGTCATATTACTGTCTTTAGATAGAGCTGCTCAGGCTAGTTTAATCTAGAAAAATTGTGTTACTGCCTTGAGATAGAGCTGATCAGGCTGGTTTGATTTAGAAAATCACGTTACTGTCTCTAGATGGTGCTGCTCAGGCTGGTTTGATTTAGAAAATCACGTTACTGTCTCTAGATGGAGCTGCTCAGGCTGGTTTAATAAAAAAAAAAAAAAATCAATCCCGTTACTGTGTTTAGATATAGCATCTCAGACTGGTTTAATCTAGAGAAATCGTGTTACTGACTTTAGGTAGAGATGCTTAGTGTTGGAATTCGTTCCTGTGTTCCCCTAAATTCCTGCTTGTTCGTTTGATCCGGGAGAGGCAGGAACAGAGTTAATTTCTTCAATAGTGAATTTAATAATCACACAAACAAGAGATTACAAAAATACATATATCAGATTACATAATACGAGCTCAGACCGTTCTTCCTTGCAGACCCAAGTGTGCAGGCCAGGTTTACAATGAAGAAGGGCACAACTGCAACACGTGGTTCATATTTATACATTTGCATACACCACCTCAACCTCACATTGGTCGGTTCCTCGTGATGTATGCGTTGCTATAGTGAATTTGCTATTCCTTTGTTCCCAAAACTGCTTCAAACTGGTTCTTCTCAGAGCTTGACGTTCTGTGGGACAAAGTGACCTCTGACCTCTTATCTGTTGATCCAATCTTACCTTGACCATGTTTTTGCAAGTAGAGCACTGAGGAGACATCGCCAACCAACTTGGAATGTCCCTGAACATGGATTTACAGCTGTGTTTTCCCAACTTGGGCAGTGGGAGAAACCCCAGTAGTGTAGAAACACAACTGAATACAATATGTCCAGTTGTCAGACAGAAAACAAATGTTCAACCACTATATTCCTTCAATTCCCCTTTTGACCTCTGACCCCAGAGGTCAATAATTAGTGTCAATACAGTATGAGGCACTCTTCGTATAATAGAGGTCATATGTAAGCAAAATCAACAATCATATACTCAAATAGCAACATACAAAACTTTTAAACGGTGGTGACTCCCCCTTGAACTGCAACCTTGTCGTGGTGGGGGAGTTTGAGCACCTGAATGACCCTCTATGCTATGTTGTCGGGGGACTTGCCCCTCCTGTGGGCCCACCACCTACAGAGGCTGCCGTAGGGGTCGGTGCATTGTGGATTGGGGGGTAGTCGACGGCAGAGGCCTCGACGACCCGATCCCCGGCCACAGAATCTGGCTATTGGGACATGGAATGTGACCTCGCTGAGGGGGAAGGAGCCCGAGCTTGTGAGGGAGGCTGAGAGATACCGTCTAGATATAGTCGGGCTCGCCTCCACTTACAGCTTGGACTCCGGAACCCAGCTCCTCGACGGGGGCTGGATACTCCACTGCTCTGGAGTTGCCCTCTCTCTCTGGAGTTGCCCTGTCTCTCGGCTGGCCTGGGAACGCCTTGGGGTGCCACCGGAAGAGCTGGAGGAAGTGTCTGGGGTGAGGGAAGTCTGAGCAGAGTTGCCTCCGCGACCCGGCCCCGGATAAGCGGCAGAAAATGGATGGATGGATGGATGGATTTGGCACGTCACATGAACAGAGAGGAGCGCTATATCACCTCCTCCATGGCTGCCGTCTACTTCTCTGTGTTCTTCTTACTTCGGTGTACAGGGATTATTCCGCCCTTTGACGTGTGGAGCTGTCTCCTGGATCAGCCGATCCAGGGGCAACTTGTTTCAGATGGATGGAGGTCTCCTGAAGAGTGCGATGTGGTTCTCCCGCCAGAGTACACTGCGACAGATGGCACCGCATTGTTCCTCTTTTATCCAGGGTTCGACAAACGGCCGGACCCTCCTCTCCAGTACCCTGGAATAGACTTTCCTGGGGAGCCTTTGTCACTCAGCCGAACAGCGTGAGACGTCCTCTCGACGACCTTAAATCGACCCGTTCACCTGGGCTCGGACCACTTCCTCTTTATCACCCTGAGAAGTACCCAGGGGCTGGTGTTGAGGATCTCAGCCGAGTCCCCCCTGGCTGCCGGTTCCGGCAACATGTGCAGAGAAACGAGAATCCAGACATCTCAAAACTGCGTTGTCACATCTCTCACCTGAACATAGATTTTTCTCTTGTATAGATTTGGCTAATGCTTTTTTCTGTCTGCCACTGGCGGATCAGGTGAAACCACTGCAAACAGGTCTGACTTATTGCCGCCAATGCAAACCAAACTCCTGTTCCGGGAATACAAAGACCGAACAGCCCTTAACAAAGGGCCCCGGACTCCATGCTCCCGGAGCACCCCCCCACAGGATGTCTCAGGGGACGCGGTCCAACGCCTTCTCAAGATCCAGAAAACACATGTGGACTGGTTGGGCAAACTCCCATGAACCCTCAAGCAGGCTGGTGGAGGGTATAGAGCTGGTAGTGGTGGAGGGTATAGAGCTGGTAGTGTTCCACGACCAGAATGAAAACCGCATTGTTCCTCTTGGATCCAAGGTTTGACTAACGGCCGGACCCTCCACTCCAGTACACTGGAATAGACTTTCCTGGGGAGGCTGAGGAGTGTGATCCCTCTGTAGTTGGAACACACCCTCCGATCCCCCTCCTTGAAGAGAGGGACCACGACCCCATTCTGCCTGTCCAGAGGTACCGTCCCCGCGTCACGCGATGTTGCAGGGATGAAGGGCCCCGGACTCCATGCTCCTGGAGCATGGAGTCGGTTTGCCAGAATTTCCTCGGGGCAGACCGAAAGTCCTCTTCCATGGCCTCTCCAAACTCCTCCCAGACCCGAGTTATTGCCTCCACCACAGCCATGAACTATGGGTCATGACCGAAAGAACGAGATCCCGGATACAAGCGGTTGAAGTGAGCTTCCTGCTGGCTGAGCGCACCCTTAGAGATAGGATGAGGAGCTTGAGAGTTGGTTTTTAGAATAAAGTTTGTATTTTACTAGACCATAGTCGTACTTTCACTATTCAAGTTTAAACATGAAGTGTTTATCAGGTTTAAGCAGTTTCATTATGCTGGATTTGACTGCTTATGGTCTTCTCATCAGTTGTGGCCGAAAAAATGCTTCAGACGAGATACTGAGTGTGTTTTTAGAATAAAGTTTGTATTTCACGAAACATACTAAACTCTCACTATTCAACTTTTAAATGATGTGTTTATCAGGTTCAAGCAGTTTCAACCAGTTTTATTTAGTGGAGTAACTGCTATTTTCATTTCATCAGTAGTGGCCGAAATGATGCTCCTCACGGGATATAGAGTGATTTTGGAATAAAGTTTTTATTTCATTAGAACAAACTAGTACTTTCTCAATTCAAGTTTAAACATGATGGACTTAGCAGTTGCAAGTACTTTCAACCAATTATATTTAGTGGAGTAACTGCTATTTTCATTTCATCAGTACTGGCCGAAATGATGCTCCACACGGGATATAGAGTGATTTTGGAATAAAGTTTTTATTTCATAAGAACAAACTAGTAGTTTCTCAATTCAAGGTTAAATGATGTGTTCATCAGGTTCAAGCAGTTTCAACCAGTTTCATTTAGTGGAGTAACTGCTATTTTCATTTCATCAGGAATGGCCGAAATGATGCTCCACACGGGATATAGAGTAATTTTGGAATAAAGTTTGTATTTCCTTAGAACAAACTAGTACTTTCTCAATTCAAGTTTAAACATGATGGACTTAGCAGTTGCAAGTACTTTCAACCAATTATATTTAGTGGAGTAACTGCTATTTTCATTTCATCAGTACTGGCCGAAATGATGCTCCACACGGGATATAGAGTGATTTTGGAATAAAGTTTTTATTTCATAAGAACAAACTAGTAGTTTCTCAATTCAAGGTTAAATGATGTGTTCATCAGGTTCAAGCAGTTTCAACCAGTTTCATTTAGTGGAGTAACTGCTATTTTCATTTCATCAGGAATGGCCGAAATGATGCTCCACACGGGATATAGAGTAATTTTGGAATAAAGTTTGTATTTCCTTAGAACAAACTAGTACTTTCTCAATTCAAGGTTAAATGATGTGTTTATCAGGTTCAAGCAGTTTCAATCAGTTTTATTTAGTGGAGTAACTGCTATTTTCATTTCATCAGGAATGGCCGAAATGATGCTCCACACGGGATATAGAGTAATTTTGGAATAAAGTTTGTATTTCCTTAGAACAAACTAGTACTTTCTCAATTCAAGGTTAAATGATGTGTTTATCAGGTTCAAGCAGTTTCAATCAGTTTTATTTAGTGGAGTAACTGCTATTTTCATTTCATCAGGAATGGCCGAAATGATGCTCCACACGGGATATAGAGTGATTTTGGAATAAAGTTTGTATTTCCTTAGAACAAACTAGTACTTTCTCAATTCAAGTTTAAACATGATGGACTTAGCAGTTGCAAGTACTTTCAACCAATTATATTTAGTGGAGTAACTGCTATTTTCATTTCATCAGTAGTGGCCGAAATGATGCTCCACACGGGATATAGAGTGATTTTGGAATAAAGTTTTTATTTCATAAGAACAAACTAGTACTTTCTTAATTCAAGGTTAAATGATGTGTTTATCAGGTTCAAGCAGTTTCAATCAGTTTTATTTAGTGGAGTAACTGCTATTTTCATTTCATCAGGAATGGCCGAAATGATGCTCCACACGGGATACAGAGTAATTTTGGAATAAAGTTTGTATTTCCTTAGAACAAACTAGTACTTTCTCAATTCAAGTTTAAACATGATGGACTTAGCACTTGCAAGTACTTTCAACCAATTATATTTAGTGGAGTAACTGCTATTTTCATTTCATCAGTAGTGGCCGAAATGATGCTCCACACGGGATATAGAGTGATTTTGGAATAAAGTTTTTATTTCATAAGAACAAACTAGTACTTTCTCAATTCAAGGTTAAATGATGTGTTTATCAGGTTCAACCAGTTTCAACCAGTTTCATTTAGTGGAGTAACTGCTATTTTCATTTCATCAGTAGTGGCCGAAATGATGCTCCACACGAGATATAGAGTGATTTTGGAATAAAGTTTTTATTTCATAAGAACAAACTAGTACTTTCTCAATTCAAGGTTAAATGATGTGTTTATCAGGTTCAACCAGTTTCAACCAGTTTCATTTAGTGGAGTAACTGCTATTTTCATTTCATCAGTAGTGGCCGAAATGATGCTCCTCACGGGATATAGAGTGATTTTGGAATAAAGTTTGTATTTCCTTAGAACAAACTAGTACTTTCTCAATTCAAGTTTAAACATGATGGACTTAGCAGTTGCAAGTACTTTCAACCAATTATATTTAGTGGAGTAACTGCTATTTTCATTTCATCAGGAATGGCCGAAATGATGCTCCACACGGGATATAGAGTAATTTTGGAATAAAGTTTGTATTTCCTTAGAACAAACTAGTACTTTCTCAATTCAAGGTTAAATGATGTGTTTATCAGGTTCAAGCAGTTTCAATCAGTTTTATTTAGTGGAGTAACTGCTATTTTCATTTCATCAGGAATGGCCGAAATGATGCTCCACACGGGATATAGAGTAATTTTGGAATAAAGTTTGTATTTCCTTAGAACAAACTAGTACTTTCTCAATTCAAGTTTAAACATGATGGACTTAGCAGTTGCAAGTACTTTCAACCAATTATATTTAGTGGAGTAACTGCTATTTTCATTTCATCAGTAGTGGCCGAAATGATGCTCCACACGGGATATAGAGTGATTTTGGAATAAAGTTTTTATTTCATAAGAACAAACTAGTACTTTCTCAATTCAAGGTTAAATGATGTGTTTATCAGGTTCAAGCAGTTTCAATCAGTTTTATTTAGTGGAGTAACTGCTATTTTCATTTCATCAGGAATGGCCGAAATGATGCTCCACACGGGATACAGAGTAATTTTGGAATAAAGTTTGTATTTCCTTAGAACAAACTAGTACTTTCTCAATTCAAGTTTAAACATGATGGACTTAGCACTTGCAAGTACTTTCAACCAATTATATTTAGTGGAGTAACTGCTATTTTCATTTCATCAGTAGTGGCCGAAATGATGCTCCACACGGGATATAGAGTGATTTTGGAATAAAGTTTTTATTTCATAAGAACAAACTAGTACTTTCTCAATTCAAGTTTAAACATGATGGACTTAGCAGTTGCAAGTACTTTCAACCAATTATATTTAGTGGAGTAACTGCTATTTTCATTTCATCAGTAGTGGCCGAAATGATGCTCCACACGGGATATAGAGTGATTTTGGAATAAAGTTTTTATTTCATAAGAACAAACTAGTACTTTCTCAATTCAAGGTTAAATGATGTGTTTATCAGGTTCAAGCAGTTTCAATCAGTTTTATTTAGTGGAGTAACTGCTATTTTCATTTCATCAGGAATGGCCGAAATGATGCTCCACACGGGATATAGAGTAATTTTGGAATAAAGTTTGTATTTCCTTAGAACAAACTAGTACTTTCTCAATTCAAGTTTAAACATGATGGACTTAGCACTTGCAAGTACTTTCAACCAATTATATTTAGTGGAGTAACTGCTATTTTCATTTCATCAGTAGTGGCCGAAATGATGCTCCACACGGGATATAGAGTGATTTTGGAATAAAGTTTTTATTTCATAAGAACAAACTAGTACTTTCTCAATTCAAGGTTAAATGATGTGTTTATCAGGTTCAACCAGTTTCAACCAGTTTCATTTAGTGGAGTAACTGCTATTTTCATTTCATCAGTAGTGGCCGAAATGATGCTCCTCACGGGATATAGAGTGATTTTGGAATAAAGTTTTTATTTCATTAGAACAAACTAGTACTTTCTCAATTCAAGGTTAAATGATGTGTTTATCAGGTTCAAGCAGTTTCAACCAGTTTCATTTAGTGGAGTAACTGCTATTTTCATTTCATCAGTAGTGGCCGAAATGATGCTCCACACGAGATATAGAGTGATTTTGGAATAAAGTTTTTATTTCATAAGAACAAACTAGTACTTTCTCAATTCAAGGTTAAATGATGTGTTTATCAGGTTCAAGCAGTTTCAAGCAGTTTCATTTAGTGGAGTAACTGCTATTTTCATTTCATCAGTAGTGGCCGAAATGATGCTCCTCACGGGATATAGAGTGATTTTGGAATAAAGTTTTTATTTCATTAGAACAAACTACGTAGTACTTTCTCAATTCAAGGTTAAATGATGTGTTTATCAGGTTCAAGCAGTTTCAATTAGTTTTATTTAGTGGAGTAACTGCTATTTTCATTTCATCAGGAGTGGCCGAAATGATGCTCCACACGGGATATAGAGTAATTTTGGAATAAAGTTTTTATTTCCTTAGAGCAAACTGGTACTTTTCAATTCAAGTTTAAACATGAAGTGTTTATAAGGTTAAAGCAGTTTCAACCTCTTTTATTATGCTGGATTTGACTGTTATGGTCTTTTCATCAGTTGTGGCCGAAAAGATGCTTCAGACGAGATACTGAGTATGTTTTTAGAATAAAGTTTTAATTTCATTAGGACAAACTCGTACTTTCACTATTCAAGTATCTACCCAGATAATTGTACACTAACACAACTATTGCTCACCCAAGGTGCTAAAAACACTGTGTTGCAGTTGCGAGGTTACAATTTGAATAGACTACAGAAGTGAAAGCCACAGGTGCATTAACAACATTTTCGCACTTTTCGAAACACAGCTTTTGCGTGACTCCTACCATGAGTCGTCAGAGACACTGCGTGCTCAGAGCAAAGATACCTCGGGAGCCACATGACCCAGTTGAAGACTGTTGTCGCCGGTCTTCTATGCCTGTCTACACAGGAGAGAAGAAAAGCGAGTTGCTATGACACACATCCATCAGTGCTCTCAGCCGCACCACCACGTGGTCTCGCAGCTCTTTCACTCCTTTTCAGGAGAAGGAACATTGTCATTTTCCAGCACCTGACAGTGCTATCAGCTCCCTCACTCTCTCCACCGGAGAGAACCAGGATGTTCTAGCTCAGATGACTCTGACCATTCCGATATCCCAAGGGTACCTGGTCTTTGGACCAGCCAGCTTGAGTCCCTTGCAGAGGACATAGAGCAGTTCGAACCAAACAACCCGGAGATTCGTGTAGCGGACAACCTGGTGGAGGTTGAACGCTGCCTCTTCAACCTGCCTCATCCTTCGTTCCGAGAGAAGCTTACGCTTCTCTGGAAGATGACATCCAGGAGTGGCCATGTTTACATTAGAGTCCCTCCCATCTGCCATCAGAGACCATTACTCAGCCCTCTGTCATGCACTTAGGGAAGCAGGATCATCTGCACAATGATCCTGCCTCTGCAAACTTTGGTGCATTTACAATCACTCAAAAGGGGGCGGAGACTCCCAGATAGTATTTATAGGTGCCTAAGGGCTGCCTACTTCCAAGGCCACAATGCACCAGGATTGGACAAAGACCAGACTTTTAAGTCCCTCTTCGTTAACAACCTCCACAACAGTGTGTGGATCGATGTCGCCCTTTTCTGCAGGACCAAAAACCCCACCATGAAAGACCTCCGCAAACATGCGCAGATTGTGTGGGAGCTGCACCACCGTTCAGGTGAAAACTATGATGGTGATGCAGGTGTCCTGAGGTCTCAGGTGAGGAGAGGTAAGTCTAAAAACCGAGGCTGAGGTCAGACTCAAAACAACTGGGATGCAGATGTCCCACAGTGGATTAAAACCTGCATCAGAGTGGTGAAGCAGCACCTGAACCCGCCTGGTAAGAAGGGACCTGGCTCCCCCTGACCGCATGACTTGGCCCCTCCCCTCCGCACACAAAGTTCATTTTGGCAGGAGGAGGAGATCCAGGAGGTGAAAGAGGCCCATTTGACATTCTTGGGTAATCTTGGCTATGCCAACCACAGATACACTTCAGTGGTGGTAGGGGTTGTTGACACTCTCTCACTGCTTGGTACTGGGTCAGAAATCCCCCTCATGTGTTCAGACACCTTCGCACGGGTTGCTAGAACCACGCTTGCGCATGCCACTTAAGGAAAGCCACTTCAGGTGGAAGAGTGTAGCATAAACAACCGAGGCTTCACTCAGGACTTGCACCACATCACTCAATGTGTCTGGGTCAACAGCTTTCCAGGACATGTCAGCGACGCATCCCATCCACGTCACTGATCTGGACACAGAAGAACTGCTTATTGGTCAGGACATCCTAAACCGACTCGCTGCCACCAAACGGCGCCTTTGGTCCCAAGTCGTCAGCCCGACTCCCATTGGCTAAGAACTAGGCCACCCAGCTTCTAACAGCAATCGTTCAGCCAACCCACGGGTCCAAAATCTGACACCTGGTCAGATTAAAGTGACCGCATTTCCACCTTTAGAGATGTTAACTGACAGTTCATTCTACAATCTTGAACTAATTCTCATCTCATTGACAATCTGCCTTCGTCCCTCACCAGCGACGACATGCATGACACAACTCTCCTCATTTCCACAACCAAAACCATCACCAGCACTCACCATGTTAACCTTGAACAGGTTCTTCAGGGTACAAAACCGAGCACCGAAGGTGACATGGTTGTGCACGCTCCAATGACTCAACCAGAGAATACAGACATTTCAGGTAAACAGACCATGTCTGTACCAGAAGAACCTTATTCAGGCTTCGAGTCAAAGACCGAGCAACGCTCTGCTGAGGCTCGCACTTTACCACAACAGAAACAAGGAGATGCATTTGTATGAGGAGGTCTCCCGCGATTATCACACGATCTTCGCAAGGGACTCGCACAAAAGGGGGGGGGGGGGAGTCACAGACATCCACCCAGTGCGCGTCCCCACTGACTTCGAGGCACTGCCATCTTCTGAAACCCAGTACATACCCTTTCTAGCTGACGGGGTCAAGCGGTCCTGGTTCACTGGTTTGAAACATCCTGCGCTCGAATCTCACACCTTCCCTGTTATTCAAGATTGTTATATCTAAAGAGAAACATAAATCAATTTAAATAACACTTTTTTTGGCATTAACTATTTCCAGTTTAGCTGGTGGTGGCCCAATGTCATTATTATTTGATAAATAACCAATTTATTCTAATGAATAATTTTTCATAAATAAATTATTTTTGATAAAATGTTGCTCCGTGCTCTTGTTTATCTTCCAACATGTGAGATGTTGTTGATGAATACACAGCACAGTTCCACAGTAACCAATGTGTTTTACACAGCCACTGTTCTTTGTGTCAACATGTAGGTCCAGAACACAACTAAAGACGATGTCTCTAGACATCCAGAAGACTTCCTCAGAAGAGCCTGAATGAAAGTTTTTTGAGACGTCTTTCTTGAACATTATATTGACGTCTTGTCTGGACGTCACTGAAAATACGTTTCAAAAGAAACAGAACACGTCATCAGTCTACCACGGGACATACACAGAGAGTCAGTTTAGTATTACCATTAACATGCATTTAATTGGACTATGGAAAAAAACCAGAGAACCCTGAGGAAACACATGCACACACAAGTTAATTCCACAAACACCTCCAGGTGGATTTAAATCCACGATTTTCTGTCTGTAGCCATTGAGACAATTTGACCATTGTAATTGATAGAGCTGATAAAACCTTTATTTGGTATATAGTTGTAATCTCAATATGAAAGGTTGTAGAAATTAATCATGCCCAAAAACTCCTGCAGGGCCTTAACCGAGGCTGGACGAGGGAAATCTGTCACCGCTTGCACCTTAGAAGGCAATGGAATGGCACCCTGAGTTGAAATACGATGACCCAAAAAGTCAATCACAGGCAGACCAAACTGGCACTTAGCAGGGTTGACAATTAGGCCATGTTCCTCAAGGCCAGACCTGGGCATTTTAAGGCCCGCGGGCCAAATGCGGCCCGTGACCCGATTCTGACCGGCCCGCGAAAGGTTGCTTAGAATTAAGAAAACAAAAGCTTCTTTCGAATTTTAATGTGTGGACTAAAACCATCGGCTCTATAAACTAAAACGGAAATGCTTTTACTTTGAAGCCTGTTTATTTATGTACAGTGTACGTAACCTACGTACGTCGTATACGTAACCCGTAAAACAAGTCAATCAGTGCATGTGATTGTCGCCCCTCAATGATGTACGGGCAGGTCAAGAAAAGAAAGGTGGATGCTGAAGGCCGAAATTTCAAGAAGATTTGGAGCACTAAATATTTGTTTACTGAAGTCGGTGGTAAACCTGTCTGTTTAGTTTGTGGAGAGCACGTTGCCGTGTTTAAGGAGTACAATGTGAGTCGGCATTATGAGACAAAACACGTGGAGAAATACAGACACTTGGTGGAGGCTGAGAGAGCGCGAATATCAGAAGACTTGCTAGCAAAGCTAGCAAAACAACAAGGCTGTTTTAGCAAACTACACACAGCCCGGGATGCAGCGACCAAGACCAGCTTCGTCATAGCCCACAAAATCGCTAAAAACAGCAAGCCGTTCTCGGATTGGCGAGTTTGTGAAAGAGTGCTTGGTGGGCTCTGCCGCGCTAATATGCCCTGAGAATAAAGAAGCATTTGAAAAAGTCCCGCTGTCCAGGCGAACCGTCACCAGAAGGGTGAAAGGAATCGCGGAGAATCTCGAATGTCAGCTCAAAAGTGGAGTTGAAAGTTTTGACTTTTTCTCTTTGGCTTTGGATGAGAGCTGTGGTGTCCGTGACACTGCCCAGTTACTGGTGTTTCTCCGGGGAATAAGGCAGGACTTCAAGATTACGGAGGAGCTGGCAGCATTGAGGTCAATAAAAGGAACGACAATGGGAAGTGATCTGTTCAAGGAGGTCGATGCATGCATTGGTCAAGCTTGGACTGAAATGGGACAAACTGGTAGGCGTCACTACTGATGGTTGTCCGAATATGACAGGAAAACATGTCGGACTTTTGAAACAGATCCAAGATAAAGTGACTGAACTCGGCACAGAGCATCATTTAGTGTTGATACATTGTATTATACATCAGCATGTACTGTGCAGGTCTGTGCTAAAACTTAACCATGTTATTGATGTTGTAACAAAAACGGTTAACTTTATCAGGGCACGAGCATTAAATCACAGGCAGTTTGTTGCACTTTTAGAGGAGCATGAGAATGAACATGGTGACATCATGTACCACACAGCTGTCAGATGGCTCAGTCTGGGCAAAGTGCTCAAAAGATTTTGGGACCTGAAAACAGAGATTCAAGAGTTTTGTGAGATGAAAGGCAAAAACATCCCCGAGCTTTCAGATATGAACTGGATGGCAGATTTTGCATTTGCTGTTGATGTGACGGCACTGATGAATGAACTGAGCACTAAACTGCAAGGCAAGGGCCTTTTCGTTCATGACATGCATAACCTGGTGAAGGCTTTTATGAGAAAGTTGCTGTTTCTTTCAAGTCAACTACAGAACAACACTCTCACTCACATGCAAACCCTTAAATAAGTCAGACCATCAGCTAATCATCTCTGCAGGTACTCATCCATGTTAGGAGATTTGCATGGTGAGTTTTTAAGGCGATTTGATGATTGTAAAAACATTGAGGATGAAATGCACCTGGTTTCCTCTCCCTTTGCCTGCAGAGTAGATGATGCACCCAGTGATGTTCAGCTGGAGCTCATTGACCTGCAGTCTGACACAGTACTGGCAGAGCACTTTAAGTCAGCATCACTGCTGGAGTTCTACTCATCTCTTAAGGAGGAGAACTTTCCAAACATGAGGAGACATGCTCAGAAGATGTTGGTTCTGTTTGGATCTACCTACATATGTGAACAAACATTCTCAGTAATGAAGTTTACCAAATCCAGGTTCAGATCCTCTCTTACTGATGATCATCTGTCAGCTGTGCTTCGCATCTCCACCTCAGACATTCAACCTGACTTTGATGCACTCGTTAAAGGGCAGCAAAGGCTAGATTTCTCTCACTGAACAAGAAAATACCCAAATGTGTGTTCACTATTACTTTTTGTCTGCACAGCTTGGCAGTTTGACAATCATAATGTGACATATCTTGTTAATGATATTTGGCATACAAAGACATTGTGATGTCTTAATAGAAAAAAGTGTTTTTGGTTAATGTAATTCAAAAAAGAGTTACAAATGTTTCATGTTTACAATTGTTTTGAATAACTGCACTGAATAAAAACA
Source organism: Blennius ocellaris (assembly GCF_963422515.1). Classification (NCBI taxonomy): domain Eukaryota; kingdom Metazoa; phylum Chordata; class Actinopteri; order Blenniiformes; family Blenniidae; genus Blennius; species Blennius ocellaris. Next base: position 26,986,756 of record NC_137664.1, read on the forward strand.
TTTTTTGTTAAAATAACCCTCACTTTCTCTTTACCTAATAATAACACAGACACTTACCAGCATGTGTAAACAATGCCATTTACTGCTTTCAATGTAGAAATGAAATTCATATGCAGAATAGAGTTTAAACTTTTGGCAAGGCCCTCCACAATATTTTCTGCTTCTCATTTGGCCCCTTCGGAAAAATAATTGCCCTCCCCTGCTCAAGGCGCTGAAAAACTTGCTTTAGGTGTGAAAAATGCTCCTCAACTGAAGAACTAGCCACCAAGATGTCGTCCAGGTAAACAGAAACGAAAGCGAGGTCGCGCAGCACAGAGTCCATCAACCTCTGAAAAGCCGTGCCTCTACTCTTGCCTGGCCATAATAAAACATAAAAAAATGACAAGAAAGAATAGAAAGTGTCATCTGCTCAGTGTATTGACACATCTTATACACAGCAGACACAAATTGCACTTAACAAGTTTTGAACTATCAAAACTCAGTAACCAATCAGGTGTCTAACATTGATTTTTTTTCTTAGAGAATCAAAACCACAATACAAATAAAGCTTTCAATTTCTATTCAAGAAAATGTGCCCATCTTTTCTAAAACTCTCTCTCTCTCTCTCTCTCTCTCTCTCTCTCTCTCTCTCTCTCTCTCTCTCTCTCTCTCTCTCTCTCTCTCTCTCGACCCATTTCCTCATTAGTTTTAATGTTGTTTTTTTTCCGGAATAAATGTGAATGTTTGATGAGAGGCTGTATCTGGCAGCAGGAATCACTCATTGAGTAAAAAGAAAAAAGTGATGGCACGTGTCGCCCCAATTAATCCCTAAAACACAAGAGCCTCTAAACGTATTGAGAACAGGTAGGAAGCATATTACGAGCTAATAAAACTAGTAAACAGAGTCCATGTGTGTATCAGTGAAAGTGAGCAGGTTTTATGTTTCTATGTTTCTTCAGGTGAGATGTCCAGTTCCTGGACGTTCACAGCACTTTCACGGCTGGGAGACATAGTTTGCATTGTACAGAGAGGTTAAGAGATTTCTCCGACTTTAAAACATAGTGATGAAAGCAACTGTCTGCAGAATCCATGGCAAAGCATGGATTGTCAGCCTGAAAGCGTCGGGAAGTGTCGCAATGCCAGTGCATGGCGCATGTGACAGCTGCATTTCTAGTTTATTCCATCTGATTTCTACTGTAATCCTGCTCAGTAATCCCAGTTTTTATCGAGCATACCTGTAACGAGATTACACATTTTTTTATGTACTGTAACAGATTACAGTTATATGTTTTTTGTATCCTAATTATGTAACACTGTTACATGTATTCCATGACTACCCAACCCTGGTTGCACCTAAACATGTGATACACACTCAGACCTTACTGAGACTTACTAAACTAAAGTTTTCTAGCTGTGCAATGACTTGAAGTAAAGCTCTGGTAAACAAGCTGCATGTAATGATGTTCATGTAGGTACAAACAGCCAGAAGAGTCTTTAGAGCCAGAAGTGGACAGACGAAATCACCTTGTACTGCAGGTGACAGGAGGAGCAGCAAGGTGGGCGAGATACAGGTTCTGGGAGATTCCCACAACACACTGTAGACAAAAGAAAAGTGTTAAATGCACAGGTTCCACAAGTTGAGAGACTCTTAAGATCAACACCAGGAGACACCAGATCACTTTGATTGATTGTGAGGACAACACACACGGAGTGAGGTGGTATTGAAAGGCTAATTGCAGGAGGAAAGGTTTTTTTTTGTAGAATGGGTCTCTTGTATTAAATTCAATGTAATTTGGATCAAATGTCTTTGTTATTTTAAAAGCATGTTTTGTTGTGAGATGTAATTTAATTTAATCACAATAACCAGCCAAAGTATTTTCTATGTTTACTACGTTTAAAACTAAATGATCAACCATTTCAACAGTCATTGGTGGACATTTAATGTATATTTCATCACCTGAAGAGTCCAACTTTGCTTTACATCTTTAACTTATATACAAGTGAAATCACAGCTCTAAGTTCTTGTTACTGAATAGTCCCTAAACGGCTCACCTGTCTCTGGCTGTGAGGCCCTGTCCGGAGGGATGGATGAGCCCGATGAAACGTGGGATCAGCCGTTGGTGGAGATTTCCACTCAACCCTTTGAAGCGCTGCTCCCACGTTCCTCCACTTGGACCATGGTTTAATCGAGGAAAATCGTGTCGATGCTGACTTGTGACTTGTAAACAGTGCGTGCACGAGGAGAACTGGGCTCGTTCATGTCTCTCGCACACGTTTTAGTAGGCGTTCCATCTCGGGAGCAGGTAGAGCTTTGCGTGCATTTTTCAAAAGGTGGAGAGGGCGGTTCTTTCCTAAAATTCGGGAAAATCCTACTGTACTCCTTTAAGATAGAGCTGCTCAGGCTGGTTTAATTGAGAAAAAAATCATGTTATTTTCTTAAGATAGAGCTGCTCAGGCTGGTTTAATCTAGACAAATCGTGTTACTGCCTTTAGATAGAGCTGATCAGGCTGGTTTGATCTAGAAAATCACATTACTGTCTTTAGATAGAGCTGATCAGGCTGGTTTGATTTAGAAAATCACGTTACTGTCTCTAGATGGTGCTGCTCAGGCTGGTTTGATTTAGAAAATCACGTTACTGTCTCTAGATGGAGCTGCTCAGGCTGGTTTAATAAAAAAAAAAAAAAAAAAAAAAAAATCAATCCCGTTACTGTCTTTAGATATAGCATCTCAGACTGGTTTAATCTAGAGAAATCGTGTTACTGACTTTAGGTAGAGATGCTTAGTGTTGGAATTCGTTCCTGTGTTCCCCTGAATTCCTGCTTGTTCGTTTGATCCGGGAGAGGCAGGAACAGAGTTAATTTCTTCAATAGTGAATTTAATAATCACACAAACAAGAGATTACAAAAATACATATATCAGATTACATAATACGAGCTCAGACCGTTCTTCCTTGCAGACCCAAGTGTGCAGGCCAGGTTTACAATGAAGAAGGGCACAACTGCAACACGTGGTTCATATTTATACATTTGCATACACCACCTCAACCTCACATTGGTCGGTTCCTCGTGATGTATGCGTTGCTATAGTGAATTTGCTATTCCTTTGTTCCCAAAACTGCTTCAAACTGGTTCTTCTCAGAGCTTGACGTTCTGTGGGACAAAGTGACCTCTTATCTGTTGATCCAATCTTACCTTGACCATGTTTTTGCAAGTAGAGCACTGAGGAGACATCGCCAACCAACTTGGAATGTCCCTGAACATGGATTTATAGCTGTGTTTTCCCAACTTGGGCAGTGGGAGAAACCCCAGTAGTGTAGAAACACAACTGAATACAATATGTCCAGTTGTCACACAGAAAACAAATGTTCAACCACTATATTCCTTCAATTCCCCTTTCGACCTCTGACCCCAGAGGTCAATAATTAGTGTCAATACAGTATGAGGCACTCTTCGTATAATAGAGGTCATATGTAAGCAAAATCAACAATCATATACTCAAATAGCAACATACAAAACTTTTAAACGGTGGTGACTCCCCCTTGAACTGCAACCTTGTCGTGGTGGGGGAGTTTGAGCACCCGAATGACCCTCGGAGCTATGTTGTCGGGGGACTTGCCCCTCCTGTGGGCCCACCACCTACAGAGGCTGCCGTAGGGGTTGGGTGCATTGTGGATTGGGGGGCAGTCGACGGCAGAGGCCTCGACGACCTGATCCCCGGCCACAGAATCTCCCAATGGACATGGAATGTGACCTCGCTGGGGGGGGAAGGAGCCCGAGCTTGTGAGGGAGGCTGAGAGATACCGTCTAGATATAGTCGGGCTCGCCTCCACTTACAGCTTGGACTCCGGAACCCAGCTCCTCGACGGGGGCTGGATACTCCACTGCTCTGGAGTTGCCCTCTCTCTCTGGAGTTGCCCTGTCTCTCGGCTGGCCTGGGAACGCCTTGGGGTGCCACCGGAAGAGCTGGAGGAAGTGTCTGGGGTGAGGGAAGTCTGAGCAGAGTTGCCTCCGCAACGCGGCCCCGGATAAGCGGCAGAAAATGGATGGATGGATGGATGGACTTGGCACGTCACATGAACAGAGAGGAGCGCTATTTCACCTCCTCCATGGCTGCCGTCTACTTCTCTGTGTTCTTCTTACTTTGGTGTACAGGGATTATTCCGCCCTTTGACGTGTGGAGCTGTCTCCTGGATCAGCCGATCCAGGGGCAACTTGCTTCAGATGGATGGAGGTCTCCTGAAGAGTGCGATGTGGTTCTCCCGCCAGAGTACACTGCGACAGATGGCACCGCATTGTTCCTCTTTTATCCAGGGTTCGACTAACGGCCAGACCCTCCTCTCCAGTACCCTGGAATAGACTTTCCTGGGGAGCCTTTGTCACTCAGCCGAACAGCGTGAGACGTCCTCTCGACGACCTTGAATCGACCCGTTCACCTGGGCTCGGACCACTTCCTCTTTATCACGCTGAGAAGTACCCAGGGGCTGGTGTTGAGGATCTCAGCCGAGTCCCCCCTGGCTGCCGGTCCCAGCAACATGTGCAGAGAAACGAGATTCCAGACATCTCAAAACTGCATTGTCACATCTCTCACCTGAACATAGATTTTTCTCTTGTATAGATTTGGCTAATGCTTTTTTCTGTCTGCCACTGGCGGATCAGGTGAAACCACTGCATCCAGGTCCGACTTATTGCCGCCAATGCAAACCAAACTCCTGTTCCGGGAATACAAAGACCGAACAGCGCTTAACAAAGGGCCCCGGACTCCATGCTCCCGGAGCACCCCCCCACAGGATGTCTCAGGGGACGCGGTCGAACGCCTTCTCAAGATCCAGAAAACACATGTGGACTGGTTGGGCAAACTCCCATGAACCCTCAAGCAGCTGGTGGAGGGTATAGAGCTGGTCCAGTGTTCCACGACCAGAATGAAAACCGCATTATTCCTCTTGGATCCAAGGTTTGACTAACGGCCGGACCCTCCACTCCAGTACACTGGAATAGACTTTCCTGGGGAGGCTGAGGAGTGTGATCCCTCTGTAGTTGGAACACACCCTCCGATCCCCATCCTTGAAGAGAGGGACCACGACCCCATTCTGCCTGTCCAGAGGTACCGTCCCCGCGTCACGCGATGTTGCAGGGATGAAGGGCCCCGGACTCCATGCTCCTGGAGCATGGAGTCAGTTTGCCAGAATTTCTTCGGGGCAGACCGAAAGTCCTCTTCCATGGCCTCTCCAAACTCCTCCCAGACCCGAGTTATTGCCTCCACCACAGCCATGAACTATGGGTCATGACCGAAAGAACGAGATCCCGGATACAAGCGGTTGAAGTGAGCTTCCTGCGTAGGGTGGCTGAGCGCACCCTTAGAGATAGGATGAGAAGCTTGAGAGTTGGTTTTTAGAATAAAGTTTGTATTTTACTAGACCATAGTCGTACTTTCACTATTCAAGTTTAAACATGAAGTGTTTATCAGGTTTAAGCAGTTTCATAATGCTGGATTTGACTGCTTATGGTCTTCTCATCAGTTGTGGCCGAAAAAATGCTTCAGACGAGATACTGAGTGTGTTTTTAGAATAAAGTTTGTATTTCACGAAACATACTAAACTCTCACTATTCAACTTTTAAATGATGTGTTTATCAGGTTCAAGCAGTTTCAACCAGTTTTATTTAGTGGAGTAACTGCTATTTTCATTTCACCAGGACTGGCCGAAATGATGCTCCTCACGGGATATAGATTGATTTTGGAATAAAGTTTTTATTTCATTAGAACAAACTAGTAGTTTCTCAATTCAAGTTTAAATTATGTGTTTATCAGGTTCAAGCAGTTTCAACCAGTTGTATTGGTGGAGTAACTGCTATTTTCATTTCATCAGTAGTGGCCGAAATGATGCTCCACACGAGATATAGAGTGATTTTGGAATAAAGTTTTTATTTCATTGGAACAAACTAGTACTTTCTCAATTCAAGGTTAAGTGATGTGTTTATCAGGTTCAAGCAGTTTCAATCAGTTTTATTTAGTGGAGTAACTGCTATTTTCATTTCATCAGGAGTGGCCGAAAGGATGCTCCACACGGGATATAGAGTAATTTTTGAATAAAGTTTGTATTTCCTTAGAACAAACTAGTACTTTCTCAATTCAAGTTTAAACATGATGGACTTAGCAGTTGCAAGTACTTTCAACCAATTATATTTAGTGGAGTAACTGCTATTTTCATTTCATTAGGAGTGGCCGAAATGATGCTCCACACGGGATATAGAGTGATTTTGGAATAAAGTTTTTATTTCATAAGAACAAACTAGTACTTTCTCAATTCAAGGTTAAATGATGTGTTTATCAGGTTCAAGCAGTTTCAACCAGTTTTATTTAGTGGAGTAACTGCTATTTTCATTTCATCAGGAGTGGCCGAAATGATGCTCCTCACGGGATATAGAGTGATTTTGGAATAAAGTTTTTATTTCATTAGAACAAACTAGTACTTTCTCAATTCAAGGTTAAATGATGTGTTTATCAGGTTCAAGCAGTTTCAACCAGTTTTATTTAGTGGAGTAACTGCTATTTTCATTTCATCAGGAGTGGCCGAAATGATGCTCCTCACGGGATATAGAGTGATTTTGGAATAAAGTTTTTATTTCATTAGAACAAACTAGTACTTTCTCAATTCAAGTTTAAACATGATGGACTTAGCAGTTGCAAGTACTTTCAACCAATTATATTGAGTGGAGTAACTGCTATTTTCATTTCATCAGTAGTGGCCGAAATGATGCTCCTCACGGGATATAGAGTGATTTTGGAATAAAGTTTTTATTTCATAAGAACAAACTAGTACTTTCTCAATTCAAGGTTAAATGATGTGTTTATCAGGTTCAAGCAGTTTCAACCAGTTTTATTTAGTGGAGTAACTGCTATTTTCATTTCATCAGGAGTGGCCGAAATGATGCTCCTCACGGGATATAGAGTGATTTTGGAATAAAGTTTTTATTTCATTAGAACAAACTAGTACTTTCTCAATTCAAGGTTAAACATGATGGACTTAGCAGTTGCAAGTACTTTCAACCAATTATATTGAGTGGAGTAACTGCTATTTTCATTTCATCAGTAGTGGCCGAAATGATGCTCCTCACGGGATATAGAGTGATTTTGGAATAAAGTTTTTATTTCATAAGAACAAACTAGTACTTTCTCAATTCAAGGTTAAATGATGTGTTTATCAGGTTCAAGCAGTTTCAACCAGTTTTATTTAGTGGAGTAACTGCTATTTTCATTTCATCAGTAGTGGCCGAAATGATGCTCCTCACGGGATACAGAGTGATTTTGGAATAAAGTTTTTATTTCATAAGAACAAACTAGTACTTTCTCAATTCAAGGTTAAATGATGTGTTTATCAGGTTCAAGCAGTTTCAACCAGTTTTATTTAGTGGAGTAACTGCTATTTTCATTTCATCAGGAGTGGCCGAAATGATGCTCCTCACGGGATATAGAGTGATTTTGGAATAAAGTTTTTATTTCATTAGAACAAACTAGTACTTTCTCAATTCAAGTTTAAACATGATGGACTTAGCAGTTGCAAGTACTTTCAACCAATTATATTGAGTGGAGTAACTGCTATTTTCATTTCATCAGTAGTGGCCGAAATGATGCTCCACACGGGATATAGAGTAATTTTGGAAGAAAGTTTTTATTTCATTAGAACAAACTAGTACTTTCTCAATTCAAGGTTAAACATGATGGACATAGCAGTTGCAAGCACTTTCAAACAATTATATTTAGTGGAGTAACTGCTATTTTCATTTCATCAGGAGTGGCCGAAATTATGCTCCACACGGGATATAGAGTAATTTTGGAAGAAAGTTTTTATTTCCTTAGAACAAACTAGTACTTTCTCAATTCAAGTTTAAACATGATGGACTTAGCAGTTGCAAGTACTTTCAACCAATTATATTTAGTGGAGTAACTGCTATTTTCATTTCATTCGGAGTGGCCGAAATGATGCTCCACACGGGATATAGAGTAATTTTGGAAGAAAGTTTTTATTTCATTAGAACAAACTAGTACTTTAACTATTCAAGTTTTAAATGATTTGTTTATCAGGTTCAAGCAGTTTCAACCAGTTTTATTTGGTGGAGTAACTGCTATTTTCATTTCATCAGTAGTTTCCGAAATGATGCTCCACACGGGATATAGAGTGATTTTGGAATAAAGTTTGTATTTCCTTAGAACAAACTAGTACTTTCTCAATTCAAGGTTAAATGATGTGTTTATCAGGTTCAAGCAGTTTCAATCAGTTTTATTTAGTGGAGTAACTGCTATTTTCATTTCATCAGGAGTGGCCGAAATGATGCTCCTCACGGGATATAGAGTGATTTTGGAATAAAGTTTTTATTTCATTAGAACAAACTAGTACTTTCTCAATTCAAGGTTAAATGATGTGTTTATCAGGTTCAAGCAGTTTCAATCAGTTTTATTTAGTGGAGTAACTGCTATTTTCATTTCATCAGTAGTGGCCGAAATGATGCTCCACACGGGATATAGAGTGATTTTTGAATAAAGTTTGTATTTCCTTAGAACAAACTAGTACTTTCTCAATTCAAGTTTAAACATGATGGACTTAGCAGTTGCAAGTACTTTCAACCAATTATATTTAGTGGAGTAACTGCTATTTTCATTTCATCAGTAGTGGCCGAAATGATGCTCCTCACGGGATATAGAGTGATTTTGGAATAAAGTTTTTATTTCATAAGAACAAACTAGTACTTTCTCAATTCAAGGTTAAATGATGTGTTTATCAGGTTCAAGCAGTTTCAACCAGTTTTATTTAGTGGAGTAACTGCTATTTTCATTTCATCAGGAGTGGCCGAAATGATGCTCCTCACGGGATATAGAGTGATTTTGGAATAAAGTTTTTATTTCATTAGAACAAACTAGTACTTTCTCAATTCAAGTTTAAACATGATGGACTTAGCAGTTGCAAGTACTTTCAACCAATTATATTTAGTGGAGTAACTGCTATTTTCATTTCATTCGGAGTGGCCGAAATGATGCTCCACACGGGATATAGAGTAATTTTGGAAGAAAGTTTTTATTTCATTAGAACAAACTAGTACTTTAACTATTCAAGTTTTAAATGATTTGTTTATCAGGTTCAAGCAGTTTCAACCAGTTTTATTTGGTGGAGTAACTGCTATTTTCATTTCATCAGTAGTGGCCGAAATGATGCTCCTCACGGGATATAGAGTGATTTTGGAATAAAGTTTTTATTTCAGTAGAACAAACTAGTACTTTCTCAATTCAAGGTTAAATGATGTGTTTATCAGGTTCAAGCAGTTTCAATCAGTTTTATTTAGTGGAGTAACTGCTATTTTCATTTCATCAGTAGTGGCCGAAATGATGCTCCACACGGGATATAGAGTGATTTTTGAATAAAGTTTGTATTTCCTTAGAACAAACTAGTACTTTCTCAATTCAAGTTTAAACATGATGGACTTAGCAGTTGCAAGTACTTTCAACCAATTATATTTAGTGGAGTAACTGCTATTTTCATTTCATCAGTAGTGGCCGAAATGATGCTCCTCACGGGATATAGATTGATTTTGGAATAAAGTTTTTATTTCATTAGAACAAACTAGTACTTTCTCAATTCAAGGTTAAACATGATGGACATAGCAGTTGCAAGCACTTTCAAACAATTATATTTAGTGGAGTAACTGCTATTTTCATTTCATTAGGAGTGGCCGAAATGATGCTCCACACGGGATATAGAGTAATTTTGGAAGAAAGTTTTTATTTCATTAGAACAAACTAGTACTTTAACTATTCAAGTTTTAAATGATTTGTTTATCAGGTTCAAGCAGTTTCAACCAGTTTTATTTGGTGGAGTAACTGCTATTTTCATTTCATCAGTAGTGGCCGAAATGATGCTCCTCACGGGATATAGAGTGATTTTGGAATAAAGTTTTTATTTCATTAGAACAAACTAGTACTTTCTCAATTCAAGGTTAAACATGATGGACATAGCAGTTGCAAGCACTTTCAAACAATTATATTTAGTGGAGTAACTGCTATTTTCATTTCATCAGGAGTGGCCGAAATGATGCTCCACACGGGATATAGAGTAATTTTGGAAGAAAGTTTTTATTTCCTTAGAACAAACTAGTACTTTCTCAATTCAAGTTTAAACATGATGGACTTAGCAGTTGCAAGTACTTTCAACCAATTATATTTAGTGGAGTAACTGCTATTTTCATTTCATTAGGAGTGGCCGAAATGATGCTCCACACGGGATATAGAGTAATTTTGGAAGAAAGTTTTTATTTCATTAGAACAAACTAGTACTTTAACTATTCAAGTTTTAAATGATTTGTTTATCAGGTTCAAGCAGTTTCAACCAGTTTTATTTAGTGGAGTAACTGCTATTTTCATTTCATCAGGAGTGGCCGAAATGATGCTCCACACGGGATATAGAGTAATTTTGGAATAAAGTTTGTATTTCCTTAGAACAAACTAGTACTTTAACTATTCAAGTTTTAAATGATTTGTTTATCAGGTTCAAGCAGTTTCAATCAGTTTTATTTAGTGGAGTAACTGCTATTTTCATTTCATCAGTAGTGGCCGAAATGATGCTCCACACGGGATATAGAGTGATTTTTGAATAAAGTTTGTATTTCCTTAGAACAAACTAGTACTTTCTCAATTCAAGTTTAAACATGATGGACTTAGCAGTTGCAAGTACTTTCAACCAATTATATTTAGTGGAGTAACTGCTATTTTCATTTCATTCGGAGTGGCCGAAATGATGCTCCACACGGGATATAGAGTAATTTTGGAAGAAAGTTTTTATTTCATTAGAACAAACTAGTACTTTAACTATTCAAGTTTTAAATGATTTGTTTATCAGGTTCAAGCAGTTTCAACCAGTTTTATTTGGTGGAGTAACTGCTATTTTCATTTCATCAGTAGTGGCCGAAATGATGCTCCACACGGTATATAGAGTGATTTTGGAATAAAGTTTTTATTTCATTAGAACAAACTAGTACTTTCTCAATTCAAGGTTAAATGATGTGTTTATCAGGTTCAAGCAGTTTCAATCAGTTTTATTTAGTGGAGTAACTGCTATTTTCATTTCATCAGTAGTGGCCGAAATGATGCTCCTCACGGGATATAGAGTGATTTTGGAATAAAGTTTTTATTTCATTAGAACAAACTAGTACTTTAACTATTCAAGTTTTAAATGATTTGTTTATCAGGTTCAAGCAGTTTCAACCAGTTTTATTTAGTGGAGTAACTGCTATTTTCATTTCATCAGGAGTGGCCGAAATGATGCTCCACACGGGATATAGAGTAATTTTGGAATAAAGTTTGTATTTCCTTAGAACAAACTAGTACTTTCTCAATTCAAGTTTAAACATGATGGACTTAGCAGTTGCAAGTACTTTCAACCAATTATATTTAGTGGAGTAACTGCTATTTTCATTTCATTATGAGTGGCCGAAATGATGCTCCACACGGGATATAGAGTAATTTTGGAATAAAGTTTTTATTTCATTAGAATAAACTTGTAGTTTCTCAATTCAAGTTTAAACATGATGGACGTAGCAGTTGCAAGTACTTTCAACCAATTATATTTAGTGGAGTAACTGCTATTTTCATTTCATTAGGAGTGGCCGAAATGATGCTCCTCACGGGATATAGAGTGATTTTGGAATAAAGTTTTTATTTCATTAGAACAAACTAGTACTTTAACTATTCAAGTTTTAAATGATTTGTTTATCAGGTTCAAGCAGTTTCAACCAGTTTTATTTGGTGGAGTAACTGCTATTTTCATTTCATCAGTAGTGGCCGAAATGATGCTCCTCACGGGATATAGAGTGATTTTGGAATAAAGTTTTTATTTCATTAGAACAAACTAGTACTTTCTCAATTCAAGTTTAAACATGATGGACTTAGCAGTTGCAAGTACTTTCAACCAATTATATTGAGTGGAGTAACTGCTATTTTCATTTCATCAGTAGTGGCCGAAATGATGCTCCTCACGGGATATAGAGTGATTTTGGAATAAAGTTTTTATTTCATTAGAACAAACTAGTACTTTCTCAATTCAAGGTTAAACATGATGGACATAGCAGTTGCAAGCACTTTCAAACAATTATATTTAGTGGAGTAACTGCTATTTTCATTTCATCAGGAGTGGCCGAAATGATGCTCCACACGGGATATAGAGTAATTTTGGAAGAAAGTTTTTATTTCCTTAGAACAAACTAGTACTTTCTCAATTCAAGTTTAAACATGATGGACTTAGCAGTTGCAAGTACTTTCAACCAATTATATTTAGTGGAGTAACTGCTATTTTCATTTCATTAGGAGTGGCCGAAATGATGCTCCACACGGGATATAGAGTAATTTTGGAAGAAAGTTTTTATTTCATTAGAACAAACTAGTACTTTAACTATTCAAGTTTTAAATGATTTGTTTATCAGGTTCAAGCAGTTTCAATCAGTTTTATTTAGTGGAGTAACTGCTATTTTCATTTCATCAGTAGTGGCCGAAATGATGCTCCACACGGGATATAGAGTGATTTTTGAATAAAGTTTGTATTTCCTTAGAACAAACTAGTACTTTCTCAATTCAAGTTTAAACATGATGGACTTAGCAGTTGCAAGTACTTTCAACCAATTATATTTAGTGGAGTAACTGCTATTTTCATTTCATCAGTAGTGGCCGAAATGATGCTCCTCACGGGATATAGATTGATTTTGGAATAAAGTTTTTATTTCATTAGAACAAACTAGTACTTTCTCAATTCAAGGTTAAACATGATGGACATAGCAGTTGCAAGCACTTTCAAACAATTATATTTAGTGGAGTAACTGCTATTTTCATTTCATTAGGAGTGGCCGAAATGATGCTCCACACGGGATATAGAGTAATTTTGGAAGAAAGTTTTTATTTCATTAGAACAAACTAGTACTTTCTCAGTTCAAGTTTAAATGATGTGTTTATCAGGTTCAACCAGTTTCAACCAGTTTTATTTAGTGGAGTAACTGCTATTTTTATTTCATCAGGAGTGGCCGAAATGATGCTCCACACGGGATATAGAGTATCCCGATGGATATCAGTGCTCTCAGCCGCACCACCACGTGGTCTCCCAGCTCTTTCACTCCTTTTCAGGAGAAGGAACATTGTCATTTTCCAGCACCTGACAGTGCTATCAGCTCCCTCACTCTCTCCACCGGAGAGAACCAGGATGTTCTAGCTCAGATGACTCTGACCATTCCGATATCCCAAGGGTACCTGGTCTTTGGACCAGCCAGCTTGAGTCCCTTGCAGAGGACATAGAGCAGTTCGAACCAAACAACCCGGAGATTCGTGTAGCGGACAACCTGGTGGAGGTTGAACGCTGCCTCTTCAACCTGCCTCATCCTTCGTTCCGAGAGAAGCTTACGCTTCTCTGGAAGATGACATCCAGGAGTGTCCATGTTTACATAGAGTCCCTCCCATCTGCCATCAGAGACCATTACTCAGCCCTCTGTCATGCACTTAGGGAAGCAGGATCATCTGCACAATGATCCTGCCTCTGCAAACTTTGGTGCATTTACAATCACTCAAAAGGGGGCGGAGACTCCCAGATAGTATTTATAGGTGCCTAAGGGCTGCCTACTTCCAAGGCCACAATGCACCAGGATTGGACAAAGACCAGACTTTTAAGTCCCTCTTCGTTAACAACCTCCACAACAGTGTGTGGATCGATGTCGCCCTTTTCTGCAGGACCAAAAACCCCACCATGAAAGACCTCCGCAAACATGCACAGATGGTGTGGGAGCTGCACCACCGTTCAGGTGAAAACTATGATGGTGATGCAGGTGTCCTGAGGTCTCAGGTGAGGAGAGGTAAGTCTAAAAACCGAGGCTGAGGTTAGACTCAAAACAACTGGGATGCAGATGTCCCACAGTGGATTAAAACCTGCATCAGAGTGGTGAAGCAGCACCTGAACCCGCCTGGTAAGAAGGGACCTGGCTCCCCCTGACTGCATGACTTGGCCCCTCCCCTCCGCACACAAAGTTCATTTTGGCAGGAGGAGGAGATCCAGGAGGTGAAAGAGGCACATTTGACATTCTTGGGTAATCTTGGCTATGCCAACCACAGATACACTTCAGTGGTGGTAGGGGTTGTTGACACTCTCTCACTGCTTAGTACTGGGTCAGAAATCCCCCTCATGTGCTCAGACACCTTCGCACGGGTTGCTAGAACCACGCTTGCGCATGCCACTTAAGGAAAGCCACTTGAGGTGGAAGAGTGTAGCATAAACAACCGAGGCTTCACTCAGGACTTGCACCACATCACTCAATGTGTCTGGGTCAACAGCTTTCCAGGACATGTCAGCGACGCATCCCATCCACGTCACTGATCTGGACACAGAAGAACTGCTTATTGGTCAGGACATCCTAAACCGACTCGCTGCCACCAAACGGCGCCTTTGGTCCCAAGTCGTCAGCCCGACTCCCATTGGCTAAGAACTAGGCCACCCAGCTTCTAACAGCAATCGTTCAGCCAACCCACGGGTCCAAAATCTGACACCTGGTCAGATTAAAGTGACCGCATTTCCACCTTTAGAGATGTTAACTGACAGTTCATTCCACAATCTTGAACTAATTCTCATCTCATTGACAATCTGCCTTCGTCCCTCACCAGCGACGACACGCATGACACAACTCTCCTCATTTCCACAACCAAAACCATCACCAGCGCTCACCATGTTAACCTTGAACAGGTTCTTCAGGGTACAAAACCGAGCACCGAAGGTGACATGGTTGTGCACGCTCCAATGACTCAACCAGAGAATACAGACATTTCAGGTAAACAGACCATGTCTGTACCAGAAGAACCTTATTCAGGCTTCGAGTCAAAGACCGAGCAACGCTCTGCTGAGGCTCGCACTTTACCACAACAGAAACAAGGAGATGCATTTGTATGAGGAGGTCTCCCGCGATTATCACACGATCTTCGCAAGGGACTCGCACAAAAGGGGGGGGGGGAGTCACAGACATCCACCCAGTCCCCACTGACTTCGAGGCACTGCCATCTTCTGAAACCCAGTACATACCCTTTCTAGCTGACGGGGTCAAGCGGTCCTGGTTCACTGGTTTGAAACAGCCTGCGCTCGAATCTCACACCTTCCCTGTTATTCAAGATTGTTATATCTAAAGAGAAACATTAATCAATTTAAATAACACTTTTTTTGGCATTAACTATTTCCAGTTTAGCT
Organism: Blennius ocellaris; assembly: GCF_963422515.1. NCBI lineage: Eukaryota > Metazoa > Chordata > Actinopteri > Blenniiformes > Blenniidae > Blennius > Blennius ocellaris. The sequence continues at coordinate 27,001,983 of NC_137664.1, forward strand.
GGTGGTGGCCCAATGTCATTATTATTTGATAAATAACCAATTTATTCTAATGAATAATTTTTCATAAATAAATTATTTTTGATAAAATGTTGCTCCGTGCTCTTGTTTATCTTCCAACATGTGAGATGTTGTTGATGAATACACAGCACAGTTCCACAGTAACCAATGTGTTTTACACAGCCACTGTTCTTTGTGTCAACATGTAGGTCCAGAACACAACTAAAGACGATGTCTCTAGACATCCAGAAGACTTCCTCAGAAGAGCCTGAATGAAAGTTTTTTGAGACGTCTTTCTTGAACATTATATTGACGTCTTGTCTGGACGTCACTGAAAATACGTTTCAAAAGAAACAGAACACGTCATCAGTCTACCACGGGACATACACAGAGAGTCAGTTTAGTATTACCATTAACATGCATTTAATTGGACTATGGAAGAAAACCAGAGAACCCTGAGGAAACACATGCACACACAAGTTAATTCCACAAACACCTCCAGGTGGATTTAAATCCACGATTTTCTGTCTGTAGCCATTGAGACAATTTGACCATTGTAATTGATAGAGCTGATAAAACCTTTATTTGGTATATAGTTGTAATCTCAATATGAAAGGTTGTAGAAATTAATCATGCCCAAAAACTCCTGCAGGGCCTTAACCGAGGCTGGACGAGGGAAATCTGTCACCGCTTGCACCTTAGAAGGCAATGGAATGGCACCCTGAGTTGAAATACGATGACCCAAAAAGTCAATCACAGGCAGACCAAACTGGCACTTAGCAGGGTTGACAATTAGGCCATGTTCCTCAAGGCCAGACCTGGGCATTTTAAGGCCCGCGGGCCAAATGCGGCCCGTGACCCGATTCTGACCGGCCCGCGAAAGGTTGCTTAGAATTAAGAAAACAAAAGCTTCTTTCGAATTTTAATGTGTGGACTAAAACCATCGGCTCTATAAACTAAAACGGAAATGCTTTTACTTTGAAGCCTGTTTATTTATGTACAGTGTACGTAACCTACGTACGTCGTATACGTAACCCGTAAAACAAGTCAATCAGTGCATGCAAGAGATGTCGGTGGAGAATCAAAAATGGCGGTGTTGCGGGCGCCGCCATACTTATTTACCGGTCGCCGCCATTTTGAAAATATGCGTACCGGAAGTGACGTTTACTGTAGCGACATACAGGAAGTGACGTATCAGACCCCGCGGAACGTCGGGAATTACGTTTTCGGAGGCCCACCCACCGGAAGTGACGTTGGAGGACCCACTCGCCGGAAAAAAACTGTGCGCCGCGCTTCAAACGCACATTTGTTCCCATTGCATTGTTTTCTTCACACGTGTACTCGAAGCTCAACAGAGTAAAGGATTGTCTTCTGCTAAGGTAAATAATTGCATTTTTTTCTATGTGTAAAGTATCAGCCTGCACTAATAAGAACGAAATAGTAGGTGGAGTTATACCAGTATTTAGAGACTATGTTTATACTCGCACTGGAAGACCGGAGCCAGATCAGCTTCACAACCTTCCATGAGGGAACAGATATGTTCATCTCTCCCCAACTGTGTCAGTCTGTCCACATATCTGCTGCTTTATTTCTCCGTCCAGACAACTCACAGTTTACTGTGTGCCTTCACTTATCACTCCTGCTAACTGCAGTTTCATCACAACATTTAGTTGCGTTTACGTCCTAAATGGCTGAATTTTGTCACGTGGGTGAAAAGCCTCAAAACGGTGTGCATCAGCCTGCACTAATAAGTAGGACATGGTTGATAGGTGTCATTATATCAGTATTAGTGAGAGGAAGAGTCGTTGTATAGTTATGTTGGGAGCAATTCAAGTAAGATCAGCTCAAAGTTTATGTTGCTCTTTTTTTATCTTTGTTCCATGTGTTGGTTTATTTAGACCCGTACTGGTATTTTTTATCATACTGCATTACTGGATTTTTACAACCTGACTGGGATTTCTGTGTTATTATCAGAGCATCCAAATTAGAGAAAGTTTAATGGTTGTGAGGGAGATTGAATATCTTATATATAACATACTGCAATGAATCACTTGGATGCTTGTCAGTTTGCAATCATCAATGAGAGATCAGTACATTTGAACAAATACTAATGATTCTGATTTCAATATTTTTTCAGACGCAGTGTTCAATCAGAATGTCACGTCATCGTAGCAGCGAATGCGTGGGCATGGAGCATTCATATGCACACCCAACAATGCACACAGCATCTGTGCTGACCACGGATCCAGAGACCGTAAAGGAATTGAGTGTCGCATGTCTGCATGCAGAACACTCCTATGACTCATCAATCAAGTTTGAGATTTTTTATGTAACATAAGCTCAGTTTGTTTATTTTTATTCGTCTGTATTGCAACAGATCTTCGAGATGCTGAAAGAGATGGAGGAGGTCATGGAAATCAAGAAGGGGGACCTGAGACTCATCGATTACATTTTTGATGTTATGCTTCCAGAATTAAGATGATCAATCAATGGAGGACATCATAGAAGTAGTGGTCAATATTTTGTGTCTTTTGAAACCTATCTGCATGCACCTTGTCCATCTTTTTCAGATCATCATCAACATCCTGATGGCTGAAGGTCACACAAGGCTTCAAGCACAGGTCATCATAGCCAGTGGGAGAAAGTTCTAGCAAGCTCCTGTCGTCTGTGCTCTCATCCTCCCTGCCGGATGTCTATCAATATAGTGGTTTGAAGTCTCCTGTCCCAATTTTCAGAGTGTATCTTTTATCTATCTGTCTGTCCTCTCCTCTATCCTCTCACCCCAACCGGCCAGCAGAATGCCTCCACCTCTGAGTCTGGTTTCTGCAAAGATTTCTTCCTGTTAGAGGGACTTTTTCCCTTTCCACAGTCGCTCACGCTTGCTCATGTGGATTTGTTTGGTTTTGTCTTTAAAAGTGCTTTTAATATATAATAAAGAACAATGACGTGATTCATGGATGGTTTTATTCTTTTAAAGTTGTCAGAGGTACTTTTTGAAGGTTTGTCATGGACATTTACTCTGAAGTAACTACAGGTACTCTCCATTTTTGTAGTTAGTTTTGCTTAATGCACCACACATTGTCACTGCATGAATGAAGAAGGCAGATCAGTTTAGTAGCTGAACTCTACAGATGTGGTTCCAGCTGCAGTGTCTTGTTGAAATAGGTTCAGAGAGATATTGAATATGGAATATGATGGGGGGGGGGATTCTCCCTCTTCAATCCACTTGGCTCTGGACCTTATAAACACTCTGAGCTCTATTCACATAATATCTACCTGGATGTTTCTCCAGTGTTCTTGTGCTTCTTCAAACTGAACATAATCCATGAAACCGTGACGTAACTGAAGCAGTGACATCAGTTGTCCTTTTAAATATGGCGGCGACCACAAACACGCATGGCGGCGACCAAAAACAAGTATGTCGGTGCCCATAAGCCACCATTGTGATACCGCACTGGCGAGGTTTGCGTTTTGAGAGTAGTATGGCGCTGACCGTGAGTAATAATGGCGGCGTCCACAAACAAGCATGTCAGCGGCCGTACACCGCCATTTTTATACCGCACTGGCGAGGTTTCAAGTCTGGAGGAGCACGGTTGCATTGCGGATCATGTTCTCTTGCCTCCCACCGACAGTGACGCTGTAATTGTGCGTCGGAACAAAACATATTGCATGTAGTACTGCCTCCCACCAACAGTGGCGCTGGGGTGGTGATTCGGATCAAAATGGCCGAACAAGATGGCGGCTGTGGATTCCCCACCGACGGCTTCTCAGTGCATGTGATTGTCGCCCCTCAATGATGTACGGGCACGTCAAGAAAAGAAAGGTGGATGCTGAAGGCCGAAATTTCAAGAAGATTTGGAGCACTAAATATTTGTTTACTGAAGTCGGTGGTAAACCCGTCTGTTTAGTTTGTGGAGAGCACGTCGCCATGTTTAAGGAGTACAATGTGAGTCGGCATTATGAGACAAAACACGCGGAGAAATACAGACACTTGGGGGAGGCTGAGAGAGCGCGAATATCAGAAGACTTGCTAGCAAAGCTAGCAAAACAACAAGGCTGTTTTAGCAAACTACACACAGCCCGGGATGCAGCGACCAAGACCAGCTTCGTCATATCCCACAAAATCGCTAAAAACAGCAAGCCGTTCTCGGATTGGCGAGTTTGTGAAAGAGTGCTTGGTGGACTCTGCCGCGCTAATATGCCCTGAGAATAAAGAAGCATTTGAAAAAGTCCCGCTGTCCAGGCGAACCGTCACCAGAAGGGTGGAAGGAATCGCGGAGAATCTCGAATGTCAGCTCAAAAGTGGAGTTGAAAGTTTTGACTTTTTCTCTTTGGCTTTGGATGAGAGCTGTGATGTCCGTGACACTGCCCAGTTACTGGTGTTTCTCCGGGGAATAAGGCAGGACTTCAAGATTACGGAGGAGCTGGCAGCATTGAGGTCAATAAAAGGAACGACAACGGGAAGCGATCTGTTCAAGGAGGTCGATGCATGCATGGTCAAGCTTGGACTGAAATGGGACAAACTGGTAGGCGTCACTACTGATGGTTGTCCGAATATGACAGGAAAACATGTCGGACTTTTGAAACAGATCCAAGATAAAGTGACTGAACTCGGCACAGAGCATCATTTAGCGTTGATACATTGTATTATACATCAGAATGTACTGTGCAGGTCTGTGCTAAAACTTAACCATGTTATTGATGTTGTAACAAAAACGGTTAACTTTATCAGGGCACGAGCATTAAATCACAGGCAGTTTGTTGCACTTTTAGAGGAGCATGAGAATGAACATGGTGACATCATGTACCACACAGCTGTCAGATGGCTCAGTCTGGGCAAAGTGCTCAAAAGATGTTGGGACCTGAAAACAGAGATCCAAGAGTTTTGTGAGATGAAAGGCAAAAACATCCCCGAGCTTTCAGATATGAACTGGATGGCAGATTTTGCATTTGCTGTTGATGTGATGGCACTGATGAATGAACTGAGCACTAAACTGCAAGGCAAGGGCCTTTTCGTTCATGACATGCATAACCTGGTGAAGGCTTTTATGAGAAAGTTGCTGTTTCTTTCAAGTCAACTACAGAACAACACTCTCACTCACATGCAAACCCTTAAAGAAGTCAGACCATCAGCTAATCATCTCTGCAGGTACTCATCCATGTTAGGAGATTTGCATGGTGAGTTTTTAAGGCGATTTGATGATTGTAAAAACATTGAGGATGAAATGCACCTGGTTTCCTCTCCCTTTGCCTGCAGAGTAGATGATGCACCCAGTGATGTTCAGCTGGAGCTCATTGACCTGCAGTCTGACACAGTACTGGCAGAGCACTTTAAGTCAGCATCACTGCTGGAGTTCTACTCATCTCTTAAGGAGGAGAACTTTCCAAACATGAGGAGACATGCTCAGAAGATGTTGGTTCTGTTTGGATCTACCTACATATGTGAACAAACATTCTCAGTAATGAAGTTTACCAAATCCAGGTTCAGATCCTCTCTTACTGATGATCATCTGTCAGCTGTGCTTCGCATCTCCACCTCAGACATTCAACCTGACTTTGATGCACTCGTTAAAGGGCAGCAAAGGCTAGATTTCTCTCACTGAACAAGAAAATACCCAAATGTGTGTTCACTATTACTTTTTGTCTGCACAGCTTGGCAGTTTGACAGTCATAATGTGACATATCTTGTTAATGATATTTGGCATACAAAGACATTGTGATGTCTTAATAGAAAAAAGTGTTTTTGGTTAATGTAATTCAAAAAAGAGTTACAAATGTTTCATGTTTACAATTGTTTTGAATAACTGCACTGAATAAAATTTTTTTTTGTTAAAATAACCCTCACTTTCTCTTTACCTAGTAATAACACAGACACTTACCAGCATGTGTAAACAATGCCATTTACTGCTTTCAATTTAGAAATAAAATTCATATGCAGAATAGAGTTTAAACTAACCCTCCACAATATTTTCTGCTTCTCATTTGGCCCCTTCGGAAAAATAATTGCCCACCCCTGCTCAAGGCGCTGAAAAACTTGCTTTAGGTGTGAAAAATGCTCCTCAACTGAAGAACTAGCCACCAAGATGTCGTCCAGGTAAACAGAAACGAAAGCGAGGTCGCGCAGCACAGAGTCCATCAACCTCTGAAAAGCCGTGCCTCTACTCTTGCCTGGCCATAATAAAACATAAAAAAATGACAAGAAAGAATAGAAAGTGTCATCTGCTCAGTGTATTGACACTTCTTATACACAGCAGACACAAATTGCACTTAACAAGTTTTGAACTATCAAAACTCAGTAACCAATCAGGTGTCTAACATTGATTTTTTTTTTTTAGAGAATCAAAACCACAATACAAATAAAGCTTTCAATTTCTATTCAAGAAAATGTGCCCATCTTTTCTAAAACTCTCTCTCTCTCTCTCTCACTCTCTCTCTCTCTCTCTCTCTCTCTCTCTCTCTCTCTCTCTCTCTCTCTCTCTCTCTCTCTCTCTCTCTCTCTCTCTCTCTCTCTCTCTCGCCCCGTTTCCTCATTAGTTTTAATGTTGGGTTTTTTCCGGAATAAATGTGAATGTTTGATGAGAGGCTGTATCTGGCAGCAGGAATCACTCATTGAGTAAAAAGAAAAAAGTGATGGCACGTGTCGCCCCAATTAATCCCTAAAACACAAGAGCCTCTAAACGTATTGAGAACAGGTAGGAAGCATATTACGAGCTAATAAAACTAGTAAACAGAGTCCATGTGTGTATCAGTGAAAGTGAGCAGGTTTTATGTTTCTATGTTTCTTCAGGTGAGATGTCCAGTTCCTGGACGTTCACAGCACTTTCACGGCTGGGAGACATAGTTTGCATTGTACAGAGAGGTTAAGAGATTTCTCCGACTTTAAAACATAGTGATGAAAGCAACTGTCTGCAGAATCCATGGCAAAGCATGGATTGTCAGCCTGAAAGCGTCGGGAAGTGTCGCAATGCCAGTGCATGGCGCATGTGACAGCTGCATTTCTAGTTTATTCCATCTGATTTCTACTGTAATCCTGCTCAGTAATCCCAGTTTTTATCGAGCATACCTGTAACGAGATTACACATTTTTTTATGTACTGTAACAGATTACAGTTATATGTTTTTTGTATCCTAATTATGTAACACTGTTACATGTATTCCATGACTACCCAACCCTGGTTGCACCTAAACATGTGATACACACTCAGACCTTACTGAGACTTACTAAACTAAAGTTTTCTAGCTGTGCAATGACTTGAAGTAAAGCTCTGGTAAACAAGCTGCATGTAATGATGTTCATGTAGGTACAAACAGCCAGAAGAGTCTTTAGAGCCAGAAGTGGACATACGAAATCACCTTGTACTGCAGGTGACAGGAGGAGCAGCAAGGTGGGCGAGATACAGGTTCTGGGAGATTCCCACAACACACTGTAGACAAAAGAAAAGTGTTAAATGCACAGGTTCCACAAGTTGAGAGACTCTTAAGATCAACACCAGGAGACACCAGATCACTTTGATTGATTGTGAGGACAACACACACGGAGTGAGGTGGTATTGAAAGGCTAATTGCAGGAGGAAAGGTTTGTTTTGTAGAATGGGTCTCTTGTATTAAATTCAATGTAATTTGGATCAAATGTCTTTGTTATTTTAAAAGCATGTTTTGTTGTGAGATGTAATTTAATTTAATCACAATAACCAGCCACAGTATTTTCTATGTTTACTACGTTTAAAACTAAATGATCAACCATCTCAACAGTCATTGGTGGACATTTAATGTATATTTCATCACCTGAAGAGTCCAACTTTGCTTTACATCTTTAACTTATATACAAGTGAAATCACAGCTCTAAGTTCTTGTTACTGAATAGTCCCTAAACGGCTCACCTGTCTCTGGCTGTGAGGCCCTGTCCGGAGGGATGGATGAGCCCGATGAAACGTGGGATCAGCCGTTGGTGGAGATTTCCACTCAACCCTTTGAAGCGCTGCTCCCACGTTCCTCCACTTGGACCATGGTTTAATCGAGGAAAATCATGTCACACTGAAAAAACAATTCTGTCATTTCATTTTTGAGTGTACTTTTTTAAGATAGAGCTTCTCAGGCTGGTTTAATCAAGTAAAATCATGTTACTGTCTTAAAGGTGTACAGGAGGATTTTCTTTTTCCGGGTGGATCATCAAGACTATTGGTACTCCCAACTGTCAATCATTCTGGTGATATATTACGCAAGGCCGTCGTATGTGCTCGTCCCCAGGTAGCGTGGATCTATTAGTTTTCACTTTCTGCGCATGCGCGCTTTCAGGTGTATATGGTGAGCTACGCCTTCAGCGAGCTCGCAGTTCTCACCGGGTACTTTGAAAATGGCAGAGGGTCGCAAAAGAGAAAAAGTGTCTTCAAAGTGTATGAGAAGAAGAGAAAGGCTTCGGAAGAGAGAAACAAGACCAGAGTGTTTTTGGGAGATTCTTTCACACGATGGCGTGCGCTGAAAGCCCAGGTTGGGCTTCCCACTGATGCTTCAGTCGCAAAGTTTCTACTCGACAGGTAAAGTTTGGCATTCTATTTGGAGAAATCCATTTCAAATCACTTCCAGTAAAAGTTATCTATGTCTATATTGTAACTTTCCAGGGTTGATTAGTGGAAAAAGTTCAAATCTTCTTGTAAAGTGAGCTTGTGTAAGCGATGCTGACTTGTGACTTGTAAACAGTGCGTGCACGAGGAGAACTGGGCTCGTTCATGTCTCTCGCACACGTTTTAGTAGGCGTTCCATCTCGGGAGCAGGTAGAGCTTTGCGTGCATTTTTCAAAAGGTGGAGAGGGCGGTTCTTTCCTAAAATTCGGGAAAATCCTACTGTACTCCTTTAAGATAGAGCTGCTCAGGCTGGTTTAATTGAGAAAAAAATCATGTTATTTTCTTAAGATAGAGCTGCTCAGGCTGGTTTAATCTAGACAAATCGTGTTACTGCCTTTAGATAGAGCTGATCAGGCTGGTTTGATCTAGAAAATCACATTACTGTCTTTAGATAGAGCTGATCAGGCTGGTTTGATTTAGAAAATCACATTACTGTCTTTAGATAGAGCTGATCAGGCTGGTTTGATTTAGAAAATCACGTTACTGTCTCTAGATGGTGATGCTCAGGCTGGTTTGATTTAGAAAATCACGTTACTGTCTCTAGATGGAGCTGCTCAGGTTTAATAAAAAAAATAAAAATAAAAAAAAATCAATCCCGTTACTGTCTTTAGATATAGCATCTCAGACTGGTTTAATCTAGAGAAATCGTGTTACTGACTTTAGGTAGAGATGCTTAGTGTTGGAATTCGTTCCTGTGTTCCCCTGAATTCCTGCTTGTTCGTTTGATCCGGGAGAGGCAGGAACAGAGTTAATTTCTTCAATAGTGAATTTAATAATCACACAAACAAGAGATTACAAAAATACATATATCAGATTACATAATACGAGCTCAGACCGTTCTTCCTTGCAGACCCAAGTGTGCAGGCCAGGTTTACAATGAAGAAGGGCACAACTGCAACACGTGGTTCATATTTATACATTTGCATACACCACCTCAACCTCACATTGGTCGGTTCCTCGTGATGTATGCGTTGCTATAGTGAATTTGCTATTCCTTTGTTCCCAAAACTGCTTCAAACTGGTTCTTCTCAGAGCTTGACGTTCTGTGGGACAAAGTGACCTCTTATCTGTTGATCCAATCTTACCTTGACCAAGTTTTTGCAAGTAGAGCACTGAGGAGACATCGCCAACCAACTTGGAATGTCCCTGAACATGGATTTATAGCTGTGTTTTCCCAACTTGGGCAGTGGGAGAAACCCCAGTAGTGTAGAAACACAACTGAATACAATATGTCCAGTTGTCACACAGAAAACAAATGTTCAACCACTATATTCCTTCAATTCCCCTTTTGACCTCTGACCCCAGAGGTCAATAATTAGTGTCAATACAGTATGAGGCACTCTTCGTATAATAGAGGTCATATGTAAGCAAAATCAACAATCATATACTCAAATAGCAACATACAAAACTTTTAAACGGTGGTGACTCCCCCTTGAACTGCAACCTTGTCGTGGTGGGGGAGTTTGAGCACCCGAATGACCCTCGGAGCTATGTTGTCGGGGGACTTGCCCCTCCTGTGGGCCCACCACCTACAGAGGCTGCCGTAGGGGTTGGGTGCATTGTGGATTGGGGGGCAGTCGACGGCAGAGGCCTCGACGACCTGATCCCCGGCCACAGAATCTCCCAATGGAGTCCCAATGGACATGGAATGTGACCTCGCTGGGGGGGAAAGGAGCCCGAGCTTGTGAGGGAGGCTGAGAGATACCGTCTAGATATAGTCGGGCTTGCCTCCACTTACAGCTTGGACTCCGGAACCCAGCTCCTCGACGGGGGCTGGATACTCCACTGCTCTGGAGTTGCCCTCTCTCTCTGGAGTTGCCCTGTCTCTCGGCTGGCCTGGGAACGCCTTGGGGTGCCACCGGAAGAGCTGGAGGAAGTGTCTGGGGTGAGGGAAGTCTGAGCAGAGTTGCCTCCGCGACGCGGCCCCGGATAAGCGGCAGAAAATGGATGGATGGATGGATGGACTTGGCACGTCACATGAACAGAGAGGAGCGCTATATCACCTCCTCCCTTGCTGTCGTCTACTTCTCTGTGTTCTTCTTACTTCGGTGTACAGGGATTATTCCGCCCTTTGACGTGTGGAGCTGTCTCCTGGATGGACTTGGCACGTCACATGAACAGAGAGGAGCGCTATTTCACCTCCTCCATGGCTGCCGTCTACTTCTCTGTGTTCTTCTTACTTCGGTGTACAGGGATTATTCCGCCCTTTGACGTGTGGAGCTGTCTCCTGGATCAGCCGATCCAGGGGCAACTTGCTTCAGATGGATGGAGGTCTCCTGAAGAGTGCGATGTGGTTCTCCCGCCAGAGTACACTGCGACAGATGGCACCGCATTGTTCCTCTTTTATCCAGGGTTCGACTAACGGCCAGACCCTCCTCTCCAGTACCCTGGAATAGACTTTCCTGGGGAGCCTTTGTCACTCAGCCGAACAGCGTGAGACGTCCTCTCGACGACCTTAAATCGACCCGTTCACCTGGGCTCGGACCACTTCCTCTTTATCACCCTGAGAAGTACCCAGGGGCTGGTGTTGAGGATCTCAGCCGAGTCCCCCCTGGCTGCCGGTCCCAGCAACATGTGCAGAGAAACGAGATTCCAGACATCTCAAAACTGCATTGTCACATCTCTCACCTGAACATAGATTTTTCTCTTGTATAGATTTGGCTAATGCTTTTTTCTGTCTGCCACTGGCGGATCAGGTGAAACCACTGCAAACAGGTCCGACTTATTGCCGCCAATGCAAACCAAACTCCTGTTCCGGGAATACAAAGACCGAACAGCGCTTAACAAAGGGCCCCGGACTCCATGCTCCCGGAGCACCCCCCCACAGGATGTCTCAGGGGACGCGGTCGAACGCCTTCTCAAGATCCAGAAAACACATGTGGACTGGTTGGGCAAACTCCCATGAACCCTCAAGCAGCTGGTGGAGGGTATAGAGCTGGTCCAGTGTTCCACGACCAGAATGAAAACCGCATTGTTCCTCTTGGATCCAAGGTTTGACTAACGGCCGGACCCTCCACTCCAGTACACTGGAATAGACTTTCCTGGGGAGGCTGAGGAGTGTGATCCCTCTGTAGTTGGAACACACCCTCCGATCCCCCTCCTTGAAGAGAGGGACCACGACCCCATTCTGCCTGTCCAGAGGTACCGTCCCCACGTCACGCGATGTTGCAGGGATGAAGGGCCCCGGACTCCATGCTCCTGGAGCATGGAGTCAGTTTGCCAGAATTTCCTCGGGGCAGACCGAAAGTCCTCTTCCATGGCCTCTCCAAACTCCTCCCAGACCCGAGTTATTGCCTCCACCACAGCCATGAACTATGGGTCATGATCGAAAGAACGAGATCCCGGATACAAGCGGTTGAAGTGAGCTTCCTGCGTAGGGTGGCTGAGCGCACCCTTAGAGATAGGATGAGGAGCTTGAGAGTTGGTTTTTAGAATAAAGTTTGTATTTTACTAGACCATAGTCGTACTTTCACTATTCAAGTTTAAACATGAAGTGTTTATCAGGTTTAAGCAGTTTCATTATGCTGGATTTGACTGCTTATGGTCTTCTCATCAGTTGTGGCCGAAAAAATGCTTCAGACGAGATACTGAGTGTGTTTTTAGAATAAAGTTTGTATTTCACGAAACATACTAAACTCTCACTATTCAACTTTTAAATGACGTGTTTATCAGGTTCAAGCAGTTTCAACCAGTTTTATTTAGTGGAGTAACTGCTATTTTCATTTCATCAGGAGTGGCCGAAATGATGCTCCTCACGGGATATAGAGTGATTTTGGAATAAAGTTTTTATTTCATTAGAACAAACTAGTACTTTCTCAATTCAAGGTCAAATGATGTGTTTATCAGGTTCAAGCAGTTTCAATCAGTTTTATTTAGTGGAGTAACTGCTATTTTCATTTCATCAGGAGTGGCCGAAATGATGCTCCACACGGGATATAGAGTGATTTTGGAATAAAGTTTTTATTTCATAAGAACAAACTAGTACTTTCTCAATTCAAGGTTAAATGATGTGTTTATCAGGTTCAAGCAGTTTCAACCAGTTTTATTTAGTGGAGTAACTACTATTTTCATTTCATCAGTAGTGGCCGAAATGGTGCTTCTCACGGGATATAGAGTGATTTTGGAATAAAGTTTTTATTTCATTAGAACAAACTAGTAGTTTCTCAATTCAAGTTTAAACATGATGGACTTAGCAGTTGCAAGTACTTTCAACCAATTATATTTAGTGGAGTAACTGCTATTTTCATTTCATAAGGAGTGGCCGAAATGATGCTCCACACGGGATATAGAGTAATTTTGGAAGAAAGTTTTTATTTCATTAGAACAAACTAGTACTTTCTCAATTCAAGTTAAAATTATGTGTTTATCAGGTTCAAGCAGTTTCAACCAGTTGTATTGGTGGAGTAACTGCTATTTTCATTTCATCAGGAGTGGCCGAAATGATGCTCCACACGGGATATAGAGTAATTTTGGAATAATGTTTGTATTTCCTTAGAACAAACTAGTACTTTCTCAATTCAAGGTTAAATGATGTGTTTATCAGGTTCAAGCAGTTTCAACCAGTTCTATTTAGTGGAGTAACTGCTATTTTTATTTCATCAGTAGTGGCCGAAATGATGCTCCTCACGGGATATAGAGTGATTTTGGAATAAAGTTTTTATTTCATTAGAACAAACTAGTACTTTCTCAATTCAAGGTTAAATGATGTGTTTATCAGGTTCAAGCAGTTTCAACCAGTTTTATTTAGTGGAGTAACTGCTATTTTCATTTCATCAGGAGTGGCCGAAATGATGCTCCAAATGGGATATAGAGTAATTTTGGAATAAAGTTTGTATTTCCTTAGAACAAACTAGTACTTTCTCAATTCAAGTTTAAACATGATGGACTTAGCAGTTGCAAGTACTTTCAACCAATTATATTTAGTGGAGTAACTGCTATTTTCATTTCATCAGTAGTGGCCGAAATGATGCACCACAAGGGATATAGAGTAATTTTGGAAGAAAGTTTTTATTTCATTAGAACAAACTAGTACTTTCTCAGTTCAAGTTTAAATGATGTGTTTATCAGGTTCAAGCAGTTTCAACCAGTTTTATTTAGTGGAGTAACTGCTATTTTTATTTCATCAGGAGTGGCCGAAATGATGCTCCTCACGGGATATAGAGTGATTTTGGAATAAAGTTTTTATTTCATTAGAACAAACTAGTACTTTCTCAATTCAAGGTTAAATGATGTGTTTATCAGGTTCAAGCAGTTTCAATCAGTTTTATTTAGTGGAGTAACTGCTATTTTCATTTCATCAGGAGTGGCCGAAATGATGCTCCACACGGGATATAGAGTGATTTTGGAATAAAGTTTGTATTTCCTTAGAACAAACTAGTACTTTCTCAATTCAAGTTTAAACATGATGGACTTAGCAGTTGCAAGTACTTTCAACCAATTATATTTAGTGGAGTAACTGCTATTTTCATTTCATCAGTAGTGGCCGAAATGATGCTCCTCACGGGATATAGAGTGATTTTGGAATAAAGTTTTTATTTCATAAGAACAAACTAGTACTTTCTCAATTCAAGGTTAAATGATGTGTTTATCAGGTTCAAGCAGTTTCAACCAGTTTTATTTAGTGGAGTAACTGCTATTTTCATTTCATCAGGAGTGGCCGAAATGATGCTCCTCACGGGATATAGAGTGATTTTGGAATAAAGTTTTTATTTCATTAGAACAAACTAGTACTTTCTCAATTCAAGTTTAAACATGATGGACTTAGCAGTTGCAAGTACTTTCAACCAATTATATTTAGTGGAGTAACTGCTATTTTCATTTCATTCGGAGTGGCCGAAATGATGCTCCACACGGGATATAGAGTAATTTTGGAAGAAAGTTTTTATTTCATTAGAACAAACTAGTACTTTAACTATTCAAGTTTTAAATGATTTGTTTATCAGGTTCAAGCAGTTTCAACCAGTTTTATTTGGTGGAGTAACTGCTATTTTCATTTCATCAGGAGTGGCCGAAATGATGCTCCTCACGGGATATAGAGTGATTTTGGAATAAAGTTTTTATTTCATTAGAATAAACTTGTAGTTTCTCAATTCAAGTTTAAACATGATGGACGTAGCAGTTGCAAGTACTTTCAACCAATTATATTTAGTGGAGTAACTGCTATTTTCATTTCATTAGGAGTGGCCGAAATGATGCTCCTCACGGGATATAGAGTGATTTTGGAATAAAGTTTTTATTTCATTAGAACAAACTAGTACTTTAACTATTCAAGTTTTAAATGATTTGTTTATCAGGTTCAAGCAGTTTCAACCAGTTTTATTTGGTGGAGTAACTGCTATTTTCATTTCATCAGTAGTGGCCGAAATGATGCTCCTCACGGGATATAGAGTGATTTTGGAATAAAGTTTTTATTTCATTAGAACAAACTAGTACTTTCTCAATTCAAGTTTAAACATGATGGACTTAGCAGTTGCAAGTACTTTCAACCAATTATATTGAGTGGAGTAACTGCTATTTTCATTTCATCAGTAGTGGCCGAAATGATGCTCCTCACGGGATATAGAGTGATTTTGGAATAAAGTTTTTATTTCATTAGAACAAACTAGTACTTTCTCAATTCAAGGTTAAACATGATGGACATAGCAGTTGCAAGCACTTTCAAACAATTATATTTAGTGGAGTAACTGCTATTTTCATTTCATCAGGAGTGGCCGAAATGATGCTCCACACGGGATATAGAGTAATTTTGGAAGAAAGTTTTTATTTCCTTAGAACAAACTAGTACTTTCTCAATTCAAGTTTAAACATGATGGACTTAGCAGTTGCAAGTACTTTCAACCAATTATATTTAGTGGAGTAACTGCTATTTTCATTTCATTAGGAGTGGCCGAAATGATGCTCCACACGGGATATAGAGTAATTTTGGAAGAAAGTTTTTATTTCATTAGAACAAACTAGTACTTTAACTATTCAAGTTTTAAATGATTTGTTTATCAGGTTCAAGCAGTTTCAATCAGTTTTATTTAGTGGAGTAACTGCTATTTTCATTTCATCAGTAGTGGCCGAAATGATGCTCCACACGGGATATAGAGTGATTTTTGAATAAAGTTTGTATTTCCTTAGAACAAACTAGTACTTTCTCAATTCAAGTTTAAACATGATGGACTTAGCAGTTGCAAGTACTTTCAACCAATTATATTTAGTGGAGTAACTGCTATTTTCATTTCATCAGTAGTGGCCGAAATGATGCTCCTCACGGGATATAGATTGATTTTGGAATAAAGTTTTTATTTCATTAGAACAAACTAGTACTTTCTCAATTCAAGGTTAAACATGATGGACATAGCAGTTGCAAGCACTTTCAAACAATTATATTTAGTGGAGTAACTGCTATTTTCATTTCATTAGGAGTGGCCGAAATGATGCTCCACACGGGATATAGAGTAATTTTGGAAGAAAGTTTTTATTTCATTAGAACAAACTAGTACTTTCTCAGTTCAAGTTTAAATGATGTGTTTATCAGGTTCAACCAGTTTCAACCAGTTTTATTTAGTGGAGTAACTGCTATTTTTATTTCATCAGGAGTGGCCGAAATGATGCTCCACACGGGATATAGAGTATCCCGATGGATATCAGTGCTCTCAGCCGCACCACCACGTGGTCTCCCAGCTCTTTCACTCCTTTTCAGGAGAAGGAACATTGTCATTTTCCAGCACCTGACAGTGCTATCAGCTCCCTCACTCTCTCCACCGGAGAGAACCAGGATGTTCTAGCTCAGATGACTCTGACCATTCCGATATCCCAAGGGTACCTGGTCTTTGGACCAGCCAGCTTGAGTCCCTTGCAGAGGACATAGAGCAGTTCGAACCAAACAACCCGGAGATTCGTGTAGCGGACAACCTGGTGGAGGTTGAACGCTGCCTCTTCAACCTGCCTCATCCTTCGTTCCGAGAGAAGCTTACGCTTCTCTGGAAGATGACATCCAGGAGTGTCCATGTTTACATAGAGTCCCTCCCATCTGCCATCAGAGACCATTACTCAGCCCTCTGTCATGCACTTAGGGAAGCAGGATCATCTGCACAATGATCCTGCCTCTGCAAACTTTGGTGCATTTACAATCACTCAAAAGGGGGCGGAGACTCCCAGATAGTATTTATAGGTGCCTAAGGGCTGCCTACTTCCAAGGCCACAATGCACCAGGATTGGACAAAGACCAGACTTTTAAGTCCCTCTTCGTTAACAACCTCCACAACAGTGTGTGGATCGATGTCGCCCTTTTCTGCAGGACCAAAAACCCCACCATGAAAGACCTCCGCAAACATGCACAGATGGTGTGGGAGCTGCACCACCGTTCAGGTGAAAACTATGATGGTGATGCAGGTGTCCTGAGGTCTCAGGTGAGGAGAGGTAAGTCTAAAAACCGAGGCTGAGGTTAGACTCAAAACAACTGGGATGCAGATGTCCCACAGTGGATTAAAACCTGCATCAGAGTGGTGAAGCAGCACCTGAACCCGCCTGGTAAGAAGGGACCTGGCTCCCCCTGACCGCATGACTTGGCCCCTCCCCTCCGCACACAAAGTTCATTTTGGCAGGAGGAGGAGATCCAGGAGGTGAAAGAGGCACATTTGACATTCTTGGGTAATCTTGGCTATGCCAACCACAGATACACTTCAGTGGTGGTAGGGGTTGTTGACACTCTCTCACTGCTTAGTACTGGGTCAGAAATCCCCCTCATGTGCTCAGACACCTTCGCACGGGTTGCTAGAACCACGCTTGCGCATGCCACTTAAGGAAAGCCACTTGAGGTGGAAGAGTGTAGCATAAACAACCGAGGCTTCACTCAGGACTTGCACCACATCACTCAATGTGTCTGGGTCAACAGCTTTCCAGGACATGTCAGCGACGCATCCCATCCACGTCACTGATCTGGACACAGAAGAACTGCTTATTGGTCAGGACATCCTAAACCGACTCGCTGCCACCAAACGGCGCCTTTGGTCCCAAGTCGTCAGCCCGACTCCCATTGGCTAAGAACTAGGCCACCCAGCTTCTAACAGCAATCGTTCAGCCAACCCACGGGTCCAAAATCTGACACCTGGTCAGATTAAAGTGACCGCATTTCCACCTTTAGAGATGTTAACTGACAGTTCATTCCACAATCTTGAACTAATTCTCATCTCATTGACAATCTGCCTTCGTCCCTCACCAGCGACGACACGCATGACACAACTCTCCTCATTTCCACAACCAAAACCATCACCAGCGCTCACCATGTTAACCTTGAACAGGTTCTTCAGGGTACAAAACCGAGCACCGAAGGTGACATGGTTGTGCACGCTCCAATGACTCAACCAGAGAATACAGACATTTCAGGTAAACAGACCATGTCTGTACCAGAAGAACCTTATTCAGGCTTCGAGTCAAAGACCGAGCAACGCTCTGCTGAGGCTCGCACTTTACCACAACAGAAACAAGGAGATGCATTTGTATGAGGAGGTCTCCCGCGATTATCACACGATCTTCGCAAGGGACTCGCACAAAAGGGGGGGGGGAGTCACAGACATCCACCCAGTCCCCACTGACTTCGAGGCACTGCCATCTTCTGAAACCCAGTACATACCCTTTCTAGCTGACGGGGTCAAGCGGTCCTGGTTCACTGGTTTGAAACAGCCTGCGCTCGAATCTCACACCTTCCCTGTTATTCAAGATTGTTATATCTAAAGAGAAACATTAATCAATTTAAATAACACTTTTTTTGGCATTAACTATTTCCAGTTTAGCTGGTGGTGGCCCAATGTCATTATTATTTGATAAATAACCAATTTATTCTAATGAATAATTTTTCATAAATAAATTATTTTTGATAAAATGTTGCTCCGTGCTCTTGTTTATCTTCCAACATGTGAGATGTTGTTGATGAATACACAGCACAGTTCCACAGTAACCAATGTGTTTTACACAGCCACTGTTCTTTGTGTCAACATGTAGGTCCAGAACACAACTAAAGACGATGTCTCTAGACATCCAGAAGACTTCCTCAGAAGAGCCTGAATGAAAGTTTTTTGAGACGTCTTTCTTGAACATTATATTGACGTCTTGTCTGGACGTCACTGAAAATACGTTTCAAAAGAAACAGAACACGTCATCAGTCTACCACGGGACATACACAGAGAGTCAGTTTAGTATTACCATTAACATGCATTTAATTGGACTATGGAAGAAAACCAGAGAACCCTGAGGAAACACATGCACACACAAGTTAATTCCACAAACACCTCCAGGTGGATTTAAATCCACGATTTTCTGTCTGTAGCCATTGAGACAATTTGACCATTGTAATTGATAGAGCTGATAAAACCTTTATTTGGTATATAGTTGTAATCTCAATATGAAAGGTTGTAGAAATTAATCATGCCCAAAAACTCCTGCAGGGCCTTAACCGAGGCTGGACGAGGGAAATCTGTCACCGCTTGCACCTTAGAAGGCAATGGAATGGCACCCTGAGTTGAAATACGATGACCCAAAAAGTCAATCACAGGCAGACCAAACTGGCACTTAGCAGGGTTGACAATTAGGCCATGTTCCTCAAGGCCAGACCTGGGCATTTTAAGGCCCGCGGGCCAAATGCGGCCCGTGACCCGATTCTGACCGGCCCGCGAAAGGTTGCTTAGAATTAAGAAAACAAAAGCTTCTTTCGAATTTTAATGTGTGGACTAAAACCATCGGCTCTATAAACTAAAACGGAAATGCTTTTACTTTGAAGCCTGTTTATTTATGTACAGTGTACGTAACCTACGTACGTCGTATACGTAACCCGTAAAACAAGTCAATCAGTGCATGCAAGAGATGTCGGTGGAGAATCAAAAATGGCGGTGTTGCGGGCGCCGCCATACTTATTTACCGGTCGCCGCCATTTTGAAAATATGCGTACCGGAAGTGACGTTTACTGTAGCGACATACAGGAAGTGACGTATCAGACCCCGCGGAACGTCGGGAATTACGTTTTCGGAGGCCCACCCACCGGAAGTGACGTTGGAGGACCCACTCGCCGGAAAAAAACTGTGCGCCGCGCTTCAAACGCACATTTGTTCCCATTGCATTGTTTTCTTCACACGTGTACTCGAAGCTCAACAGAGTAAAGGATTGTCTTCTGCTAAGGTAAATAATTGCATTTTTTTCTATGTGTAAAGTATCAGCCTGCACTAATAAGAACGAAATAGTAGGTGGAGTTATACCAGTATTTAGAGACTATGTTTATACTCGCACTGGAAGACCGGAGCCAGATCAGCTTCACAACCTTCCATGAGGGAACAGATATGTTCATCTCTCCCCAACTGTGTCAGTCTGTCCACATATCTGCTGCTTTATTTCTCCGTCCAGACAACTCACAGTTTACTGTGTGCCTTCACTTATCACTCCTGCTAACTGCAGTTTCATCACAACATTTAGTTGCGTTTACGTCCTAAATGGCTGAATTTTGTCACGTGGGTGAAAAGCCTCAAAACGGTGTGCATCAGCCTGCACTAATAAGTAGGACATGGTTGATAGGTGTCATTATATCAGTATTAGTGAGAGGAAGAGTCGTTGTATAGTTATGTTGGGAGCAATTCAAGTAAGATCAGCTCAAAGTTTATGTTGCTCTTTTTTTATCTTTGTTCCATGTGTTGGTTTATTTAGACCCGTACTGGTATTTTTTATCATACTGCATTACTGGATTTTTACAACCTGACTGGGATTTCTGTGTTATTATCAGAGCATCCAAATTAGAGAAAGTTTAATGGTTGTGAGGGAGATTGAATATCTTATATATAACATACTGCAATGAATCACTTGGATGCTTGTCAGTTTGCAATCATCAATGAGAGATCAGTACATTTGAACAAATACTAATGATTCTGATTTCAATATTTTTTCAGACGCAGTGTTCAATCAGAATGTCACGTCATCGTAGCAGCGAATGCGTGGGCATGGAGCATTCATATGCACACCCAACAATGCACACAGCATCTGTGCTGACCACGGATCCAGAGACCGTAAAGGAATTGAGTGTCGCATGTCTGCATGCAGAACACTCCTATGACTCATCAATCAAGTTTGAGATTTTTTATGTAACATAAGCTCAGTTTGTTTATTTTTATTCGTCTGTATTGCAACAGATCTTCGAGATGCTGAAAGAGATGGAGGAGGTCATGGAAATCAAGAAGGGGGACCTGAGACTCATCGATTACATTTTTGATGTTATGCTTCCAGAATTAAGATGATCAATCAATGGAGGACATCATAGAAGTAGTGGTCAATATTTTGTGTCTTTTGAAACCTATCTGCATGCACCTTGTCCATCTTTTTCAGATCATCATCAACATCCTGATGGCTGAAGGTCACACAAGGCTTCAAGCACAGGTCATCATAGCCAGTGGGAGAAAGTTCTAGCAAGCTCCTGTCGTCTGTGCTCTCATCCTCCCTGCCGGATGTCTATCAATATAGTGGTTTGAAGTCTCCTGTCCCAATTTTCAGAGTGTATCTTTTATCTATCTGTCTGTCCTCTCCTCTATCCTCTCACCCCAACCGGCCAGCAGAATGCCTCCACCTCTGAGTCTGGTTTCTGCAAAGATTTCTTCCTGTTAGAGGGACTTTTTCCCTTTCCACAGTCGCTCACGCTTGCTCATGTGGATTTGTTTGGTTTTGTCTTTAAAAGTGCTTTTAATATATAATAAAGAACAATGACGTGATTCATGGATGGTTTTATTCTTTTAAAGTTGTCAGAGGTACTTTTTGAAGGTTTGTCATGGACATTTACTCTGAAGTAACTACAGGTACTCTCCATTTTTGTAGTTAGTTTTGCTTAATGCACCACACATTGTCACTGCATGAATGAAGAAGGCAGATCAGTTTAGTAGCTGAACTCTACAGATGTGGTTCCAGCTGCAGTGTCTTGTTGAAATAGGTTCAGAGAGATATTGAATATGGAATATGATGGGGGGGGGGATTCTCCCTCTTCAATCCACTTGGCTCTGGACCTTATAAACACTCTGAGCTCTATTCACATAATATCTACCTGGATGTTTCTCCAGTGTTCTTGTGCTTCTTCAAACTGAACATAATCCATGAAACCGTGACGTAACTGAAGCAGTGACATCAGTTGTCCTTTTAAATATGGCGGCGACCACAAACACGCATGGCGGCGACCAAAAACAAGTATGTCGGTGCCCATAAGCCACCATTGTGATACCGCACTGGCGAGGTTTGCGTTTTGAGAGTAGTATGGCGCTGACCGTGAGTAATAATGGCGGCGTCCACAAACAAGCATGTCAGCGGCCGTACACCGCCATTTTTATACCGCACTGGCGAGGTTTCAAGTCTGGAGGAGCACGGTTGCATTGCGGATCATGTTCTCTTGCCTCCCACCGACAGTGACGCTGTAATTGTGCGTCGGAACAAAACATATTGCATGTAGTACTGCCTCCCACCAACAGTGGCGCTGGGGTGGTGATTCGGATCAAAATGGCCGAACAAGATGGCGGCTGTGGATTCCCCACCGACGGCTTCTCAGTGCATGTGATTGTCGCCCCTCAATGATGTACGGGCACGTCAAGAAAAGAAAGGTGGATGCTGAAGGCCGAAATTTCAAGAAGATTTGGAGCACTAAATATTTGTTTACTGAAGTCGGTGGTAAACCCGTCTGTTTAGTTTGTGGAGAGCACGTCGCCATGTTTAAGGAGTACAATGTGAGTCGGCATTATGAGACAAAACACGCGGAGAAATACAGACACTTGGGGGAGGCTGAGAGAGCGCGAATATCAGAAGACTTGCTAGCAAAGCTAGCAAAACAACAAGGCTGTTTTAGCAAACTACACACAGCCCGGGATGCAGCGACCAAGACCAGCTTCGTCATATCCCACAAAATCGCTAAAAACAGCAAGCCGTTCTCGGATTGGCGAGTTTGTGAAAGAGTGCTTGGTGGACTCTGCCGCGCTAATATGCCCTGAGAATAAAGAAGCATTTGAAAAAGTCCCGCTGTCCAGGCGAACCGTCACCAGAAGGGTGGAAGGAATCGCGGAGAATCTCGAATGTCAGCTCAAAAGTGGAGTTGAAAGTTTTGACTTTTTCTCTTTGGCTTTGGATGAGAGCTGTGATGTCCGTGACACTGCCCAGTTACTGGTGTTTCTCCGGGGAATAAGGCAGGACTTCAAGATTACGGAGGAGCTGGCAGCATTGAGGTCAATAAAAGGAACGACAACGGGAAGCGATCTGTTCAAGGAGGTCGATGCATGCATGGTCAAGCTTGGACTGAAATGGGACAAACTGGTAGGCGTCACTACTGATGGTTGTCCGAATATGACAGGAAAACATGTCGGACTTTTGAAACAGATCCAAGATAAAGTGACTGAACTCGGCACAGAGCATCATTTAGCGTTGATACATTGTATTATACATCAGAATGTACTGTGCAGGTCTGTGCTAAAACTTAACCATGTTATTGATGTTGTAACAAAAACGGTTAACTTTATCAGGGCACGAGCATTAAATCACAGGCAGTTTGTTGCACTTTTAGAGGAGCATGAGAATGAACATGGTGACATCATGTACCACACAGCTGTCAGATGGCTCAGTCTGGGCAAAGTGCTCAAAAGATGTTGGGACCTGAAAACAGAGATCCAAGAGTTTTGTGAGATGAAAGGCAAAAACATCCCCGAGCTTTCAGATATGAACTGGATGGCAGATTTTGCATTTGCTGTTGATGTGATGGCACTGATGAATGAACTGAGCACTAAACTGCAAGGCAAGGGCCTTTTCGTTCATGACATGCATAACCTGGTGAAGGCTTTTATGAGAAAGTTGCTGTTTCTTTCAAGTCAACTACAGAACAACACTCTCACTCACATGCAAACCCTTAAAGAAGTCAGACCATCAGCTAATCATCTCTGCAGGTACTCATCCATGTTAGGAGATTTGCATGGTGAGTTTTTAAGGCGATTTGATGATTGTAAAAACATTGAGGATGAAATGCACCTGGTTTCCTCTCCCTTTGCCTGCAGAGTAGATGATGCACCCAGTGATGTTCAGCTGGAGCTCATTGACCTGCAGTCTGACACAGTACTGGCAGAGCACTTTAAGTCAGCATCACTGCTGGAGTTCTACTCATCTCTTAAGGAGGAGAACTTTCCAAACATGAGGAGACATGCTCAGAAGATGTTGGTTCTGTTTGGATCTACCTACATATGTGAACAAACATTCTCAGTAATGAAGTTTACCAAATCCAGGTTCAGATCCTCTCTTACTGATGATCATCTGTCAGCTGTGCTTCGCATCTCCACCTCAGACATTCAACCTGACTTTGATGCACTCGTTAAAGGGCAGCAAAGGCTAGATTTCTCTCACTGAACAAGAAAATACCCAAATGTGTGTTCACTATTACTTTTTGTCTGCACAGCTTGGCAGTTTGACAGTCATAATGTGACATATCTTGTTAATGATATTTGGCATACAAAGACATTGTGATGTCTTAATAGAAAAAAGTGTTTTTGGTTAATGTAATTCAAAAAAGAGTTACAAATGTTTCATGTTTACAATTGTTTTGAATAACTGCACTGAATAAAAAATTTTTTTGTTAAAATAACCCTCACTTTCTCTTTACCTAGTAATAACACAGACACTTACCAGCATGTGTAAACAATGCCATTTACTGCTTTCAATTTAGAAATAAAATTCATATGCAGAATAGAGTTTAAACTAACCCTCCACAATATTTTCTGCTTCTCATTTGGCCCCTTCGGAAAAATAATTGCCCACCCCTGCTCAAGGCGCTGAAAAACTTGCTTTAGGTGTGAAAAATGCTCCTCAACTGAAGAACTAGCCACCAAGATGTCGTCCAGGTAAACAGAAACGAAAGCGAGGTCGCGCAGCACAGAGTCCATCAACCTCTGAAAAGCCGTGCCTCTACTCTTGCCTGGCCATAATAAAACATAAAAAAATGACAAGAAAGAATAGAAAGTGTCATCTGCTCAGTGTATTGACACTTCTTATACACAGCAGACACAAATTGCACTTAACAAGTTTTGAACTATCAAAACTCAGTAACCAATCAGGTGTCTAACATTGATTTTTTTTTTTTAGAGAATCAAAACCACAATACAAATAAAGCTTTCAATTTCTATTCAAGAAAATGTGCCCATCTTTTCTAAAACTCTCTCTCTCTCTCTCTCACTCTCTCTCTCTCTCTCTCTCTCTCTCTCTCTCTCTCTCTCTCTCTCTCTCTCTCTCTCTCTCTCTCTCTCTCTCTCTCTCTCTCTCTCTCGCCCCGTTTCCTCATTAGTTTTAATGTTGGGTTTTTTCCGGAATAAATGTGAATGTTTGATGAGAGGCTGTATCTGGCAGCAGGAATCACTCATTGAGTAAAAAGAAAAAAGTGATGGCACGTGTCGCCCCAATTAATCCCTAAAACACAAGAGCCTCTAAACGTATTGAGAACAGGTAGGAAGCATATTACGAGCTAATAAAACTAGTAAACAGAGTCCATGTGTGTATCAGTGAAAGTGAGCAGGTTTTATGTTTCTATGTTTCTTCAGGTGAGATGTCCAGTTCCTGGACGTTCACAGCACTTTCACGGCTGGGAGACATAGTTTGCATTGTACAGAGAGGTTAAGAGATTTCTCCGACTTTAAAACATAGTGATGAAAGCAACTGTCTGCAGAATCCATGGCAAAGCATGGATTGTCAGCCTGAAAGCGTCGGGAAGTGTCGCAATGCCAGTGCATAGCGCATGTGACAGCTGCATTTCTAGTTTATTCCATCTGATTTCCACTGTAATCCTGCTCAGTAATCCCAGTTTTTATCGAGCATACCTGTAACGAGATTACACATTTTTTTATGTACTGTAACAGATTACAGTTATATGTTTTTTGTATCCTAATTATGTAACACTGTTACATGTATTCCATGACTACCCAACCCTGGTTGCACCTAAACATGTGATACACACTCAGACCTTACTGAGACTTACTAAACTAAAGTTTTCTAGCTGTGCAATGACTTGAAGTAAAGTTCTGGTAAACAAGCTGCATGTAATGATATTCATGTAGGTACAAACAGCCAGAAGAGTCTTTAGAGCCAGAAGTGGACAGACGAAATCACCTTGTACTGCAGGTGACAGGAGGAGCAGCAAGGTGGGCGAGATACAGGTTCTGGGAGATTCCCACAACACACTGTAGACAAAAGAAAAGTGTTAAATGCACAGGTTCCACAAGTTGAGAGACTCTTAAGATCAACACCAGGAGACACCAGATCACTTTGATTGATTGTGAGGACAACACACACAGAGTGAGGTGGTATTGAAAGGCTAATTGCAGGAGGAAAGGTTTGTTTTGTAGAATGGGTCTCTTGTATTAAATTCAATGTAATTTGGATCAAATGTCTTTGTTATTTTAAAAGCATGTTTTGTTGTGAGATGTAATTTAATTTAATCACAATAACCAGCCACAGTATTTTCTATGTTTACTACGTTTAAAACTAAATGATCAACCATCTCAACAGTCATTGGTGGACATTTAATGTATATTTCATCACCTGAAGAGTCCAACTTTGCTTTACATCTTTAACTTATATACAAGTGAAATCACAGCTCTAAGTTCTTGTTACTGAATAGTCCCTAAACGGCTCACCTGTCTCTGGCTGTGAGGCCCTGTCCGGAGGGATGGATGAGCCCGATGAAACGTGGGATCAGCCGTTGGTGGAGATTTCCACTCAACCCTTTGAAGCGCTGCTCCCACGTTCCTCCACTTGGACCATGGTTTAATCGAGGAAAATCATGTCACACTGAAAAAACAATTCTGTCATTTCATTTTTGAGTGTACTTTTTTAAGATAGAGCTTCTCAGGCTGGTTTAATCAAGTAAAATCATGTTACTGTCTTAAAGGTGTACAGGAGGATTTTCTTTTTCCGGGTGGATCATCAAGACTATTGGTACTCCCAACTGTCAATCATTCTGGTGATATATTACACAAGGCCGTCGTATGTGCTCGTCCCCAGGTAGCGTGGATCTATTAGTTTTCACTTTCTGCGCATGCGCGCTTTCAGGTGTATATGGTGAGCTACGCCTTCAGCGAGCTCGCAGTTCTCACCGGGTACTTTGAAAATGGCAGAGGGTCGCAAAAGAGAAAAAGTGTCTTCAAAGTGTATGAGAAGAAGAGAAAGGCTTCGGAAGAGAGAAACAAGACCAGAGTGTTTTTGGGAGATTCTTTCACACGATGGCGTGCGCTGAAAGCCCAGGTTGGGCTTCCCACTGATGCTTCAGTCGCGAAGTTTCTACTCGACAGGTAAAGTTTGGCATTCTATTTGGAGATATCCATTTCAAATCACTTCCAGTAAAAGTTATCTATGTCTATATTGTAACTTTCCAGGGTTGATTAGTGGAAAAAGTTCAAATCTTCTTGTAAAGTGAGCTTGTGTAAGCGATGCTGACTTGTGACTTGTAAACAGTGCGTGCACGAGGAGAACTGGGCTCGTTCATGTCTCTCGCACACGTTTTAGTAGGCGTTCCATCTCGGGAGCAGGTAGAGCTTTGCGTGCATTTTTCAAAAGGTGGAGAGGGCGGTTCTTTCCTAAAATTCGGGAAAATCCTACTGTACTCCTTTAAGATAGAGCTGCTCAGGCTGGTTTAATTGAGAAAAAAATCATGTTATTTTCTTAAGATAGAGCTGCTCAGGCTGGTTTAATCTAGACAAATCGTGTTACTGCCTTTAGATAGAGCTGATCAGGCTGGTTTGATCTAGAAAATCACATTACTGTCTTTAGATAGAGCTGATCAGGCTGGTTTGATTTAGAAAATCACATTACTGTCTTTAGATAGAGCTGATCAGGCTGGTTTGATTTAGAAAATCACGTTACTGTCTCTAGATGGTGCTGCTCAGGCTGGTTTGATTTAGAAAATCACGTTACTGTCTCTAGATGGAGCTGCTCAGGCTGGTTTAATAAAAAAAAAAAAAAAAAAAAAAAAAAAATCAATCCCGTTACTGTGTTTAGATATAGCATCTCAGACTGGTTTAATCTAGAGAAATCGTGTTACTGACTTTAGGTAGAGATGCTTAGTGTTGGAATTCGTTCCTGTGTTCCCCTAAATTCCTGCTTGTTCGTTTGATCCGGGAGAGGTAGGAACAGAGTTAATTTTCTTCAATAGTGAATTTAATAATCACACAAACAAGAGATTACAAAAATACATATATCAGATTACATAATACGAGCTCAGACCGTTCTTCCTTGCAGACCCAAGTGTGCAGGCCAGGTTTACAATGAAGAAGGGCACAACTGCAACACGTGGTTCATATTTATACATTTGCATACACCACCTCAACCTCACATTGGTCGGTTCCTCGTGATGTATGCGTTGCTATAGTGAATTTGCTATTCCTTTGTTCCCAAAACTGCTTCAAACTGGTTCTTCTCAGAGCTTGACGTTCTGTGGGACAAAGTGACCTCTTATCTGTTGATCCAATCTTACCTTGACCATGTTTTTGCAAGTAGAGCACTGAGGAGACATCGCCAACCAACTTGGAATGTCCCTGAACATGGATTTATAGCTGTGTTTTCCCAACTTGGGCAGTGGGAGAAACCCCAGTAGTGTAGAAACACAACTGAATACAATATGTCCAGTTGTCACACAGAAAACAAACGTTCAACCACTATATTCCTTCAATTCCCCTTTTGACCTCTGACCCCAGAGGTCAATAATTAGTGTCAATACAGTATGAGGCACTCTTCGTATAATAGAGGTCATATGTAAGCAAAATCAACAATCATATACTCAAATAGCAACATACAAAACTTTTAAACGGTGGTGACTCCCCCTTGAACTGCAACCTTGTCGTGGTGGGGGAGTTTGAGCACCCGAATGACCCTCGGAGCTATGTTGTCGGGGGACTTTCCCCTCCTGTGGGCCCACCACCTACAGAGGCTGCCGTAGGGGTCGGGTGCATTGTGGATTGGGGGCAGTCGACGGCAGAGGCTTCGAAGACCCAATCCCCGGCCACAGAATCTGGCTATTGGGACATGGAATGTGACCTCGCTGGGGGGAAGGAGCCAGAGATGTGAGGGAGGCTGAGAGATACCGTCTAGATATAGTCGGGCTCGCCTCCACTTACAGCTTGGACTCCGGAACCCAGCTCCTCGACGGGGGCTGGATACTCCACTGCTCTGGAGTTGCCCTCTCTCTCTGGAGTTGCCCTGTCTCTCGGCTGGCCTGGGAACACCTTGGGGTGCCACCGGAAGAGCTGGAGGAAGTGTCTGGGGTGAGGGAAGTCTGAGCAGAGTTGCCTCCGCGACGCGGCCCCGGATAAGCGGCAGAAAATGGATGGATGGATGGATGGACTTGGCACGTCACATGAACAGAGAGGAGCGCTATTTCACCTCCTCCCTTGTTGTCGTCTACTTCCCTGTGTTCTTCTTACTTCGGTGTACAGGGATTATTCCGCCCTTTGACGTGTGGAGCTGTCTCCTGGATCAGCCGATCCAGGGGCAACTTGCTTCAGATGGATGGAGGTCTCCTGAAGAGTGCGATGTGGTTCTCCCGCCAGAGTACACTGCGACAGATGGCACCGCATTGTTCCTCTTTTATCCAGGGTTCGACTAACGGCCGGACCCTCCTCTCCAGTACCCTGGAATAGACTTTCCTGGGGAGCCTTTGTCACTCAGCCGAACAGCGTGAGACGTCCTCTCGACGACCTTAAATCGACCCGTTCACCTGGGCTCGGACCACTTCCTCTTTATCACCCTGAGAAGTACCCAGGGGCTGGTGTTGAGGATCTCAGCCGAGTCCCCCCTGGCTGCCGGTCCCGGCAACATGTGCAGAGGAAACGAGATTCCAGACATCTCAAAACTGCGTTGTCACATCTCTCACCTGAACATAGATTTTTCTCTTGTATAGATTTGGCTAATGCTTTTTTCTGTCTGCCACTGGCGGATCAGGTGAAACCACTGCAAACAGGTCCGACTTATTGCCGCCAATGCAAACCAAACTCCTGTTCCGGGAATACAAAGACCGAACAGCGCTTAACAAAGGGCCCCGGACTCCATGCTCCCGGAGCACCTCCCCACAGGATGTCTCAGGGGACGCGGTCGAACGCCTTCTCAAGATCCAGAAAACACATGTGGACTGGTTGGGCAAACTCCCATGAACCCTCAAGCAGCTGGTGGAGGGTATAGAGCTGGTCCAGTGTTCCACGACCAGAATGAAAACCGCATTGTTCCTCTTGGATCCAAGGTTTGACTAACGGCCGGACCCTCCACTCCAGTACACTGGAATAGACTTTCCTGGGGAGGCTGAGGAGTGTGATCCCTCTGTAGTTGGAACACACCCTCCGATCCCCCTCCTTGAAGAGAGGGACCACGACCCCATTCTGCCTGTCCAGAGGTACCGTCCCCGCGTCACGCGATGTTGCAGGGATGAAGGGCCCCGGACTCCATGCTCCCGGAGCATGGAGTCGGTTTGCCAGAATTTCCTCGGGGCAGACCGAAAGTCCTCTTCCATGGCCTCTCCAAACTCCTCCCAGACCCGAGTTATTGCCTCCAGCACAGCCATGAACTATGGGTCATGACCGAAAGAACGAGATCCCGGATACAAGCGGTTGAAGTGAGCTTCCTGCGTAGGGTGGCTGAGCGCACCCTTAGAGATAGGATGAGGAGCTTGAGAGTTGGTTTTTAGAATAAAGTTTGTATTTTACTAGACCATAGTCGTACTTTCCCTATTCAAGTTTAAACATGAAGTGTTTATCAGGTTTAAGCAGTTTCATTATGCTGGATTTGACTGCTTATGGTCTTCTCATCAGTTGTGGCCGAAAAAATGCTTCAGACGAGATACTGAGTGTGTTTTTAGAATAAAGTTTGTATTTCACGAAACATACTAAACTCTCACTATTCACTTTTATATGATGTGTTTATCAGGTTCAAGCAGTTTCAACCAGTTTTATTTAGTGGAGTAACTGCTATTTTCATTTCATCAGTAGTGGCCGAAATGGTGCTCCTCACGGGATATAGAGTGATTTTGGAATAAAGTTTTTATTTCATTAGAACAAACTAGTACTTTCTCAATTCAAGGTTAAATGATGTGTTTATCAGGTTCAAGCAGTTTCAACCAGTTTTATTTAGTGGAGTAACTGCTATTTTCATTTCATCAGGAGTGGCCGAAATGATGCTCCACACGGGATATAGAGTAATTTTGGAATAAAGTTTGTATTTCCTTAGAACAAACTAGTACTTTCTCAATTCAAGTTTAAACATGATGGACTTAGCAGTTGCAAGTACTTTCAACCAATTATATTTAGTGGAGTAACTGCTATTTTCATTTCATCAGTAGTGGCCGAAATGATGCTCCACACGAGATATAGAGTGATTTTGGAATAAAGTTTTTATTTCATAAGAACAAACTAGTACTTTCTCAATTCAAGGTTAAATGATGTGTTTATCAGGTTCAAGCAGTTTCAACCAGTTTCATTTACTGGAGTAACTGCTATTTTCATTTCATCAGTAGTGGCCGAAATGATGCTCCTCACGGGATATAGAGTGATTTTGGAATAAAGTTTTTATTTCATAAGAACAAACTAGTACTTTCTCAATTCAAGTTTAAACATGATGGACTTAGCAGTTGCAAGTACTTTCAACCAATTATATTTAGTGGAGTAACTGCTATTTTCATTTCATCAGTAGTGGCCGAAATGATGCTCCTCACGGGATATAGAGTGATTTTGGAATAAAGTTTTTATTTCATAAGAACAAACTAGTACTTTCTCAATTCAAGTTTAAACATGATGGACTTAGCAGTTGCAAGTACTTTCAACCAATTATATTTAGTGGAGTAACTGCTATTTTCATTTCATCAGTAGTGGCCGAAATGATGCTCCACACGGGAT
Organism: Blennius ocellaris; assembly: GCF_963422515.1. Taxonomy (NCBI): domain Eukaryota; kingdom Metazoa; phylum Chordata; class Actinopteri; order Blenniiformes; family Blenniidae; genus Blennius; species Blennius ocellaris. The sequence continues at coordinate 27,033,495 of NC_137664.1, forward strand.
ATAGAGTGATTTTGGAATAAAGTTTGTATTTCCTTAGAACAAACTAGTACTTTCTCAATTCAAGTTTAAACATGATGGACTTAGCAGTTGCAAGTACTTTCAACCAATTATATTTAGTGGAGTAACTGCTATTTTCATTTCATCAGTAGTGGCCGAAATGATGCTCCACACGGGATATAGAGTGATTTTGGAATAAAGTTTTTATTTCATAAGAACAAACTAGTACTTTCTCAATTCAAGGTTAAATGATGTGTTTATCAGGTTCAAGCAGGTTCAACCAGTTTCATTTAGTGGAGTAACTGCTATTTTCATTTCATCAGGAATGGCCGAAATGATGCTCCACACGGGATATAGAGTAATTTTGGAATAAAGTTTGTATTTCCTTAGAACAAACTAGTACTTTCTCAATTCAAGTTTAAACATGATGGACTTAGCAGTTGCAAGTACTTTCAACCAATTATATTTAGTGGAGTAACTGCTATTTTCATTTCATCAGTAGTGGCCGAAATGATGCTCCACACGAGATATAGAGTGATTTTGGAATAAAGTTTTTATTTCATAAGAACAAACTAGTACTTTCTCAATTCAAGGTTAAATGATGTGTTTATCAGGTTCAAGCAGTTTCAACCAGTTTCATTTAGTGGAGTAACTGCTATTTTCATTTCATCAGTAGTGGCCGAAATGATGCTCCTCACGGGATATAGAGTGATTTTGGAATAAAGTTTTTATTTCATAAGAACAAACTAGTACTTTCTCAATTCAAGTTTAAACATGATGGACTTAGCAGTTGAAAGTACTTTCAACCAATTATATTTAGTGGAGTAACTGCTATTTTCATTTCATCAGTAGTGGCCGAAATGATGCTCCACACGGGATATAGAGTGATTTTGGAATAAAGTTTTTATTTCATAAGAACAAACTAGTACTTTCTCAATTCAAGTTTAAATGATGTGTTTATCAAGTTCAAGCAGTTTTACCAGTTTTATTTAGTGGAGTAACTGCTATTTTCATTTCATCAGGAGTGGCCGAAATGATGCTCCACACGGGATATAGAGTAATTTTGGAATAAAGTTTTTATTTCCTTAGAGCAAACTGGTACTTTTCAATTCAAGTTTAAACATGAAGTGTTTATAAGGTTAAAGCAGTTTCAACCTCTTTTATTATGCTGGATTTGACTGTTATGGTCTTTTCATCAGTTGTGGCCGAAAAGATGCTTCAGACGAGATACTGAGTATGTTTTTAGACTAAAGTTTTAATTTCATTAGGACAAACTCGTACTTTCACTATTCAAGTATCTACCCAGATAATTGTACACTAACACAACTATTGCTCACCCAAGGTGCTAAAAACACTGTGTTGCAGTTGCGAGGTTACAATTTGAATAGACTACAGAAGTGAAAGCCACAGGTGCATTAACAACATTTTCGCACTTTTCGAAACACAGCTTTTGCGTGACTCCTACCATGAGTCGTCAGAGACACTGCGTGCTCAGAGCAAAGATACCTCGGGAGCCACATGACCCAGTTGAAGACTGTTGTCGCCGGTCTTCTATGCCTGTCTACACAGGAGAGAAGAAAAGCGAGTTGCTATGACACACATCCATCAGTGCTCTCAGCCGCACCACCACGTGGTCTCGCAGCTCTTTCACTCCTTTTCAGGAGAAGGAACATTGTCATTTTCCAGCACCTGACAGTGCTATCAGCTCCCTCACTCTCTCCACCGGAGAGAACCAGGATGTTCTAGCTCAGATGACTCTGACCATTCCGATATCCCAAGGGTACCTGGTCTTTGGACCAGCCAGCTTGAGTCCCTTGCAGAGGACATAGAGCAGTTCGAACCAAACAACCCGGAGATTCGTGTAGCGGACAACCTGGTGGAGGTTGAACGCTGCCTCTTCAACCTGCCTCATCCTTCGTTCCGAGAGAAGCTTACGCTTCTCTGGAAGATGACATCCAGGAGTGGCCATGTTTACATTAGAGTCCCTCCCATCTGCCATCAGAGACCATTACTCAGCCCTCTGTCATGCACTTAGGGAAGCAGGATCATCTGCACAATGATCCTGCCTCTGCAAACTTTGGTGCATTTACAATCACTCAAAAGGGGGCGGAGACTCCCAGATAGTATTTATAGGTGCCTAAGGGCTGCCTACTTCCAAGGCCACAATGCACCAGGATTGGACAAAGACCAGACTTTTAAGTCCCTCTTCGTTAACAACCTCCACAACAGTGTGTGGATCGATGTCGCCCTTTTCTGCAGGACCAAAAACCCCACCATGAAAGACCTCCGCAAACATGCGCAGATTGTGTGGGAGCTGCACCACCGTTCAGGTGAAAACTATGATGGTGATGCAGGTGTCCTGAGGTCTCAGGTGAGGAGAGGTAAGTCTAAAAACCGAGGCTGAGGTCAGACTCAAAACAACTGGGATGCAGATGTCCCACAGTGGATTAAAACCTGCATCAGAGTGGTGAAGCAGCACCTGAACCCGCCTGGTAAGAAGGGACCTGGCTCCCCCTGACCGCATGACTTAGCCCCTCCCCTCCGCACACAAAGTTCATTTTGGCAGGAGGAGGAGATCCAGGAGGTGAAAGAGGCCCATTTGACATTCTTGGGTAATCTTGGCTATGCCAACCACAGATACACTTCAGTGGTGGTAGGGGTTGTTGACACTCTCTCACTGCTTGGTACTGGGTCAGAAATCCCCCTCATGTGTTCAGACACCTTCGCACGGGTTGCTAGAACCACGCTTGCGCATGCCACTTAAGGAAAGCCACTTCAGGTGGAAGAGTGTAGCATAAACAACCGAGGCTTCACTCAGGACTTGCACCACATCACTCAATGTGTCTGGGTCAACAGCTTTCCAGGACATGTCAGCGACGCATCCCATCCACGTCACTGATCTGGACACAGAAGAACTGCTTATTGGTCAGGACATCCTAAACCGACTCGCTGCCACCAAACGGCGCCTTTGGTCCCAAGTCGTCAGCCCGACTCCCATTGGCTAAGAACTAGGCCACCCAGCTTCTAACAGCAATCGTTCAGCCAACCCACGGGTCCAAAATCTGACACCTGGTCAGATTAAAGTGACCGCATTTCCACCTTTAGAGATGTTAACTGACAGTTCATTCCACAATCTTGAACTAATTCTCATCTCATTGACAATCTGCCTTCGTCCCTCACCAGCGACGACATGCATGACACAACTCTCCTCATTTCCACAACCAAAACCATCACCAGCACTCACCATGTTAACCTTGAACAGGTTCTTCAGGGTACAAAACCGAGCACCGAAGGTGACATGGTTGTGCACGCTCCAATGACTCAACCAGAGAATACAGACATTTCAGGTAAACAGACCATGTCTGTACCAGAAGAACCTTATTCAGGCTTCGAGTCAAAGACCGAGCAACGCTCTGCTGAGGCTCGCACTTTACCACAACAGAAACAAGGAGATGCATTTGTATGAGGAGGTCTCCCGCGATTATCACACGATCTTCGCAAGGGACTCGCACAAAAGGGGGGGGGGGGAGTCACAGACATCCACCCAGTGCGCGTCCCCACTGACTTCGAGGCACTGCCATCTTCTGAAACCCAGTACATACCCTTTCTAGCTGACGGGGTCAAGCGGTCCTGGTTCACTGGTTTGAAACATCCTGCGCTCGAATCTCACACCTTCCCTGTTATTCAAGATTGTTATATCTAAAGAGAAACATAAATCAATTTAAATAACACTTTTTTTGGCATTAACTATTTCCAGTTTAGCTGGTGGTGGCCCAATGTCATTATTATTTGATAAATAACCAATTTATTCTAATGAATAATTTTTCATAAATAAATTATTTTTGATAAAATGTTGCTCCGTGCTCTTGTTTATCTTCCAACATGTGAGATGTTGTTGATGAATACACAGCACAGTTCCACAGTAACCAATGTGTTTTACACAGCCACTGTTCTTTGTGTCAACATGTAGGTCCAGAACACAACTAAAGACGATGTCTCTAGACATCCAGAAGACTTCCTCAGAAGAGCCTGAATGAAAGTTTTTTGAGACGTCTTTCTTGAACATTATATTGACGTCTTGTCTGGACGTCACTGAAAATACGTTTCAAAAGAAACAGAACACGTCATCAGTCTACCACGGGACATACACAGAGAGTCAGTTTAGTATTACCATTAACATGCATTTAATTGGACTATGGAAAAAAACCAGAGAACCCTGAGGAAACACATGCACACACAAGTTAATTCCACAAACACCTCCAGGTGGATTTAAATCCACGATTTTCTGTCTGTAGCCATTGAGACAATTTGACCATTGTAATTGATAGAGCTGATAAAACCTTTATTTGGTATATAGTTGTAATCTCAATATGAAAGGTTGTAGAAATTAATCATGCCCAAAAACTCCTGCAGGGCCTTAACCGAGGCTGGACGAGGGAAATCTGTCACCGCTTGCACCTTAGAAGGCAATGGAATGGCACCCTGAGTTGAAATACGATGACCCAAAAAGTCAATCACAGGCAGACCAAACTGGCACTTAGCAGGGTTGACAATTAGGCCATGTTCCTCAAGGCCAGACCTGGGCATTTTAAGGCCCGCGGGCCAAATGCGGCCCGTGACCCGATTCTGACCGGCCCGCGAAAGGTTGCTTAGAATTAAGAAAACAAAAGCTTCTTTCGAATTTTAATGTGTGGACTAAAACCATCGACTCTATAAACTAAAACGGAAATGCTTTTACTTTGAAGCCTGTTTATTTATGTACAGTGTACGTAACCTACGTACGTCGTATACGTAACCCGTAAAACAAGTCAATCAGTGCATGTGATTGTCGCCCCTCAATGATGTACGGGCAGGTCAAGAAAAGAAAGGTGGATGCTGAAGGCCGAAATTTCAAGAATATTTGGAGCACTAAATATTTGTTTACTGAAGTCGGTGGTAAACCTGTCTGTTTAGTTTGTGGAGAGCACGTTGCCGTGTTTAAGGAGTACAATGTGAGTCGGCATTATGAGACAAAACACGTGGAGAAATACAGACACTTGGTGGAGGCTGAGAGAGCGCGAATATCAGAAGACTTGCTAGCAAAGCTAGCAAAACAACAAGGCTGTTTTAGCAAACTACACACAGCCCGGGATGCAGCGACCAAGACCAGCTTCGTCATATCCCACAAAATCGCTAAAAACAGCAAGCCGTTCTCGGATTGGCGAGTTTGTGAAAGAGTGCTTGGTGGGCTCTGCCGCGCTAATATGCCCTGAGAATAAAGAAGCATTTGAAAAAGTCCCGCTGTCCAGGCGAACCGTCACCAGAAGGGTGGAAGGAATCGCGGAGAATCTCGAATGTCAGCTCAAAAGTGGAGTTGAAAGTTTTGACTTTTTCTCTTTGGCTTTGGATGAGAGCTGTGATGTCCGTGACACTGCCCAGTTACTGGTGTTTCTCCGGGGAATAAGGCAGGACTTCAAGATTACGGAGGAGCTGGCAGCATTGAGGTCAATAAAAGGAACGACAACGGGAAACGATCTGTTCAAGGAGGTCGATGCATGCATGGTCAAGCTTGGACTGAAATGGGACAAACTGGTAGGCGTCACTACTGATGGTTGTCCGAATATGACAGGAAAACATGTCGGACTTTTGAAACAGATCCAAGATAAAGTGACTGAACTCGGCACAGAGCATCATTTAGCGTTGATACATTGTATTATACATCAGCATGTACTGTGCAGGTCTGTGCTAAAACTTAACCATGTTATTGATGTTGTAACAAAAACGGTTAACTTTATCAGGGCACGAGCATTAAATCACAGGCAGTTTGTTGCACTTTTAGAGGAGCATGAGAATGAACATGGTGACATCGTGTACCACACAGCTGTCAGATGGCTCAGTCCGGGCAAAGTGCTCAAAAGATTTTGGGACCTGAAAACAGAGATTCAAGAGTTTTGTGAGATGAAAGGCAAAAACATCCCCGAGCTTTCAGATATGAACTGGATGGCAGATTTTGCATTTGCTGTTGATGTGACGGCACTGATGAATGAACTGAGCACTAAACTGCAAGGCAAGGGCCTTTTCGTTCATGACATGCATAACCTGGTGAAGGCTTTTATGAGAAAGTTGCTGTTTCTTTCAAGTCAACTACAGAACAACACTCTCACTCACATGCAAACCCTTAAAGAAGTCAGACCATCAGCTAATCCTCTCTGCAGGTACTCATCCATGTTAGGAGATTTGCATGGTGAGTTTTTAAGGCGATTTGATGATTGTAAAAACATTGAGGATGAAATGCACCTGGTTTCCTCTCCCTTTGCCTGCAGAGTAGATGATGCACCCAGTGATGTTCAGCTGGAGCTCATTGACCTGCAGTCTGACACAGTACTGGCAGAGCACTTTAAGTCAGCATCACTGCTGGAGTTCTACTCATCTCTTAAGGAGGAGAACTTTCCAAACATGAGGAGACATGCTCAGAAGATGTTGGTTCTGTTTGGATCTACCTACATATGTGAACAAACATTCTCAGTAATGAAGTTTACCAAATCCAGGTTCAGATCCTCTCTTACTGATGATCATCTGTCAGCTGTGCTTCGCATCTCCACCTCAGACATTCAACCTGACTTTGATGCACTCGTTAAAGGGCAGCAAAGGCTAGATTTCTCTCACTGAACAAGAAAATACCCAAATGTGTGTTCACTATTACTTTTTGTCTGCACAGCTTGGCAGTTTGACAGTCATAATGTGACATATCTTGTTAATGATATTTGGCATACAAAGACATTGTGATGTCTTAATAGAAAAAAGTGTTTTTGGTTAATGTAATTCAAAAAAGAGTTACAAATGTTTCATGTTTACAATTGTTTTGAATAACTGCACTGAATAAAAACATTTTTTGTTAAAATAACCCTGACTTTCTCTTTACCTAATAATAACACAGACACTTACCAGCATGTGTAAACAATGCCATTTACTGCTTTCAATTTAGAAATAAAATTCATATGCAGAATAGAGTTTAAACTAACCCTCCACAATATTTTCTGCTTCTCATTTGGCCCCTTCGGAAAAATAATTGCCCACCCCTGCTCAAGGCGCTGAAAAACTTGCTTTAGGTGTGAAAAATGCTCCTCAACTGAAGAACTAGCCACCAAGATGTCGTCCAGGTAAACAGAAACGAAAGCGAGGTCGCGCAGCACAGAGTCCATCAACCTCTGAAAAGCCGTGCCTGGCCATAATAAAACATAAAAAAATGACAAGAAAGAATAGAAAGTGTCATCTGCTCAGTGTATTGACACATCTTATACACAGCAGACACAAATTGCACTTAACAAGTTTTGAACTATCAAAACTCAGTAACCAATCAGGTGTCTAACATTGATTTTTTTTTTTTAGAGAATCAAAACCACAATACAAATAAAGCTTTCAATTTCTATTCAAGAAAATGTGCCCATCTTTTCTAAAACTCTCTCTCTCTCTCTCTCACTCTCTCTCTCTCTCTCTCTCTCTCTCTCTCTCTCTCTCTCTCTCTCTCTCTCTCGCCCCGTTTCCTCATTAGTTTTAATGTTGGGTTTTTTCCGGAATAAATGTGAATGTTTGATGAGAGGCTGTATCTGGCAGCAGGAATCACTCATTGAGTAAAAAGAAAAAAGTGATGGCACGTGTCGCCCCAATTAATCCCTAAAACACAAGAGCCTCTAAACGTATTGAGAACAGGTAGGAAGCATATTACGAGCTAATAAAACTAGTAAACAGAGTCCATGTGTGTATCAGTGAAAGTGAGCAGGTTTTATGTTTCTATGTTTCTTCAGGTGAGATGTCCAGTTCCTGGACGTTCACAGCACTTTCACGGCTGGGAGACATAGTTTGCATTGTACAGAGAGGTTAAGAGATTTCTCCGACTTTAAAACATAGTGATGAAAGCAACTGTCTGCAGAATCCATGGCAAAGCATGGATTGTCAGCCTGAAAGCGTCGGGAAGTGTCGCAATGCCAGTGCATGGCGCATGTGACAGCTGCATTTCTAGTTTATTCCATCTGATTTCTACTGTAATCCTGCTCAGTAATCCCAGTTTTTATCGAGCATACCTGTAACGAGATTACACATTTTTTTATGTACTGTAACAGATTACAGTTATATGTTTTTTGTATCCTAATTATGTAACACTGTTACATGTATTCCATGACTACCCAACCCTGGTTGCACCTAAACATGTGATACACACTCAGACCTTACTGAGACTTACTAAACTAAAGTTTTCTAGCTGTGCAATGACTTGAAGTAAAGCTCTGGTAAACAAGCTGCATGTAATGATGTTCATGTAGGTACAAACAGCCAGAAGAGTCTTTAGAGCCAGAAGTGGACATACGAAATCACCTTGTACTGCAGGTGACAGGAGGAGCAGCAAGGTGGGCGAGATACAGGTTCTGGGAGATTCCCACAACACACTGTAGACAAAAGAAAAGTGTTAAATGCACAGGTTCCACAAGTTGAGAGACTCTTAAGATCAACACCAGGAGACACCAGATCACTTTGATTGATTGTGAGGACAACACACACGGAGTGAGGTGGTATTGAAAGGCTAATTGCAGGAGGAAAGGTTTGTTTTGTAGAATGGGTCTCTTGTATTAAATTCAATGTAATTTGGATCAAATGTCTTTGTTATTTTAAAAGCATGTTTTGTTGTGAGATGTAATTTAATTTAATCACAATAACCAGCCACAGTATTTTCTATGTTTACTACGTTTAAAACTAAATGATCAACCATCTCAACAGTCATTGGTGGACATTTAATGTATATTTCATCACCTGAAGAGTCCAACTTTGCTTTACATCTTTAACTTATATACAAGTGAAATCACAGCTCTAAGTTCTTGTTACTGAATAGTCCCTAAACGGCTCACCTGTCTCTGGCTGTGAGGCCCTGTCTGGAGGGATGGATGAGCCCGATGAAACGTGGGATCAGCCGCTGGTGGAGATTTCCACTCAACCCTTTGAAGCGCTGCTCCCACGTTCCTCCACTTGGACCATGGTTTAATCGAGGAAAATCATGTCACACTGAAAAAACAATTCTGTCATTTCATTTTTGAGTGTACTTTTTTAAGATAGAGCTTCTCAGGCTGGTTTAATCAAGTAAAATCATGTTACTGTCTTAAAGGTGTACAGGAGGATTTTCTTTTTCCGGGTGGATCATCAAGACTATTGGTACTCCCAACTGTCAATCATTCTGGTGATATATTACGCAAGGCCGTCGTATGTGCTCGTCCCCAGGTAGCGTGGATCTATTAGTTTTCACTTTCTGCGCATGCGCGCTTTCAGGTGTATATGGTGAGCTACGCCTTCAGCGAGCTCGCAGTTCTCACCGGGTACTTTGAAAATGGCAGAGGGTCGCAAAAGAGAAAAAGTGTCTTCAAAGTGTATGAGAAGAAGAGAAAGGCTTCGGAAGAGAGAAACAAGACCAGAGTGTTTTTGGGAGATTCTTTCACACGATGGCGTGCGCTGAAAGCCCAGGTTGGGCTTCCCACTGATGCTTCAGTCGCGAAGTTTCTACTCGACAGGTAAAGTTTGGCATTCTATTTGGAGAAATCCATTTCAAATCACTTCCAGTAAAAGTTATCTATGTCTATATTGTAACTTTCCAGGGTTGATTAGTGGAAAAAGTTCAAATCTTCTTGTAAAGTGAGCTTGTGTAAGCGATGCTGACTTGTGACTTGTAAACAGTGCGTGCACGAGGAGAACTGGGCTCGTTCATGTCTCTCGCACACGTTTTAGTAGGCGTTCCATCTCGGGAGCAGGTAGAGCTTTGCGTGAATTTTTCAAAAGGTGGAGAGGGCGGTTCTTTCCTAAAATTCGGGAAAATCCTACTGTACTCCTTTAAGATAGAGCTGCTCATGCTGGTTTAATTGAGAAAAAAATCATGTTATTTTCTTAAGATAGAGCTGCTCAGGCTGGTTTAATCTAGACAAATCGTGTTACTGCCTTTAGATAGAGCTGATCAGGCTGGTTTGATCTAGAAAATCACATTACTGTCTTTAGATAGAGCTGATCAGGCTGGTTTGATTTAGAAAATCACATTACTGTCTTTAGATAGAGCTGATCAGGCTGGTTTGATTTAGAAAATCACGTTACTGTCTCTAGATGGTGCTGCTCAGGCTGGTTTGATTTAGAAAATCACGTTACTGTCTCTAGATGGAGCTGCTCAGGCTGGTTTAATAAAAAAAAAAAAAAAAAAAAAAAAAAATCAATGCCGTTACTGTGTTTAGATATAGCATCTCAGACTGGTTTAATCTAGAGAAATCGTGTTACTGACTTTAGGTAGAGATGCTTAGTGTTGGAATTCGTTCCTGTGTTCCCCTAAATTCCTGCTTGTTCGTTTGATCCGGGAGAGGTAGGAACAGAGTTAATTTTCTTCAATAGTGAATTTAATAATCACACAAACAAGAGATTACAAAAATACATATATCAGATTACATAATACGAGCTCAGACCGTTCTTCCTTGCAGACCCAAGTGTGCAGGCCAGGTTTACAATGAAGAAGGGCACAACTGCAACACGTGGTTCATATTTATACATTTGCATACACCACCTCAACCTCACATTGGTCGGTTCCTCGTGATGTATGCGTTGCTATAGTGAATTTGCTATTCCTTTGTTCCCAAAACTGCTTCAAACTGGTTCTTCTCAGAGCTTGACGTTCTGTGGGACAAAGTGACCTCTTATCTGTTGATCCAATCTTACCTTGACCATGTTTTTGCAAGTAGAGCACTGAGGAGACATCGCCAACCAACTTGGAATGTCCCTGAACATGGATTTATAGCTGTGTTTTCCCAACTTGGGCAGTGGGAGAAACCCCAGTAGTGTAGAAACACAACTGAATACAATATGTCCAGTTGTCACACAGAAAACAAACGTTCAACCACTATATTCCTTCAATTCCCCTTTTGACCTCTGACCCCAGAGGTCAATAATTAGTGTCAATACAGTATGAGGCACTCTTCGTATAATAGAGGTCATATGTAAGCAAAATCAACAATCATATACTCAAATAGCAACATACAAAACTTTTAAACGGTGGTGACTCCCCCTTGAACTGCAACCTTGTCGTGGTGGGGGAGTTTGAGCACCCGAATGACCCTCGGAGCTATGTTGTCGGGGGACTTGCCCCTCCTGTGGGCCCACCACCTACAGAGGCTGCCGTAGGGGTCGGGTGCATTGTGGATTGGGGGCAGTCGACGGCAGAGGCTTCGAAGACCCAATCCCCGGCCACAGAATCTGGCTATTGGGACATGGAATGTGACCTCGCTGGGGGGAAGGAGCCAGAGATGTGAGGGAGGCTGAGAGATACCGTCTAGATATAGTCGGGCTCGCCTCCACTTACAGCTTGGACTCCGGAACCCAGCTCCTCGACGGGGGCTGGATACTCCACTGCTCTGGAGTTGCCCTCTCTCTCTGGAGTTGCCCTGTCTCTCGGCTGGCCTGGGAACACCTTGGGGTGCCACCGGAAGAGCTGGAGGAAGTGTCTGGGGTGAGGGAAGTCTGAGCAGAGTTGCCTCCGCGACGCGGCCCCGGATAAGCGGCAGAAAATGGATGGATGGATGGATGGACTTGGCACGTCACATGAACAGAGAGGAGCGCTATTTCACCTCCTCCCTTGTTGTCGTCTACTTCCCTGTGTTCTTCTTACTTCGGTGTACAGGGATTATTCCGCCCTTTGACGTGTGGAGCTGTCTCCTGGATCAGCCGATCCAGGGGCAACTTGCTTCAGATGGATGGAGGTCTCCTGAAGAGTGCGATGTGGTTCTCCCGCCAGAGTACACTGCGACAGATGGCACCGCATTGTTCCTCTTTTATCCAGGGTTCGACTAACGGCCGGACCCTCCTCTCCAGTACCCTGGAATAGACTTTCCTGGGGAGCCTTTGTCACTCAGCCGAACAGCGTGAGACGTCCTCTCGACGACCTTAAATCGACCCGTTCACCTGGGCTCGGACCACTTCCTCTTTATCACCCTGAGAAGTACCCAGGGGCTGGTGTTGAGGATCTCAGCCGAGTCCCCCCTGGCTGCCGGTCCCGGCAACATGTGCAGAGAAACGAGATTCCAGACATCTCAAAACTGCGTTGTCACATCTCTCACCTGAACATAGATTTTTCTCTTGTATAGATTTGGCTAATGCTTTTTTCTGTCTGCCACTGGCGGATCAGGTGAAACCACTGCAAACAGGTCCGACTTATTGCCGCCAATGCAAACCAAACTCCTGTTCCGGGAATACAAAGACCGAACAGCGCTTAACAAAGGGCCCCGGACTCCATGCTCCCGGAGCACCTCCCCACAGGATGTCTCAGGGGACGCGGTCGAACGCCTTCTCAAGATCCAGAAAACACATGTGGACTGGTTGGGCAAACTCCCATGAACCCTCAAGCAGCTGGTGGAGGGTATAGAGCTGGTCCAGTGTTCCACGACCAGAATGAAAACCGCATTGTTCCTCTTGGATCCAAGGTTTGACTAACGGCCGGACCCTCCACTCCAGTACACTGGAATAGACTTTCCTGGGGAGGCTGAGGAGTGTGATCCCTCTGTAGTTGGAACACACCCTCCGATCCCCCTCCTTGAAGAGAGGGACCACGACCCCATTCTGCCTGTCCAGAGGTACCGTCCCCGCGTCACGCGATGTTGCAGGGATGAAGGGCCCCGGACTCCATGCTCCCGGAGCATGGAGTCGGTTTGCCAGAATTTCCTCGGGGCAGACCGAAAGTCCTCTTCCATGGCCTCTCCAAACTCCTCCCAGACCCGAGTTATTGCCTCCACCACAGCCATGAACTATGGGTCATGACCGAAAGAACGAGATCCCGGATACAAGCGGTTGAAGTGAGCTTCCTGCGTAGGGTGGCTGAGCGCACCCTTAGAGATAGGATGAGGAGCTTGAGAGTTGGTTTTTAGAATAAAGTTTGTATTTTACTAGACCATAGTCGTACTTTCCCTATTCAAGTTTAAACATGAAGTGTTTATCAGGTTTAAGCAGTTTCATTATGCTGGATTTGACTGCTTATGGTCTTCTCATCAGTTGTGGCCGAAAAAATGCTTCAGACGAGATACTGAGTGTGTTTTTAGAATAAAGTTTGTATTTCACGAAACATACTAAACTCTCACTATTCACTTTTATATGATGTGTTTATCAGGTTCAAGCAGTTTCAACCAGTTTTATTTAGTGGAGTAACTGCTATTTTCATTTCATCAGTAGTGGCCGAAATGGTGCTCCTCACGGGATATAGAGTGATTTTGGAATAAAGTTTTTATTTCATTAGAACAAACTAGTACTTTCTCAATTCAAGGTTAAATGATGTGTTTATCAGGTTCAAGCAGTTTCAACCAGTTTCATTTAGTGGAGTAACTGCTATTTTCATTTCATCAGTAGTGGCCGAAATGATGCTCCTCACGGGATATAGAGTGATTTTGGAATAAAGTTTTTATTTCATAAGAACAAACTAGTACTTTCTCAATTCAAGTTTAAACATGATGGACTTAGCAGTTGCAAGTACTTTCAACCAATTATATTTAGTGGAGTAACTGCTATTTTCATTTCATCAGTAGTGGCCGAAATGATGCTCCTCACGGGATATAGAGTGATTTTGGAATAAAGTTTTTATTTCATAAGAACAAACTAGTACTTTCTCAATTCAAGTTTAAACATGATGGACTTAGCAGTTGCAAGTACTTTCAACCAATTATATTTAGTGGAGTAACTGCTATTTTCATTTCATCAGTAGTGGCCGAAATGATGCTCCACACGGGATATAGAGTGATTTTGGAATAAAGTTTGTATTTCCTTAGAACAAACTAGTACTTTCTCAATTCAAGTTTAAACATGATGGACTTAGCAGTTGCAAGTACTTTCAACCAATTATATTTAGTGGAGTAACTGCTATTTTCATTTCATCAGTAGTGGCCGAAATGATGCTCCACACGGGATATAGAGTGATTTTGGAATAAAGTTTTTATTTCATAAGAACAAACTAGTACTTTCTCAATTCAAGGTTAAATGATGTGTTTATCAGGTTCAAGCAGGTTCAACCAGTTTCATTTAGTGGAGTAACTGCTATTTTCATTTCATCAGGAATGGCCGAAATGATGCTCCACACGGGATATAGAGTAATTTTGGAATAAAGTTTGTATTTCCTTAGAACAAACTAGTACTTTCTCAATTCAAGTTTAAACATGATGGACTTAGCAGTTGCAAGTACTTTCAACCAATTATATTTAGTGGAGTAACTGCTATTTTCATTTCATCAGTAGTGGCCGAAATGATGCTCCACACGAGATATAGAGTGATTTTGGAATAAAGTTTTTTTTTCATAAGAACAAACTAGTACTTTCTCAATTCAAGGTTAAATGATGTGTTTATCAGGTTCAAGCAGGTTCAACCAGTTTCATTTAGTGGAGTAACTGCTATTTTCATTTCATCAGGAATGGCCGAAATGATGCTCCACACGGGATATAGAGTAATTTTGGAATAAAGTTTGTATTTCCTTAGAACAAACTAGTACTTTCTCAATTCAAGTTTAAACATGATGGACTTAGCAGTTGCAAGTACTTTCAACCAATTATATTTAGTGGAGTAACTGCTATTTTCATTTCATCAGTAGTGGCCGAAATGATGCTCCACACGAGATATAGAGTGATTTTGGAATAAAGTTTTTATTTCATAAGAACAAACTAGTACTTTCTCAATTCAAGGTTAAATGATGTGTTTATCAGGTTCAAGCAGTTTCAAGCAGTTTCATTTAGTGGAGTAACTGCTATTTTCATTTCATCAGTAGTGGCCGAAATGATGCTCCTCACGGGATATAGAGTGATTTTGGAATAAAGTTTTTATTTCATAAGAACAAACTAGTACTTTCTCAATTCAAGTTTAAACATGATGGACTTAGCAGTTGCAAGTACTTTCAACCAATTATATTTAGTGGAGTAACTGCTATTTTCATTTCATCAGTAGTGGCCGAAATGATGCTCCACACGAGATATAGAGTAATTTTGGAATAAAGTTTGTATTTCCTTAGAACAAACTAGTACTTTCTCAATTCAAGTTTAAACATGATGGACTTAGCAGTTGCAAGTACTTTCAACCAATTATATTTAGTGGAGTAACTGCTATTTTCATTTCATCAGTAGTGGCCGAAATGATGCTCCACACGAGATATAGAGTGATTTTGGAATAAAGTTTTTATTTCATAAGAACAAACGAGTACTTTCTCAATTCAAGGTTAAATGATGTGTTTATCAGGTTCAAGCAGTTTCAACCAGTTTCATTTAGTGGAGTAACTGCTATTTTCATTTCATCAGTAGTGGCCGAAATGATGCTCCTCACGGGATATAGAGTGATTTTGGAATAAAGTTTTTATTTCATAAGAACAAACTAGTACTTTCTCAATTCAAGTTTAAACATGATGGACTTAGCAGTTGCAAGTACTTTCAACCAATTATATTTAGTGGAGTAACTGCTATTTTCATTTCATCAGTAGTGGCCGAAATGATGCTCCACACGAGATATAGAATGATTTTGGAATAAAGTTTTTATTTCATAAGAACAAACTAGTACTTTCTCAATTCAAGGTTAAATGATGTGTTTATCAGGTTCAAGCAGTTTCAACCAGTTTCATTTAGTGGAGTAACTGCTATTTTCATTTCATCAGGAGTGGCCGAAATGATGCTCCTCACGGGATATAGAGTGATTTTGGAATAAAGTTTTTATTTCATTAGAACAAACTAGTACTTTCTCAATTCAAGGTTAAATGATGTGTTTATCAGGTTCAAGCAGTTTCAATCAGTTTTATTTAGTGGAGTAACTGCTATTTTCATTTAATCAGGAGTGGCCGAAATGATGCTCCAAACGGGATATAGAGTGATTTTGGAATAAAGTTTTTATTTCATAAGAACAAACTAGTACTTTCTCAATTCAAGTTTAAACATGATGGACTTAGCAGTTGCAAGTACTTTCAACCAATTATATTTAGTGGAGTAACTGCTATTTTCATTTCATCAGTAGTGGCCGAAATGATGCTCCACACGAGATATAGAGTGATTTTGGAATAAAGTTTTTATTTCATAAGAACAAACTAGTACTTTCTCAATTCAAGGTTAAATGATGTGTTTATCAGGTTCAAGCAGTTTCAACCAGTTTTATTTAGTGGAGTAACTGCTATTTTCATTTCATCAGGAGTGGCCGAAATGATGCTCCTCACGGGATATAGAGTGATTTTGGAATAAAGTTTTTATTTCATTAGAACAAACTAGTACTTTCTCAATTCAAGGTTAAATGATGTGTTTATCAGGTTCAAGCAGTTTTAATCAGTTTTATTTAGTGGAGTAACTGCTATTTTCATTTCATCAGTAGTGGCCGAAATGATGCTCCTCACGGGATATAGAGTAATTTTGGAATAAAGTTTGTATTTCATTAGAACAAACTAGTACTTTCTCAATTCAAGGTCAAATGATGTGTTTATCAGGTTCAAGCAGTTTCAACCAGTTTCATTTAGTGGAGTAACTGCTATTTTCATTTCATCAGGAGTGGCCGAAATGATGCTCCTCACGGGATATAGAGTGATTTTGGAATAAAGTTTTTATTTCATTAGAACAAACTAGTACTTTCTCAATTCAAGGTTAAATGATGTGTTTATCAGGTTCAAGCAGTTTCAATCAGTTTTATTTAGTGGAGTAACTGCTATTTTCATTTAATCAGGAGTGGCCGAAATGATGCTCCAAACGGGATATAGAGTGATTTTGGAATAAAGTTTTTATTTCATAAGAACAAACTAGTACTTTCTCAATTCAAGTTTAAACATGATGGACTTAGCAGTTGCAAGTACTTTCAACCAATTATATTTAGTGGAGTAACTGCTATTTTCATTTCATCAGTAGTGGCCGAAATGAAAACAGATAAATGTACACTAACACAACTATTGCTCACCCAAGGTGCTAAAAACACTGTGTTGCAGTTGCGAGGTTACAATTTGTATAGACTACAGAAGTGAAAGCCACAGGTGCATTAACAACATTTTTGCACTTTTCGAAACACAGCTTTTGCGTGACTCCTACCATGAGTCGTCAGAGACACTGCGTGCTCAGAGCAAAGATACCTCGGGAGCCACATGACCCAGTTGAAGACTGTTGTCGCCGGTCTTCTATGCATGTCTACACAGGAGAGAAGAACAGCGAGTTGCTATGACACACATCCATCAGTGCTCTCAGCCGCACCACCACGTGGTCTCGCAGCTCTTTCACTCCTTTTCAGGAGAAGGAACATTGTCATTTTCCAGCACCTGACAGTGCTATCAGCTCCCTCACTCTCTCCACCGGAGAGAACCAGGATGTTCTAGCTCAGATGACTCTGACCATTCCGATATCCCAAGGGTACCTGGTCTTTGGACCAGCCAGCTTGAGTCCCTTGCAGAGGACATAGAGCAGTTCGAAACAAACAACCCGGAGATTCGTGTAGCGGACAACCTGGTGGAGGTCTTCAACCTGCCTCATCCTTCGTTCCGAGAGAAGCTTACGCTTCTCTGGAAGATGACATCCAGGAGTGTCCATGTTTACATAGAGTCCCTCCCATCTGCCATCAGAGACCATTACTCAGCCCTCTGTCATGCACTTAGGGAAGCAGGATCATCTGCACAATGATCCTGCCTCTGCAAACTTTGGTGCATTTACAATCACTCAAAAGGGGGCGGAGACTCCCAGATAGTATTTATAGGTGCCTAAGGGCTGCCTACTTCCAAGGCCACAATGCACCAGGATTGGACAAAGACCAGACTTTTAAGTCCCTCTTCGTTAACAACCTCCACAACAGTGTGTGGATCGATGTCGCCCTTTTCTGCAGGACCAAAAACCCCACCATGAAAGACCTCCGCAAACATGCGCAGATGGTGTGGGAGCTGCACCACCGTTCAGGTGAAAACTATGATGGTGATGCAGGTGTCCTGAGGTCTCAGGTGAGGAGAGGTAAGTCTAAAAACCGAGGCTGAGGTCAGACTCAAAACAACTGGGATGCAGATGTCCCACAGTGGATTAAAACCTGCATCAGAGTGGTGAAGCAGCACCTGAACCCGCCTGGTAAGAAGGGACCTGGCTCCCCCTGACCGCATGACTTGGCCCCTCCCCTCCGCACACAAAGTTCATTTTGGCAGGAGGAGGAGATCCAGGAGGTGAAAGAGGCCCATTTGACATTCTTGGGTAATCTTGGCTATGCCAACCACAGATACACTTCAGTGGTGGTAGGGGTTGTTGACACTCTCTCACTGCTTGGTACTGGGTCAGAAATCCCCCTCATGTGTTCAGACACCTTCGCACGGGTTGCTAGAACCACGCTTGCGCATGCCACTTAAGGAAAGCCACTTCAGGTGGAAGAGTGTAGCATAAACAACCGAGGCTTCACTCAGGACTTGCACCACATCACTCAATGTGTCTGGGTCAACAGCTTTCCAGGACATGTCAGCGACGCATCCCATCCACGTCACTGATCTGGACACAGAAGAACTGCTTATTGGTCAGGACATCCTAAACCGACTCGCTGCCACCAAACGGCGCCTTTGGTCCCAAGTCGTCAGCCCGACTCCCATTGGCTAAGAACTAGGCCACCCAGCTTCTAACAGCAATCGTTCAGCCAACCCACGGGTCCAAAATCTGACACCTGGTCAGATTAAAGTGACCGCATTTCCACCTTTAGAGATGTTAACTGACAGTTTATTCCACAATCTTGAACTAATTCTCATCTCATTGACAATCTGCCTTCGTCCCTCACCAGCGACGACACGCATGACACAACTCTCCTCATTTCCACAACCAAAACCATCACCAGCGCTCACCATGTTAACCTTGAACAGGTTCTTCAGGGTACAAAACCGAGCACCGAAGGTGACATGGTTGTGCACGCTCCAATGACTCAACCAGAGAATACAGACATTTCAGGTAAACAGACCATGTCTGTACCAGAAGAACCTTATTCAGGCTTCGAGTCAAAGACCGAGCAACGCTCTGCTGAGGCTCGCACTTTACCACAACAGAAACAAGGAGATGCATTTGTATGAGGAGGTCTCCCGCGATTATCACACGATCTTCGCAAGGGACTCGCACAAAAGGGGGGGGGGGAGTCACAGACATCCACCCAGTCCCCACTGACTTCGAGGCACTGCCATCTTCTGAAACCCAGTACATACCCTTTCTAGCTGACGGGGTCAAGCGGTCCTGGTTCACTGGTTTGAAACAGCCTGCGCTCGAATCTCACACCTTCCCTGTTATTCAAGATTGTTATATCTAAAGAGAAACATTAATCAATTTAAATAACACTTTTTTTGGCATTAACTATTTCCAGTTTAGCTGGTGGTGGCCCAATGTCATTATTATTTGATAAATAACCAATTTATTCTAATGAATAATTTTTCATACATAAATTATTTTTGATAAAATGTTGCTCCGTGCTCTTGTTTATCTTCCAACATGTGAGATGTTGTTGATGAATACACAGCACAGTTCCACAGTAACCAATGTGTTTTACACAGCCACTGTTCTTTGTGTCAACATGTAGGTCCAGAACACAACTAAAGACGATGTCTCTAGACATCCAGAAGACTTCCTCAGAAGAGCCTGAATGAAAGTTTTTTGAGACGTCTTTCTTGAACATTATATTGACGTCTTGTCTGGACGTCACTGAAAATACGTTTCAAAAGAAACAGAACACGTCATCAGTCTACCACGGGACATACACAGAGAGTCAGTTTAGTATTACCATTAACATGCATTTAATTGGACTATGGAAGAAAACCAGAGAACCCTGAGGAAACACATGCACACACAAGTTAATTCCACAAACACCTCCAGGTGGATTTAAATCCACGATTTTCTGTCTGTAGCCATTGAGACAATTTGACCATTGTAATTGATAGAGCTGATAAAACCTTTATTTGGTATATAGTTGTAATCTCAATATGAAAGGTTGTAGAAATTAATCATGCCCAAAAAATCCTGCAGGGCCTTAACCGAGGCTGGACGAGGGAAATCTGTCACCGCTTGCACCTTAGAAGGCAATGGAATGGCACCCTGAGTTGAAATACGATGACCCAAAAAGTCAATCACAGGCAGACCAAACTGGCACTTAGCAGGGTTGACAATTAGGCCATGTTCCTCAAGGCCAGACCTGGGCATTTTAAGGCCCGCGGGCCAAATGCGGCCCGTGACCCGATTCTGACCGGCCCGCGAAAGGTTGCTTAGAATTAAGAAAACAAAAGCTTCTTTCGAATTTTAATGTGTGGACTAAAACCATCGGCTCTATAAACTAAAACGGAAATGCTTTTACTTTGAAGCCTGTTTATTTATGTACAGTGTACGTAACCTACGTACGTCGTATACGTAACCCGTAAAACAAGTCAATCAGTGCATGCAAGAGATGTCGGTGGAGAATCAAAAATGGCGGTGTTGCGAGCGCCGCCATACTTATTTACCGGTCGCCGCCATTTTGAAAATATGCGTACCGGAAGTGACGTTTACTGTAGCGACATACAGGAAGTGACGTATCAGACCCCGCGGAACGTCGGGAATTACGTTTTCGGAGGCCCACCCACCGGAAGTGACGTTGGAGGACCCACTCGCCAGAAAAAAACTGTGCGCCGCGCTTCAAACGCACATTTGTTCCCATTGCATTGTTTTCTTCACACGTGTACTCGAAGCTCAACAGAGTAAAGGATTGTCTTCTGCTAAGGTAAATAATTGCATTTTTTTCTATGTGTAAAGTATCAGCCTGCACTAATAAGAACGAAATAGTAGGTGGAGTTATACCAGTATTTAGAGACTATGTTTATACTCGCACTGGAAGACCGGAGCCAGATCAGCTTCACAACCTTCCATGAGGGAACAGATATGTTCATCTCTCCCCAACTGTGTCAGTCTGTCCACATATCTGCTGCTTTATTTCTCCGTCCAGACAACTCACAGTTACTGTGTGCCTTCACTTATCACTCCTGCTAACTGCAGTTTCATCACAACATTTAGTTGCGTTTACGTCCTAAATGGCTGAATTTTGTCACGTGGGTGAAAAGCCTCAAAACGGTGTGCATCAGCCTGCACTAATAAGTAGGACATGGTTGATAGGTGTCATTATATCAGTATTAGTGAGAGGAAGAGTCGTTGTATAGTTATGTTGGGAGCAATTCAAGCAAGATCAGCTCAAAGTTTATGTTGCTCTTTTTTTATCTTTGTTCCATGTGTTGGTTTATTTAGACCCGTACTGGTATTTTTTATCATACTGCATTACTGGATTTTTACAACCTGACTGGGATTTCTGTGTTATTATCAGAGCATCCAAATTAGAGAAAGTTTAATGGTTGTGAGGGAGATTGAATATCTTATATATAACATACTGCAATGAATCACTTGGATGCTTGTCAGTTTGCAATCATCAATGAGAGATCAGTACATTTGAACAAATACTAATGATTCTGATTTAAATATTTTTTCAGACGCAGTGTTCAATCAGAATGTCACGTCATCGTAGCAGCGAATGCGTGGGCATGGAGCATTCATATGCACACCCAACAATGCACACAGCATCTGTGCTGACCACGGATCCAGAGACCGTAAAGGAATTGAGTGTCGCATGTCTGCATGCAGAACACTCCTATGACTCATCAATCAAGTTTGAGATTTTTGATGTAACATAAGCTCAGTTTGTTTATTTTTATTCGTCTGTATTGCAACAGATCTTCGAGATGCTGAAAGAGATGGAGGAGGTCATGGAAATCAAGAAGGGGGACCTGAGACTCATCGATTACATTTTTGATGTTATGCTTCCAGAATTAAGATGATCAATCAATGGAGGACATCATAGAAGTAGTGGTCAATATTTTGTGTCTTTTGAAACCTATCTGCATGCACCTTGTCCATCTTTTTCAGATCATCATCAACATCCTGATGGCTGAAGGTCACACAAGGCTTCAAGCACAGGTCATCATAGCCAGTGGGAGAAAGTTCTAGCAAGCTCCTGTCGTCTGTGCTCTCATCCTCCCTGCCGGATGTCTATCAATATAGTGGTTTGAAGTCTCCTGTCCCAATTTTCAGAGTGTATCTTTTATCTATCTGTCTGTCCTCTCCTCTATCCTCTCACCCCAACCGGCCAGCAGAATGCCTCCACCTCTGAGTCTGGTTTCTGCAAAGATTTCTTCCTGTTAGAGGGACTTTTTCCCTTTCCACAGTCGCTCACGCTTGCTCATGTGGATTTGTTTGGTTTTGTCTTTAAAAGTGCTTTTAATATATAATAAAGAACAATGACGTGATTCATGGATGGTTTTATTCTTTTAAAGTTGTCAGAGGTACTTTTTGAAGGTTTGTCATGGACATTTACTCTGAAGTAACTACAGGTACTCTCCATTTTTGTAGTTAGTTTTGCTTAATGCACCACACATTGTCACTGCATGAATGAAGAAGGCAGATCAGTTTAGTAGCTGAACTCTACAGATGTGGTTCCAGCTGCAGTGTCTTGTTGAAATAGGTTCAGAGAGATATTGAATATGGAATATGATGGGGGGGGGGATTCTCCCTCTTCAATCCACTTGGCTCTGGACCTTATAAACACTCTGAGCTCTATTCACATAATATCTACCTGGATGTTTCTCCAGTGTTCTTGTGCTTCTTCAAACTGAACATGATCCATGAAACCGTGACGTAACTGAAGCAGTGACATCAGTTGTCCTTTTAAATATGGCGGCGACCACAAACACGCATGGCGGCGACCAAAAACAAGTATGTCGGTGCCCATAAGCCACCATTGTGATACCGCACTGGCGAGGTTTGCGTTTTGAGAGTAGTATGGCGCTGACCGTGAGTAATAATGGCGGCGTCCACAAACAAGCATGTCAGCGGCCGTACACCGCCATTTTTATACCGCACTGGCGAGGTTTCAAGTCTGGAGGAGCACGGTTGCATTGCGGATCATGTTCTCTTGCCTCCCACCGACAGTGACGCTGTAATTGTGCGTCGGAACAAAACATATTGCATGTAGTACTGCCTCCCACCAACAGTGGCGCTGGGGTGGTGATTCGGATCAAAATGGCCGAACAAGATGGCGGCGGTGGATTCCCCACCGACGGCTTCTCAGTGCATGTGATTGTCGCCCCTCAATGATGTACGGGCACGTCAAGAAAAGAAAGGTGGATGCTAAAGGCCGAAATTTCAAGAAGATTTGGAGCACTAAATATTTGTTTACTGAAGTCGGTGGTAAACCCGTCTGTTTAGTTTGTGGAGAGCACGTCGCCGTGTTTAAGGAGTACAATGTGAGTCGGCATTATGAGACAAAACACGCGGAGAAATACAGACACTTGGCGGAGGCTGAGAGAGCGCGAATATCAGAAGACTTGCTAGCAAAGCTAGCAAAACAACAAGGCTGTTTTAGCAAACTACACACAGCCCGGGATGCAGCGACCAAGACCAGCTTCGTCATATCCCACAAAATCGCTAAAAACAGCAAGCCGTTCTCGGATTGGCGAGTTTGTGAAAGAGTGCTTGGTGGGCTCTGCCGCGCTAATATGCCCTGAGAATAAAGAAGCATTTGAAAAAGTCCCGCTGTCCAGGCGAACCGTCACCAGAAGGGTGGAAGGAATCGCGGAGAATCTCGAATGTCAGCTCAAAAGTGGAGTTGAAAGTTTTGACTTTTTCTCTTTGGCTTTGGATGAGAGCTGTGATGTCCGTGACACTGCCCAGTTACTGGTGTTTCTCCGGGGAATAAGGCAGGACTTCAAGATTACGGAGGAGCTGGCAGCATTGAGGTCAATAAAAGGAACGACAACGGGAAACGATCTGTTCAAGGAGGTCGATGCATGCATGGTCAAGCTTGGACTGAAATGGGACAAACTGGTAGGCGTCACTACTGATGGTTGTCCGAATATGACAGGAAAACATGTCGGACTTTTGAAACAGATCCAAGATAAAGTGACTGAACTCGGCACAGAGCATCATTTAGCGTTGATACATTGTATTATACATCAGCATGTACTGTGCAGGTCTGTGCTAAAACTTAACCATGTTATTGATGTTGTAACAAAAACGGTTAACTTTATCAGGGCACGAGCATTAAATCACAGGCAGTTTGTTGCACTTTTAGAGGAGCATGAGAATGAACATGGTGACATCGTGTACCACACAGCTGTCAGATGGCTCAGTCCGGGCAAAGTGCTCAAAAGATTTTGGGACCTGAAAACAGAGATTCAAGAGTTTTGTGAGATGAAAGGCAAAAACATCCCCGAGCTTTCAGATATGAACTGGATGGCAGATTTTGCATTTGCTGTTGATGTGACGGCACTGATGAATGAACTGAGCACTAAACTGCAAGGCAAGGGCCTTTTCGTTCATGACATGCATAACCTGGTGAAGGCTTTTATGAGAAAGTTGCTGTTTCTTTCAAGTCAACTACAGAACAACACTCTCACTCACATGCAAACCCTTAAAGAAGTCAGACCATCAGCTAATCCTCTCTGCAGGTACTCATCCATGTTAGGAGATTTGCATGGTGAGTTTTTAAGGCGATTTGATGATTGTAAAAACATTGAGGATGAAATGCACCTGGTTTCCTCTCCCTTTGCCTGCAGAGTAGATGATGCACCCAGTGATGTTCAGCTGGAGCTCATTGACCTGCAGTCTGACACAGTACTGGCAGAGCACTTTAAGTCAGCATCACTGCTGGAGTTCTACTCATCTCTTAAGGAGGAGAACTTTCCAAACATGAGGAGACATGCTCAGAAGATGTTGGTTCTGTTTGGATCTACCTACATATGTGAACAAACATTCTCAGTAATGAAGTTTACCAAATCCAGGTTCAGATCCTCTCTTACTGATGATCATCTGTCAGCTGTGCTTCGCATCTCCACCTCAGACATTCAACCTGACTTTGATGCACTCGTTAAAGGGCAGCAAAGGCTAGATTTCTCTCACTGAACAAGAAAATACCCAAATGTGTGTTCACTATTACTTTTTGTCTGCACAGCTTGGCAGTTTGACAGTCATAATGTGACATATCTTGTTAATGATATTTGGCATACAAAGACATTGTGATGTCTTAATAGAAAAAAGTGTTTTTGGTTAATGTAATTCAAAAAAGAGTTACAAATGTTTCATGTTTACAATTGTTTTGAATAACTGCACTGAATAAAAACATTTTTTGTTAAAATAACCCTGACTTTCTCTTTACCTAATAATAACACAGACACTTACCAGCATGTGTAAACAATGCCATTTACTGCTTTCAATTTAGAAATAAAATTCATATGCAGAATAGAGTTTAAACTAACCCTCCACAATATTTTCTGCTTCTCATTTGGCCCCTTCGGAAAAATAATTGCCCACCCCTGCTCAAGGCGCTGAAAAACTTGCTTTAGGTGTGAAAAATGCTCCTCAACTGAAGAACTAGCCACCAAGATGTCGTCCAGGTAAACAGAAACGAAAGCGAGGTCGCGCAGCACAGAGTCCATCAACCTCTGAAAAGCCGTGCCTGGCCATAATAAAACATAAAAAAATGACAAGAAAGAATAGAAAGTGTCATCTGCTCAGTGTATTGACACATCTTATACACAGCAGACACAAATTGCACTTAACAAGTTTTGAACTATCAAAACTCAGTAACCAATCAGGTGTCTAACATTGATTTTTTTTTTTTAGAGAATCAAAACCACAATACAAATAAAGCTTTCAATTTCTATTCAAGAAAATGTGCCCATCTTTTCTAAAACTCTCTCTCTCTCTCTCTCACTCTCTCTCTCTCTCTCTCTCTCTCTCTCTCTCTCTCTCTCTCTCTCTCTCTCTCTCTCTCTCTCTCTCTCTCTCTCGCCCCGTTTCCTCATTAGTTTTAATGTTGGGTTTTTTCCGGAATAAATGTGAATGTTTGATGAGAGGCTGTATCTGGCAGCAGGAATCACTCATTGAGTAAAAAGAAAAAAGTGATGGCACGTGTCGCCCCAATTAATCCCTAAAACACAAGAGCCTCTAAACGTATTGAGAACAGGTAGGAAGCATATTACGAGCTAATAAAACTAGTAAACAGAGTCCATGTGTGTATCAGTGAAAGTGAGCAGGTTTTATGTTTCTATGTTTCTTCAGGTGAGATGTCCAGTTCCTGGACGTTCACAGCACTTTCACGGCTGGGAGACATAGTTTGCATTGTACAGAGAGGTTAAGAGATTTCTCCGACTTTAAAACATAGTGATGAAAGCAACTGTCTGCAGAATCCATGGCAAAGCATGGATTGTCAGCCTGAAAGCGTCGGGAAGTGTCGCAATGCCAGTGCATGGCGCATGTGACAGCTGCATTTCTAGTTTATTCCATCTGATTTCTACTGTAATCCTGCTCAGTAATCCCAGTTTTTATCGAGCATACCTGTAACGAGATTACACATTTTTTTATGTACTGTAACAGATTACAGTTATATGTTTTTTGTATCCTAATTATGTAACACTGTTACATGTATTCCATGACTACCCAACCCTGGTTGCACCTAAACATGTGATACACACTCAGACCTTACTGAGACTTACTAAACTAAAGTTTTCTAGCTGTGCAATGACTTGAAGTAAAGCTCTGGTAAACAAGCTGCATGTAATGATGTTCATGTAGGTACAAACAGCCAGAAGAGTCTTTAGAGCCAGAAGTGGACATACGAAATCACCTTGTACTGCAGGTGACAGGAGGAGCAGCAAGGTGGGCGAGATACAGGTTCTGGGAGATTCCCACAACACACTGTAGACAAAAGAAAAGTGTTAAATGCACAGGTTCCACAAGTTGAGAGACTCTTAAGATCAACACCAGGAGACACCAGATCACTTTGATTGATTGTGAGGACAACACACACGGAGTGAGGTGGTATTGAAAGGCTAATTGCAGGAGGAAAGGTTTGTTTTGTAGAATGGGTCTCTTGTATTAAATTCAATGTAATTTGGATCAAATGTCTTTGTTATTTTAAAAGCATGTTTTGTTGTGAGATGTAATTTAATTTAATCACAATAACCAGCCACAGTATTTTCTATGTTTACTACGTTTAAAACTAAATGATCAACCATCTCAACAGTCATTGGTGGACATTTAATGTATATTTCATCACCTGAAGAGTCCAACTTTGCTTTACATCTTTAACTTATATACAAGTGAAATCACAGCTCTAAGTTCTTGTTACTGAATAGTCCCTAAACGGCTCACCTGTCTCTGGCTGTGAGGCCCTGTCCGGAGGGATGGATGAGCCCGATGAAACGTGGGATCAGCCGTTGGTGGAGATTTCCACTCAACCCTTTGAAGCGCTGCTCCCACGTTCCTCCACTTGGACCATGGTTTAATCGAGGAAAATCATGTCACACTGAAAAAACAATTCTGTCATTTCATTTTTGAGTGTACTTTTTTAAGATAGAGCTTCTCAGGCTGGTTTAATCAAGTAAAATCATGTTACTGTCTTAAAGGTGTACAGGAGGATTTTCTTTTTCCGGGTGGATCATCAAGACTATTGGTACTCCCAACTGTCAATCATTCTGGTGATATATTACGCAAGGCCGTCGTATGTGCTCGTCCCCAGGTAGCGTGGATCTATTAGTTTTCACTTTCTGCGCATGCGCGCTTTCAGGTGTATATGGTGAGCTACGCCTTCAGCGAGCTCGCAGTTCTCACCGGGTACTTTGAAAATGGCAGAGGGTCGCAAAAGAGAAAAAGTGTCTTCAAAGTGTATGAGAAGAAGAGAAAGGCTTCGGAAGAGAGAAACAAGACCAGAGTGTTTTTGGGAGATTCTTTCACACGATGGCGTGCGCTGAAAGCCCAGGTTGGGCTTCCCACTGATGCTTCAGTCGCAAAGTTTCTACTCGACAGGTAAAGTTTGGCATTCTATTTGGAGAAATCCATTTCAAATCACTTCCAGTAAAAGTTATCTATGTCTATATTGTAACTTTCCAGGGTTGATTAGTGGAAAAAGTTCAAATCTTCTTGTAAAGTGAGCTTGTGTAAGCGATGCTGACTTGTGACTTGTAAACAGTGCGTGCACGAGGAGAACTGGGCTCGTTCATGTCTCTCGCACACGTTTTAGTAGGCGTTCCATCTCGGGAGCAGGTAGAGCTTTGCGTGCATTTTTCAAAAGGTGGAGAGGGCGGTTCTTTCCTAAAATTCAGGAAAATCCTACTGTACTCCTTTAAGATAGAGCTGCTCAGGCTGGTTTAATTGAGAAAAAAATCATGTTATTTTCTTAAGATAGAGCTGCTCAGGCTGGTTTAATCTAGACAAATCGTGTTACTGCCTTTAGATAGAGCTGATCAGGCTGGTTTGATCTAGAAAATCACATTACTGTCTTTAGATAGAGCTGATCAGGCTGGTTTGATTTAGAAAATCACATTACTGTCTTTAGATAGAGCTGATCAGGCTGGTTTGATTTAGAAAATCACGTTACTGTCTCTAGATGGTGATGCTCAGGCTGGTTTGATTTAGAAAATCACGTTACTGTCTCTAGATGGAGCTGCTCAGGTTTAATAAAAAAAATAAAAATAAAAAAAAATCAATCCCGTTACTGTCTTTAGATATAGCATCTCAGACTGGTTTAATCTAGAGAAATCGTGTTACTGACTTTAGGTAGAGATGCTTAGTGTTGGAATTCGTTCCTGTGTTCCCCTGAATTCCTGCTTGTTCGTTTGATCCGGGAGAGGCAGGAACAGAGTTAATTTCTTCAATAGTGAATTTAATAATCACACAAACAAGAGATTACAAAAATACATATATCAGATTACATAATACGAGCTCAGACCGTTCTTCCTTGCAGACCCAAGTGTGCAGGCCAGGTTTACAATGAAGAAGGGCACAACTGCAACACGTGGTTCATATTTATACATTTGCATACACCACCTCAACCTCACATTGGTCGGTTCCTCGTGATGTATGCGTTGCTATAGTGAATTTGCTATTCCTTTGTTCCCAAAACTGCTTCAAACTGGTTCTTCTCAGAGCTTGACGTTCTGTGGGACAAAGTGACCTCTTATCTGTTGATCCAATCTTACCTTGACCAAGTTTTTGCAAGTAGAGCACTGAGGAGACATCGCCAACCAACTTGGAATGTCCCTGAACATGGATTTATAGCTGTGTTTTCCCAACTTGGGCAGTGGGAGAAACCCCAGTAGTGTAGAAACACAACTGAATACAATATGTCCAGTTGTCACACAGAAAACAAATGTTCAACCACTATATTCCTTCAATTCCCCTTTTGACCTCTGACCCCAGAGGTCAATAATTAGTGTCAATACAGTATGAGGCACTCTTCGTATAATAGAGGTCATATGTAAGCAAAATCAACAATCATATACTCAAATAGCAACATACAAAACTTTTAAACGGTGGTGACTCCCCCTTGAACTGCAACCTTGTCGTGGTGGGGGAGTTTGAGCACCCGAATGACCCTCGGAGCTATGTTGTCGGGGGACTTGCCCCTCCTGTGGGCCCACCACCTACAGAGGCTGCCGTAGGGGTTGGGTGCATTGTGGATTGGGGGGCAGTCGACGGCAGAGGCCTCGACGACCTGATCCCCGGCCACAGAATCTCCCAATGGAGTCCCAATGGACATGGAATGTGACCTCGCTGGGGGGGAAAGGAGCCCGAGCTTGTGAGGGAGGCTGAGAGATACCGTCTAGATATAGTCGGGCTTGCCTCCACTTACAGCTTGGACTCCGGAACCCAGCTCCTCGACGGGGGCTGGATACTCCACTGCTCTGGAGTTGCCCTCTCTCTCTGGAGTTGCCCTGTCTCTCGGCTGGCCTGGGAACGCCTTGGGGTGCCACCGGAAGAGCTGGAGGAAGTGTCTGGGGTGAGGGAAGTCTGAGCAGAGTTGCCTCCGCGACGCGGCCCCGGATAAGCGGCAGAAAATGGATGGATGGATGGATGGACTTGGCACGTCACATGAACAGAGAGGAGCGCTATATCACCTCCTCCCTTGCTGTCGTCTACTTCTCTGTGTTCTTCTTACTTCGGTGTACAGGGATTATTCCGCCCTTTGACGTGTGGAGCTGTCTCCTGGATGGACTTGGCACGTCACATGAACAGAGAGGAGCGCTATTTCACCTCCTCCATGGCTGCCGTCTACTTCTCTGTGTTCTTCTTACTTCGGTGTACAGGGATTATTCCGCCCTTTGACGTGTGGAGCTGTCTCCTGGATCAGCCGATCCAGGGGCAACTTGCTTCAGATGGATGGAGGTCTCCTGAAGAGTGCGATGTGGTTCTCCCGCCAGAGTACACTGCGACAGATGGCACCGCATTGTTCCTCTTTTATCCAGGGTTCGACTAACGGCCAGACCCTCCTCTCCAGTACCCTGGAATAGACTTTCCTGGGGAGCCTTTGTCACTCAGCCGAACAGCGTGAGACGTCCTCTCGACGACCTTAAATCGACCCGTTCACCTGGGCTCGGACCACTTCCTCTTTATCACCCTGAGAAGTACCCAGGGGCTGGTGTTGAGGATCTCAGCCGAGTCCCCCCTGGCTGCCGGTCCCAGCAACATGTGCAGAGAAACGAGATTCCAGACATCTCAAAACTGCATTGTCACATCTCTCACCTGAACATAGATTTTTCTCTTGTATAGATTTGGCTAATGCTTTTTTCTGTCTGCCACTGGCGGATCAGGTGAAACCACTGCAAACAGGTCCGACTTATTGCCGCCAATGCAAACCAAACTCCTGTTCCGGGAATACAAAGACCGAACAGCGCTTAACAAAGGGCCCCGGACTCCATGCTCCCGGAGCACCCCCCCACAGGATGTCTCAGGGGACGCGGTCGAACGCCTTCTCAAGATCCAGAAAACACATGTGGACTGGTTGGGCAAACTCCCATGAACCCTCAAGCAGCTGGTGGAGGGTATAGAGCTGGTCCAGTGTTCCACGACCAGAATGAAAACCGCATTGTTCCTCTTGGATCCAAGGTTTGACTAACGGCCGGACCCTCCACTCCAGTACACTGGAATAGACTTTCCTGGGGAGGCTGAGGAGTGTGATCCCTCTGTAGTTGGAACACACCCTCCGATCCCCCTCCTTGAAGAGAGGGACCACGACCCCATTCTGCCTGTCCAGAGGTACCGTCCCCACGTCACGCGATGTTGCAGGGATGAAGGGCCCCGGACTCCATGCTCCTGGAGCATGGAGTCAGTTTGCCAGAATTTCCTCGGGGCAGACCGAAAGTCCTCTTCCATGGCCTCTCCAAACTCCTCCCAGACCCGAGTTATTGCCTCCACCACAGCCATGAACTATGGGTCATGATCGAAAGAACGAGATCCCGGATACAAGCGGTTGAAGTGAGCTTCCTGCGTAGGGTGGCTGAGCGCACCCTTAGAGATAGGATGAGGAGCTTGAGAGTTGGTTTTTAGAATAAAGTTTGTATTTTACTAGACCATAGTCGTACTTTCACTATTCAAGTTTAAACATGAAGTGTTTATCAGGTTTAAGCAGTTTCATTATGCTGGATTTGACTGCTTATGGTCTTCTCATCAGTTGTGGCCGAAAAAATGCTTCAGACGAGATACTGAGTGTGTTTTTAGAATAAAGTTTGTATTTCACGAAACATACTAAACTCTCACTATTCAACTTTTAAATGATGTGTTTATCAGGTTCAAGCAGTTTCAACCAGTTTTATTTAGTGGAGTAACTGCTATTTTCATTTCATCAGTAGTGGCCGAAATGGTGCTCCTCACGGGATATAGAGTGATTTTGGAATAAAGTTTTTATTTCATTAGAACAAACTAGTAGTTTCTCAATTCAAGTTTAAACATGATGGACTTAGCAGTTGCAAGTACTTTCAACCAATTATATTTAGTGGAGTAACTGCTATTTTCATTTCATAAGGAGTGGCCGAAATGATGCTCCACACGGGATATAGAGTAATTTTGGAAGAAAGTTTTTATTTCATTAGAACAAACTAGTACTTTCTCAATTCAAGGTTAAATGATGTGTTTATCAGGTTCAAGCAGTTTCAACCAGTTTTATTTAGTGGAGTAACTGCTATTTTCATTTCATCAGGAGTGGCCGAAATGATGCTCCTCACGGGATATAGAGTGATTTTGGAATAAAGTTTTTATTTCATTAGAACAAACTAGTACTTTCTCAATTCAAGGTCAAATGATGTGTTTATCAGGTTCAAGCAGTTTCAATCAGTTTTATTTAGTGGAGTAACTGCTATTTTCATTTCATCAGGAGTGGCCGAAATGATGCTCCACACGGGATATAGAGTGATTTTGGAATAAAGTTTTTATTTCCTTAGAACAAACTAGTACTTTCTCAATTCAAGGTTAAATGATGTGTTTATCAGGTTCAAGCAGTTTCAACCAGTTTTATTTAGTGGAGTAACTGCTATTTTCATTTCATCAGGAGTGGCCGAAATGATGCTCCTCACGGGATATAGAGTGATTTTGGAATAAAGTTTTTATTTCATTAGAACAAACTAGTACTTTCTCAATTCAAGGTCAAATGATGTGTTTATCAGGTTCAAGCAGTTTCAATCAGTTTTATTTAGTGGAGTAACTGCTATTTTCATTTCATCAGGAGTGGCCGAAATGATGCTCCACACGGGATATAGAGTGATTTTGGAATAAAGTTTTTATTTCCTTAGAACAAACTAGTACTTTCTCAATTCAAGGTTAAATTATGTGTTTATCAGGTTCAAGCAGTTTCAACCAGTTGTATTGGTGTAGTAACTGCTATTTTCATTTCATCAGTAGTGGCCGAAATGATGCTCCTCACGGGATATAGAGTGATTTTGGAATAAAGTTTTTATTTCATTAGAACAAACTAGTACTTTCTCAATTCAAGTTTAAACATGATGGACTTAGCAGTTGCAAGTACTTTCAACCAATTATATTTAGTGGAGTAACTGCTATTTTCATTTCATCAGTAGTGGCCGAAATGATGCTCCTCACGGGATATAGAGTGATTTTGGAATAAAGTTTTTATTTCATAAGAACAAACTAGTACTTTCTCAATTCAAGGTTAAATGATGTGTTTATCAGGTTCAAGCAGTTTCAACCAGTTTTATTTAGTGGAGTAACTGCTATTTTCATTTCATCAGGAGTGGCCGAAATGATGCTCCTCACGGGATATAGAGTGATTTTGGAATAAAGTTTTTATTTCATTAGAACAAACTAGTACTTTCTCAATTCAAGGTCAAATGATGTGTTTATCAGGTTCAAGCAGTTTCAATCAGTTTTATTTAGTGGAGTAACTGCTATTTTCATTTCATCAGGAGTGGCCGAAATGATGCTCCACACGGGATATAGAGTGATTTTGGAATAAAGTTTTTATTTCATAAGAACAAACTAGTACTTTCTCAATTCAAGGTTAAATGATGTGTTTATCAGGTTCAAGCAGTTTCAACCAGTTTTATTTAGTGGAGTAACTACTATTTTCATTTCATCAGTAGTGGCCGAAATGGTGCTCCTCACGGGATATAGAGTGATTTTGGAATAAAGTTTTTATTTCATTAGAACAAACTAGTAGTTTCTCAATTCAAGTTTAAACATGATGGACTTAGCAGTTGCAAGTACTTTCAACCAATTATATTTAGTGGAGTAACTGCTATTTTCATTTCATCAGTAGTGGCCGAAATGATGCTCCTCACGGGATATAGAGTGATTTTGGAATAAAGTTTTTATTTCATAAGAACAAACTAGTACTTTCTCAATTCAAGGTTAAATGATGTGTTTATCAGGTTCAAGCAGTTTCAACCAGTTTTATTTAGTGGAGTAACTGCTATTTTCATTTCATCAGGAGTGGCCGAAATGATGCTCCTCACGGGATATAGAGTGATTTTGGAATAAAGTTTTTATTTCATTAGAACAAACTAGTACTTTCTCAATTCAAGGTCAAATGATGTGTTTATCAGGTTCAAGCAGTTTCAATCAGTTTTATTTAGTGGAGTAACTGCTATTTTCATTTCATCAGGAGTGGCCGAAATGATGCTCCACACGGGATATAGAGTGATTTTGGAATAAAGTTTTTATTTCATAAGAACAAACTAGTACTTTCTCAATTCAAGGTTAAATGATGTGTTTATCAGGTTCAAGCAGTTTCAACCAGTTTTATTTAGTGGAGTAACTACTATTTTCATTTCATCAGTAGTGGCCGAAATGGTGCTCCTCACGGGATATAGAGTGATTTTGGAATAAAGTTTTTATTTCATTAGAACAAACTAGTAGTTTCTCAATTCAAGTTTAAACATGATGGACTTAGCAGTTGCAAGTACTTTCAACCAATTATATTTAGTGGAGTAACTGCTATTTTCATTTCATAAGGAGTGGCCGAAATGATGCTCCACACGGGATATAGAGTAATTTTGGAAGAAAGTTTTTATTTCATTAGAACAAACTAGTACTTTCTCAATTCAAGTTAAAATTATGTGTTTATCAGGTTCAAGCAGTTTCAACCAGTTGTATTGGTGGAGTAACTGCTATTTTCATTTCATCAGGAGTGGCCGAAATGATGCTCCACACGGGATATAGAGTAATTTTGGAATAATGTTTGTATTTCCTTAGAACAAACTAGTACTTTCTCAATTCAAGGTTAAATGATGTGTTTATCAGGTTCAAGCAGTTTCAACCAGTTTTATTTAGTGGAGTAACTGCTATTTTCATTTCATCAGTAGTGGCCGAAATGATGCTCCTCACGGGATATAGAGTGATTTTGGAATAAAGTTTTTATTTCATTAGAACAAACTAGTACTTTCTCAATTCAAGGTTAAATGATGTGTTTATCAGGTTCAAGCAGTTTCAATCAGTTTTATTTAGTGGAGTAACTGCTATTTTCATTTCATCAGGAGTGGCCGAAATGATGCTCCACACGGGATATAGAGTAATTTTTGAATAAAGTTTGTATTTCCTTAGAACAAACTAGTACTTTCTCAATTCAAGTTTAAACATGATGGACTTAGCAGTTGCAAGTACTTTCAACCAATTATATTTAGTGGAGTAACTGCTATTTTTATTTCATCAGGAGTGGCCGAAATGATGCTCCACACGGGATATAGAGTATCCCGATGGATATCAGTGCTCTCAGCCGCACCACCACGTGGTCTCGCAGCTCTTTCACTCCTTTTCAGGAGAAGGAACATTGTCATTTTCCAGCACCTGACAGTGCTATCAGCTCCCTCACTCTCTCCACCGGAGAGAACCAGGATGTTCTAGCTCAGATGACTCTGACCATTCCGATATCCCAAGGGTACCTGGTCTTTGGACCAGCCAGCTTGAGTCCCTTGCAGAGGACATAGAGCAGTTCGAACCAAACAACCCGGAGATTCGTGTAGCGGACAACCTGGTGGAGGTCTTCAACCTGCCTCATCCTTCGTTCCGAGAGAAGCTTACGCTTCTCTGGAAGATGACATCCAGGAGTGTCCATGTTTACATAGAGTCCCTCCCATCTGCCATCAGAGACCATTACTCAGCCCTCTGTCATGCACTTAGGGAAGCAGGATCATCTGCACAATGATCCTGCCTCTGCAAACTTTGGTGCATTTACAATCACTCAAAAGGGGGCGGAGACTCCCAGATAGTATTTATAGGTGCCTAAGGGCTGCCTACTTTCAAGGCCACAATGCACCAGGATTGGACAAAGACCAGACTTTTAAGTCCCTCTTCGTTAACAACCTCCACAACAGTGTGCGGATCGATGTCGCCCTTTTCTGCATGACCAAAAACCCCACCATGAAAGACCTCCGCAAACATGCACAGATGGTGTGGGAGCTGCACCACCGTTCAGGTGAAAACTATGATGGTGATGCAGGTGTCCTGAGGTCTCAGGTGAGGAGAGGTAAGTCTAAAAACCGAGGCTGAGGTCAGACTCAAAACAACTGGGATGCAGATGTCCCACAGTGGATTAAAACCTGCATCAGAGTGGTGAAGCAGCACCTGAACCCGCCTGGTAAGAAGGGACCTGGCTCCCCCTGACCGCATGACTTGGCCCCTCCCCTCCGCACACAAAGTTCATTTTGGCAGGAGGAGGAGATCCAGGAGGTGAAAGAGGCCCATTTGACATTCTTGGGTAATCTTGGCTATGCCAACCACAGATACACTTCAGTGGTGGTAGGGGTTGTTGACACTCTCTCACTGCTTGGTACTGGGTCAGAAATCCCCCTCATGTGTTCAGACACCTTCGCACAGGTTGCTAGAACCACGCTTGCGCATGCCACTTAAGGAAAGCCACTTCAGGTGGAAGAGTGTAGCATAAACAACCGAGGCTTCACTCAGGACTTGCACCACATCACTCAATGTGTCTGGGTCAACAGCTTTCCAGGACATGTCAGCGACGCATCCCATCCACGTCACTGATCAGGACACAGAAGAACTGCTTATTGGTCAGGACATCCTAAACCGACTCGCTGCCACCAAACGGCGCCTTTGGTCCCAAGTCGTCAGCCCGACTCCCATTGGCTAAGAACTAGGCCACCCAGCTTCTAACAGCAATCGTTCAGCCAACCCACGGGTCCAAAATCTGACACCTGGTCAGATTAAAGTGACCGCATTTCCACCTTTAGAGATGTTAACTGACAGTTCATTCCACAATCTTCAACTAATTCTCATCTCATTGACAATCTGCCTTCGTCCCTCACCAGCGACGACACGCATGACACAACTCTCCTCATTTCCACAACCAAAACCATCACCAGCGCTCACCATGTTAACCTTGAACAGGTTCTTCAGGGTACAAAACCGAGCACCGAAGGTGACATGGTTGTGCACGCTCCAATGACTCAACCAGAGAATACAGACATTTCAGGTAAACAGACCATGTCTGTAACAGAAGAACCTTATTCAGGCTTCGAGTCAAAGACCGAGCAATGCTCTGCTGAGGCTCGCACTTTACCACAACAGAAACAAGGAGATGCATTTGTATGAGGAGGTCTCCCGCGATTATCACACGATCTTCGCAAGGGACTCGCACAAAAGGGGGGGGGGGAGTCACAGACATCCACCCAGTCCCCACTGACTTCGAGGCACTGCCATCTTCTGAAACCCAGTACATACCCTTTCTAGCTGACGGGGTCAAGCGGTCCTGGTTCACTGGTTTGAAACAGCCTGCGCTCGAATCTCACACCTTCCCTGTTATTCAAGATTGTTATATCTAAAGAGAAACATTAATCAATTTAAATAACACTTTTTTTGGCATTAACTATTTCCAGTTTAGCTGGTGGTGGCCCAATGTCATTATTATTTGATAAATAACCAATTTATTCTAATGAATAATTTTTCATAAATAAATTATTTTTGATAAAATGTTGCTCCGTGCTCTTGTTTATCTTCCAACATGTGAGATGTTGTTGATGAATACACAGCACAGTTCCACAGTAACCAATGTGTTTTACACAGCCACTGTTCTTTGTGTCAACATGTAGGTCCAGAACACAACTAAAGACGATGTCTCTAGACATCCAGAAGACTTCCTCAGAAGAGCCTGAATGAAAGTTTTTTGAGACGTCTTTCTTGAACATTATATTGACGTCTTGTCTGGACGTCACTGAAAATACGTTTCAAAAGAAACAGAACACGTCATCAGTCTACCACGGGACATACACAGAGAGTCAGTTTAGTATTACCATTAACATGCATTTAATTGGACTATGGAAGAAAACCAGAGAACCCTGAGGAAACACATGCACACACAAGTTAATTCCACAAACACCTCCAGGTGGATTTAAATCCACGATTTTCTGTCTGTAGCCATTGAGACAATTTCACCATTGTAATTGATAGAGCTGATAAAACCTTTATTTGGTATATAGTTGTAATCTCAATATGAAAGGTTGTAGAAATTAATCATGCCCAAAAACTCCTGCAGGGCCTTAACCGAGGCTGGACGAGGGAAATCTGTCACCGCTTGCACCTTAGAAGGCAATGGAATGGCACCCTGAGTTGAAATACGATGACCCAAAAAGTCAATCACAGGCAGACCAAACTGGCACTTAGCAGGGTTGACAATTAGGCCATGTTCCTCAAGGCCAGACCTGGGCATTTTAAGGCCCGCGGGCCAAATGCGGCCCGTGACCCGATTCTGACCGGCCCGCGAAAGGTTGCTTAGAATTAAGAAAACAAAAGCTTCTTTCGAATTTTAATGTGTGGACTAAAACCATCGACTCTATAAACTAAAACGGAAATGCTTTTACTTTGAAGCCTGTTTATTTATGTACAGTGTACGTAACCTACGTACGTCGTATACGTAACCCGTAAAACAAGTCAATCAGTGCATGTGATTGTCGCCCCTCAATGATGTACGGGCAGGTCAAGAAAAGAAAGGTGGATGCTGAAGGCCGAAATTTCAAGAATATTTGGAGCACTAAATATTTGTTTACTGAAGTCGGTGGTAAACCTGTCTGTTTAGTTTGTGGAGAGCACGTTGCCGTGTTTAAGGAGTACAATGTGAGTCGGCATTATGAGACAAAACACGTGGAGAAATACAGACACTTGGCGGAGGCTGAGAGAGCGCGAATATCAGAAGACTTGCTAGCAAAGCTAGCAAAACAACAAGGCTGTTTTAGCAAACTACACACAGCCCGGGATGCAGCGACCAAGACCAGCTTCGTCATATCCCATAAAATCGCTAAAAACAGCAAGCCGTTCTCGGATTGGCGAGTTTGTGAAAGAGTGCTTGGTGGACTCTGCTGCGCTAATATTCCCTGAGAATAAAGAAGCATTTGAAAAAGTCCCGCTGTCCAGGCAAACCGTCACCAGAAGGGTGGAAGGAATCGCGGAGAATCTCGAATGTCAGCTCAAAAGTGGAGTTGAAAGTTTTGACTTTTTCTCTTTGGCTTTGGATGAGAGCTGTGGTGTCCGTGACACTGCCCAGTTACTGGTGTTTCTCCAGGGAATAAGGCAGGACTTCAAGATTACGGAGGAGCTGGCAGCATTGAGGTCAATAAAAGGAACGACAACGGGAAACGATCTGTTCAAGGAGGTCGATGCATGCATTGGTCAAGCTTGGACTGAAATGGGACAAACTGGTAGGCGTTACTACTGATGGTTGTCCGAATATGACAGGAAAACATGTCGGACTTTTGAAACAGATCCAAGATAAAGTGACTGAACTCGGCACAGAGCATCATTTAGTGTTGATACATTGTATTATACATCAGCATGTACTGTGCAGGTCTGTGCTAAAACTTAACCATGTTATTGATGTTGTAACAAAAACGGTTAACTTTATCAGGGCACGAGCATTAAATCACAGGCAGTTTGTTGCACTTTTAGAGGAGCATGAGAATGAACATGGTGACATCATGTACCACACAGCTGTCAGATGGCTCAGTCTGGGCAAAGTGCTCAAAAGATTTTGGGACCTGAAAACAGAGATTCAAGAGTTTTGTGAGATGAAAGGCAAAAACATCCCCGAGCTTTCAGATATGAACTGGATGGCAGATTTTGCATTTGCTGTTGATGTGACGGCACTGATGAATGAACTGAGCACTAAACTGCAAGGCAAGGGCCTTTTCGTTCATGACATGCATAACCTGGTGAAGGCTTTTATGAGAAAGTTGCTGTTTCTTTCAAGTCAACTACAGAACAACACTCTCACTCACATGCAAACCCTTAAAGAAGTCAGACCATCAGCTAATCATCTCTGCAGGTACTCATCCATGTTAGGAGATTTGCATGGTGAGTTTTTAAGGCGATTTGATGATTGTAAAAACATTGAGGATGAAATGCACCTGGTTTCCTCTCCCTTTGCCTGCAGAGTAGATGATGCACCCAGTGATGTTCAGCTGGAGCTCATTGACCTGCAGTCTGACACAGTACTGGCAGAGCACTTTAAGTCAGCATCACTGCTGGAGTTCTACTCATCTCTTAAGGAGGAGAACTTTCCAAACATGAGGAGACATGCTCAGAAGATGTTGGTTCTGTTTGGATCTACCTACATATGTGAACAAACATTCTCAGTAATGAAGTTTACCAAATCCAGGTTCAGATCCTCTCTTACTGATGATCATCTGTCAGCTGTGCTTCGCATCTCCACCTCAGACATTCAACCTGACTTTGATGCACTCGATGCACTTAGGGCAGCAAAGGCTAGATTTCTCTCACTGAACAAGAAAATACCCAAATGTGTGTTCACTATTACTTTTTGTCTGCACAGCTTGGCAGTTTGACAGTCATAATGTGACATATCTTGTTAATGATATTTGGCATACAAAGACATTGTGATGTCTTAATAGAAAAAAGTGTTTTTGGTTAATGTAATTCAAAAAAGAGTTACAAATGTTTCATGTTTACAATTGTTTTGAATAACTGCACTGAATAAAAACATTTTTTGTTAAAATAACCCTCACTTTCTCTTTACCTAATAATAACACAGACACTTACCAGCATGTGTAAACAATGCCATTTACTGCTTTCAATTTAGAAATAAAATTCATATGCAGAATAGAGTTTAAACTTTTGGCAAGGCCCTCCACAATATTTTCTGCTTCTCATTTGGCCCCTTCGGAAAAATAATTGCCCACCCCTGCTCAAGGCGCTGAAAAACTTGCTTTAGGTGTGAAAAATGCTCCTCAACTGAAGAACTAGCCACCAAGATGTCGTCCAGGTAAACAGAAACGAAAGCGAGGTCGCGCAGCACAGAGTCCATCAACCTCTGAAAAGCCGTGCCTGGCCATAATAAAACATAAAAAAATGACAAGAAAGAATAGAAAGTGTCATCTGCTCAGTGTATTGACACATCTTATACACAGCAGACACAAATTGCACTTAACAAGTTTTGAACTATCAAAACTCAGTAACCAATCAGGTGTCTAACATTGATTTTTTTTTTTTAGAGAATCAAAACCACAATACAAATAAAGCTTTCAATTTCTATTCAAGAAAATGTGCCCATCTTTTCTAAAACTCTCTCTCTCTCTCTCTCACTCTCTCTCTCTCTCTCTCTCTCTCTCTCTCTCTCTCTCTCTCTCTCTCTCTCTCTCTCTCTCTCGCCCCGTTTCCTCATTAGTTTTAATGTTGGGTTTTTTCCGGAATAAATGTGAATGTTTGATGAGAGGCTGTATCTGGCAGCATGAATCACTCATTGAGTAAAAAGAATGGCGCATGTGACAGCTGCATTTCTAGTTTATTCCATCTGATTTCTACTGTAATCCTGCTCAGTAATCCCAGTTTTTATCGAGCATACCTGTAACGAGATTACACATTTTTTTATGTACTGTAACAGATTACAGTTATATGTTTTTTGTATCCTAATTATGTAACACTGTTACATGTATTCCATGACTACCCAACCCTGGTTGCACCTAAACATGTGATACACACTCAGACCTTACTGAGACTTACTAAACTAAAGTTTTCTAGCTGTGCAATGACTTGAAGTAAAGCTCTGGTAAACAAGCTGCATGTAATGATATTCATGTAGGTACAAACAGCCAGAAGAGTCTTTAGAGCCAGAAGTGGACAGACGAAATCACCTTGTACTGCAGGTGACAGGAGGAGCAGCAAGGTGGGCGAGATACAGGTTCTGGGAGATTCCCACAACACACTGTAGACAAAAGAAAAGTGTTAAATGCACAGGTTCCACAAGTTGAGAGACTCTTAAGATCAACACCAGGAGACACCAGATCACTTTGATTGATTGTGAGGACAACACACACAGAGTGAGGTGGTATTGAAAGGCTAATTGCAGGAGGAAAGGTTTGTTTTGTAGAATGGGTCTCTTGTATTAAATTCAATGTAATTTGGATCAAATGTCTTTGTTATTTTAAAAGCATGTTTTGTTGTGAGATGTAATTTAATTTAATCACAATAACCAGCCACAGTATTTTCTATGTTTACTACGTTTAAAACTAAATGATCAACCATCTCAACAGTCATTGGTGGACATTTAATGTATATTTCATCACCTGAAGAGTCCAACTTTGCTTTACATCTTTAACTTATATACAAGTGAAATCACAGCTCTAAGTTCTTGTTACTGAATAGTCCCTAAACGGCTCACCTGTCTCTGGCTGTGAGGCCCTGTCCGGAGGGATGGATGAGCCCGATGAAACGTGGGATCAGCCGTTGGTGGAGATTTCCACTCAACCCTTTGAAGCGCTGCTCCCACGTTCCTCCACTTGGACCATGGTTTAATCGAGGAAAATCATGTCACACTGAAAAAACAATTCTGTCATTTCATTTTTGAGTGTACTTTTTTAAGATAGAGCTTCTCAGGCTGGTTTAATCAAGTAAAATCATGTTACTGTCTTAAAGGTGTACAGGAGGATTTTCTTTTTCCGGGTGGATCATCAAGACTATTGGTACTCCCAACTGTCAATCATTCTGGTGATATATTACGCAAGGCCGTCGTATGTGCTCGTCCCCAGGTAGCGTGGATCTATTAGTTTTCACTTTCTGCGCATGCGCGCTTTCAGGTGTATATGGTGAGCTACGCCTTCAGCGAGCTCGCAGTTCTCACCGGGTACTTTGAAAATGGCAGAGGGTCGCAAAAGAGAAAAAGTGTCTTCAAAGTGTATGAGAAGAAGAGAAAGGCTTCGGAAGAGAGAAACAAGACCAGAGTGTTTTTGGGAGATTCTTTCACACGATGGCGTGCGCTGAAAGCCCAGGTTGGGCTTCCCACTGATGCTTCAGTCGCGAAGTTTCTACTCGACAGGTAAAGTTTGGCATTCTATTTGGAGATATCCATTTCAAATCACTTCCAGTAAAAGTTATCTATGTCTATATTGTAACTTTCCAGGGTTGATTAGTGGAAAAAGTTCAAATCTTCTTGTAAAGTGAGCTTGTGTAAGCGATGCTGACTTGTGACTTGTAAACAGTGCGTGCACGAGGAGAACTGGGCTCGTTCATGTCTCTCGCACATGTTTTAGTAGGCGTTCCATCTCGGGAGCAGGTAGAGCTTTGCGTGCATTTTTCAAAAGGTGGAGAGGGCGGTTCTTTCCTAAAATTCGGGAAAATCCTACTGTACTCCTTTAAGATAGAGCTGCTCAGGCTGGTTTAATTGAGAAAAAAATCATGTTATTTTCTTAAGATAGAGCTGCTCAGGCTGGTTTAATCTAGACAAATCGTGTTACTGCCTTTAGATAGAGCTGATCAGGCTGGTTTGATCTAGAAAATCACGTTACTGTCTCTAGATGGTGCTGCTCAGGCTGGTTTGATTTAGAAAATCACGTTACTGTCTCTAGATGGAGCTGCTCAGGCTGGTTTAATAAAAAAAAAAAAAAAAAAAAAAATCAATCCCGTTACTGTCTTTAGATATAGCATCTCAGACTGGTTTAATCTAGAGAAATCGTGTTACTGACTTTAGGTAGAGATGCTTAGTGTTGGAATTCGTTCCTGTGTTCCCCTGAATTCCTGCTTGTTCGTTTGATCCGGGAGAGGCAGGAACAGAGTTAATTTCTTCAATAGTGAATTTAATAATCACACAAACAAGAGATTACAAAAATACATATATCAGATTACATAATACGAGCTCAGACCGTTCTTCCTTGCAGACCCAAGTGTGCAGGCCAGGTTTACAATGAAGAAGGGCACAACTGCAACACGTGGTTCATATTTATACATTTGCATACACCACCTCAACCTCACATTGGTCGGTTCCTCGTGATGTATGCGTTGCTATAGTGAATTTGCTATTCCTTTGTTCCCAAAACTGCTTCAAACTGGTTCTTCTCAGAGCTTGACGTTCTGTGGGACAAAGTGACCTCTTATCTGTTGATCCAATCTTACCTTGACCATGTTTTTGCAAGTAGAGCACTGAGGAGACATCGCCAACCAACTTGGAATGTCCCTGAACATGGATTTATAGCTGTGTTTTCCCAACTTGGGCAGTGGGAGAAACCCCAGTAGTGTAGAAACACAACTGAATACAATATGTCCAGTTGTCACACAGAAAACAAATGTTCAACCACTATATTCCTTCAATTCCCCTTTCGACCTCTGACCCCAGAGGTCAATAATTAGTGTCAATACAGTATGAGGCACTCTTCGTATAATAGAGGTCATATGTAAGCAAAATCAACAATCATATACTCAAATAGCAACATACAAAACTTTTAAACGGTGGTGACTCCCCCTTGAACTGCAACCTTGTCGTGGTGGGGGAGTTTGAGCACCCGAATGACCCTCGGAGCTATGTTGTCGGGGGACTTGCCCCTCCTGTGGGCTGCCGTAGGGGTTGGGTGCATTGTGGATTGGGGGGCAGTCGACGGCAGAGGCCTCGACGACCTGATCCCCGGCCACAGAATCTCCCAATGGACATGGAATGTGACCTCGCTGGGGGGGAAAGGAGCCCGAGCTTGTGAGGGAGGCTGAGAGATACCGTCTAGATATAGTCGGGCTCGCCTCCACTTACAGCTTGGACTCCGGAACCCAGCTCCTCGACGGGGGCTGGATACTCCACTGCTCTGGAGTTGCCCTCTCTCTCTGGAGTTGCCCTGTCTCTCGGCTGGCCTGGGAACGCCTTGGGGTGCCACCGGAAGAGCTGGAGGAAGTGTCTGGGGTGAGGGAAGTCTGAGCAGAGTTGCCTCCGCGACGCGGCCCCGGATAAGCGGC
Source organism: Blennius ocellaris (assembly GCF_963422515.1). NCBI lineage: Eukaryota > Metazoa > Chordata > Actinopteri > Blenniiformes > Blenniidae > Blennius > Blennius ocellaris. The sequence goes on from NC_137664.1 coordinate 27,077,990, forward strand.
AGAAAATGGATGGATGGATGGATGGACTTGGCACGTCACATGAACAGAGAGGAGCGCTATTTCACCTCCTCCCTTGCTGTCGTCTACTTCTCTGTGTTCTTCTTACTTCGGTGTACAGGGATTATTCCGCCCTTTGACGTGTGGAGCTGTCTCCTGGATCAGCCGATCCAGGGGCAACTTGCTTCAGATGGATGGAGGTCTCCTGAAGAGTGCGATGTGGTTCTCCCGCCAGAGTACACTGCGACAGATGGCACCGCATTGTTCCTCTTTTATCCAGGGTTCGACTAACGGCCGGACCCTCCTCTCCAGTACCCTGGAATAGACTTTCCTGGGGAGCCTTTGTCACTCAGCCGAACAGCGTGAGACGTCCTCTCGACGACCTTAAATCGACCCGTTCACCTGGGCTCGGACCACTTCCTCTTTATCACCCTGAGAAGTACCCAGGGGCTGGTGTAGAGGATCTCAGCCGAGTCCCCCCTGGCTGCCGGTCCCGGCAACATGTGCAGAGAAACGAGATTCCAGACATCTCAAAACTGCGTTGTCACATCTCTCACCTGAACATAGATTTTTCTCTTGTATAGATTTGGCTAATGCTTTTTTCTGTCTGCCACTGGCGGATCAGGTGAAACCACTGCAAACAGGTCCGACTTATTGCCGCCAATGCAAACCAAACTCCTGTTCCGGGAATACAAAGACCGAACAGCGTTTAACAAAGGGCCCCGTACTCCATGCTCCCGGAGCACCCCCCCCACAGGATGTCTCAGGGGACGCGGTCGAACGCCTTCTCAAGATCCAGAAAACACATGTGGACTGGTTGGGCAAACTCCCATGAACCCTCAAGCAGCTGGTGGAGGGTATAGAGCTGGTCCAGTGTTCCACGACCAGAATGAAAACCGCATTATTCCTCTTGGATCCAAGGTTTGACTAACGGCCGGACCCTCCACTCCAGTACACTGGAATAGACTTTCCTGGGGAGGCTGAGGAGTGTGATCCCTCTGTAGTTGGAACACACCCTCCGATCCCCCTCCTTGAAGAGAGGGACCACGACCCCATTCTGCCTGTCCAGAGGTACCGTCCCCGCGTCACGGTTTGTTGCAGGGATGAAGGGCCCCGGACTCCATGCTCCCGGAGCATGGAGTCGGTTTGCCAGAATTTCCTCGGGGCAGACCGAAAGTCCTCTTCCATGGCCTCTCCAAACTCCTCCCAGACCCGAGTTATTGCCTCCACCACAGCCATGAACTATGGGTCATGACCGAAAGAACGAGATCCCGGATACAAGCGGTTGAAGTGAGCTTCCTGCTGGCTGAGCGCACCCTTAGAGATAGGATGAGGAGCTTGAGAGTTGGTTTTTAGAATAAAGTTTGTATTTTACTAGACCATAGTCGTACTTTCACTATTCAAGTTTAAACATGAAGTGTTTATCAGGTTTAAGCAGTTTCAACCAGTTTTATTTAGTGGAGTAACTGCTATTTTCATTTCATCAGTAGTGGCCGAAATGGTGCTCCTCACGGGATATAGAGTGATTTTGGAATAAAGTTTTTATTTCATTAGAACAAACTAGTAGTTTCTCAATTCAAGTTTAAACATGATGGACTTAGCAGTTGCAAGTACTTTCAACCAATTATATTTAGTGGAGTAACTGCTATTTTCATTTCATTAGGAGTGGCTGAAATGATGCTCCACACGGGATATAGAGTGATTTTGGAATAAAGTTTTTATTTCATTAGAACAAACTAGTACTTTAACTATTCAAGTTTTAAATGATTTGTTTATCAGGTTCAAGCAGTTTCAATCAGTTTTATTTAGTGGAGTAACTGCTATTTTCATTTCATCAGGAGTGGCCGAAATGATGCTCCTCACGGGATATAGAGTGATTTTGGAATAAAGTTTTTATTTCATTAGAACAAACTAGTACTTTCTCAATTCAAGGTTAAATGATGTGTTTATCAGGTTCAAGCACTTTCAAACAATTATATTTAGTGGAGTAACTGCTATTTTCATTTCATTAGGAGTGGCCGAAATGATGCTCCACACGGTATATAGAGTAATTTTGGAAGAAAGTTTTTATTTCATTAGAACAAACTAGTACTTTCTCAGTTCAAGTTTAAATGATGTGTTTATCAGGTTCAAGCAGTTTCACCAGTTTTATTTAGTGAAGCAACTGCTATTTTCATTTCATCAGTAGTGGCCGAAATGATGCTCCTCACGGGATATAGAGTGATTTTGGAATAAAGTTTTTATTTCATTAGAACAAACTAGTACTTTAACTATTCAAGTTTTAAATGATTTGTTTATCAGGTTCAAGCAGTTTCAACCAGTTTTATTTAGTGGAGTAACTGCTATTTTCATTTCATCAGGAGTGGCCGAAATGATGCTCCACACGGGATATAGAGTAATTTTGGAATAAAGTTTGTATTTCCTTAGAACAAACTAGTACTTTCTCAATTCAAGTTTAAACATGATGGACTTAGCAGTTGCAAGTACTTTCAACCAATTATATTTAGTGGAGTAACTGCTATTTTCATTTCATTAGGAGTGGCCGAAATGATGCTCCACACGGGATATAGAGTAATTTTGGAATAAAGTTTTTATTTCATTAGAATAAACTTGTAGTTTCTCAATTCAAGTTTAAACATGATGGACGTAGCAGTTGCAAGTACTTTCAACCAATTATATTTAGTGGAGTAACTGCTATTTTCATTTCATTAGGAGTGGCCGAAATGATGCTCCACACGGGATATAGAGTGATTTTGGAATAAAGTTTTTATTTCATTAGAACAAACTAGTACTTTAACTATTCAAGTTTTAAATGATTTGTTTATCAGGTTCAAGCAGTTTCAACCAGTTTTATTCGGTGGAGTAACTGCTATTTTCATTTCATCAGTAGTGGCCGAAATGATGCTCCTCACGGGATATAGAGTGATTTTGGAATAAAGTTTTTATTTCATTAGAACAAACTAGTACTTTAACTATTCAAGTTTTAAATGATTTGTTTATCAGGTTCAAGCAGTTTCAACCAGTTTTATTTGGTGGAGTAACTGCTATTTTCATTTCATTAGGAGTGGCCGAAATGATGCTCCACACGGGATATAGAGTAATTTTGGAAGAAAGTTTTTATTTCATTAGAACAAACTAGTACTTTCTCAATTCAAGGTTAAATGATGTGTTTATCAGGTTCAAGCAGTTTCAACCAGTTTTATTTAGTGGAGTAACTGCTATTTTCATTTCATTAGGAGTGGCCGAAATGATGCTCCACACGGGATATAGAGTAATTTTGGAAGAAAGTTTTTATTTCATTAGAACAAACTAGTACTTTCTCAATTCAAGGTTAAATGATGTGTTTATCAGGTTCAAGCAGTTTCAACCAGTTTTATTTAGTGGAGTAACTGCTATTTTCATTTCATCAGTAGTGGCCGAAATGATGCTCCACACGGGATATAGAGTAATTTTGGAATAAAGTTTGTATTTCCTTAGAACAAACTAGTACTTTCTCAATTCAAGTTTAAACATGATGGACTTAGCAGTTGCAAGTACTTTCAACCAATTATATTTAATGGAGTAACAGCTATTTTCATTTCATTAGGAGTGGCCGAAATGATGCTCCACACGGGATATTGAGTAATTTTGGAATAAAGTTTTTATTTCATTAGAACAAACTAGTACTTTGTCAATTCAAGTTTAAATGATGTGTTTATCAGGTTCAAGCAGTTTTACCAGTTTTATTTAGTGAATTAATTGCTATTTTCATTTCATCAGGAGTGGCCGAAATGATGCTGCACACGGGATATAGAGTAATTTTGGAATAAAGTTTTTATTTCCTTAGAGCAAACTGTTACTTTTCAATTCAAGTTTAAACATGAAGTGTTTATAAGCAGCAGTTTCAACCTCTTTTATTATGCTGGATTTGACTGTTATGGTCTTTTCATCAGTTGTGGCCGAAAAGATGCTTCAGACGAGATACTGAGTATGTTTTTAGAATAAAGTTTTAATTTCATTAGGACAAACTCGTACTTTCACTATTCAAGTATCTACCCAGATAAATGTACACTAACACAACTATTGCTCACCCAAGGTGCTAAAAACACTGTGTTGCAGTTGCGAGGTTACAATTTGTATAGACTACAGAAGTGAAAGCCACAGGTGCATTAACAACATTTTCGCACTTTTCGAAACACAGCTTTTGCGTGACTCCTACCATGAGTCGTCAGAGACACTGCGTGCTCAGAGCAAAGATACCTCGGGAGCCACATGACCCAGTTGAAGACTGTTGTCGCCGGTCTTCTATGCCTGTCTACACAGGAGAGAAGAAACCTCAACAGCGAGTTGCTATGACACACTGATGGATATCAGTGCTCTCAGCCGCACCACCACGTGGTCTCGCAGCTCTTTCACTCCTTTTCAGGAGAAGGAACATTGTCATTTTCCAGCACCTGACAGTGCTATCAGCTCCCTCACTCTCTCCACCGGAGAGAACCAGGATGTTCTAGCTCAGATGACTCTGACCATTCCGATATCCCAAGGGTACCTGGTCTTTGGACCAGCCAGCTTGAGTCCCTTGCAGAGGACATAGAGCAGTTCGAACCAAACAACCCGGAGATTCGTGTAGCGGACAACCTGGTGGAGGTTGAACGCTGCCTCTTCAACCTGCCTCATCCTTTGTCCCGAGAGAAGCTTACGCTTCTCTGGAAGATGACATCCAGGAGTGTCCATGTTTACATAGAGTCCCTCCCATCTGCCATCAGAGACCATTACTCAGCCCTCTGTCATGCACTTAGGAAAGCAGGATCATCTGCACAATGATCCTGCCTCTGCAAACTTTGGTGCATTTACAATCACTCAAAAGGGGGCGGAGACTCCCAGATAGTATTTATAGGTGCCTAAGGGCTGCCTACTTCCAAGGCCACAATGCACCAGGATTGGACAAAGACCAGACTTTTAAGTCCCTCTTCGTTAACAACCTCCACAACAGTGTGTGGATCGATGTCGCCCTTTTCTGCAGGACCAAAAACCCCACCATGAAAGACCTCCGCAAACATGCGCAGATGGTGTGGGAGCTGCACCACCGTTCAGGTGAAAACTATGATGGTGATGCAGGTGTCCTGAGGTCTCAGGTGAGGAGAGGTAAGTCTAAAAACCGAGGCTGAGGTCAGACTCAAAACAACTGGGATGCAGATGTCCCACAGTGGATTAAAACCTGCATCAGAGTGGTGAAGCAGCACCTGAACCCGCCTGGTAAGAAGGGACCTGGCTCCCCCTGACCGCATGACTTGGCCCCTCCCCTCCACACACAAAGTTCATTTTGGCAGGAGGAGGAGATCCAGGAGGTGAAAGAGGCCCATTTGACATTCTTGGGTAATCTTGGCTATGCCAACCACAGATACACTTCAGTGGTGGTAGGGGTTGTTGACACTCTCTCACTGCTTGGTACTGGGTCAGAAATCCCCCTCATGTGTTCAGACACCTTCGCACGGGTTGCTAGAACCACGCTTGCGCATGCCACTTAAGGAAAGCCACTTCAGGTGGAAGAGTGTAGCATAAACAACCGAGGCTTCACTCAGGACTTGCACCACATCACTCAATGTGTCTGGGTCAACAGCTTTCCAGGACATGTCAGCGACGCATCCCATCCACGTCACTGATCTGGACACAGAAGAACTGCTTATTGGTCAGGACATCCTAAACCGACTCGCTGCCACCAAACGGCGCCTTTGGTCCCAAGTCGTCAGCCCGACTCCCATTGGCTAAGAACTAGGCCACCCAGCTTCTAACAGCAATCGTTCAGCCAACCCACGGGTCCAAAATCTGACACCTGGTCAGATTAAAGTGACCGCATTTCCACCTTTAGAGATGTTAACTGACAGTTCATTCCACAATCTTGAACTAATTCTCATCTCATTGACAATCTGCCTTCGTCCCTCACCAGCGACGACACGCATGACACAACTCTCCTCATTTCCACAACCAAAACCATCACCAGCGCTCACCATGTTAACCTTGAACAGGTTCTTCAGGGTACAAAACCGAGCACCGAAGGTGACATGGTTGTGCACGCTCCAATGACTCAACCAGAGAATACAGACATTTCAGGTAAACAGACCATGTCTGTACCAGAAGAACCTTATTCAGGCTTCGAGTCAAAGACCGAGCAACGCTCTGCTGAGGCTCGCACTTTACCACAACAGAAACAAGGAGATGCATTTGTATGAGGAGGTCTCCCGCGATTATCACACGATCTTCGCAAGGGACTCGCACAAAAGGGGGGGGTGAGTCACAGACATCCACCCAGTGCGTGTCCCCACTGACTTCGAGGCACTGCCATCTTCTGAAACCCAGTACATACCCTTTCTAGCTGACGGGGTCAAGCGGTCCTGGTTCACTGGTTTGAAACAGCCTGCGCTCGAATCTCACACCTTCCCTGTTATTCAAGATTGTTATATCTAAAGAGAAACATTAATCAATTTAAATAACACTTTTTTTGGCATTAACTATTTCCAGTTTAGCTGGTGGTGGCCCAATGTCATTATTATTTGATAAATAACCAATTTATTCTAATGAATAATTTTTCATAAATAAATTATTTTTGATAAAATGTTGCTCCGTGCTCTTGTTTATCTTCCAACATGTGAGATGTTGTTGATGAATACACAGCACAGTTCCACAGTAACCAATGTGTTTTACACAGCCACTGTTCTTTGTGTCAACATGTAGGTCCAGAACACAACTAAAGACGATGTCTCTAGACATTCAGAAGAGCCTGAATGAAAGTTTTTTGAGACGTCTTTCTTGAACATTATATTGACGTCTTGTCTAGACGTCACTGAAAATACGTTTCAAATGAAACAGAACACGTCATCAGTTTACCACGGGACATACACAGAGAGTCAGTTTAGTATTACCATTAACATGCATTTAATTGGACTATGGAAGAAAACCAGAGAACCCTGAGGAAACACATGCACACACAAGTTAATTCCACAAACACCTCCAGGTGGATTTAAATCCACGATTTTCTGTCTGTAGCCATTGAGACAATTTGACCATTGTAATTGATAGAGCTGATAAAACCTTTATTTGGTATATAGTTGTAATCTCAATATGAAAGGTTGTAGAAATTAATCATGCCCAAAAACTCCTGCAGGGCCTTAATCGAGGCTGGACGAGGGAAATCTGTCACCGCTTGCACCTTAGAAGGCAATGGAATGGCACCCTGAGTTGAAATACGATGACCCAAAAAGTCAATCACAGGCAGACCAAACTGGCACTTAGCAGGGTTGACAATTAGGCCATGTTCCTCAAGGCCAGACCTGGGCATTTTAAGGCCCGCGGGCCAAATGCGGCCCGTGACCCGATTCTGACCGGCCCGCGAAAGGTTGCTTAGAATTAAGAAAACAAAAGCTTCTTTCGAATTTTAATGTGTGGACTAAAACCATCGGCTCTATAAACTAAAACGGAAATGCTTTTACTTTGAAGCCTGTTTATTTATGTACAGTGTACGTAACCTACGTACGTCGTATACGTAACCCGTAAAACAAGTCAATCAGTGCATGTGATTGTCGCCCCTCAATGATGTACGGGCAGGTCAGAGTGTATCTTTTATCTATCTGTCTGTCCTCTCCTCTATCCTCTCACCCCAACCGGCCAGCAGAATGCCTCCACCTCTGAGTCTGGTTTCTGCAAAGATTTCTTCCTGTTAGAGGGACTTTTTCCCTTTCCACAGTCGCTCACGCTTGCTCATGTGGATTTGTTTGGTTTTGTCTTTAAAAGTGCTTTTAATATATAATAAAGAACAATGACGTGATTCATGGATGGTTTTATTCTTTTAAAGTTGTCAGAGGTACTTTTTGAAGGTTTGTCATGGACATTTACTCTGAAGTAACTACAGGTACTCTCCATTTTTGTAGTTAGTTTTGCTTAATGCACCACACATTGTCACTGCATGAATGAAGAAGGCAGATCAGTTTAGTAGCTGAACTCTACAGATGTGGTTCCAGCTGCAGTGTCTTGTTGAAATAGGTTCAGAGAGATATTGAATATGGAATTTGATGGGGGGGGGGATTCTCCCTCTTCAATCCACTTGGCTCTGGACCTTATAAACACTCTGAGCTCTATTCACATAATATCTACCTGGATGTTTCTCCAGTGTTCTTGTGCTTCTTCAAACTGAACATGATCCATGAAACCGTGACGTAACTGAAGCAGTGACATCAGTTGTCCTTTTAAATATGGCGGCGACCACAAACACGCATGGCGGCGACCAAAAACAAGTATGTCGGTGCCCATAAGCCACCATTGTGATACCGCACTGGCGAGGTTTGCGTTTTGAGAGTAGTATGGCGCTGACCGTGAGTAATAATGGCGGCGTCCACAAACAAGCATGTCAGCGGCCGTACACCGCCATTTTTATACCGCACTGGCGAGGTTTCAAGTCTGGAGGAGCACGGTTGCATTGCGGATCATGTTCTCTTGCTTCCCACCGACAGTGACGCTGTAATTGTGCGTCGGAACAAAACATATTGCATGTAGTACTGCCTCCCACCAACAGTGGCGCTGGGGTGGTGATTCGGATCAAAATGGCCGAACAAGATGGCGGCTGTGGATTCCCCACCGACGGCTTCTCAGTGCATGTGATTGTCGCCCCTCAATGATGTACGGGCACGTCAAGAAAAGAAAGGTGGATGCTGAAGGCCGAAATTTCAAGAAGATTTGGAGCACTAAATATTTGTTTACTGAAGTCGGTGGTAAACCCGTCTGTTTAGTTTGTGGAGAGCACGTCGCCATGTTTAAGGAGTACAATGTGAGTCGGCATTATGAGACAAAACACGCGGAGAAATACAGACACTTGGGGGAGGCTGAGAGAGCGCGAATATCAGAAGACTTGCTAGCAAAGCTAGCAAAACAACAAGGCTGTTTTAGCAAACTACACACAGCCCGGGATGCAGCGACCAAGACCAGCTTCGTCATATCCCACAAAATCGCTAAAAACAGCAAGCCGTTCTCGGATTGGCGAGTTTGTGAAAGAGTGCTTGGTGGACTCTGCCGCGCTAATATGCCCTGAGAATAAAGAAGCATTTGAAAAAGTCCCGCTGTCCAGGCGAACCGTCACCAGAAGGGTGGAAGGAATCGCGGAGAATCTCGAATGTCAGCTCAAAAGTGGAGTTGAAAGTTTTGACTTTTTCTCTTTGGCTTTGGATGAGAGCTGTGATGTCCGTGACACTGCCCAGTTACTGGTGTTTCTCCGGGGAATAAGGCAGGACTTCAAGATTACGGAGGAGCTGGCAGCATTGAGGTCAATAAAAGGAACGACAACGGGAAGCGATCTGTTCAAGGAGGTCGATGCATGCATGGTCAAGCTTGGACTGAAATGGGACAAACTGGTAGGCGTCACTACTGATGGTTGTCCGAATATGACAGGAAAACATGTCGGACTTTTGAAACAGATCCAAGATAAAGTGACTGAACTCGGCACAGAGCATCATTTAGCGTTGATACATTGTATTATACATCAGAATGTACTGTGCAGGTCTGTGCTAAAACTTAACCATGTTATTGATGTTGTAACAAAAACGGTTAACTTTATCAGGGCACGAGCATTAAATCACAGGCAGTTTGTTGCACTTTTAGAGGAGCATGAGAATGAACATGGTGACATCATGTACCACACAGCTGTCAGATGGCTCAGTCTGGGCAAAGTGCTCAAAAGATGTTGGGACCTGAAAACAGAGATCCAAGAGTTTTGTGAGATGAAAGGCAAAAACATCCCCGAGCTTTCAGATATGAACTGGATGGCAGATTTTGCATTTGCTGTTGATGTGATGGCACTGATGAATGAACTGAGCACTAAACTGCAAGGCAAGGGCCTTTTCGTTCATGACATGCATAACCTGGTGAAGGCTTTTATGAGAAAGTTGCTGTTTCTTTCAAGTCAACTACAGAACAACACTCTCACTCACATGCAAACCCTTAAAGAAGTCAGACCATCAGCTAATCATCTCTGCAGGTACTCATCCATGTTAGGAGATTTGCATGGTGAGTTTTTAAGGCGATTTGATGATTGTAAAAACATTGAGGATGAAATGCACCTGGTTTCCTCTCCCTTTGCCTGCAGAGTAGATGATGCACCCAGTGATGTTCAGCTGGAGCTCATTGACCTGCAGTCTGACACAGTACTGGCAGAGCACTTTAAGTCAGCATCACTGCTGGAGTTCTACTCATCTCTTAAGGAGGAGAACTTTCCAAACATGAGGAGACATGCTCAGAAGATGTTGGTTCTGTTTGGATCTACCTACATATGTGAACAAACATTCTCAGTAATGAAGTTTACCAAATCCAGGTTCAGATCCTCTCTTACTGATGATCATCTGTCAGCTGTGCTTCGCATCTCCACCTCAGACATTCAACCTGACTTTGATGCACTCGTTAAAGGGCAGCAAAGGCTAGATTTCTCTCACTGAACAAGAAAATACCCAAATGTGTGTTCACTATTACTTTTTGTCTGCACAGCTTGGCAGTTTGACAATCATAATGTGACAAATCTTGTTAATGATATTTGGCATACAAAGACATTGTGATGTCTTAATAGAAAAAAGTGTTTTTGGTTAATGTAATTCAAAAAAGAGTTACAAATGTTTCATGTTTACAATTGTTTTGAATAACTGCACTGAATAAAAATTTTTTTTGTTAAAATAACCCTCACTTTCTCTTTACCTAGTAATAACACAGACACTTACCAGCATGTGTAAACAATGCCATTTACTGCTTTCAATTTAGAAATAAAATTCATATGCAGAATAGAGTTTAAACTAACCCTCCACAATATTTTCTGCTTCTCATTTGGCCCCTTCGGAAAAATAATTGCCCACCCCTGCTCAAGGCGCTGAAAAACTTGCTTTAGGTGTGAAAAATGCTCCTCAACTGAAGAACTAGCCACCAAGATGTCGTCCAGGTAAACAGAAACGAAAGCGAGGTCGCGCAGCACAGAGTCCATCAACCTCTGAAAAGCCGTGCCTCTACTCTTGCCTGGCCATAATAAAACATAAAAAAATGACAAGAAAGAATAGAAAGTGTCATCTGCTCAGTGTATTGACACTTCTTATACACAGCAGACACAAATTGCACTTAACAAGTTTTGAACTATCAAAACTCAGTAACCAATCAGGTGTCTAACATTGATTTTTTTTTTTTAGAGAATCAAAACCACAATACAAATAAAGCTTTCAATTTCTATTCAAGAAAATGTGCCCATCTTTTCTAAAACTCTCTCTCTCTCTCTCTCACTCTCTCTCTCTCTCTCTCTCTCTCTCTCTCTCTCTCTCTCTCTCTCTCTCTCTCTCTCTCTCTCTCTCTCTCTCTCGCCCCGTTTCCTCATTAGTTTTAATGTTGGGTTTTTTCCGGAATAAATGTGAATGTTTGATGAGAGGCTGTATCTGGCAGCAGGAATCACTCATTGAGTAAAAAGAAAAAAGTGATGGCACGTGTCGCCCCAATTAATCCCTAAAACACAAGAGCCTCTAAACGTATTGAGAACAGGTAGGAAGCATATTACGAGCTAATAAAACTAGTAAACAGAGTCCATGTGTGTATCAGTGAAAGTGAGCAGGTTTTATGTTTCTATGTTTCTTCAGGTGAGATGTCCAGTTCCTGGACGTTCACAGCACTTTCACGGCTGGGAGACATAGTTTGCATTGTACAGAGAGGTTAAGAGATTTCTCCGACTTTAAAACATAGTGATGAAAGCAACTGTCTGCAGAATCCATGGCAAAGCATGGATTGTCAGCCTGAAAGCGTCGGGAAGTGTCGCAATGCCAGTGCATGGCGCATGTGACAGCTGCATTTCTAGTTTATTCCATCTGATTTCTACTGTAATCCTGCTCAGTAATCCCAGTTTTTATCGAGCATACTTGTAACGAGATTACACATTTTTTTATGTACTGTAACAGATTACAGTTATATGTTTTTTGTATCCTAATTATGTAACACTGTTACATGTATTCCATGACTACCCAACCCTGGTTGCACCTAAACATGTGATACACACTCAGACCTTACTGAGACTTACTAAACTAAAGTTTTCTAGCTGTGTAATGACTTGAAGTAAAGCTCTGGTAAACAAGCTGCATGTAATGATGTTCATGTAGGTACAAACAGCCAGAAGAGTCTTTAGAGCCAGAAGTGGACAGACGAAATCACCTTGTACTGCAGGTGACAGGAGGAGCAGCAAGGTGGGCGAGATACAGGTTCTGGGAGATTCCCACAACACACTGTAGACAAAAGAAAAGTGTTAAATGCACAGGTTCCACAAGTTGAGAGACTCTTAAGATCAACACCAGGAGACACCAGATCACTTTGATTGATTGTGAGGACAACACACACGGAGTGAGGTGGTATTGAAAGGCTAATTGCAGGAGGAAAGGTTTGTTTTGTAGAATGGGTCTCTTGTATTAAATTCAATGTAATTTGGATCAAATGTCTTTGTTATTTTAAAAGCATGTTTTGTTGTGAGATGTAATTTAATTTAATCACAATAACCAGCCAAAGTATTTTCTATGTTTACTACGTTTAAAACTAAATGATCAACCATCTCAACAGTCATTGGTGGACATTTAATGTATATTTCATCACCTGAAGAGTCCAACTTTGCTTTACATCTTTAACTTATATACAAGTGAAATCACAGCTCTAAGTTCTTGTTACTGAATAGTCCCTAAACGGCTCACCTGTCTCTGGCTGTGAGGCCCTGTCCGGAGGGATGGATGAGCCCGATGAAACGTGGGATCAGCCGTTGGTGGAGATTTCCACTCAACCCTTTGAAGCGCTGCTCCCACGTTCCTCCACTTGGACCATGGTTTAATCGAGGAAAATCATGTCACACTGAAAAAACAATTCTGTCATTTCATTTTTGAGTGTACTTTTTTAAGATAGAGCTTCTCAGGCTGGTTTAATCAAGTAAAATCATGTTACTGTCTTAAAGGTGTACAGGAGGATTTTCTTTTTCCGGGTGGATCATCAAGACTATTGGTACTCCCAACTGTCAATCATTCTGGTGATATATTACGCAAGGCCGTCGTATGTGCTCGTCCCCAGGTAGCGTGGATCTATTAGTTTTCACTTTCTGCGCATGCGCGCTTTCAGGTGTATATGGTGAGCTACGCCTTCAGCGAGCTCGCAGTTCTCACCGGGTACTTTGAAAATGGCAGAGGGTCGCAAAAGAGAAAAAGTGTCTTCAAAGTGTATGAGAAGAAGAGAAAGGCTTCGGAAGAGAGAAACAAGACCAGAGTGTTTTTGGGAGATTCTTTCACACGATGGCGTGCGCTGAAAGCCCAGGTTGGGCTTCCCACTGATGCTTCAGTCGCGAAGTTTCTACTCGACAGGTAAAGTTTGGCATTCTATTTGGAGAAATCCATTTCAAATCACTTCCAGTAAAAGTTATCTATGTCTATATTGTAACTTTCCAGGGTTGATTAGTGGAAAAAGTTCAAATCTTCTTGTAAAGTGAGCTTGTGTAAGCGATGCTGACTTGTGACTTGTAAACAGTGCGTGCACGAGGAGAACTGGGCTCGTTCATGTCTCTCGCACACGTTTTAGTAGGCGTTCCATCTCGGGAGCAGGTAGAGCTTTGCGTGCATTTTTCAAAAGGTGGAGAGGGCGGTTCTTTCCTAAAATTCGGGAAAATCCTACTGTACTCCTTTAAGATAGAGCTGCTCAGGCTGGTTTAATTGAGAAAAAAATCATGTTATTTTCTTAAGATAGAGCTGCTCAGGCTGGTTTAATCTAGACAAATTGTGTTACTGCCTTTAGATAGAGCTGATCAGGCTGGTTTGATCTAGAAAATCACATTACTGTCTTTAGATAGAGCTGATCAGGCTGGTTTGATTTAGAAAATCACGTTACTGTCTCTAGATGGTGCTGCTCAGGCTGGTTTGATTTAGAAAATCACGTTACTGTCTCTAGATGGAGCTGCTCAGGCTGGTTTAATAAAAAAAAATAAAAATAAAAAAAATCAATCCCGTTACTGTCTTTAGATATAGCATCTCAGACTGGTTTAATCTAGAGAAATCGTGTTACTGACTTTAGGTAGAGATGCTTAGTGTTGGAATTCGTTCCTAAGTTCCCCTGAATTCCTGCTTGTTCGTTTGATCCGGGAGAGGCAGGAACAGAGTTAATTTCTTCAATAGTGAATTTAATAATCACACAAACAAGAGATTACAAAAATACATATATCAGATTACATAATACGAGCTCAGACCGTTCTTCCTTGCAGACCCAAGTGTGCAGGCCAGGTTTACAATGAAGAAGGGCACAACTGCAACACGTGGTTCATATTTATACATTTGCATACACCACCTCAACCTCACATTGGTCGGTTCCTAGTGATGTATGCGTTGCTATAGTGAATTTGCTATTCCTTTGTTCCCAAAACTGCTTCAAACTGGTTCTTCTCAGAGCTTGACGTTCTGTGGGACAAAGTGACCTCTTATCTGTTGATCCAATCTTACCTTGACCATGTTTTTGCAAGTAGAGCACTGAGGAGACATCGCCAACCAACTTGGAATGTCCCTGAACATGGATTTATAGCTGTGTTTTCCCAACTTGGGCAGTGGGAGAAACCCCAGTAGTGTAGAAACACAACTGAATACAATATGTCCAGTTGTCACACAGAAAACAAATGTTCAACCACTATATTCCTTCAATTCCCCTTTTGACCTCTGACCCCAGAGGTCAATAACTAGTGTCAATACAGTATGAGGCACTCTTCGTATAATAGAGGTCATATGTAAGCAAAATCAACAATCATATACTCAAATAGCAACATACAAAACTTTTAAACGGTGGTGACTCCCCCTTGAACTGCAACCTTGTCGTGGTGGGGGAGTTTGAGCACCCGAATGACCCTCGGAGCTATGTTGTCGGGGGACTTGCCCCTCCTGTGGGCCCACCACCTACAGAGGCTGCCGTAGGGGTCGGGTGCATTGTGGATTGGGGGCAGTCGACGGCAGAGGCCTCGACGACCCGATCCCCGGCCACAGAATCTGGCTATTGGGACATGGAATGTGACCTCGCTAGGGGGGAAGGAGCCCGAGCTTGTGAGGGAGGCTGAGAGATACCGTCTAGATATAGTCGGGCTCGCCTCCACTTACAGCTTGGACTCCGGAACCCAGCTCCTCGACGGGGGCTGGATACTCCACTGCTCTGGAGTTGCCCTCTCTCTCTGGAGTTGCCCTGTCTCTCGGCTGGCCTGGGAACGCCTTGGGGTGCCACCGGAAGAGCTGGAGGAAGTGTCTGGGGTGAGGGAAGTCTGAGCAGAGTTGCCTCCGCGACGCGGCCCCGGATAAGCGGCAGAAAATGGATGGATGGATGGATGGACTTGGCACGTCACATGAACAGAGAGGAGCGCTATATCACCTCCTCCCTTGCTGTCGTCTACTTCTCTGTGTTCTTCTTACTTCGGTGTACAGGGATTATTCCGCCCTTTGACGTGTGGAGCTGTCTCCTGGATGGACTTGGCACGTCACATGAACAGAGAGGAGCGCTATCTTACCTCCTCCATGGCTGCCGTCTACTTCTCTGTGTTCTTCTTACTTCGGTGTACAGGGATTATTCCGCCCTTTGACGTGTGGAGCTGTCTCCTGGATCAGCCGATCCAGGGGCAACTTGCTTCAGATGGATGGAGGTCTCCTGAAGAGTGCGATGTGGTTCTCCCGCCAGAGTACACTGCGACAGATGGCACCGCATTGTTCCTCTTTTATCCAGGGTTCGACTAACGGCCGGACCCTCCTCTCCAGTACCCTGGAATAGACTTTCCTGGGGAGCCTTTGTCACTCAGCCGAACAGCGTGAGACGTCCTCTCGACGACCTTAAATCGACCCGTTCACCTGGGCTCGGACCACTTCCTCTTTATCACCCTGAGAAGTACCCAGGGGCTGGTGTTGAGGATCTCAGCCGAGTCCCCCCTGGCTGCCGGTCCCGGCAACATGTGCAGAGAAACGAGATTCCAGACATCTCAAAACTGCGTTGTCACATCTCTCACCTGAACATAGATTTTTCTCTTGTATAGATTTGGCTAATGCTTTTTTCTGTCTGCCACTGGCGGATCAGGTGAAACCACTGCAAACAGGTCCGACTTATTGCCGCCAATGCAAACCAAACTCCTGTTCCGGGAATACAAAGACCGAACAGCGCTTAACAAAGGGCCCCGGACTCCATGCTCCCGGAGCACCTCCCCACATGATGTCTCAGGGGACGCGGTCGAACGCCTTCTCAAGATCCAGAAAACACATGTGGACTGGTTGGGCAAACTCCCATGAACCCTCAAGCAGCTGGTGGAGGGTATAGAGCTGGTCCAGTGTTCCACGACCAGAATGAAAACCGCATTGTTCCTCTTGGATCCAAGGTTTGACTAACGGCCGGACCCTCCACTCCAGTACACTGGAATAGACTTTCCTGGGGAGGCTGAGGAGTGTGATCCCTCTGTAGTTGGAACACACCCTCCGATCCCCCTCCTTGAAGAGAGGGACCACCACCCCATTCTGCCTGTCCAGAGGTACCGTCCCCGCGTCACGCGATGTTGCAGGGATGAAGGGCCCCGGACTCCATGCTCCCGGAGCATGGAGTCGGTTTGCCAGAATTTCCTCGGGGCAGACCGAAAGTCCTCTTCCATGGCCTCTCCAAACTCCTCCCAGACCCGAGTTATTGCCTCCACCACAGCCATGAACTATGGGTCATGACCGAAAGAACGAGATCCCGGATACAAGCGGTTGAAGTGAGCTTCCTGCGTAGGGTGGCTGAGCGCACCCTTAGAGATAGGATGAGGAGCTTGAGAGTTGGTTTTTAGAATAAAGTTTGTATTTTACTAGACCATAGTCGTACTTTCCCTATTCAAGTTTAAACATGAAGTGTTTATCAGGTTTAAGCAGTTTCATTATGCTGGATTTGACTGCTTATGGTCTTCTCATCAGTTGTGGCCGAAAAAATGCTTCAGACGAGATACTGAGTGTGTTTTTAGAATAAAGTTTGTATTTCACGAAACATACTAAACTCTCACTATTCACTTTTAAATGATGTGTTTATCAGGTTCAAGCAGTTTCAACCAGTTTTATTTAGTGGAGTAACTGCTATTTTCATTTCATCAGTAGTGGCCGAAATGGTGCTCCTCACGGGATATAGAGTGATTTTGGAATAAAGTTTTTATTTCATTAGAACAAACTAGTAGTTTCTCAATTCAAGGTTAAATGATGTGTTTATCAGGTTCAAGCAGTTTCAACCAGTTTTATTTAGTGGAGTAACTGCTATTTTCATTTCATCAGGAGTGGCCGAAATGATGCTCCACACGGGATATAGAGTAATTTTGGAATAAAGTTTGTATTTCCTTAGAACAAACTAGTACTTTCTCAATTCAAGTTTAAACATGATGGACTTAGCAGTTGCAAGTACTTTCAACCAATTATATTTAGTGGAGTAACTGCTATTTTCATTTCATCAGTAGTGGCCGAAATGATGCTCCACACGGGATATAGAGTGATTTTGGAATAAAGTTTTTATTTCATAAGAACAAACTAGTACTTTCTCAATTCAAGGTTAAATGATGTGTTTATCAGGTTCAAGCAGTTTCAACCAGTTTCATTTAGTGGAGTAACTGCTATTTTCATTTCATCAGGAATGGCCGAAATGATGCTCCACACGGGATATAGAGTAATTTTGGAATAAAGTTTGTATTTCCTTAGAACAAACTAGTACTTTCTCAACTCAAGTTTAAACATGATGGACTTAGCAGTTGCAAGTACTTTCAACCAATTATATTTAGTGGAGTAACTGCTATTTTCATTTCATCAGTAGTGGCCGAAATGATGCTCCACACGAGATATAGAGTGATTTTGGAATAAAGTTTTTATTTCATAAGAACAAACTAGTACTTTCTCAATTCAAGGTTAAATGATGTGTTTATCAGGTTCAAGCAGTTTCAACCAGTTTCATTTAGTGGAGTAACTGCTATTTTCATTTCATCAGTAGTGGCCGAAATGATACTCCTCACGGGATATAGAGTGATTTTGGAATAAAGTTTTTATTTCATAAGAACAAACTAGTACTTTCTCAATTCAAGTTTAAACATGATGGACTTAGCAGTTGCAAGTACTTTCAACCAATTATATTTAGTGGAGTAACTGCTATTTTCATTTCATCAGTAGTGGCCGAAATGATGCTCCACACGAAATATAGAGTGATTTTGGAATAAAGTTTTTATTTCATAAGAACAAACTAGTACTTTCTCAATTCAAGGTTAAATGATGTGTTTATCAGGTTCAAGCAGTTTCAACCAGTTTCATTTAGTGGAGTAACTGCTATTTTCATTTCATCAGTAGTGGCCGAAATGATGCTCCTCACGGGATATAGAGTGATTTTGGAATAAAGTTTTTATTTCATAAGAACAAACTAGTACTTTCTCAATTCAAGTTTAAACATGATGGACTTAGCAGTTGCAAGTACTTTCAACCAATTATATTTAGTGGAGTAACTGCTATTTTAATTTCATCAGTAGTGGCCGAAATGATGCTCCACACGAGATATAGAGTGATTTTGGAATAAAGTTTTTATTTCATAAGAACAAACTAGTACTTTCTCAATTCAAGTTTAAACATGATGTGTTTATCAGGTTCAAGCAGTTTCAACCAGTTTCATTTAGTGGAGTAACTGCTATTTTCATTTCATCAGTAGTGGCCGAAATGATGCTCCACACGAAATATAGAGTGATTTTGGAATAAAGTTTGTATTTCCTTAGAACAAACTAGTACTTTAACTATTCAAGTTTTAAATGATTTGTTTATCAGGTTCAAGCAGTTTCAATCAGTTTTATTTAGTGGAGTAACTGCTATTTTCATTTCATCAGGAGTGGCCGAAATGATGCTCCTCACGGGATATAGAGTGATTTTGGAATAAAGTTTTTATTTCATTAGAACAAACTAGTACTTTCTCAATTCAAGGTTAAATGATGTGTTTATCAGGTTCAAGCACTTTCAAACAATTATATTTAGTGGAGTAACTGCTATTTTCATTTCATTAGGAGTGGCCGAAATGATGCTCCACACGGTATATAGAGTAATTTTGGAAGAAAGTTTTTATTTCATTAGAACAAACTAGTACTTTCTCAGTTCAAGTTTAATGATGTGTTTATCAGGTTCAAGCAGTTTCACCAGTTTTATTTAGTGAAGCAACTGCTATTTTCATTTCATCAGGAGTGGCCGAAATGATGCTCCTCACGGGATATAGAGTGATTTTGGAATAAAGTTTTTATTTCATTAGAACAAACTAGTACTTTCTCAATTCAAGTTTAAACATGATGGACTTAGCAGTTGCAAGTACTTTCAACCAATTATATTTAGTGGAGTAACTGCTATTTTCATTTCATCAGTAGTGGCCGAAATGATGCTCCACACGAGATATAGAGTGATTTTGGAATAAAGTTTTTATTTCATAAGAACAAACTAGTACTTTCTCAATTCAAGGTTAAATGATGTGTTTATCAGGTTCAAGCAGTTTCAACCAGTTTCATTTAGTGGAGTAACTGCTATTTTCATTTCATCAGTAGTGGCCGAAATGATGCTCCTCACGGGATATAGAGTGATTTTGGAATAAAGTTTTTATTTCATAAGAACAAACTAGTACTTTCTCAATTCAAGTTTAAACATGATGGACTTAGCAGTTGCAAGTACTTTCAACCAATTATATTTAGTGGAGTAACTGCTATTTTCATTTCATCAGTAGTGGCCGAAATGATGCTCCACACGAGATATAGAGTGATTTTGGAATAAAGTTTTTATTTCATAAGAACAAACTAGTACTTTCTCAATTCAAGGTTAAATGATGTGTTTATCAGGTTCAAGCAGTTTCAATCAGTTTTATTTAGTGGAGTAACTGCTATTTTCATTTCATCAGTAGTGGCCGAAATGATGCTCCTCACGGGATATAGAGTAATTTTGGAATAAAGTTTGTATTTCCTTAGAACAAACTAGTACTTTCTCAATTCAAGTTTAAACATGATGGACTTAGCAGTTGCAAGTACTTTCAACCAATTATATTTAGTGGAGTAACTGCTATTTTCATTTCATCAGGAGTGGCCGAAATGATGCTCCACACGGGATATAGAGTAATTTTGGAATAAAGTTTTTATTTCCTTAGAGCAAACTGGTACTTTTCAATTCAAGTTTAAACATGAAGTGTTTATAAGGTTAAAGCAGTTTCAACCTCTTTTATTATGCTGGATTTGACTGTTATGGTCTTTTCATCAGTTGTGGCCGAAAAGATGCTTCAGACGAGATACTGAGTATGTTTTTAGAATAAAGTTTTAATTTCATTAGGACAAACTCGTACTTTAACTATTCAAGTATCTACCCAGACAAATGTACACTAACACAACTATTGCTCACCCAAGGTGCTAAAAACACTTTTATGCAGTTGCGATGTTACAATTTGTATAGACTACAGAAGTGAAAGCCACAGGTGCATTAACAACATTTTCGCACTTTTCGAAATACAGCTTTTGCGTGACTCCTACCATGAGTCGTCAGAGACACTGCGTGCTCAGAGCAAAGATACCTCGGGAGCCACATGACCCAGTTGAAGACTGTTGTCGCCGGTCTTCTATGCCTGTCTACACAGGAGAGAAGAACAGCGAGTTGCTATGACACACATCCATCAGTGCTCTCAGCCGCACCACCACGTGGTCTCGCAGCTCTTTCACTCCTTTTCAGGAGAAGGAACATTGTCATTTTCCAGCACCTGACAGTGCTATCAGCTCCCTCACTCTCTCCACCGGAGAGAACCAGGATGTTCTAGCTCAGATGACTCTGACCATTCCGATATCCCAAGGGTACCTGGTCTTTGGACCAGCCAGCTTGAGTCCCTTGCAGAGGACATAGAGCAGTTCGAACCAAACAACCCGGAGATTCGTGTAGCGGACAACCTGGTGGAGGTTGAACGCTGCCTCTTCAACCTGCCTCATCCTTCGTCCCGAGAGAAGCTTACGCTTCTCTGGAAGATGACATCCAGGAGTGTCCATGTTTACATAGAGTCCCTCCCATCTGCCATCAGAGACCATTACTCAGCCCTCTGTCATGCGCTTAGGGAAGCAGGATCATCTGCACAATGATCCTGCCTCTGTAAACTTTGGTGCATTTACAATCACTCAAAAGGGGGCGGAGACTCCCAGATAGTATTTATAGGTGCCTAAGGGCTGCCTACTTCCAAGGCCACAATGCACCAGGATTGGACAAAGACCAGACTTTTAAGTCCCTCTTCGTTAACAACCTCCACAACAGTGTGTGGATCGATGTCGCCCTTTTCTGCAGGACCAAAAACCCCACCATGAAAGACCTCCGCAAACATGCGCAGATGGTGTGGGAGCTGCACCACCGTTCAGGTGAAAACTATGATGGTGATGCAGGTGTCCTGAGGTCTCAGGTGAGGAGAGGTAAGTCTAAAAACCGAGGCTGAGGTCAGACTCAAAACAACTGGGATGCAGATGTCCCACAGTGGATTAAAACCTGCATCAGAGTGGTGAAGCAGCACCTGAACCCGCCTGGTAAGAAGGGACCTGGCTCCCCCTGACCGCATGACTTAGCCCCTCCCCTCCGCACACAAAGTTCATTTTGGCAGGAGGAGGAGATCCAGGAGGTGAAAGAGGCCCATTTGACATTCTTGGGTAATCTTGGCTATGCCAACCACAGATACACTTCGGTGGTGGTAGGGGTTGTTGACACTATCTCACTGCTTGGTACTGGGTCAGAAATCCCCCTCATGTGTTCAGACACCTTCGCACGGGTTGCTAGAACCACGCTTGCGCATGCCACTTAAGGAAAGCCACTTCAGGTGGAAGAGTGTAGCATAAACAACCGAGGCTTCACTCAGGACTTGCACCACATCACTCAATGTGTCTGGGTCAACAGCTTTCCAGGACATGTCAGCGACGCATCCCATCCACGTCACTGATCTGGACACAGAAGAACTGCTTATTGGTCAGGACATCCTAAACCGACTCGCTGCCACCAAACGGCGCCTTTGGTCCCAAGTCGTCAGCCCTACTCCCATTGGCTAAGAACTAGGCCACCCAGCTTCTAACAGCAATCGTTCAGCCAACCCACGGGTCCAAAATCTGACACCTGGTCAGATTAAAGTGACCGCATTTCCACCTTTAGAGATGTTAACTGACAGTTCATTCCACAATCTTGAACTAATTCTCATCTCATTGACAATCTGCCTTCGTCCCTCACCAGCGACGACACGCATGACACAACTCTCCTCATTTCCACAACCAAAACCATCACCAGCGCTCACCATGTTAACCTTGAACAGGTTCTTCAGGGTACAAAACCGAGCACCGAAGGTGACATGGTTGTGCACGCTCCAATGACTCAACCAGAGAATACAGACATTTCAGGTAAACAGACCATGTCTGTACCAGAAGAACCTTATTCAGGCTTCGAGTCAAAGACCGAGCAACGCTCTGCTGAGGCTCGCACTTTACCACAACAGAAACAAGGAGATGCATTTGTATGAGGAGGTCTCCCGCGATTATCACACGATCTTCGCAAGGGACTCGCACAAAAGGGGGGGGGAGTCACAGACATCCACCCAGTGCGCGTCCCCACTGACTTCGAGGCACTGCCATCTTCTGAAACCCAGTACATACCCTTTCTAGCTGACGGGGTCAAGCGGTCCTGGTTCACTGGTTTGAAACAGCCTGTGCTCGAATCTCACACCTTCCCTGTTATTCAAGATTGTTATATCTAAAGAGAAACATTAATCAATTTAAATAACACTTTTTTTGGCATTAACTATTTCCAGTTTAGCTGGTGGTGGCCCAATGTCATTATTATTTGATAAATAACCAATTTATTCTAATGAATAATTTTTCATAAATAAATTATTTTTGATAAAATGTTGCTCCATGCTCTTGTTTATCTTCCAACATGTGAGATGTTGTTGATGAATACACAGCACAGTTCCACAGTAACCAATGTGTTTTACACAGCCACTGTTCTTTGTGTCAACATGTAGGTCCAGAACACAACTAAAGACGATGTCTCTAGACATTCAGAAGAGCCTGAATGAAAGTTTTTTGAGACGTCTTTCTTGAACATTATATTGACGTCTTGTCTGGACGTCACTGAAAATACGTTTCAAATGAAACAGAACACGTCATCAGTTTACCACGGGACATACACAGAGAGTCAGTTTAGTATTACCATTAACATGCATTTAATTGGACTATGGAAGAAAACCAGAGAACCCTGAGGAAACACATGCACACACAAGTTAATTCCACAAACACCTCCAGGTGGATTAAAATCCACGATTTTCTGTCTGTAGCCATTGAGACAATTTGACCATTGTAATTGATAGAGCTGATAAAACCTTTATTTGGTATATAGTTGTAATCTCAATATGAAAGGTTGTAGAAATTAATCATGCCCAAAAACTCCTGCAGGGCCTTAACCGAGGCTGGACGAGGGAAATCTGTCACCGCTTGCACCTTAGAAGGCAATGGAATGGCACCCTGAGTTGAAATACGATGACCCAAAAAGTCAATCACAGGCAGACCAAACTGGCACTTAGCAGGGTTGACAATTAGGCCATGTTCCTCAAGGCCAGACCTGGGCATTTTAAGGCCCGCGGGCCAAATGCGGCCCGTGACCCGATTCTGACCGGCCCGCGAAAGGTTGCTTAGAATTAAGAAAACAAAAGCTTCTTTCGAATTTTAATGTGTGGACTAAAACCATCGGCTCTATAAACTAAAACGG
The DNA here is from genome assembly GCF_963422515.1 of Blennius ocellaris. NCBI lineage: Eukaryota > Metazoa > Chordata > Actinopteri > Blenniiformes > Blenniidae > Blennius > Blennius ocellaris. The sequence continues at coordinate 27,101,776 of NC_137664.1, forward strand.
AAATGCTTTTACTTTGAAGCCTGTTTATTTATGTACAGTGTACGTAACCTACGTACGTCGTATACGTAACCCGTAAAACAAGTCAATCAGTGCATGCAAGAGATGTCGGTGGAGAATCAAAAATGGCGGTGTTGCGGGCGCCGCCATACTTATTTACCGGTCGCCGCCATTTTGAAAATATGCGTACCGGAAGTGACGTTTACTGTAGCGACATACAGGAAGTGACGTATCAGACCCCGCGGAACGTCGGGAATTACGTTTTCGGAGGCCCACCCACCGGAAGTGACGTTGGAGGACCCACTCGCCGGAAAAAAACTGTGCGCCGCGCTTCAAACGCACATTTGTTCCCATTGCATTTTTTTCTTCACACGTGTACTCGAAGCTCAACAGAGTAAAGGATTGTCTTCTGCTAAGGTAAATAATTGCATTTTTTTCTATGTGTAAAGTATCAGCCTGCACTAATAAGAACAAAATAGTAGGTGGAGTTATACCAGTATTTAGAGACTATGTTTATACTCGCACTGGAAGACCGGAGCCAGATCAGCTTCACAACCTTCCATGAGGGAACAGATATGTTCATCTCTCCCCAACTGTGTCAGTCTGTCCACATATCTGCTGCTTTATTTCTCCGTCCAGACAACTCACAGTTTACTGTGTGCCTTCACTTATCACTCCTGCTAACTGCAGTTTCATCACAACATTTAGTTGCGTTTACGTCCTAAATGGCTGAATTTTGTCACGTGGGTGAAAAGCCTCAAAACGGTGTGCATCAGCCTGCACTAATAAGTAGGACATGGTTGATAGGTGTCATTATATCAGTATTAGTGAGAGGAAGAGTCGTTGTATAGTTATGTTGGGAGCAATTCAAGTAAGATCAGCTCAAAGTTTATGTTGCTCTTTTTTTATCTTTGTTCCATGTGTTGGTTTATTTAGACCCGTACTGGTATTTTTTATCATACTGCATTACTGGATTTTTACAACCTGACTGGGATTTCTGTGTTATTATCAGAGCATCCAAATTAGAGAAAGTTTAATGGTTGTGAGGGAGATTGAATATCTTATATATAACATACTGCAATGAATCACTTGGATGCTTGTCAGTTTGCAATCATCAATGAGAGATCAGTACATTTGAACAAATACTAATGATTCTGATTTAAATATTTTTTCAGACGCAGTGTTCAATCAGAATGTCACGTCATCGTAGCAGCGAATGCGTGGGCATGGAGCATTCATATGCACACCCAACAATGCACACAGCATCTGTGCTGGCCACGGATCCAGAGACCGTAAAGGAATTGAGTGTCGCATGTCTGCATGCAGAACACTCCTATGACTCATCAATCAAGTTTGAGATTTTTTATGTAACATAAGCTCAGTTTGTTTATTTTTATTCGTCTGTATTGCAACAGATCTTCGAGATGCTGAAAGAGATGGAGGAGGTCATGGAAATCAAGAAGGGGGACCTGAGACTCATCGATTAAATTTTTGATGTTATGCTTCCAGAATTAAGATGATCAATCAATGGAGGACATCATAGAAGTAGTGGTCAATATTTTGTGTCTTTTGAAACCTATCTGCATGCACCTTGTCCATCTTTTTCAGATCATCATCAACATCCTGATGGCTGAAGGTCACACAAGGCTTCAAGCACAGGTCATCATAGCCAGTGGGAGAAAGTTCTAGCAAGCTCCTGTCGTCTGTGCTCTCATCCTCCCTGCCGGATGTCTATCAATATAGTGGTTTGAAGTCTCCTGTCCCAATTTTCAGAGTGTATCTTTTATCTATCTGTCTGTCCTCTCCTCTATCCTCTCACCCCAACCGGCCAGCAGAATGCCTCCACCTCTGAGTCTGGTTTCTGCAAAGATTTCTTCCTGTTAGAGGGACTTTTTCCCTTTCCACAGTCGCTCACGCTTGCTCATGTGGATTTGTTTGGTTTTGTCTTTAAAAGTGCTTTTAATATATAATAAAGAACAATGACGTGATTCATGGATGGTTTTATTCTTTTAAAGTTGTCAGAGGTACTTTTTGAAGGTTTGTCATGGACATTTACTCTGAAGTAACTACAGGTACTCTCCATTTTTGTAGTTAGTTTTGCTTAATGCACCACACATTGTCACTGCATGAATGAAGAAGGCAGATCAGTTTAGTAGCTGAACTCTACAGATGTGGTTCCAGCTGCAGTGTCTTGTTGAAATAGGTTCAGAGAGATATTGAATATGGAATATGATGGGGGGGGGGATTCTCCCTCTTCAATCCACTTGGCTCTGGACCTTATAAACACTCTGAGCTCTATTCACATAATATCTACCTGGATGTTTCTCCAGTGTTCTTGTGCTTCTTCAAACTGAACATGATCCATGAAACCGTGACGTAACTGAAGCAGTGACATCAGTTGTCCTTTTAAATATGGCGGCGACCACAAACACGCATGGCGGCGACCAAAAACAAGTATGTCGGTGCCCATAAGCCACCATTGTGATACCGCACTGGCGAGGTTTGCGTTTTGAGAGTAGTATGGCGCTGACCGTGAGTAATAATGGCGGCGTCCACAAACAAGCATGTCAGCGGCCGTACACCGCCATTTTTATACCGCACTGGCGAGGTTTCAAGTCTGGAGGAGCACGGTTGCATTGCGGATCATGTTCTCTTGCCTCCCACCGACAGTGACGCTGTAATTGTGCGTCGGAACAAAACATATTGCATGTAGTACTGCCTCCCACCAACAGTGGCGCTGGGGTGGTGATTCGGATCAAAATGGCCGAACAAGATGGCGGCGGTGGATTCCCCACCGACGGCTTCTCAGTGCATGTGATTGTCGCCCCTCAATGATGTACGGGCACGTCAAGAAAAGAAAGGTGGATGCTAAAGGCCGAAATTTCAAGAAGATTTGGAGCACTAAATATTTGTTTACTGAAGTCGGTGGTAAACCCGTCTGTTTAGTTTGTGGAGAGCACGTCGCCGTGTTTAAGGAGTACAATGTGAGTCGGCATTATGAGACAAAACACGCGGAGAAATACAGACACTTGGCGGAGGCTGAGAGAGCGCGAATATCAGAAGACTTGCTAGCAAAGCTAGCAAAACAACAAGGCTGTTTTAGCAAACTACACACAGCCCGGGATGCAGCGACCAAGACCAGCTTCGTCATATCCCACAAAATCGCTAAAAACAGCAAGCCGTTCTCGGATTGGCGAGTTTGTGAAAGAGTGCTTGGTGGGCTCTGCCGCGCTAATATGCCCTGAGAATAAAGAAGCATTTGAAAAAGTCCCGCTGTCCAGGCGAACCGTCACCAGAAGGGTGGAAGGAATCGCGGAGAATCTCGAATGTCAGCTCAAAAGTGGAGTTGAAAGTTTTGACTTTTTCTCTTTGGCTTTGGATGAGAGCTGTGATGTCCGTGACACTGCCCAGTTACTGGTGTTTCTCCGGGGAATAAGGCAGGACTTCAAGATTACGGAGGAGCTGGCAGCATTGAGGTCAATAAAAGGAACGACAACGGGAAACGATCTGTTCAAGGAGGTCGATGCATGCATGGTCAAGCTTGGACTGAAATGGGACAAACTGGTAGGCGTCACTACTGATGGTTGTCCGAATATGACAGGAAAACATGTCGGACTTTTGAAACAGATCCAAGATAAAGTGACTGAACTCGGCACAGAGCATCATTTAGCGTTGATACATTGTATTATACATCAGCATGTACTGTGCAGGTCTGTGCTAAAACTTAACCATGTTATTGATGTTGTAACAAAAACGGTTAACTTTATCAGGGCACGAGCATTAAATCACAGGCAGTTTGTTGCACTTTTAGAGGAGCATGAGAATGAACATGGTGACATCATGTACCACACAGCTGTCAGATGGCTCAGTCCGGGCAAAGTGCTCAAAAGATTTTGGGACCTGAAAACAGAGATTCAAGAGTTTTGTGAGATGAAAGGCAAAAACATCCCCGAGCTTTCAGATATGAACTGGATGGCAGATTTTGCATTTGCTGTTGATGTGACGGCACTGATGAATGAACTGAGCACTAAACTGCAAGGCAAGGGCCTTTTCGTTCATGACATGCATAACCTGGTGAAGGCTTTTATGAGAAAGTTGCTGTTTCTTTCAAGTCAACTACAGAACAACACTCTCACTCACATGCAAACCCTTAAAGAAGTCAGACCATCAGCTAATCATCTCTGCAGGTACTCATCCATGTTAGGAGATTTGCATGGTGAGTTTTTAAGGCGATTTGATGATTGTAAAAACATTGAGGATGAAATGCACCTGGTTTCCTCTCCCTTTGCCTGCAGAGTAGATGATGCACCCAGTGATGTTCAGCTGGAGCTCATTGACCTGCAGTCTGACACAGTACTGGCAGAGCACTTTAAGTCAGCATCACTGCTGGAGTTCTACTCATCTCTTAAGGAGGAGAACTTTCCAAACATGAGGAGACATGCTCAGAAGATGTTGGTTCTGTTTGGATCTACCTACATATGTGAACAAACATTCTCAGTAATGAAGTTTACCAAATCCAGGTTCAGATCCTCTCTTACTGATGATCATCTGTCAGCTGTGCTTCGCATCTCCACCTCAGACATTCAACCTGACTTTGATGCACTCGTTAAAGGGCAGCAAAGGCTAGATTTCTCTCACTGAACAAGAAAATACCCAAATGTGTGTTCACTATTACTTTTTGTCTGCACAGCTTGGCAGTTTGACAATCATAATGTGACATATCTTGTTAATGATATTTGGCATACAAAGACATTGTGATGTCTTAATAGAAAAAAGTGTTTTTGGTTAATGTAATTCAAAAAAGAGTTACAAATGTTTCATGTTTACAATTGTTTTGAATAACTGCACTGAATAAAAACATTTTTTGTTAAAATAACCCTGACTTTCTCTTTACCTAATAATAACACAGACACTTACCAGCATGTGTAAACAATGCCATTTACTGCTTTCAATTTAGAAATAAAATTCATATGCAGAATAGAGTTTAAACTAACCCTCCACAATATTTTCTGCTTCTCATTTGGCCCCTTCGGAAAAATAATTGCCCACCCCTGCTCAAGGCGCTGAAAAACTTGCTTTAGGTGTGAAAAATGCTCCTCAACTGAAGAACTAGCCACCAAGATGTCGTCCAGGTAAACAGAAACGAAAGCGAGGTCGCGCAGCACAGAGTCCATCAACCTCTGAAAAGCCGTGCCTGGCCATAATAAAACATAAAAAAATGACAAGAAAGAATAGAAAGTGTCATCTGCTCAGTGTATTGACACATCTTATACACAGCAGACACAAATTGCACTTAACAAGTTTTGAACTATCAAAACTCAGTAACCAATCAGGTGTCTAACATTGATTTTTTTTTTTTTAGAGAATCAAAACCACAATACAAATAAAGCTTTCAATTTCTATTCAAGAAAATGTGCCCATCTTTTCTAAAACTCTCTCTCTCTCTCTCTCTCACTCTCTCTCTCTCTCTCTCTCTCTCTCTCTCTCTCTCTCGCCCCGTTTCCTCATTAGTTTTAATGTTGGGTTTTTTCCGGAATAAATGTGAATGTTTGATGAGAGGCTGTATCTGGCAGCAGGAATCACTCATTGAGTAAAAAGAAAAAAGTGATGGCACGTGTCGCCCCAATTAATCCCTAAAACACAAGAGCCTCTAAACGTATTGAGAACAGGTAGGAAGCATATTACGAGCTAATAAAACTAGTAAACAGAGTCCATGTGTGTATCAGTGAAAGTGAGCAGGTTTTATGTTTCTATGTTTCTTCAGGTGAGATGTCCAGTTCCTGGACGTTCACAGCACTTTCACGGCTGGGAGACATAGTTTGCATTGTACAGAGAGGTTAAGAGATTTCTCCGACTTTAAAACATAGTGATGAAAGCAACTGTCTGCAGAATCCATGGCAAAGCATGGATTGTCAGCCTGAAAGCGTCGGGAAGTGTCGCAATGCCAGTGCATGGCGCATGTGACAGCTGCATTTCTAGTTTATTCCATCTGATTTCTACTGTAATCCTGCTCAGTAATCCCAGTTTTTATCGAGCATACCTGTAACGAGATTACACATTTTTTTATGTACTGTAACAGATTACAGTTATATGTTTTTTGTATCCTAATTATGTAACACTGTTACATGTATTCCATGACTACCCAACCCTGGTTGCACCTAAACATGTGATACACACTCAGACCTTACTGAGACTTACTAAACTAAAGTTTTCTAGCTGTGCAATGACTTGAAGTAAAGCTCTGGTAAACAAGCTGCATGTAATGATGTTCATGTAGGTACAAACAGCCAGAAGAGTCTTTAGAGCCAGAAGTGGACAGACGAAATCACCTTGTACTGCAGGTGACAGGAGGAGCAGCAAGGTGGGCGAGATACAGGTTCTGGGAGATTCCCACAACACACTGTAGACAAAAGAAAAGTGTTAAATGCACAGGTTCCACAAGTTGAGAGACTCTTAAGATCAACACCAGGAGACACCAGATCACTTTGATTGATTGTGAGGACAACACACACGGAGTGAGGTGGTATTGAAAGGCTAATTGCAGGAGGAAAGGTTTGTTTTGTAGAATGGGTCTCTTGTATTAAATTCAATGTAATTTGGATCAAATGTCTTTGTTATTTTAAAAGCATGTTTTGTTGTGAGATGTAATTTAATTTAATCACAATAACCAGCCACAGTATTTTCTATGTTTACTACGTTTAAAACTAAATGATCAACCATCTCAACAGTCATTGGTGGACATTTAATGTATATTTCATCACCTGAAGAGTCCAACTTTGCTTTACATCTTTAACTTATATACAAGTGAAATCACAGCTCTAAGTTCTTGTTACTGAATAGTCCCTAAACGGCTCACCTGTCTCTGGCTGTGAGGCCCTGTCCGGAGGGATGGATGAGCCCGATGAAACGTGGGATCAGCCGTTGGTGGAGATTTCCACTCAACCCTTTGAAGCGCTGCTCCCACGTTCCTCCACTTGGACCATGGTTTAATCGAGGAAAATCATGTCACACTGAAAAAACAATTCTGTCATTTCATTTTTGAGTGTACTTTTTTAAGATAGAGCTTCTCAGGCTGGTTTAATCAAGTAAAATCATGTTACTGTCTTAAAGGTGTACAGGAGGATTTTCTTTTTCCGGGTGGATCATCAAGACTATTGGTACTCCCAACTGTCAATCATTCTGGTGATATATTACGCAAGGCCGTCGTATGTGCTCGTCCCCAGGTAGCGTGGATCTATTAGTTTTCACTTTCTGCGCATGCGCGCTTTCAGGTGTATATGGTGAGCTACGCCTTCAGCGAGCTCGCAGTTCTCACCGGGTACTTTGAAAATGGCAGAGGGTCGCAAAAGAGAAAAAGTGTCTTCAAAGTGTATGAGAAGAAGAGAAAGGCTTCGGAAGAGAGAAACAAGACCAGAGTGTTTTTGGGAGATTCTTTCACACGATGGCGTGCGCTGAAAGCCCAGGTTGGGCTTCCCACTGATGCTTCAGTCGCGAAGTTTCTACTCGACAGGTAAAGTTTGGCATTCTATTTGGAGAAATCCATTTCAAATCACTTCCAGTAAAAGTTATCTATGTCTATATTGTAACTTTCCAGGGTTGATTAGTGGAAAAAGTTCAAATCTTCTTGTAAAGTGAGCTTGTGTAAGCGATGCTGACTTGTGACTTGTAAACAGTGCATGCACGAGGAGAACTGGGCTCGTTCATGTCTCTCGCACACGTTTTAGTAGGCGTTCCATCTCGGGAGCAGGTAGAGCTTTGCGTGCATTTTTCAAAAGGTGGAGAGGGCGGTTCTTTCCTAAAATTCGGGAAAATCCTACTGTACTCCTTTAAGATAGAGCTGCTCAGGCTGGTTTAATTGAGAAAAAAATCATGTTATTTTCTTAAGATAGAGCTGCTCAGGCTGGTTTAATCTAGACAAATCGTGTTACTGCCTTTAGATAGAGCTGATCAGGCTGGTTTGATCTAGAAAATCACGTTACTGTCTCTAGATGGTGCTGCTCAGGCTGGTTTGATTTAGAAAATCACGTTACTGTCTCTAGATGGAGCTGCTCAGGCTGGTTTAATAAAAAAAAAAAAAAAAAAAAAAAAATCAATCCCGTTACTGTCTTTAGATATAGCATCTCAGACTGGTTTAATCTAGAGAAATCGTGTTACTGACTTTAGGTAGAGATGCTTAGTGTTGGAATTCGTTCCTGTGTTCCCCTGAATTCCTGCTTGTTCGTTTGATCCGGGAGAGGCAGGAACAGAGTTAATTTCTTCAATAGTGAATTTAATAATCACACAAACAAGAGATTACAAAAATACATATATCAGATTACATAATACGAGCTCAGACCGTTCTTCCTTGCAGACCCAAGTGTGCAGGCCAGGTTTACAATGAAGAAGGGCACAACTGCAACACGTGGTTCATATTTATACATTTGCATACACCACCTCAACCTCACATTGGTCGGTTCCTCGTGATGTATGCGTTGCTATAGTGAATTTGCTATTCCTTTGTTCCCAAAACTGCTTCAAACTGGTTCTTCTCAGAGCTTGACGTTCTGTGGGACAAAGTGACCTCTTATCTGTTGATCCAATCTTACCTTGACCAAGTTTTTGCAAGTAGAGCACTGAGGAGACATCGCCAACCAACTTGGAATGTCCCTGAACATGGATTTATAGCTGTGTTTTCCCAACTTGGGCAGTGGGAGAAACCCCAGTAGTGTAGAAACACAACTGAATACAATATGTCCAGTTGTCACACAGAAAACAAATGTTCAACCACTATATTCCTTCAATTCCCCTTTTGACCTCTGACCCCAGAGGTCAATAATTAGTGTCAATACAGTATGAGGCACTCTTCGTATAATAGAGGTCATATGTAAGCAAAATCAACAATCATATACTCAAATAGCAACATACAAAACTTTTAAACGGTGGTGACTCCCCCTTGAACTGCAACCTTGTCGTGGTGGGGGAGTTTGAGCACCCGAATGACCCTCGGAGCTATGTTGTCGGGGGACTTGCCCCTCCTGTGGGCCCACCACCTACAGAGGCTGCCGTAGGGGTTGGGTGCATTGTGGATTGGGGGGCAGTCGACGGCAGAGGCCTCGACGACCTGATCCCCGGCCACAGAATCTCCCAATGGAGTCCCAATGGACATGGAATGTGACCTCGCTGGGGGGGAAAGGAGCCCGAGCTTGTGAGGGAGGCTGAGAGATACCGTCTAGATATAGTCGGGCTTGCCTCCACTTACAGCTTGGACTCCGGAACCCAGCTCCTCGACGGGGGCTGGATACTCCACTGCTCTGGAGTTGCCCTCTCTCTCTGGAGTTGCCCTGTCTCTCGGCTGGCCTGGGAACGCCTTGGGGTGCCACCGGAAGAGCTGGAGGAAGTGTCTGGGGTGAGGGAAGTCTGAGCAGAGTTGCCTCCGCGACGCGGCCCCGGATAAGCGGCAGAAAATGGATGGATGGATGGATGGACTTGGCACGTCACATGAACAGAGAGGAGCGCTATATCACCTCCTCCCTTGCTGTCGTCTACTTCTCTGTGTTCTTCTTACTTCGGTGTACAGGGATTATTCCGCCCTTTGACGTGTGGAGCTGTCTCCTGGATGGACTTGGCACGTCACATGAACAGAGAGGAGCGCTATCTTACCTCCTCCATGGCTGCCGTCTACTTCTCTGTGTTCTTCTTACTTCGGTGTACAGGGATTATTCCGCCCTTTGACGTGTGGAGCTGTCTCCTGGATCAGCCGATCCAGGGGCAACTTGCTTCAGATGGATGGAGGTCTCCTGAAGAGTGCGATGTGGTTCTCCCGCCAGAGTACACTGCGACAGATGGCACCGCATTGTTCCTCTTTTATCCAGGGTTCGACTAACGGCCGGACCCTCCTCTCCAGTACCCTGGAATAGACTTTCCTGGGGAGCCTTTGTCACTCAGCCGAACAGCGTGAGACGTCCTCTCGACGACCTTAAATCGACCCGTTCACCTGGGCTCGGACCACTTCCTCTTTATCACCCTGAGAAGTACCCAGGGGCTGGTGTTGAGGATCTCAGCCGAGTCCCCCCTGGCTGCCGGTCCCAGCAACATGTGCAGAGAAACGAGATTCCAGACATCTCAAAACTGCATTGTCACATCTCTCACCTGAACATAGATTTTTCTCTTGTATAGATTTGGCTAATGCTTTTTTCTGTCTGCCACTGGCGGATCAGGTGAAACCACTGCAAACAGGTCCGACTTATTGCCGCCAATGCAAACCAAACTCCTGTTCCGGGAATACAAAGACCGAACAGCGCTTAACAAAGGGCCCCGGACTCCATGCTCCCGGAGCACCCCCCCACAGGATGTCTCAGGGGACGCGGTCGAACGCCTTCTCAAGATCCAGAAAACACATGTGGACTGGTTGGGCAAACTCCCATGAACCCTCAAGCAGCTGGTGGAGGGTATAGAGCTGGTCCAGTGTTCCACGACCAGAATGAAAACCGCATTGTTCCTCTTGGATCCAAGGTTTGACTAACGGCCGGACCCTCCACTCCAGTACACTGGAATAGACTTTCCTGGGGAGGCTGAGGAGTGTGATCCCTCTGTAGTTGGAACACACCCTCCGATCCCCCTCCTTGAAGAGAGGGACCACGACCCCATTCTGCCTGTCCAGAGGTACCGTCCCCGCGTCACGCGATGTTGCAGGGATGAAGGGCCCCGGACTCCATGCTCCTGGAGCATGGAGTCAGTTTGCCAGAATTTCCTCGGGGCAGACCGAAAGTCCTCTTCCATGGCCTCTCCAAACTCCTCCCAGACCCGAGTTATTGCCTCCACCACAGCCATGAACTATGGGTCATGATCGAAAGAACGAGATCCCGGATACAAGCGGTTGAAGTGAGCTTCCTGCGTAGGGTGGCTGAGCGCACCCTTAGAGATAGGATGAGGAGCTTGAGAGTTGGTTTTTAGAATAAAGTTTGTATTTTACTAGACCATAGTCGTACTTTCACTATTCAAGTTTAAACATGAAGTGTTTATCAGGTTTAAGCAGTTTCATTATGCTGGATTTGACTGCTTATGGTCTTCTCATCAGTTGTGGCCGAAAAAATGCTTCAGACGAGATACTGAGTGTGTTTTTAGAATAAAGTTTGTATTTCACGAAACATACTAAACTCTCACTATTCAACTTTTAAATGATGTGTTTATCAGGTTCAAGCAGTTTCAACCAGTTTTATTTAGTGGAGTAACTGCTATTTTCATTTCATCAGTAGTGGCCGAAATGGTGCTCCTCACGGGATATAGAGTGATTTTGGAATAAAGTTTTTATTTCATTAGAACAAACTAGTACTTTCTCAATTCAAGTTTAAACATGATGGACTTAGCAGTTGCAAGTACTTTCAACCAATTATATTTAGTGGAGTAACTGCTATTTTCATTTCATCAGGAGTGGCCGAAATGATGCTCCTCACGGGATATAGAGTGATTTTGGAATAAAGTTTTTATTTCATTAGAACAAACTAGTACTTTCTCAATTCAAGGTTAAATGATGTGTTTATCAGGTTCAAGCAGTTTCAACCAGTTTTATTTAGTGGAGTAACTGCTATTTTCATTACATCAGTAGTGGCCGAAATGGTGCTCCTCACGGGATATAGAGTGATTTTGGAATAAAGTTTTTATTTCATTAGAACAAACTAGTAGTTTCTCAATTCAAGTTTAAACATGATGGACTTAGCAGTTGCAAGTACTTTCAACCAATTATATTTAGTGGAGTAACTGCTATTTTCATTTCATAAGGAGTGGCCGAAATGATGCTCCACACGGGATATAGAGTAATTTTGGAAGAAAGTTTTTATTTCATTAGAATAAACTAGTACTTTCTCAATTCAAGGTTAAATGATGTGTTTATCAGGTTCAAGCAGTTTCAACCAGTTTTATTTAGTGGAGTAACTGCTATTTTCATTTCATCAGTAGTGGCCGAAATGATGCTCCACACGAGATATAGAGTGATTTTGGAATAAAGTTTTTATTTCATTAGAACAAACTAGTACTTTCTCAATTCAAGGTTAAATGATGTGTTTATCAGGTTCAAGCAGTTTCAACCAGTTTTATTTAGTGGAGTAACTGCTATTTTCATTTCATCAGGAGTGGCCGAAATGATGCTCCTCACGGGATATAGAGTGATTTTGGAATAAAGTTTTTATTTCATTAGAACAAACTAGTACTTTCTCAATTCAAGGTCAAATGATGTGTTTATCAGGTTCAAGCAGTTTCAATCAGTTTTATTTAGTGGAGTAACTGCTATTTTCATTTCATCAGGAGTGGCCGAAATGATGCTCCACACGGGATATAGAGTGATTTTGGAATAAAGTTTTTATTTCCTTAGAACAAACTAGTACTTTCTCAATTCAAGGTTAAATTATGTGTTTATCAGGTTCAAGCAGTTTCAACCAGTTGTATTGGTGTAGTAACTGCTATTTTCATTTCATCAGTAGTGGCCGAAATGATGCTCCTCACGGGATATAGAGTGATTTTGGAATAAAGTTTTTATTTCATTAGAACAAACTAGTACTTTCTCAATTCAAGTTTAAACATGATGGACTTAGCAGTTGCAAGTACTTTCAACCATTTATATTTAGTGGAGTAACTGCTATTTTCATTTTATCAGGAGTGGCCGAAATGATGCTCCTCACGGGATATAGAGTGATTTTGGAATAAAGTTTTTATTTCATTAGAACAAACTAGTACTTTCTCAATTCAAGGTTAAATGATGTGTTTATCAGGTTCAAGCAGTTTCAACCAGTTTTATTTAGTGTAGTAACTGCTATTTTCATTTCATCAGTAGTGGCCGAAATGATGCTCCTCACGGGATATAGAGTGATTTTGGAATAAAGTTTTTATTTCCTTAGAACAAACTAGTACTTTCTCAATTCAAGTTTAAACATGATGGACTTAGCAGTTGCCAGTACTTTCAACCAATTATATTTAGTGGAGTAACTGCTATTTTCATTTCATCAGTAGTGGCCGAAATGATGCTCCACACGGGATATAGAGTGATTTTGGAATAAAGTTTTTATTTCATAAGAACAAACTAGTACTTTCTCAATTCAAGGTTAAATGATGTGTTTATCAGGTTCAAGCAGTTTCAACCAGTTTTATTTAGTGGAGTAACTACTATTTTCATTTCATCAGTAGTGGCCGAAATGGTGCTCCTCACGGGATATAGAGTGATTTTGGAATAAAGTTTTTATTTCATTAGAACAAACTAGTAGTTTCTCAATTCAAGTTTAAACATGATGGACTTAGCAGTTGCAAGTACTTTCAACCAATTATATTTAGTGGAGTAACTGCTATTTTCATTTCATAAGGAGTGGCCGAAATGATGCTCCACACGGGATATAGAGTAATTTTGGAAGAAAGTTTTTATTTCATTAGAACAAACTAGTACTTTCTCAATTCAAGTTAAAATTATGTGTTTATCAGGTTCAAGCAGTTTCAACCAGTTGTATTGGTGGAGTAACTGCTATTTTCATTTCATCAGGAGTGGCCGAAATGATGCTCCACACGGGATATAGAGTAATTTTGGAATAATGTTTGTATTTCCTTAGAACAAACTAGTACTTTCTCAATTCAAGGTTAAATGATGTGTTTATCAGGTTCAAGCAGTTTCAACCAGTTTCATTTAGTGGAGTAACTGCTATTTTCATTTCATCAGGAATGGCCGAAATGATGCTCCTCACGGGATATAGAGTGATTTTGGAATAAAGTTTTTATTTCATTAGAACAAACTAGTACTTTCTCAATTCAAGGTTAAATGATGTGTTTATCAGGTTCAAGCAGTTTCAACCAGTTTCATTTAGTGGAGTAACTGCTATTTTCATTTCATCAGTAGTGGCCGAAATGATGCTCCTCACGGGATATAGAGTGATTTTGGAATAAAGTTTTTATTTCATAAGAACAAACTAGTACTTTCTCAATTCAAGTTTAAACATGATGGACTTAGCAGTTGCAAGTACTTTCAACCAATTATATTTAGTGGAGTAACTGCTATTTTAATTTCATCAGTAGTGGCCGAAATGATGCTCCACACGAGATATAGAGTGATTTTGGAATAAAGTTTTTATTTCATAAGAACAAACTAGTACTTTCTCAATTCAAGTTTAAACATGATGTGTTTATCAGGTTCAAGCAGTTTCAACCAGTTTCATTTAGTGGAGTAACTGCTATTTTCATTTCATCAGTAGTGGCCGAAATGATGCTCCACACGAAATATAGAGTGATTTTGGAATAAAGTTTGTATTTCCTTAGAACAAACTAGTACTTTAACTATTCAAGTTTTAAATGATTTGTTTATCAGGTTCAAGCAGTTTCAATCAGTTTTATTTAGTGGAGTAACTGCTATTTTCATTTCATCAGGAGTGGCCGAAATGATGCTCCTCACGGGATATAGAGTGATTTTGGAATAAAGTTTTTATTTCATTAGAACAAACTAGTACTTTCTCAATTCAAGGTTAAATGATGTGTTTATCAGGTTCAAGCACTTTCAAACAATTATATTTAGTGGAGTAACTGCTATTTTCATTTCATTAGGAGTGGCCGAAATGATGCTCCACACGGTATATAGAGTAATTTTGGAAGAAAGTTTTTATTTCATAAGAACAAACTAGTACTTTCTCAATTCAAGTTTAAACATGATGGACTTAGCAGTTGCAAGTACTTTCAACCAATTATATTTAGTGGAGTAACTGCTATTTTCATTTCATTTCATCAGTAGTGGCCGAAATGATGCTCCACATATAGAGTGATTTTGGAATAAAGTTTTTATTTCATAAGAACAAACTAGTACTTTCTCAATTCAAGGTTAAATGATGTGTTTATCAGGTTCAAGCAGTTTCAATCAGTTTTATTTAGTGGAGTAACTGCTATTTTCATTTCATCAGGAGTGGCCGAAATGATGCTCCTCACGGGATATAGAGTAATTTTGGAATAAAGTTTGTATTTCCTTAGAACAAACTAGTACTTTCTCAATTCAAGTTTAAACATGATGGACTTAGCAGTTGCAAGTACTTTCAACCAATTATATTTAGTGGAGTAACTGCTATTTTCATTTCATCAGGAGTGGCCGAAATGATGCTCCACACGGGATATAGAGTAATTTTGGAATAAAGTTTTTATTTCCTTAGAGCAAACTGGTACTTTTCAATTCAAGTTTAAACATGAAGTGTTTATAAGGTTAAAGCAGTTTCAACCTCTTTTATTATGCTGGATTTGACTGTTATGGTCTTTTCATCAGTTGTGGCCGAAAAGATGCTTCAGACGAGATACTGAGTATGTTTTTAGAATAAAGTTTTAATTTCATTAGGACAAACTCGTACTTTAACTATTCAAGTATCTACCCAGACAAATGTACACTAACACAACTATTGCTCACCCAAGGTGCTAAAAACACTTTTATGCAGTTGCGATGTTACAATTTGTATAGACTACAGAAGTGAAAGCCACAGGTGCATTAACAACATTTTCGCACTTTTCGAAATACAGCTTTTGCGTGACTCCTACCATGAGTCGTCAGAGACACTGCGTGCTCAGAGCAAAGATACCTCGGGAGCCACATGACCCAGTTGAAGACTGTTGTCGCCGGTCTTCTATGCCTGTCTACACAGGAGAGAAGAACAGCGAGTTGCTATGACACACATCCATCAGTGCTCTCAGCCGCACCACCACGTGGTCTCGCAGCTCTTTCACTCCTTTTCAGGAGAAGGAACATTGTCATTTTCCAGCACCTGACAGTGCTATCAGCTCCCTCACTCTCTCCACCGGAGAGAACCAGGATGTTCTAGCTCAGATGACTCTGACCATTCCGATATCCCAAGGGTACCTGGTCTTTGGACCAGCCAGCTTGAGTCCCTTGCAGAGGACATAGAGCAGTTCGAACCAAACAACCCGGAGATTCTTGTAGCGGACAACCTGGTGGAGGTTGAACGCTGCCTCTTCAACCTGCCTCATCCTTCGTCCCGAGAGAAGCTTACGCTTCTCTGGAAGATGACATCCAGGAGTGTCCATGTTTACATAGAGTCCCTCCCATCTGCCATCAGAGACCATTACTCAGCCCTCTGTCATGCGCTTAGGGAAGCAGGATCATCTGCACAATGATCCTGCCTCTGCAAACTTTGGTGCATTTACAATCACTCAAAAGGGGGCGGAGACTCCCAGATAGTATTTATAGGTGCCTAAGGGCTGCCTACTTCCAAGGCCACAATGCACCAGGATTGGACAAAGACCAGACTTTTAAGTCCCTCTTCGTTAACAACCTCCACAACAGTGTGTGGATCGATGTCGCCCTTTTCTGCAGGACCAAAAACCCCACCATGAAAGACCTCCGCAAACATGCGCAGATGGTGTGGGAGCTGCACCACCGTTCAGGTGAAAACTATGATGGTGATGCAGGTGTCCTGAGGTCTCAGGTGAGGAGAGGTAAGTCTAAAAACCGAGGCTGAGGTCAGACTCAAAACAACTGGGATGCAGATGTCCCACAGTGGATTAAAACCTGCATCAGAGTGGTGAAGCAGCACCTGAACCCGCCTGGTAAGAAGGGACCTGGCTCCCCCTGACCGCATGACTTAGCCCCTCCCCTCCGCACACAAAGTTCATTTTGGCAGGAGGAGGAGATCCAGGAGGTGAAAGAGGCCCATTTGACATTCTTGGGTAATCTTGGCTATGCCAACCACAGATACACTTCGGTGGTGGTAGGGGTTGTTGACACTATCTCACTGCTTGGTACTGGGTCAGAAATCCCCCTCATGTGTTCAGACACCTTCGCACGGGTTGCTAGAACCACGCTTGCGCATGCCACTTAAGGAAAGCCACTTCAGGTGGAAGAGTGTAGCATAAACAACCGAGGCTTCACTCAGGACTTGCACCACATCACTCAATGTGTCTGGGTCAACAGCTTTCCAGGACATGTCAGCGACGCATCCCATCCACGTCACTGATCTGGACACAGAAGAACTGCTTATTGGTCAGGACATCCTAAACCGACTCGCTGCCACCAAACGGCGCCTTTGGTCCCAAGTCGTCAGCCCGACTCCCATTGGCTAAGAACTAGGCCACCCAGCTTCTAACAGCAATCGTTCAGCCAACCCACGGGTCCAAAATCTGACACCTGGTCAGATTAAAGTGACCGCATTTCCACCTTTAGAGATGTTAACTGACAGTTCATTCCACAATCTTGAACTAATTCTCATCTCATTGACAATCTGCCTTCGTCCCTCACCAGCGACGACACGCATGACACAACTCTCCTCATTTCCACAACCAAAACCATCACCAGCGCTCACCATGTTAACCTTGAACAGGTTCTTCAGGGTACAAAACCGAGCACCGAAGGTGACATGGTTGTGCACGCTCCAATGACTCAACCAGAGAATACAGACATTTCAGGTAAACAGACCATGTCTGTACCAGAAGAACCTTATTCAGGCTTCGAGTCAAAGACCGAGCAACGCTCTGCTGAGGCTCGCACTTTACCACAACAGAAACAAGGAGATGCATTTGTATGAGGAGGTCTCCCGCGATTATCACACGATCTTCGCAAGGGACTCGCACAAAAGGGGGGGGGAGTCACAGACATCCACCCAGTGCGCGTCCCCACTGACTTCGAGGCACTGCCATCTTCTGAAACCCAGTACATACCCTTTCTAGCTGACGGGGTCAAGCGGTCCTGGTTCACTGGTTTGAAACAGCCTGCGCTCGAATCTCACACCTTCCCTGTTATTCAAGATTGTTATATCTAAAGAGAAACATTAATCAATTTAAATAACACTTTTTTTGGCATTAACTATTTCCAGTTTAGCTGGTGGTGGCCCAATGTCATTATTATTTGATAAATAACCAATTTATTCTAATGAATAATTTTTCATAAATAAATTATTTTTGATAAAATGTTGCTCCGTGCTCTTGTTTATCTTCCAACATGTGAGATGTTGTTGATGAATACACAGCACAGTTCCACAGTAACCAATGTGTTTTACACAGCCACTGTTCTTTGTGTCAACATGTAGGTCCAGAACACAACTAAAGACGATGTCTCTAGACATCCAGAAGACTTCCTCAGAAGAGCCTGAATGAAAGTTTTTTGAGACGTCTTTCTTGAACATTATATTGACGTCTTGTCTGGACGTCACTGAAAATACGTTTCAAAAGAAACAGAACACGTCATCAGTCTACCACGGGACATACACAGAGAGTCAGTTTAGTATTACCATTAACATGCATTTAATTGGACTATGGAAGAAAACCAGAGAACCCTGAGGAAACACATGCACACACAAGTTAATTCCACAAACACCTCCAGGTGGATTTAAATCCACGATTTTCTGTCTGTAGCCATTGAGACAATTTGACCATTGTAATTGATAGAGCTGATAAAACCTTTATTTGGTATATAGTTGTAATCTCAATATGAAAGGTTGTAGAAATTAATCATGCCCAAAAACTCCTGCAGGGCCTTAACCGAGGCTGGACGAGGGAAATCTGTCACCGCTTGCACCTTAGAAGGCAATGGAATGGCACCCTGAGTTGAAATACGATGACCCAAAAAGTCAATCACAGGCAGACCAAACTGGCACTTAGCAGGGTTGACAATTAGGCCATGTTCCTCAAGGCCAGACCTGGGCATTTTAAGGCCCGCGGGCCAAATGCGGCCCGTGACCCGATTCTGACCGGCCCGCGAAAGGTTGCTTAGAATTAAGAAAACAAAAGCTTCTTTCGAATTTTAATGTGTGGACTAAAACCATCGGCTCTATAAACTAAAACGGAAATGCTTTTACTTTGAAGCCTGTTTATTTATGTACAGTGTACGTAACCTACGTACGTCGTATACGTAACCCGTAAAACAAGTCAATCAGTGCATGCAAGAGATGTCGGTGGAGAATCAAAAATGGCGGTGTTGCGGGCGCCGCCATACTTATTTACCGGTCGCCGCCATTTTGAAAATATGCGTACCGGAAGTGACGTTTACTGTAGCGACATACAGGAAGTGACGTATCAGACCCCGCGGAACGTCGGGAATTACGTTTTCGGAGGCCCACCCACCGGAAGTGACGTTGGAGGACCCACTCGCCGGAAAAAACTGTGCGCCGCGCTTCAAACGCACATTTGTTCCCATTGCATTTTTTTCTTCACACGTGTACTCGAAGCTCAACAGAGTAAAGGATTGTCTTCTGCTAAGGTAAATAATTGCATTTTTTTCTATGTGTAAAGTATCAGCCTGCACTAATAAGAACAAAATAGTAGGTGGAGTTATACCAGTATTTAGAGACTATGTTTATACTCGCACTGGAAGACCGGAGCCAGATCAGCTTCACAACCTTCCATGAGGGAACAGATATGTTCATCTCTCCCCAACTGTGTCAGTCTGTCCACATATCTGCTGCTTTATTTCTCCGTCCAGACAACTCACAGTTTACTGTGTGCCTTCACTTATCACTCCTGCTAACTGCAGTTTCATCACAACATTTAGTTGCGTTTACGTCCTAAATGGCTGAATTTTGTCACGTGGGTGAAAAGCCTCAAAACGGTGTGCATCAGCCTGCACTAATAAGTAGGACATGGTTGATAGGTGTCATTATATCAGTATTAGTGAGAGGAAGAGTCGTTGTATAGTTATGTTGGGAGCAATTCAAGTAAGATCAGCTCAAAGTTTATGTTGCTCTTTTTTTATCTTTGTTCCATGTGTTGGTTTATTTAGACCCGTACTGGTATTTTTTATCATACTGCATTACTGGATTTTTACAACCTGACTGGGATTTCTGTGTTATTATCAGAGCATCCAAATTAGAGAAAGTTTAATGGTTGTGAGGGAGATTGAATATCTTATATATAACATACTGCAATGAATCACTTGGATGCTTGTCAGTTTGCAATCATCAATGAGAGATCAGTACATTTGAACAAATACTAATGATTCTGATTTAAATATTTTTTCAGACGCAGTGTTCAATCAGAATGTCACGTCATCGTAGCAGCGAATGCGTGGGCATGGAGCATTCATATGCACACCCAACAATGCACACAGCATCTGTGCTGGCCACGGATCCAGAGACCGTAAAGGAATTGAGTGTCGCATGTCTGCATGCAGAACACTCCTATGACTCATCAATCAAGTTTGAGATTTTTTATGTAACATAAGCTCAGTTTGTTTATTTTTATTCGTCTGTATTGCAACAGATCTTCGAGATGCTGAAAGAGATGGAGGAGGTCATGGAAATCAAGAAGGGGGACCTGAGACTCATCGATTACATTTTTGATGTTATGCTTCCAGAATTAAGATGATCAATCAATGGAGGACATCATAGAAGTAGTGGTCAATGTTTTGTGTCTTTTGAAACCTATCTGCATGCACCTTGTCCATCTTTTTCAGATCATCATCAACATCCTGATGGCTGAAGGTCACACAAGGCTTCAAGCACAGGTCATCATAGCCAGTGGGAGAAAGTTCTAGCAAGCTCCTGTCGTCTGTGCTCTCATCCTCCCTGCCGGATGTCTATCAATATAGTGGTTTGAAGTCTCCTGTCCCAATTTTCAGAGTGTATCTTTTATCTATCTGTCTGTCCTCTCCTCTATCCTCTCACCCCAACCGGCCAGCAGAATGCCTCCACCTCTGAGTCTGGTTTCTGCAAAGATTTCTTCCTGTTAGAGGGACTTTTTCCCTTTCCACAGTCGCTCACGCTTGCTCATGTGGATTTGTTTGGTTTTGTCTTTAAAAGTGCTTTTAATATATAATAAAGAACAATGACGTGATTCATGGATGGTTTTATTCTTTTAAAGTTGTCAGAGGTACTTTTTGAAGGTTTGTCATGGACATTTACTCTGAAGTAACTACAGGTACTCTCCATTTTTGTAGTTAGTTTTGCTTAATGCACCACACATTGTCACTGCATGAATGAAGAAGGCAGATCAGTTTAGTAGCTGAACTCTACAGATGTGGTTCCAGCTGCAGTGTCTTGTTGAAATAGGTTCAGAGAGATATTGAATATGGAATATGATGGGGGGGGGGATTCTCCCTCTTCAATCCACTTGGCTCTGGACCTTATAAACACTCTGAGCTCTATTCACATAATATCTACCTGGATGTTTCTCCAGTGTTCTTGTGCTTCTTCAAACTGAACATGATCCATGAAACCGTGACGTAACTGAAGCAGTGACATCAGTTGTCCTTTTAAATATGGCGGCGACCACAAACACGCATGGCGGCGACCAAAAACAAGTATGTCGGTGCCCATAAGCCACCATTGTGATACCGCACTGGCGAGGTTTGCGTTTTGAGAGTAGTATGGCGCTGACCGTGAGTAATAATGGCGGCGTCCACAAACAAGCATGTCAGCGGCCGTACACCGCCATTTTTATACCGCACTGGCGAGGTTTCAAGTCTGGAGGAGCACGGTTGCATTGCGGATCATGTTCTCTTGCCTCCCACCGACAGTGACGCTGTAATTGTGCGTCGGAACAAAACATATTGCATGTAGTACTGCCTCCCACCAACAGTGGCGCTGGGGTGGTGATTCGGATCAAAATGGCCGAACAAGATGGCGGCGGTGGATTCCCCACCGACGGCTTCTCAGTGCATGTGATTGTCGCCCCTCAATGATGTACGGGCACGTCAAGAAAAGAAAGGTGGATGCTAAAGGCCGAAATTTCAAGAAGATTTGGAGCACTAAATATTTGTTTACTGAAGTCGGTGGTAAACCCGTCTGTTTAGTTTGTGGAGAGCACGTCGCCGTGTTTAAGGAGTACAATGTGAGTCGGCATTATGAGACAAAACACGCGGAGAAATACAGACACTTGGCGGAGGCTGAGAGAGCGCGAATATCAGAAGACTTGCTAGCAAAGCTAGCAAAACAACAAGGCTGTTTTAGCAAACTACACACAGCCCGGGATGCAGCGACCAAGACCAGCTTCGTCATATCCCACAAAATCGCTAAAAACAGCAAGCCGTTCTCGGATTGGCGAGTTTGTGAAAGAGTGCTTGGTGGGCTCTGCCGCGCTAATATGCCCTGAGAATAAAGAAGCATTTGAAAAAGTCCCGCTGTCCAGGCGAACCGTCACCAGAAGGGTGGAAGGAATCGCGGAGAATCTCGAATGTCAGCTCAAAAGTGGAGTTGAAAGTTTTGACTTTTTCTCTTTGGCTTTGGATGAGAGCTGTGATGTCCGTGACACTGCCCAGTTACTGGTGTTTCTCCGGGGAATAAGGCAGGACTTCAAGATTACGGAGGAGCTGGCAGCATTGAGGTCAATAAAAGGAACGACAACGGGAAACGATCTGTTCAAGGAGGTCGATGCATGCATGGTCAAGCTTGGACTGAAATGGGACAAACTGGTAGGCGTCACTACTGATGGTTGTCCGAATATGACAGGAAAACATGTCGGACTTTTGAAACAGATCCAAGATAAAGTGACTGAACTCGGCACAGAGCATCATTTAGCGTTGATACATTGTATTATACATCAGCATGTACTGTGCAGGTCTGTGCTAAAACTTAACCATGTTATTGATGTTGTAACAAAAACGGTTAACTTTATCAGGGCACGAGCATTAAATCACAGGCAGTTTGTTGCACTTTTAGAGGAGCATGAGAATGAACATGGTGACATCATGTACCACACAGCTGTCAGATGGCTCAGTCCGGGCAAAGTGCTCAAAAGATTTTGGGACCTGAAAACAGAGATTCAAGAGTTTTGTGAGATGAAAGGCAAAAACATCCCCGAGCTTTCAGATATGAACTGGATGGCAGATTTTGCATTTGCTGTTGATGTGACGGCACTGATGAATGAACTGAGCACTAAACTGCAAGGCAAGGGCCTTTTCGTTCATGACATGCATAACCTGGTGAAGGCTTTTATGAGAAAGTTGCTGTTTCTTTCAAGTCAACTACAGAACAACACTCTCACTCACATGCAAACCCTTAAATAAGTCAGACCATCAGCTAATCATCTCTGCAGGTACTCATCCATGTTAGGAGATTTGCATGGTGAGTTTTTAAGGCGATTTGATGATTGTAAAAACATTGAGGATGAAATGCACCTGGTTTCCTCTCCCTTTGCCTGCAGAGTAGATGATGCACCCAGTGATGTTCAGCTGGAGCTCATTGACCTGCAGTCTGACACAGTACTGGCAGAGCACTTTAAGTCAGCATCACTGCTGGAGTTCTACTCATCTCTTAAGGAGGAGAACTTTCCAAACATGAGGAGACATGCTCAGAAGATGTTGGTTCTGTTTGGATCTACCTACATATGTGAACAAACATTCTCAGTAATGAAGTTTACCAAATCCAGGTTCAGATCCTCTCTTACTGATGATCATCTGTCAGCTGTGCTTCGCATCTCCACCTCAGACATTCAACCTGACTTTGATGCACTCGTTAAAGGGCAGCAAAGGCTAGATTTCTCTCACTGAACAAGAAAATACCCAAATGTGTGTTCACTATTACTTTTTGTCTGCACAGCTTGGCAGTTTGACAATCATAATGTGACATATCTTGTTAATGATATTTGGCATACAAAGACATTGTGATGTCTTAATAGAAAAAAGTGTTTTTGGTTAATGTAATTCAAAAAAGAGTTACAAATGTTTCATGTTTACAATTGTTTTGAATAACTGCACTGAATAAAAACATTTTTTGTTAAAATAACCCTCACTTTCTCTTTACCTAATAATAACACAGACACTTACCAGCATGTGTAAACAATGCCATTTACTGCTTTCAATTTAGAAATAAAATTCATATGCAGAATAGAGTTTAAACTAACCCTCCACAATATTTTCTGCTTCTCATTTGGCCCCTTCGGAAAAATAATTGCCCACCCCTGCTCAAGGCGCTGAAAAACTTGCTTTAGGTGTGAAAAATGCTCCTCAACTGAAGAACTAGCCACCAAGATGTCGTCCAGGTAAACAGAAACGAAAGCGAGGTCGCGCAGCACAGAGTCCATCAACCTCTGAAAAGCCGTGCCTGGCCATAATAAAACATAAAAAAATGACAAGAAAGAATAGAAAGTGTCATCTGCTCAGTGTATTGACACATCTTATACACAGCAGACACAAATTGCACTTAACAAGTTTTGAACTATCAAAACTCAGTAACCAATCAGGTGTCTAACATTGATTTTTTTTTTTTAGAGAATCAAAACCACAATACAAATAAAGCTTTCAATTTCTATTCAAGAAAATGTGCCCATCTTTTCTAAAACTCTCTCTCTCTCTCTCTCTCACTCTCTCTCTCTCTCTCTCTCTCTCTCTCTCTCTCTCTCTCTCGCCCCGTTTCCTCATTAGTTTTAATGTTGGGTTTTTTCCGGAATAAATGTGAATGTTTGATGAGAGGCTGTATCTGGCAGCAGGAATCACTCATTGAGTAAAAAGAAAAAAGTGATGGCACGTGTCGCCCCAATTAATCCCTAAAACACAAGAGCCTCTAAACGTATTGAGAACAGGTAGGAAGCATATTACGAGCTAATAAAACTAGTAAACAGAGTCCATGTGTGTATCAGTGAAAGTGAGCAGGTTTTATGTTTCTATGTTTCTTCAGGTGAGATGTCCAGTTCCTGGACGTTCACAGCACTTTCACGGCTGGGAGACATAGTTTGCATTGTACAGAGAGGTTAAGAGATTTCTCCGACTTTAAAACATAGTGATGAAAGCAACTGTCTGCAGAATCCATGGCAAAGCATGGATTGTCAGCCTGAAAGCGTCGGGAAGTGTCGCAATGCCAGTGCATGGCGCATGTGACAGCTGCATTTCTAGTTTATTCCATCTGATTTCTACTGTAATCCTGCTCAGTAATCCCAGTTTTTATCGAGCATACCTGTAACGAGATTACACATTTTTTTATGTACTGTAACAGATTACAGTTATATGTTTTTTGTATCCTAATTATGTAACACTGTTACATGTATTCCATGACTACCCAACCCTGGTTGCACCTAAACATGTGATACACACTCAGACCTTACTGAGACTTACTAAACTAAAGTTTTCTAGCTGTGCAATGACTTGAAGTAAAGCTCTGGTAAACAAGCTGCATGTAATGATGTTCATGTAGGTACAAACAGCCAGAAGAGTCTTTAGAGCCAGAAGTGGACAGACGAAATCACCTTGTACTGCAGGTGACAGGAGGAGCAGCAAGGTGGGCGAGATACAGGTTCTGGGAGATTCCCACAACACACTGTAGACAAAAGAAAAGTGTTAAATGCACAGGTTCCACAAGTTGAGAGACTCTTAAGATCAACACCAGGAGACACCAGATCACTTTGATTGATTGTGAGGACAACACACACGGAGTGAGGTGGTATTGAAAGGCTAATTGCAGGAGGAAAGGTTTGTTTTGTAGAATGGGTCTCTTGTATTAAATTCAATGTAATTTGGATCAAATGTCTTTGTTATTTTAAAAGCATGTTTTGTTGTGAGATGTAATTTAATTTAATCACAATAACCAGCCACAGTATTTTCTATGTTTACTACGTTTAAAACTAAATGATCAACCATCTCAACAGTCATTGGTGGACATTTAATGTATATTTCATCACCTGAAGAGTCCAACTTTGCTTTACATCTTTAACTTATATACAAGTGAAATCACAGCTCTAAGTTCTTGTTACTGAATAGTCCCTAAACGGCTCACCTGTCTCTGGCTGTGAGGCCCTGTCCGGAGGGATGGATGAGCCCGATGAAACGTGGGATCAGCCGTTGGTGGAGATTTCCACTCAACCCTTTGAAGCGCTGCTCCCACGTTCCTCCACTTGGACCATGGTTTAATCGAGGAAAATCATGTCACACTGAAAAAAACAATTCTGTCATTTCATTTTTGAGTGTACTTTTTTAAGATAGAGCTTCTCAGGCTGGTTTAATCAAGTAAAATCATGTTACTGTCTTAAAGGTGTACAGGAGGATTTTCTTTTTCCGGGTGGATCATCAAGACTATTGGTACTCCCAACTGTCAATCATTCTGGTGATATATTACGCAAGGCCGTCGTATGTGCTCGTCCCCAGGTAGCGTGGATCTATTAGTTTTCACTTTCTGCGCATGCGCGCTTTCAGGTGTATATGGTGAGCTACGCCTTCAGCGAGCTCGCAGTTCTCACCGGGTACTTTGAAAATGGCAGAGGGTCGCAAAAGAGAAAAAGTGTCTTCAAAGTGTATGAGAAGAAGAGAAAGGCTTCGGAAGAGAGAAACAAGACCAGAGTGTTTTTGGGAGATTCTTTCACACGATGGCGTGCGCTGAAAGCCCAGGTTGGGCTTCCCACTGATGCTTCAGTCGCGAAGTTTCTACTCGACAGGTAAAGTTTGGCATTCTATTTGGAGAAATCCATTTCAAATCACTTCCAGTAAAAGTTATCTATGTCTATATTGTAACTTTCCAGGGTTGATTAGTGGAAAAAGTTCAAATCTTCTTGTAAAGTGAGCTTGTGTAAGCGATGCTGACTTGTGACTTGTAAACAGTGCATGCACGAGGAGAACTGGGCTCGTTCATGTCTCTCGCACACGTTTTAGTAGGCGTTCCATCTCGGGAGCAGGTAGAGCTTTGCGTGCATTTTTCAAAAGGTGGAGAGGGCGGTTCTTTCCTAAAATTCGGGAAAATCCTACTGTACTCCTTTAAGATAGAGCTGCTCAGGCTGGTTTAATTGAGAAAAAAATCATGTTATTTTCTTAAGATAGAGCTGCTCAGGCTGGTTTAATCTAGACAAATCGTGTTACTGCCTTTAGATAGAGCTGATCAGGCTGGTTTGATCTAGAAAATCACGTTACTGTCTCTAGATGGTGCTGCTCAGGCTGGTTTGATTTAGAAAATCACGTTACTGTCTCTAGATGGAGCTGCTCAGGCTGGTTTAATAAAAAAAAAAAAAAAAAAAAAAAAATCAATCCCGTTACTGTCTTTAGATATAGCATCTCAGACTGGTTTAATCTAGAGAAATCGTGTTACTGACTTTAGGTAGAGATGCTTAGTGTTGGAATTCGTTCCTGTGTTCCCCTGAATTCCTGCTTGTTCGTTTGATCCGGGAGAGGCAGGAACAGAGTTAATTTCTTCAATAGTGAATTTAATAATCACACAAACAAGAGATTACAAAAATACATATATCAGATTACATAATACGAGCTCAGACCGTTCTTCCTTGCAGACCCAAGTGTGCAGGCCAGGTTTACAATGAAGAAGGGCACAACTGCAACACGTGGTTCATATTTATACATTTGCATACACCACCTCAACCTCACATTGGTCGGTTCCTCGTGATGTATGCGTTGCTATAGTGAATTTGCTATTCCTTTGTTCCCAAAACTGCTTCAAACTGGTTCTTCTCAGAGCTTGACGTTCTGTGGGACAAAGTGACCTCTTATCTGTTGATCCAATCTTACCTTGACCAAGTTTTTGCAAGTAGAGCACTGAGGAGACATCGCCAACCAACTTGGAATGTCCCTGAACATGGATTTATAGCTGTGTTTTCCCAACTTGGGCAGTGGGAGAAACCCCAGTAGTGTAGAAACACAACTGAATACAATATGTCCAGTTGTCACACAGAAAACAAATGTTCAACCACTATATTCCTTCAATTCCCCTTTTGACCTCTGACCCCAGAGGTCAATAATTAGTGTCAATACAGTATGAGGCACTCTTCGTATAATAGAGGTCATATGTAAGCAAAATCAACAATCATATACTCAAATAGCAACATACAAAACTTTTAAACGGTGGTGACTCCCCCTTGAACTGCAACCTTGTCGTGGTGGGGGAGTTTGAGCACCCGAATGACCCTCGGAGCTATGTTGTCGGGGGACTTGCCCCTCCTGTGGGCCCACCACCTACAGAGGCTGCCGTAGGGGTTGGGTGCATTGTGGATTGGGGGGCAGTCGACGGCAGAGGCCTCGACGACCTGATCCCCGGCCACAGAATCTCCCAATGGAGTCCCAATGGACATGGAATGTGACCTCGCTGGGGGGGAAAGGAGCCCGAGCTTGTGAGGGAGGCTGAGAGATACCGTCTAGATATAGTCGGGCTTGCCTCCACTTACAGCTTGGACTCCGGAACCCAGCTCCTCGACGGGGGCTGGATACTCCACTGCTCTGGAGTTGCCCTCTCTCTCTGGAGTTGCCCTGTCTCTCGGCTGGCCTGGGAACGCCTTGGGGTGCCACCGGAAGAGCTGGAGGAAGTGTCTGGGGTGAGGGAAGTCTGAGCAGAGTTGCCTCCGCGACGCGGCCCCGGATAAGCGGCAGAAAATGGATGGATGGATGGATGGACTTGGCACGTCACATGAACAGAGAGGAGCGCTATATCACCTCCTCCCTTGCTGTCGTCTACTTCTCTGTGTTCTTCTTACTTCGGTGTACAGGGATTATTCCGCCCTTTGACGTGTGGAGCTGTCTCCTGGATGGACTTGGCACGTCACATGAACAGAGAGGAGCGCTATCTTACCTCCTCCATGGCTGCCGTCTACTTCTCTGTGTTCTTCTTACTTCGGTGTACAGGGATTATTCCGCCCTTTGACGTGTGGAGCTGTCTCCTGGATCAGCCGATCCAGGGGCAACTTGCTTCAGATGGATGGAGGTCTCCTGAAGAGTGCGATGTGGTTCTCCCGCCAGAGTACACTGCGACAGATGGCACCGCATTGTTCCTCTTTTATCCAGGGTTCGACTAACGGCCAGACCCTCCTCTCCAGTACCCTGGAATAGACTTTCCTGGGGAGCCTTTGTCACTCAGCCGAACAGCGTGAGACGTCCTCTCGACGACCTTAAATCGACCCGTTCACCTGGGCTCGGACCACTTCCTCTTTATCACCCTGAGAAGTACCCAGGGGCTGGTGTTGAGGATCTCAGCCGAGTCCCCCCTGGCTGCCGGTCCCAGCAACATGTGCAGAGAAACGAGATTCCAGACATCTCAAAACTGCATTGTCACATCTCTCACCTGAACATAGATTTTTCTCTTGTATAGATTTGGCTAATGCTTTTTTCTGTCTGCCACTGGCGGATCAGGTGAAACCACTGCAAACAGGTCCGACTTATTGCCGCCAATGCAAACCAAACTCCTGTTCCGGGAATACAAAGACCGAACAGCGCTTAACAAAGGGCCCCGGACTCCATGCTCCCGGAGCACCCCCCCACAGGATGTCTCAGGGGACGCGGTCGAACGCCTTCTCAAGATCCAGAAAACACATGTGGACTGGTTGGGCAAACTCCCATGAACCCTCAAGCAGCTGGTGGAGGGTATAGAGCTGGTCCAGTGTTCCACGACCAGAATGAAAACCGCATTGTTCCTCTTGGATCCAAGGTTTGACTAACGGCCGGACCCTCCACTCCAGTACACTGGAATAGACTTTCCTGGGGAGGCTGAGGAGTGTGATCCCTCTGTAGTTGGAACACACCCTCCGATCCCCCTCCTTGAAGAGAGGGACCACGACCCCATTCTGCCTGTCCAGAGGTACCGTCCCCGCGTCACGCGATGTTGCAGGGATGAAGGGCCCCGGACTCCATGCTCCTGGAGCATGGAGTCAGTTTGCCAGAATTTCCTCGGGGCAGACCGAAAGTCCTCTTCCATGGCCTCTCCAAACTCCTCCCAGACCCGAGTTATTGCCTCCACCACAGCCATGAACTATGGGTCATGATCGAAAGAACGAGATCCAGGATACAAGCGGTTGAAGTGAGCTTCCTGTGTAGGGTGGCTGAGCGCACCCTTAGAGATAGGATGAGGAGCTTGAGAGTTGGTTTTTAGAATAAAGTTTGTATTTTACTAGACCATAGTCGTACTTTCACTATTCAAGTTTAAACATGAAGTGTTTATCAGGTTTAAGCAGTTTCATTATGCTGGATTTGGCTGCTTATGGTCTTCTCATCAGTTGTGGCCGAAAAAATGCTTCAGACGAGATACTGAGTGTGTTTTTAGAATAAAGTTTGTATTTCACGAAACATACTAAACTCTCACTATTCAACTTTTAAATGATGTGTTTATCAGGTTCAAGCAGTTTCAACCAGTTTTATTTAGTGGAGTAACTGCTATTTTCATTTCATCAGTAGTGGCCGAAATGGTGCTCCTCACGGGATATAGAGTGATTTTGGAATAAAGTTTTTATTTCATTAGAACAAACTAGTAGTTTCTCAATTCAAGGTTAAATGATGTGTTTATCAGGTTCAAGCAGTTTCAACCAGTTTTATTTTGTGGAGTAACTGCTATTTTCATTTCATCAGGAGTGGCCGAAATGATGCTCCTCACGGGATATAGAGTGATTTTGGAATAAAGTTTTTATTTCATTAGAACAAACTAGTACTTTCTCAATTCAAGGTTAAATGATGTGTTTATCAGGTTCAAGCAGTTTCAACCAGTTTTATTTAGTGGAGTAACTGCTATTTTCATTACATCAGTAGTGGCCGAAATGGTGCTCCTCACGGGATATAGAGTGATTTTGGAATAAAGTTTTTATTTCATTAGAACAAACTAGTAGTTTCTCAATTCAAGTTTAAACATGATGGACTTAGCAGTTGCAAGTACTTTTAACCAATTATATTTAGTGGAGTAACTGCTATTTTCATTTCATAAGGAGTGGCTGAAATGATGCTCCACACGGGATATAGAGTAATTTTGGAAGAAAGTTTTTATTTCATTAGAACAAACTAGTACTTTCTCAATTCAAGGTTAAATGATGTGTTTATCAGGTTCAAGCAGTTTCAACCAGTTTTATTTAGTGGAGTAACTGCTATTTTCATTTCATCAGTAGTGGCCGAAATGATGCTCCACACGAGATATAGAGTGATTTTGGAATAAAGTTTTTATTTCATTAGAACAAACTAGTACTTTCTCAATTCAAGGTTAAATGATGTGTTTATCAGGTTCAAGCAGTTTCAACCAGTTTTATTTAGTGGAGTAACTGCTATTTTCATTTCATCAGGAGTGGCCGAAATGATGCTCCTCACGGGATATAGAGTGATTTTGGAATAAAGTTTTTATTTCATTAGAACAAACTAGTACTTTCTCAATTCAAGTTTAAACATGATGGACTTAGCAGTTGCAAGTACTTTCAACCAATTATATTTAGTGGAGTAACTGCTATTTTCATTTCATCAGGAGTGGCCGAAATGATGCTCCTCACGGGATATAGAGTGATTTTGGAATAAAGTTTTTATTTCATTAGAACAAACTAGTACTTTCTCAATTCAAGGTTAAATGATGTGTTTATCAGGTTCAAGCAGTTTCAACCAGTTTTATTTAGTGTAGTAACTGCTATTTTCATTTCATCAGTAGTGGCCGAAATGATGCTCCTCACTGGATATAGAGTGATTTTGGAATAAAGTTTTTATTTCCTTAGAACAAACTAGTACTTTCTCAATTCAAGTTTAAACATGATGGACTTAGCAGTTGCCAGTACTTTCAACCAATTATATTTAGTGGAGTAACTGCTATTTTCATTTCATCAGTAGTGGCCGAAATGATGCTCCACACGGGATATAGAGTGATTTTGGAATAAAGTTTTTATTTCATAAGAACAAACTAGTACTTTCTCAATTCAAGTTAAAATTATGTGTTTATCAGGTTCAAGCAGTTTCAACCAGTTGTATTGGTGGAGTAACTGCTATTTTCATTTCATCAGGAGTGGCCGAAATGATGCTCCACACGGGATATAGAGTAATTTTGGAATAATGTTTGTATTTCCTTAGAACAAACTAGTACTTTCTCAATTCAAGGTTAAATGATGTGTTTATCAGGTTCAAGCAGTTTCAACCAGTTTTATTTAGTGGAGTAACTGCTATTTTCATTTCATCAGTAGTGGCCGAAATAATGCTCCTCACGGGATATAGAGTGATTTTGGAATAAAGTTTTTATTTCATTAGAACAAACTAGTACTTTCTCAATTCAAGGTTAAATGATGTGTTTATCAGGTTCAAGCAGTTTCAATCAGTTTTATTTAGTGGAGTAACTGCTATTTTCATTTCATCAGGAGTGGCCGAAATGATGCTCCACACGGGATATAGAGTAATTTTTGAATAAAGTTTGTATTTCCTTAGAACAAACTAGTACTTTCTCAATTCAAGTTTAAACATGATGGACTTAGCAGTTGCAAGTACTTTCAACCAATTATATTTAGTGGAGTAACTGCTATTTTCATTTCATCAGTAGTGGCCGAAATGATGCTCCACACGGGATATAGAGTAATTTTGGAAGAAAGTTTTTATTTCATTAGAACAAACTAGTACTTTCTCAGTTCAAGTTTAAATGATGTGTTTATCAGGTTCAAGCAGTTTCAACCAGTTTTATTTAGTGGAGTAACTGCTATTTTTATTTCATCAGGAGTGGCCGAAATGATGCTCCACACGGGATATAGAGTATCCCGATGGATATCAGTGCTCTCAGCCGCACCACCACGTGGTCTCGCAACTCTTTCACTCCTTTTCAGAACATTGTCATTTTCCAGCACCTGACAGTGCTATCAGCTCCCTCACTCTCTCCACCGGAGAGAACCAGGATGTTCTAGCTCAGATGACTCTGACCATTCCGATATCCCAAGGGTACCTGGTCTTTGGACCAGCCAGCTTGAGTCCCTTGCAGAGGACATAGAGCAGTTCGAACCAAACAACCCGGAGATTCGTGTAGCGGACAACCTGGTGGAGGTCTTCAACCTGCCTCATCCTTCGTTCCGAGAGAAGCTTACGCTTCTCTGGAAGATGACATCCAGGAGTGTCCATGTTTACATAGAGTTCCTCCCATCTGCCATCAGAGACCATTACTCAGCCCTCTGTCATGCGCTTAGGGAAGCAGGATCATCTGCACAATGATCCTGCCTCTGCAAACTTTGGTGCATTTACAATCACTCAAAAGGGGGCGGAGACTCCCAGATAGTATTTATAGGTGCCTAAGGGCTGCCTACTTCCAAGGCCACAATGCACCAGGATTGGACAAAGACCAGACTTTTAAGTCCCTCTTCGTTAACAACCTCCACAACAGTGTGTGGATCGATGTCGCCCTTTTCTGCAGGACCAAAAACCCCACCATGAAAGACCTCCGCAAACATGCGCAGATGGTGTGGGAGCTGCACCACCGTTCAGGTGAAAACTATGATGGTGATGCAGGTGTCCTGAGGTCTCAGGTGAGGAGAGGTAAGTCTAAAAACCGAGGCTGAGGTCAGACTCAAAACAACTGGGATGCAGATGTCCCACAGTGGATTAAAACCTGCATCAGAGTGGTGAAGCAGCACCTGAACCCGCCTGGTAAGAAGGGACCTGGCTCCCCCTGACCGCATGACTTAGCCCCTCCCCTCCGCACACAAAGTTCATTTTGGCAGGAGGAGGAGATCCAGGAGGTGAAAGAGGCCCATTTGACATTCTTGGGTAATCTTGGCTATGCCAACCACAGATACACTTCGGTGGTGGTAGGGGTTGTTGACACTATCTCACTGCTTGGTACTGGGTCAGAAATCCCCCTCATGTGTTCAGACACCTTCGCACGGGTTGCTAGAACCACGCTTGCGCATGCCACTTAAGGAAAGCCACTTCAGGTGGAAGAGTGTAGCATAAACAACCGAGGCTTCACTCAGGACTTGCACCACATCACTCAATGTGTCTGGGTCAACAGCTTTCCAGGACATGTCAGCGACGCATCCCATCCACGTCACTGATCTGGACACAGAAGAACTGCTTATTGGTCAGGACATCCTAAACCGACTCGCTGCCACCAAACGGCGCCTTTGGTCCCAAGTCGTCAGCCCGACTCCCATTGGCTAAGAACTAGGCCACCCAGCTTCTAACAGCAATCGTTCAGCCAACCCACGGGTCCAAAATCTGACACCTGGTCAGATTAAAGTGACCGCATTTCCACCTTTAGAGATGTTAACTGACAGTTCATTCCACAATCTTGAACTAATTCTCATCTCATTGACAATCTGCCTTCGTCCCTCACCAGCGACGACACGCATGACACAACTCTCCTCATTTCCACAACCAAAACCATCACCAGCGCTCACCATGTTAACCTTGAACAGGTTCTTCAGGGTACAAAACCGAGCACCGAAGGTGACATGGTTGTGCACGCTCCAATGACTCAACCAGAGAATACAGACATTTCAGGTAAACAGACCATGTCTGTACCAGAAGAACCTTATTCAGGCTTCGAGTCAAAGACCGAGCAATGCTCTGCTGAGGCTCGCACTTTACCACAACAGAAACAAGGAGATGCATTTGTATGAGGAGGTCTCCCGCGATTATCACACGATCTTCGCAAGGGACTCGCACAAAAGGGGGGGGGGGGAGTCACAGACATCCACCCAGTCCCCACTGACTTCGAGGCACTGCCATCTTCTGAAACCCAGTACATACCCTTTCTAGCTGACGGGGTCAAGCGGTCCTGGTTCACTGGTTTGAAACAGCCTGCGCTCGAATCTCACACCTTCCCTGTTATTCAAGATTGTTATATCTAAAGAGAAACATTAATCAATTTAAATAACACTTTTTTTGGCATTAACTATTTCCAGTTTAGCTGGTGGTGGCCCAATGTCATTATTATTTGATAAATAACCAATTTATTCTAATGAATAATTTTTCATAAATAAATTATTTTTGATAAAATGTTGCTCCGTGCTCTTGTTTATCTTCCAACATGTGAGATGTTGTTGATGAATACACAGCACAGTTCCACAGTAACCAATGTGTTTTACACAGCCACTGTTCTTTGTGTCAACATGTAGGTCCAGAACACAACTAAAGACGATGTCTCTAGACATCCAGAAGACTTCCTCAGAAGAGCCTGAATGAAAGTTTTTTGAGACGTCTTTCTTGAACATTATATTGACGTCTTGTCTGGACGTC
Source organism: Blennius ocellaris (assembly GCF_963422515.1). Classification (NCBI taxonomy): domain Eukaryota; kingdom Metazoa; phylum Chordata; class Actinopteri; order Blenniiformes; family Blenniidae; genus Blennius; species Blennius ocellaris. The sequence continues at coordinate 27,136,559 of NC_137664.1, forward strand.
ACTGAAAATACGTTTCAAAAGAAACAGAACACGTCATCAGTCTACCACGGGACATACACAGAGAGTCAGTTTAGTATTACCATTAACATGCATTTAATTGGACTATGGAAGAAAACCAGAGAACCCTGAGGAAACACATGCACACACAAGTTAATTCCACAAACACCTCCAGGTGGATTTAAATCCACGATTTTCTGTCTGTAGCCATTGAGACAATTTGACCATTGTAATTGATAGAGCTGATAAAACCTTTATTTGGTATATAGTTGTAATCTCAATATGAAAGGTTGTAGAAATTAATCATGCCCAAAAACTCCTGCAGGGCCTTAACCGAGGCTGGACGAGGGAAATCTGTCACCGCTTGCACCTTAGAAGGCAATGGAATGGCACCCTGAGTTGAAATACGATGACCCAAAAAGTCAATCACAGGCAGACCAAACTGGCACTTAGCAGGGTTGACAATTAGGCCATGTTCCTCAAGGCCAGACCTGGGCATTTTAAGGCCCGCGGGCCAAATGCGGCCCGTGACCCGATTCTGACCGGCCCGCGAAAGGTTGCTTAGAATTAAGAAAACAAAAGCTTCTTTCGAATTTTAATGTGTGGACTAAAACCATCGACTCTATAAACTAAAACGGAAATGCTTTTACTTTGAAGCCTGTTTATTTATGTACAGTGTACGTAACCTACGTACGTCGTATACGTAACCCGTAAAACAAGTCAATCAGTGCATGTGATTGTCGCCCCTCAATGATGTACGGGCAGGTCAAGAAAAGAAAGGTGGATGCTGAAGGCCGAAATTTCAAGAATATTTGGAGCACTAAATATTTGTTTACTGAAGTCGGTGGTAAACCTGTCTGTTTAGTTTGTGGAGAGCACGTTGCCGTGTTTAAGGAGTACAATGTGAGTCGGCATTATGAGACAAAACACGCGGAGAAATACAGACACTTGGCGGAGGCTGAGAGAGCGCGAATATCAGAAGACTTGCTAGCAAAGCTAGCAAAACAACAAGGCTGTTTTAGCAAACTACACACAGCCCGGGATGCAGCGACCAAGACCAGCTTCGTCATATCCCACAAAATCGCTAAAAACAGCAAGCCGTTCTCGGATTGGCGAGTTTGTGAAAGAGTGCTTGGTGGGCTCTGCCGCGCTAATATGCCCTGTGTTGATACATTGTATTATACATCAGCATGTACTGTGCAGGTCTGTGCTAAAACTTAACCATGTTATTGATGTTGTAACAAAAACGGTTAACTTTATCAGGGCACGAGCATTAAATCACAGGCAGTTTGTTGCACTTTTAGAGGAGCATGAGAATGAACATGGTGACATCATGTACCACACAGCTGTCAGATGGCTCAGTCTGGGCAAAGTGCTCAAAAGATTTTGGGACCTGAAAACAGAGATTCAAGAGTTTTGTGAGATGAAAGGCAAAAACATCCCCGAGCTTTCAGATATGAACTGGATGGCAGATTTTGCATTTGCTGTTGATGTGACGGCACTGATGAATGAACTGAGCACTAAACTGCAAGGCAAGGGCCTTTTCGTTCATGACATGCATAACCTGGTGAAGGCTTTTATGAGAAAGTTGCTGTTTCTTTCAAGTCAACTACAGAACAACACTCTCACTCACATGCAAACCCTTAAATAAGTCAGACCATCAGCTAATCATCTCTGCAGGTACTCATCCATGTTAGGAGATTTGCATGGTGAGTTTTTAAGGCGATTTGATGATTGTAAAAACATTGAGGATGAAATGCACCTGGTTTCCTCTCCCTTTGCCTGCAGAGTAGATGATGCACCCAGTGATGTTCAGCTGGAGCTCATTGACCTGCAGTCTGACACAGTACTGGCAGAGCACTTTAAGTCAGCATCACTGCTGGAGTTCTACTCATCTCTTAAGGAGGAGAACTTTCCAAACATGAGGAGACATGCTCAGAAGATGTTGGTTCTGTTTGGATCTACCTACATATGTGAACAAACATTCTCAGTAATGAAGTTTACCAAATCCAGGTTCAGATCCTCTCTTACTGATGATCATCTGTCAGCTGTGCTTCGCATCTCCACCTCAGACATTCAACCTGACTTTGATGCACTCGTTAAAGGGCAGCAAAGGCTAGATTTCTCTCACTGAACAAGAAAATACCCAAATGTGTGTTCACTATTACTTTTTGTCTGCACAGCTTGGCAGTTTGACAATCATAATGTGACATATCTTGTTAATGATATTTGGCATACAAAGACATTGTGATGTCTTAATAGAAAAAAGTGTTTTTGGTTAATGTAATTCAAAAAAGAGTTACAAATGTTTCATGTTTACAATTGTTTTGAATAACTGCACTGAATAAAAACATTTTTTGTTAAAATAACCCTCACTTTCTCTTTACCTAATAATAACACAGACACTTACCAGCATGTGTAAACAATGCCATTTACTGCTTTCAATTTAGAAATAAAATTCATATGCAGAATAGAGTTTAAACTAACCCTCCACAATATTTTCTGCTTCTCATTTGGCCCCTTCGGAAAAATAATTGCCCACCCCTGCTCAAGGCGCTGAAAAACTTGCTTTAGGTGTGAAAAATGCTCCTCAACTGAAGAACTAGCCACCAAGATGTCGTCCAGGTAAACAGAAACGAAAGCGAGGTCGCGCAGCACAGAGTCCATCAACCTCTGAAAAGCCGTGCCTGGCCATAATAAAACATAAAAAAATGACAAGAAAGAATAGAAAGTGTCATCTGCTCAGTGTATTGACACATCTTATACACAGCAGACACAAATTGCACTTAACAAGTTTTGAACTATCAAAACTCAGTAACCAATCAGGTGTCTAACATTGATTTTTTTTTTTTAGAGAATCAAAACCACAATACAAATAAAGCTTTCAATTTCTATTCAAGAAAATGTGCCCATCTTTTCTAAAACTCTCTCTCTCTCTCTCTCTCACTCTCTCTCTCTCTCTCTCTCTCTCTCTCTCTCTCTCTCTCTCGCCCCGTTTCCTCATTAGTTTTAATGTTGGGTTTTTTCCGGAATAAATGTGAATGTTTGATGAGAGGCTGTATCTGGCAGCAGGAATCACTCATTGAGTAAAAAGAAAAAAGTGATGGCACGTGTCGCCCCAATTAATCCCTAAAACACAAGAGCCTCTAAACGTATTGAGAACAGGTAGGAAGCATATTACGAGCTAATAAAACTAGTAAACAGAGTCCATGTGTGTATCAGTGAAAGTGAGCAGGTTTTATGTTTCTATGTTTCTTCAGGTGAGATGTCCAGTTCCTGGACGTTCACAGCACTTTCACGGCTGGGAGACATAGTTTGCATTGTACAGAGAGGTTAAGAGATTTCTCCGACTTTAAAACATAGTGATGAAAGCAACTGTCTGCAGAATCCATGGCAAAGCATGGATTGTCAGCCTGAAAGCGTCGGGAAGTGTCGCAATGCCAGTGCATGGCGCATGTGACAGCTGCATTTCTAGTTTATTCCATCTGATTTCTACTGTAATCCTGCTCAGTAATCCCAGTTTTTATCGAGCATACCTGTAACGAGATTACACATTTTTTTATGTACTGTAACAGATTACAGTTATATGTTTTTTGTATCCTAATTATGTAACACTGTTACATGTATTCCATGACTACCCAACCCTGGTTGCACCTAAACATGTGATACACACTCAGACCTTACTGAGACTTACTAAACTAAAGTTTTCTAGCTGTGCAATGACTTGAAGTAAAGCTCTGGTAAACAAGCTGCATGTAATGATGTTCATGTAGGTACAAACAGCCAGAAGAGTCTTTAGAGCCAGAAGTGGACAGACGAAATCACCTTGTACTGCAGGTGACAGGAGGAGCAGCAAGGTGGGCGAGATACAGGTTCTGGGAGATTCCCACAACACACTGTAGACAAAAGAAAAGTGTTAAATGCACAGGTTCCACAAGTTGAGAGACTCTTAAGATCAACACCAGGAGACACCAGATCACTTTGATTGATTGTGAGGACAACACACACGGAGTGAGGTGGTATTGAAAGGCTAATTGCAGGAGGAAAGGTTTGTTTTGTAGAATGGGTCTCTTGTATTAAATTCAATGTAATTTGGATCAAATGTCTTTGTTATTTTAAAAGCATGTTTTGTTGTGAGATGTAATTTAATTTAATCACAATAACCAGCCACAGTATTTTCTATGTTTACTACGTTTAAAACTAAATGATCAACCATCTCAACAGTCATTGGTGGACATTTAATGTATATTTCATCACCTGAAGAGTCCAACTTTGCTTTACATCTTTAACTTATATACAAGTGAAATCACAGCTCTAAGTTCTTGTTACTGAATAGTCCCTAAACGGCTCACCTGTCTCTGGCTGTGAGGCCCTGTCCGGAGGGATGGATGAGCCCGATGAAACGTGGGATCAGCCGTTGGTGGAGATTTCCACTCAACCCTTTGAAGCGCTGCTCCCACGTTCCTCCACTTGGACCATGGTTTAATCAAGGAAAATCATGTCACACTGAAAAAACAATTCTGTCATTTCATTTTTGAGTGTACTTTTTTAAGATAGAGCTTCTCAGGCTGGTTTAATCAAGTAAAATCATGTTACTGTCTTAAAGGTGTACAGGAGGATTTTCTTTTTCCGGGTGGATCATCAAGACTATTGGTACTCCCAACTGTCAATCATTCTGGTGATATATTACGCAAGGCCGTCGTATGTGCTCGTCCCCAGGTAGCGTGGATCTATTAGTTTTCACTTTCTGCGCATGCGCGCTTTCAGGTGTATATGGTGAGCTACGCCTTCAGCGAGCTCGCAGTTCTCACCGGGTACTTTGAAAATGGCAGAGGGTCGCAAAAGAGAAAAAGTGTCTTCAAAGTGTATGAGAAGAAGAGAAAGGCTTCGGAAGAGAGAAACAAGACCAGAGTGTTTTTGGGAGATTCTTTCACACGATGGCGTGCGCTGAAAGCCCAGGTTGGGCTTCCCACTGATGCTTCAGTCGCGAAGTTTCTACTCGACAGGTAAAGTTTGGCATTCTATTTGGAGAAATCCATTTCAAATCACTTCCAGTAAAAGTTATCTATGTCTATATTGTAACTTTCCAGGGTTGATTAGTGGAAAAAGTTCAAATCTTCTTGTAAAGTGAGCTTGTGTAAGCGATGCTGACTTGTGACTTGTAAACAGTGCATGCACGAGGAGAACTGGGCTCGTTCATGTCTCTCGCACACGTTTTAGTAGGCGTTCCATCTCGGGAGCAGGTAGAGCTTTGCGTGCATTTTTCAAAAGGTGGAGAGGGCGGTTCTTTCCTAAAATTCGGGAAAATCCTACTGTACTCCTTTAAGATAGAGCTGCTCAGGCTGGTTTAATTGAGAAAAAAATCATGTTATTTTCTTAAGATAGAGCTGCTCAGGCTGGTTTAATCTAGACAAATCGTGTTACTGCCTTTAGATAGAGCTGATCAGGCTGGTTTGATCTAGAAAATCACGTTACTGTCTCTAGATGGTGCTGCTCAGGCTGGTTTGATTTAGAAAATCACGTTACTGTCTCTAGATGGAGTTGCTCAGGCTGGTTTAATAAAAAAAAAAAAAAAAATCAATCCCGTTACTGTCTTTAGATATAGCATCTCAGACTGGTTTAATCTAGAGAAATCGTGTTACTGACTTTAGGTAGAGATGCTTAGTGTTGGAATTCGTTCCTGTGTTCCCCTGAATTCCTGCTTGTTCGTTTGATCCGGGAGAGGCAGGAACAGAGTTAATTTCTTCAATAGTGAATTTAATAATCACACAAACAAGAGATTACAAAAATACATATATCAGATTACATAATACGAGCTCAGACCGTTCTTCCTTGCAGACCCAAGTGTGCAGGCCAGGTTTACAATGAAGAAGGGCACAACTGCAACACGTGGTTCATATTTATACATTTGCATACACCACCTCAACCTCACATTGGTCGGTTCCTCGTGATGTATGCGTTGCTATAGTGAATTTGCTATTCCTTTGTTCCCAAAACTGCTTCAAACTGGTTCTTCTCAGAGCTTGACGTTCTGTGGGACAAAGTGACCTCTTATCTGTTGATCCAATCTTACCTTGACCAAGTTTTTGCAAGTAGAGCACTGAGGAGACATCGCCAACCAACTTGGAATGTCCCTGAACATGGATTTATAGCTGTGTTTTCCCAACTTGGGCAGTGGGAGAAACCCCAGTAGTGTAGAAACACAACTGAATACAATATGTCCAGTTGTCACACAGAAAACAAATGTTCAACCACTATATTCCTTCAATTCCCCTTTTGACCTCTGACCCCAGAGGTCAATAATTAGTGTCAATACAGTATGAGGCACTCTTCGTATAATAGAGGTCATATGTAAGCAAAATCAACAATCATATACTCAAATAGCAACATACAAAACTTTTAAACGGTGGTGACTCCCCCTTGAACTGCAACCTTGTCGTGGTGGGGGAGTTTGAGCACCCGAATGACCCTCGGAGCTATGTTGTCGGGGGACTTGCCCCTCCTGTGGGCCCACCACCTACAGAGGCTGCCGTAGGGGTTGGGTGCATTGTGGATTGGGGGGCAGTCGACGGCAGAGGCCTCGACGACCTGATCCCCGGCCACAGAATCTCCCAATGGAGTCCCAATGGACATGGAATGTGACCTCGCTGGGGGGGAAAGGAGCCCGAGCTTGTGAGGGAGGCTGAGAGATACCGTCTAGATATAGTCGGGCTTGCCTCCACTTACAGCTTGGACTCCGGAACCCAGCTCCTCGACGGGGGCTGGATACTCCACTGCTCTGGAGTTGCCCTCTCTCTCTGGAGTTGCCCTGTCTCTCGGCTGGCCTGGGAACGCCTTGGGGTGCCACCGGAAGAGCTGGAGGAAGTGTCTGGGGTGAGGGAAGTCTGAGCAGAGTTGCCTCCGCGACGCGGCCCCGGATAAGCGGCAGAAAATGGATGGATGGATGGATGGACTTGGCACGTCACATGAACAGAGAGGAGCGCTATATCACCTCCTCCCTTGCTGTCGTCTACTTCTCTGTGTTCTTCTTACTTCGGTGTACAGGGATTATTCCGCCCTTTGACGTGTGGAGCTGTCTCCTGGATGGACTTGGCACGTCACATGAACAGAGAGGAGCGCTATCTTACCTCCTCCATGGCTGCCGTCTACTTCTCTGTGTTCTTCTTACTTCGGTGTACAGGGATTATTCCGCCCTTTGACGTGTGGAGCTGTCTCCTGGATCAGCCGATCCAGGGGCAACTTGCTTCAGATGGATGGAGGTCTCCTGAAGAGTGCGATGTGGTTCTCCCGCCAGAGTACACTGCGACAGATGGCACCGCATTGTTCCTCTTTTATCCAGGGTTCGACTAACGGCCAGACCCTCCTCTCCAGTACCCTGGAATAGACTTTCCTGGGGAGCCTTTGTCACTCAGCCGAACAGCGTGAGACGTCCTCTCGACGACCTTAAATCGACCCGTTCACCTGGGCTCGGACCACTTCCTCTTTATCACCCTGAGAAGTACCCAGGGGCTGGTGTTGAGGATCTCAGCCGAGTCCCCCCTGGCTGCCGGTCCCAGCAACATGTGCAGAGAAACGAGATTCCAGACATCTCAAAACTGCATTGTCACATCTCTCACCTGAACATAGATTTTTCTCTTGTATAGATTTGGCTAATGCTTTTTTCTGTCTGCCACTGGCGGATCAGGTGAAACCACTGCAAACAGGTCCGACTTATTGCCGCCAATGCAAACCAAACTCCTGTTCCGGGAATACAAAGACCGAACAGCGCTTAACAAAGGGCCCCGGACTCCATGCTCCCGGAGCACCCCCCCACAGGATGTCTCAGGGGACGCGGTCGAACGCCTTCTCAAGATCCAGAAAACACATGTGGACTGGTTGGGCAAACTCCCATGAACCCTCAAGCAGCTGGTGGAGGGTATAGAGCTGGTCCAGTGTTCCACGACCAGAATGAAAACCGCATTGTTCCTCTTGGATCCAAGGTTTGACTAACGGCCGGACCCTCCACTCCAGTACACTGGAATAGACTTTCCTGGGGAGGCTGAGGAGTGTGATCCCTCTGTAGTTGGAACACACCCTCCGATCCCCCTCCTTGAAGAGAGGGACCACGACCCCATTCTGCCTGTCCAGAGGTACCGTCCCCGCGTCACGCGATGTTGCAGGGATGAAGGGCCCCGGACTCCATGCTCCTGGAGCATGGAGTCAGTTTGCCAGAATTTCCTCGGGGCAGACCGAAAGTCCTCTTCCATGGCCTCTCCAAACTCCTCCCAGACCCGAGTTATTGCCTCCACCACAGCCATGAACTATGGGTCATGATCGAAAGAACGAGATCCAGGATACAAGCGGTTGAAGTGAGCTTCCTGCGTAGGGTGGCTGAGCGCACCCTTAGAGATAGGATGAGGAGCTTGAGAGTTGGTTTTTAGAATAAAGTTTGTATTTTACTAGACCATAGTCGTACTTTCACTATTCAAGTTTAAACATGAAGTGTTTATCAGGTTTAAGCAGTTTCATTATGCTGGATTTGACTGCTTATGGTCTTCTCATCAGTTGTGGCCGAAAAAATGCTTCAGACGAGATACTGAGTGTGTTTTTAGAATAAAGTTTGTATTTCACGAAACATACTAAACTCTCACTATTCAACTTTTAAATGATGTGTTTATCAGGTTCAAGCAGTTTCAACCAGTTTTATTTAGTGGAGTAACTGCTATTTTCATTTCATCAGTAGTGGCCGAAATGGTGCTCCTCACGGGATATAGAGTGATTTTGGAATAAAGTTTTTATTTCATTAGAACAAACTAGTAGTTTCTCAATTCAAGGTTAAATGATGTGTTTATCAGGTTCAAGCAGTTTCAACCAGTTTTATTTTGTGGAGTAACTGCTATTTCCATTTCATCAGGAGTGGCCGAAATGATGCTCCTCACGGGATATAGAGTGATTTTGGAATAAAGTTTTTATTTCATTAGAACAAACTAGTACTTTCTCAATTCAAGGTTAAATGATGTGTTTATCAGGTTCAAGCAGTTTCAACCAGTTTTATTTAGTGGAGTAACTGCTATTTTCATTACATCAGTAGTGGCCGAAATGGTGCTCCTCACGGGATATAGAGTGATTTTGGAATAAAGTTTTTATTTCATTAGAACAAACTACTAGTTTCTCAATTCAAGTTTAAACATGATGGACTTAGCAGTTGCAAGTACTTTCAACCAATTATATTTAGTGGAGTAACTGCTATTTTCATTTCATAAGGAGTGGCTGAAATGATGCTCCACACGGGATATAGAGTAATTTTGGAAGAAAGTTTTTATTTCATTAGAACAAACTAGTACTTTCTCAATTCAAGGTTAAATGATGTGTTTATCAGGTTCAAGCAGTTTCAACCAGTTTTATTTAGTGGAGTAACTGCTATTTTCATTTCATCAGTAGTGGCCGAAATGATGCTCCACACGAGATATAGAGTGATTTTGGAATAAAGTTTTTATTTCATTAGAACAAACTAGTACTTTCTCAATTCAAGGTTAAATGATGTGTTTATCAGGTTCAAGCAGTTTCAACCAGTTTTATTTAGTGGAGTAACTGCTATTTTCATTTCATCAGGAGTGGCCGAAATGATGCTCCTCACGGGATATAGAGTGATTTTGGAATAAAGTTTTTATTTCATTAGAACAAACTAGTACTTTCTCAATTCAAGGTCAAATGATGTGTTTATCAGGTTCAAGCAGTTTCAATCAGTTTTATTTAGTGGAGTAACTGCTATTTTCATTTCATCAGGAGTGGCCGAAATGATGCTCCACACGGGATATAGAGTAATTTTGGAATAATGTTTGTATTTCATTAGAACAAACTAGTAGTTTCTCAATTCAAGGTTAAATGATGTGTTTATCAGGTTCAAGCAGTTTCAACCAGTTTTATTTTGTGGAGTAACTGCTATTTTCATTTCATCAGGAGTGGCCGAAATGATGCTCCTCACGGGATATAGAGTGATTTTGGAATAAAGTTTTTATTTCATTAGAACAAACTAGTACTTTCTCAATTCAAGGTTAAATGATGTGTTTATCAGGTTCAAGCAGTTTCAACCAGTTTTATTTAGTGGAGTAACTGCTATTTTCATTTCATCAGTTGTGGCCGAAAAAATGCTTCAGACGAGATACTGAGTGTGTTTTTAGAATAAAGTTTGTATTTCACGAAACATACTAAACTCTCACTATTCAACTTTTAAATGATGTGTTTATCAGGTTCAAGCAGTTTCAACCAGTTTTATTTAGTGGAGTAACTGCTATTTTCATTTCATCAGTAGTGGCCGAAATGGTGCTCCTCACGGGATATAGAGTGATTTTGGAATAAAGTTTTTATTTCATTAGAACAAACTAGTACTTTCTCAATTCAAGGTTAAATTATGTGTTTATCAGGTTCAAGCAGTTTCAACCAGTTGTATTGGTGTAGTAACTGCTATTTTCATTTCATCAGTAGTGGCCGAAATGATGCTCCTCACGGGATATAGAGTGATTTTGGAATAAAGTTTTTATTTCATTAGAACAAACTAGTACTTTCTCAATTCAAGTTTAAACATGATGGACTTAGCAGTTGCAAGTACTTTCAACCAATTATATTTAGTGGAGTAACTGCTATTTTCATTTCATCAGGAGTGGCCGAAATGATGCTCCTCACGGGATATAGAGTGATTTTGGAATAAAGTTTTTATTTCATTAGAACAAACTAGTACTTTCTCAATTCAAGGTTAAATGATGTGTTTATCAGGTTCAAGCAGTTTCAACCAGTTTTATTTAGTGTAGTAACTGCTATTTTCATTTCATCAGTAGTGGCCGAAATGATGCTCCTCACGGGATATAGAGTGATTTTGGAATAAAGTTTTTATTTCCTTAGAACAAACTAGTACTTTCTCAATTCAAGTTTAAACATGATGGACTTAGCAGTTGCCAGTACTTTCAACCAATTATATTTAGTGGAGTAACTGCTATTTTCATTTCATCAGTAGTGGCCGAAATGATGCTCCACACGGGATATAGAGTGATTTTGGAATAAAGTTTTTATTTCATAAGAACAAACTAGTACTTTCTCAATTCAAGGTTAAATGATGTGTTTATCAGGTTCAAGCAGTTTCAACCAGTTTTATTTAGTGGAGTAACTACTATTTTCATTTCATCAGTAGTGGCCGAAATGGTGCTCCTCACGGGATATAGAGTGATTTTGGAATAAAGTTTTTATTTCATTAGAACAAACTAGTACTTTCTCAATTCAAGGTTAAATGATGTGTTTATCAGGTTCAAGCAGTTTCAATCAGTTTTATTTAGTGGAGTAACTGCTATTTTCATTTCATCAGGAGTGGCCGAAATGATGCTCCACACGGGATATAGAGTAATTTTTGAATAAAGTTTGTATTTCCTTAGAACAAACTAGTACTTTCTCAATTCAAGTTTAAACATGATGGACTTAGCAGTTGCAAGTACTTTCAACCAATTATATTTAGTGGAGTAACTGCTATTTTCATTTCATCAGTAGTGGCCGAAATGATGCTCCACACGGGATATAGAGTAATTTTGGAAGAAAGTTTTTATTTCATTAGAACAAACTAGTACTTTCTCAGTTCAAGTTTAAATGATGTGTTTATCAGGTTCAAGCAGTTTCAACCAGTTTTATTTAGTGGAGTAACTGCTATTTTTATTTCATCAGGAGTGGCCGAAATGATGCTCCACACGGGATATAGAGTATCCCGATGGATATCAGTGCTCTCAGCCGCACCACCACGTGGTCTCGCAGCTCTTTCACTCCTTTTCAGGAGAAGGAACATTGTCATTTTCCAGCACCTGACAGTGCTATCAGCTCCCCTCACTCTCTCCACCGGAGAGAACCAGGATGTTCTAGCTCAGATGACTCTGACCATTCCGATATCCCAAGGGTACCTGGTCTTTGGACCAGCCAGCTTGAGTCCCTTGCAGAGGACATAGAGCAGTTCGAACCAAACAACCCGGAGATTCGTGTAGCGGACAACCTGGTGGAGGTCTTCAACCTGCCTCATCCTTCGTTCCGAGAGAAGCTTACGCTTCTCTGGAAGATGACATCCAGGAGTGTCCATGTTTACATAGAGTCCCTCCCATCTGCCATCAGAGACCATTACTCAGCCCTCTGTCATGCACTTAGGGAAGCAGGATCATCTGCACAATGATCCTGCCTCTGCAAACTTTGGTGCATTTACAATCACTCAAAAGGGGGCGGAGACTCCCAGATAGTATTTATAGGTGCCTAAGGGCTGCCTACTTCCAAGGCCACAATGCACCAGGATTGGACAAAGACCAGACTTTTAAGTCCCTCTTCGTTAACAACCTCCACAACAGTGTGCGGATCGATGTCGCCCTTTTCTGCAGGACCAAAAACCCCACCATGAAAGACCTCCGCAAACATGCACAGATGGTGTGGGAGCTGCACCACCGTTCAGGTGAAAACTATGATGGTGATGCAGGTGTCCTGAGGTCTCAGGTGAGGAGAGGTAAGTCTAAAAACCGAGGCTGAGGTCAGACTCAAAACAACTGGGATGCAGATGTCCCACAGTGGATTAAAACCTGCATCAGAGTGGTGAAGCAGCACCTGAACCCGCCTGGTAAGAAGGGACCTGGCTCCCCCTGACCGCATGACTTGGCCCCTCCCCTCCGCACACAAAGTTCATTTTGGCAGGAGGAGGAGATCCAGGAGGTGAAAGAGGCCCATTTGACATTCTTGGGTAATCTTGGCTATGCCAACCACAGATACACTTCAGTGGTGGTAGGGGTTGTTGACACTCTCTCACTGCTTGGTACTGGGTCAGAAATCCCCCTCATGTGTTCAGACACCTTCGCACAGGTTGCTAGAACCACGCTTGCGCATGCCACTTAAGGAAAGCCACTTCAGGTGGAAGAGTGTAGCATAAACAACCGAGGCTTCACTCAGGACTTGCACCACATCACTCAATGTGTCTGGGTCAACAGCTTTCCAGGACATGTCAGCGACGCATCCCATCCACGTCACTGATCAGGACACAGAAGAACTGCTTATTGGTCAGGACATCCTAAACCGACTCGCTGCCACCAAACGGCGCCTTTGGTCCCAAGTCGTCAGCCCGACTCCCATTGGCTAAGAACTAGGCCACCCAGCTTCTAACAGCAATCGTTCAGCCAACCCACGGGTCCAAAATCTGACACCTGGTCAGATTAAAGTGACCGCATTTCCACCTTTAGAGATGTTAACTGACAGTTCATTCCACAATCTTGAACTAATTCTCATCTCATTGACAATCTGCCTTCGTCCCTCACCAGCGACGACACGCATGACACAACTCTCCTCATTTCCACAACCAAAACCATCACCAGCGCTCACCATGTTAACCTTGAACAGGTTCTTCAGGGTACAAAACCGAGCACCGAAGGTGACATGGTTGTGCACGCTCCAATGACTCAACCAGAGAATACAGACATTTCAGGTAAACAGACCATGTCTGTACCAGAAGAACCTTATTCAGGCTTCGAGTCAAAGACCGAGCAATGCTCTGCTGAGGCTCGCACTTTACCACAACAGAAACAAGGAGATGCATTTGTATGAGGAGGTCTCCCGCGATTATCACACGATCTTCGCAAGGGACTCGCACAAAAGGGGGGGGGGGGGGGGAGTCACAGACATCCACCCAGTCCCCACTGACTTCGAGGCACTGCCATCTTCTGAAACCCAGTACATACCCTTTCTAGCTGACTGGGTCAAGCGGTCCTGGTTCACTGGTTTGAAACAGCCTGCGCTCGAATCTCACACCTTCCCTGTTATTCAAGATTGTTATATCTAAAGAGAAACATTAATCAATTTAAATAACACTTTTTTTGGCATTAACTATTTCCAGTTTAGCTGGTGGTGGCCCAATGTCATTATTATTTGATAAATAACCAATTTATTCTAATGAATAATTTTTCATAAATAAATTATTTTTGATAAAATGTTGCTCCGTGCTCTTGTTTATCTTCCAACATGTGAGATGTTGTTGATGAATACACAGCACAGTTCCACAGTAACCAATGTGTTTTACACAGCCACTGTTCTTTGTGTCAACATGTAGGTCCAGAACACAACTAAAGACGATGTCTCTAGACATCCAGAAGACTTCCTCAGAAGAGCCTGAATGAAAGTTTTTTGAGACGTCTTTCTTGAACATTATATTGACGTCTTGTCTGGACGTCACTGAAAATACGTTTCAAAAGAAACAGAACACGTCATCAGTCTACCACGGGACATACACAGAGAGTCAGTTTAGTATTACCATTAACATGCATTTAATTGGACTATGGAAGAAAACCAGAGAACCCTGAGGAAACACATGCACACACAAGTTAATTCCACAAACACCTCCAGGTGGATTTAAATCCACGATTTTCTGTCTGTAGCCATTGAGACAATTTGACCATTGTAATTGATAGAGCTGATAAAACCTTTATTTGGTATATAGTTGTAATCTCAATATGAAAGGTTGTAGAAATTAATCATGCCCAAAAACTCCTGCAGGGCCTTAACCGAGGCTGGACGAGGGAAATCTGTCACCGCTTGCACCTTAGAAGGCAATGGAATGGCACCCTGAGTTGAAATACGATGACCCAAAAAGTCAATCACAGGCAGACCAAACTGGCACTTAGCAGGGTTGACAATTAGGCCATGTTCCTCAAGGCCAGACCTGGGCATTTTAAGGCCCGCGGGCCAAATGCGGCCCGTGACCCGATTCTGACCGGCCCGCGAAAGGTTGCTTAGAATTAAGAAAACAAAAGCTTCTTTCGAATTTTAATGTGTGGACTAAAACCATCGGCTCTATAAACTAAAACGGAAATGCTTTTACTTTGAAGCCTGTTTATTTATGTACAGTGTACGTAACCTACGTACGTCGTATACGTAACCCGTAAAACAAGTCAATCAGTGCATGTGATTGTCGCCCCTCAATGATGTACGGGCAGGTCAGAGTGTATCTTTTATCTATCTGTCTGTCCTCTCCTCTATCCTCTCACCCCAACCGGCCAGCAGAATGCCTCCACCTCTGAGTCTGGTTTCTGCAAAGATTTCTTCCTGTTAGAGGGACTTTTTCCCTTTCCATAGTCGCTCACGCTTGCTCATGTGGATTTGTTTGGTTTTGTCTTTAAAAGTGCTTTTAATATATAATAAAGAACAATGACGTGATTCATGGATGGTTTTATTCTTTTAAAGTTGTCAGAGGTACTTTTTGAAGGTTTGTCATGGACATTTACTCTGAAGTAACTACAGGTACTCTCCATTTTTGTAGTTAGTTTTGCTTAATGCACCACACATTGTCACTGCATGAATGAAGAAGGCAGATCAGTTTAGTAGCTGAACTCTACAGATGTGGTTCCAGCTGCAGTGTCTTGTTGAAATAGGTTCAGAGAGATATTGAATATGGAATTTGATGGGGGGGGGGATTCTCCCTCTTCAATCCACTTGGCTCTGGACCTTATAAACACTCTGAGCTCTATTCACATAATATCTACCTGGATGTTTCTCCAGTGTTCTTGTGCTTCTTCAAACTGAACATGATCCATGAAACCGTGACGTAACTGAAGCAGTGACATCAGTTGTCCTTTTAAATATGGCGGCGACCACAAACACGCATGGCGGCGACCAAAAACAAGTATGTCGGTGCCCATAAGCCACCATTGTGATACCGCACTGGCGAGGTTTGCGTTTTGAGAGTAGTATGGCGCTGACCGTGAGTAATAATGGCGGCGTCCACAAACAAGCATGTCAGCGGCCGTACACCGCCATTTTTATACCGCACTGGCGAGGTTTCAAGTCTGGAGGAGCACGGTTGCATTGCGGATCATGTTCTCTTGCTTCCCACCGACAGTGACGCTGTAATTGTGCGTCGGAACAAAACATATTGCATGTAGTACTGCCTCCCACCAACAGTGGCGCTGGGGTGGTGATTCGGATCAAAATGGCCGAACAAGATGGCGGCTGTGGATTCCCCACCGACGGCTTCTCAGTGCATGTGATTGTCGCCCCTCAATGATGTACGGGCACGTCAAGAAAAGAAAGGTGGATGCTAAAGGCCGAAATTTCAAGAAGATTTGGAGCACTAAATATTTGTTTACTGAAGTCGGTGGTAAACCTGTCTGTTTAGTTTGTGGAGAGCACGTTGCCGTGTTTAAGGAGTACAATGTGAGTCGGCATTATGAGACAAAACACGTGGAGAAATACAGACACTTGGCGGAGGCTGAGAGAGCGCGAATATCAGAAGACTTGCTAGCAAAGCTAGCAAAACAACAAGGCTGTTTTAGCAAACTACACACAGCCCGGGATGCAGCGACCAAGACCAGCTTCGTCATATCCCATAAAATCGCTAAAAACAGCAAGCCGTTCTCGGATTGGCGAGTTTGTGAAAGAGTGCTTGGTGGACTCTGCTGCGCTAATATGCCCTGAGAATAAAGAAGCATTTGAAAAAGTCCCGCTGTCCAGGCAAACCGTCACCAGAAGGGTGGAAGGAATCGCGGAGAATCTCGAATGTCAGCTCAAAAGTGGAGTTGAAAGTTTTGACTTTTTCTCTTTGGCTTTGGATGAGAGCTGTGATGTCCGTGACACTGCCCAGTTACTGGTGTTTCTCCAGGGAATAAGGCAGGACTTCAAGATTACGGAGGAGCTGGCAGCATTGAGGTCAATAAAAGGAACGACAACGGGAAACGATCTGTTCAAGGAGGTCGATGCATGCATTGGTCAAGCTTGGACTGAAATGGGACAAACTGGTAGGCGTTACTACTGATGGTTGTCCGAATATGACAGGAAAACATGTCGGACTTTTGAAACAGATCCAAGATAAAGTGACTGAACTCGGCACAGAGCATCATTTAGTGTTGATACATTGTATTATACATCAGCATGTACTGTGCAGGTCTGTGCTAAAACTTAACCATGTTATTGATGTTGTAACAAAAACGGTTAACTTTATCAGGGCACGAGCATTAAATCACAGGCAGTTTGTTGCACTTTTAGAGGAGCATGAGAATGAACATGGTGACATCATGTACCACACAGCTGTCAGATGGCTCAGTCTGGGCAAAGTGCTCAAAAGATTTTGGGACCTGAAAACAGAGATTCAAGAGTTTTGTGAGATGAAAGGCAAAAACATCCCCGAGCTTTCAGATATGAACTGGATGGCAGATTTTGCATTTGCTGTTGATGTGACGGCACTGATGAATGAACTGAGCACTAAACTGCAAGGCAAGGGCCTTTTCGTTCATGACATGCATAACCTGGTGAAGGCTTTTATGAGAAAGTTGCTGTTTCTTTCAAGTCAACTACAGAACAACACTCTCACTCACATGCAAACCCTTAAATAAGTCAGACCATCAGCTAATCATCTCTGCAGGTACTCATCCATGTTAGGAGATTTGCATGGTGAGTTTTTAAGGCGATTTGATGATTGTAAAAACATTGAGGATGAAATGCACCTGGTTTCCTCTCCCTTTGCCTGCAGAGTAGATGATGCACCCAGTGATGTTCAGCTGGAGCTCATTGACCTGCAGTCTGACACAGTACTGGCAGAGCACTTTAAGTCAGCATCACTGCTGGAGTTCTACTCATCTCTTAAGGAGGAGAACTTTCCAAACATGAGGAGACATGCTCAGAAGATGTTGGTTCTGTTTGGATCTACCTACATATGTGAACAAACATTCTCAGTAATGAAGTTTACCAAATCCAGGTTCAGATCCTCTCTTACTGATGATCATCTGTCAGCTGTGCTTCGCATCTCCACCTCAGACATTCAACCTGACTTTGATGCACTCGTTAAAGGGCAGCAAAGGCTAGATTTCTCTCACTGAACAAGAAAATACCCAAATGTGTGTTCACTATTACTTTTTGTCTGCACAGCTTGGCAGTTTGACAGTCATAATGTGACATATCTTGTTAATGATATTTGGCATACAAAGACATTGTGATGTCTTAATAGAAAAAAGTGTTTTTGGTTAATGCAATTCAAAAAAGAGTTACAAATGTTTCATGTTTACAATTGTTTTGAATAACTGCACTGAATAAAAACATTTTTTGTTAAAATAACCCTCACTTTCTCTTTACCTAATAATAACACAGACACTTACCAGCATGTGTAAACAATGCCATTTACTGCTTTCAATTTAGAAATAAAATTCATATGCAGAATAGAGTTTAAACTAACCCTCCACAATATTTTCTGCTTCTCATTTGGCCCCTTCGGAAAAATAATTGCCCACCCCTGCTCAAGGCGCTGAAAAACTTGCTTTAGGTGTGAAAAATGCTCCTCAACTGAAGAACTAGCCACCAAGATGTCGTCCAGGTAAACAGAAACGAAAGCGAGGTCGCGCAGCACAGAGTCCATCAACCTCTGAAAAGCCGTGCCTGGCCATAATAAAACATAAAAAAATGACAAGAAAGAATAGAAAGTGTCATCTGCTCAGTGTATTGACACATCTTATACACAGCAGACACAAATTGCACTTAACAAGTTTTGAACTATCAAAACTCAGTAACCAATCAGGTGTCTAACATTGATTTTTTTTTTAGAGAATCAAAACCACAATACAAATAAAGCTTTCAATTTCTATTCAAGAAAATGTGCCCATCTTTTCTAAAACTCTCTCTCTCTCTCTCTCACTCTCTCTCTCTCTCTCTCTCTCTCTCTCTCTCTCTCTCTCTCTCTCTCTCTCTCTCTCTCTCTCTCTCTCTCTCTCTCTCGCCCCGTTTCCTCATTAGTTTTAATGTTGGGTTTTTTCCGGAATAAATGTGAATGTTTGATGAGAGGCTGTATCTGGCAGCAGGAATCACTCATTGAGTAAAAAGAAAAAAGTGATGGCACGTGTCGCCCCAATTAATCCCTAAAACACAAGAGCCTCTAAACGTATTGAGAACAGGTAGGAAGCATATTACGAGCTAATAAAACTAGTAAACAGAGTCCATGTGTGTATCAGTGAAAGTGAGCAGGTTTTATGTTTCTATGTTTCTTCAGGTGAGATGTCCAGTTCCTGGACGTTCACAGCACTTTCACGGCTGGGAGACATAGTTTGCATTGTACAGAGAGGTTAAGAGATTTCTCCGACTTTAAAACATAGTGATGAAAGCAACTGTCTGCAGAATCCATGGCAAAGCATGGATTGTCAGCCTGAAAGCGTCGGGAAGTGTCGCAATGCCAGTGCATGGCGCATGTGACAGCTGCATTTCTAGTTTATTCCATCTGATTTCTACTGTAATCCTGCTCAGTAATCCCAGTTTTTATCGAGCATACCTGTAACGAGATTACACATTTTTTTATGTACTGTAACAGATTACAGTTATATGTTTTTTGTATCCTAATTATGTAACACTGTTACATGTATTCCATGACTACCCAACCCTGGTTGCACTTAAACATGTGATACACACTCAGACCTTACTGAGACTTACTAAACTAAAGTTTTCTAGCTGTGTAATGACTTGAAGTAAAGCTCTGGTAAACAAGCTGCATGTAATGATGTTCATGTAGGTACAAACAGCCAGAAGAGTCTTTAGAGCCAGAAGTGGACAGACGAAATCACCTTGTACTGCAGGTGACAGGAGGAGCAGCAAGGTGGGCGAGATACAGGTTCTGGGAGATTCCCACAACACACTGTAGACAAAAGAAAAGTGTTAAATGCACAGGTTCCACAAGTTGAGAGACTCTTAAGATCAACACCAGGAGACACCAGATCACTTTGATTGATTGTGAGGACAACACACACGGAGTGAGGTGGTATTGAAAGGCTAATTGCAGGAGGAAAGGTTTGTTTTGTAGAATGGGTCTCTTGTATTAAATTCAATGTAATTTGGATCAAATGTCTTTGTTATTTTAAAAGCATGTTTTGTTGTGAGATGTAATTTAATTTAATCACAATAACCAGCCAAAGTATTTTCTATGTTTACTACGTTTAAAACTAAATGATCAACCATCTCAACAGTCATTGGTGGACATTTAATGTATGTTTCATCACCTGAAGAGTCCAACTTTGCTTTACATCTTTAACTTATATACAAGTGAAATCACAGCTCTAAGTTCTTGTTACTGAATTGTCTCTAAACGGCTCACCTGTCTCTGGCTGAGGCCCTGTCCGGAGGGATGGATGAGCCCGATGAAACGTGGGATCAGCCGTTGGTGGAGATTTCCACTCAACCCTTTGAAGCGCTGCTCCCACGTTCCTCCACTTGGACCATGGTTTAATCGAGGAAAATCATGTCACACTGAAAAAACAATTCTGTCATTTCATTTTTGAGTGTACTTTTTTAAGATAGAGCTTCTCAGGCTGGTTTAATCAAGTAAAATCATGTTACTGTCTTAAAGGTGTACAGGAGGATTTTCTTTTTCCGGGTGGATCATCAAGACTATTGGTACTCCCAACTGTCAATCATTCTGGTGATATATTACGCAAGGCCGTCGTATGTGCTCGTCCCCAGGTAGCGTGGATCTATTAGTTTTCACTTTCTGCGCATGCGCGCTTTCAGGTGTATATGGTGAGCTACGCCTTCAGCGAGCTCGCAGTTCTCACCGGGTACTTTGAAAATGGCAGAGGGTCGCAAAAGAGAAAAAGTGTCTTCAAAGTGTATGAGAAGAAGAGAAAGGCTTCGGAAGAGAGAAACAAGACCAGAGTGTTTTTGGGAGATTCTTTCACACGATGGCGTGCGCTGAAAGCCCAGGTTGGGCTTCCCACTGATGCTTCAGTCGCGAAGTTTCTACTCGACAGGTAAAGTTTGGCATTCTATTTGGAGAAATCCATTTCAAATCACTTCCAGTAAAAGTTATCTATGTCTATATTGTAACTTTCCAGGGTTGATTAGTGGAAAAAGTTCAAATCTTCTTGTAAAGTGAGCTTGTGTAAGCGATGCTGACTTGTGACTTGTAAACAGTGCATGCACGAGGAGAACTGGGCTCGTTCATGTCTCTCGCACACGTTTTAGTAGGCGTTCCATCTCGGGAGCAGGTAGAGCTTTGCGTGCATTTTTCAAAAGGTGGAGAGGGCGGTTCTTTCCTAAAATTCGGGAAAATCCTACTGTACTCCTTTAAGATAGAGCTGCTCAGGCTGGTTTAATTGAGAAAAAAATCATGTTATTTTCTTAAGATAGAGCTGCTCAGGCTGGTTTAATCTAGACAAATTGTGTTACTGCCTTTAGATAGAGCTGATCAGGCTGGTTTGATCTAGAAAATCACATTACTGTCTTTAGATAGAGCTGATCAGGCTGGTTTGATTTAGAAAATCACGTTACTGTCTCTAGATGGTGCTGCTCAGGCTGGTTTGATTTAGAAAATCACGTTACTGTCTCTAGATGGAGCTGCTCAGGCTGGTTTAATAAAAAAAAAAAAAAAAAAAAAAAATCAATCCCGTTACTGTCTTTAGATATAGCATCTCAGACTGGTTTAATCTAGAGAAATCGTGTTACTGACTTTAGGTAGAGATGCTTAGTGTTGGAATTCGTTCCTAAGTTCCCCTGAATTCCTGCTTGTTCGTTTGATCCGGGAGAGGCAGGAACAGAGTTAATTTCTTCAATAGTGAATTTAATAATCACACAAACAAGAGATTACAAAAATACATATATCAGATTACATAATACGAGCTCAGACCGTTCTTCCTTGCAGACCCAAGTGTGCAGGCCAGGTTTACAATGAAGAAGGGCACAACTGCAACACGTGGTTCATATTTATACATTTGCATACACCACCTCAACCTCACATTGGTCGGTTCCTAGTGATGTATGCGTTGCTATAGTGAATTTGCTATTCCTTTGTTCCCAAAACTGCTTCAAACTGGTTCTTCTCAGAGCTTGACGTTCTGTGGGACAAAGTGACCTCTTATCTGTTGATCCAATCTTACCTTGACCATGTTTTTGCAAGTAGAGCACTGAGGAGACATCGCCAACCAACTTGGAATGTCCCTGAACATGGATTTATAGCTGTGTTTTCCCAACTTGGGCAGTGGGAGAAACCCCAGTAGTGTAGAAACACAACTGAATACAATATGTCCAGTTGTCACACAGAAAACAAATGTTCAACCACTATATTCCTTCAATTCCCCTTTTGACCTCTGACCCCAGAGGTCAATAACTAGTGTCAATACAGTATGAGGCACTCTTCGTATAATAGAGGTCATATGTAAGCAAAATCAACAATCATATACTCAAATAGCAACATACAAAACTTTTAAACGGTGGTGACTCCCCCTTGAACTGCAACCTTGTCGTGGTGGGGGAGTTTGAGCACCCGAATGACCCTCGGAGCTATGTTGTCGGGGGACTTGCCCCTCCTGTGGGCCCACCACCTACAGAGGCTGCCGTAGGGGTCGGGTGCATTGTGGATTGGGGGCAGTCGACGGCAGAGGCCTCGACGACCCGATCCCCGGCCACAGAATCTGGCTATTGGGACATGGAATGTGACCTCGCTAGGGGGGAAGGAGCCCGAGCTTGTGAGGGAGGCTGAGAGATACCGTCTAGATATAGTCGGGCTCGCCTCCACTTACAGCTTGGACTCCGGAACCCAGCTCCTCGACGGGGGCTGGATACTCCACTGCTCTGGAGTTGCCCTCTCTCTCTGGAGTTGCCCTGTCTCTCGGCTGGCCTGGGAACGCCTTGGGGTGCCACCGGAAGAGCTGGAGGAAGTGTCTGGGGTGAGGGAAGTCTGAGCAGAGTTGCCTCCGCGACGCGGCCCCGGATAAGCGGCAGAAAATGGATGGATGGATGGATGGACTTGGCACGTCACATGAACAGAGAGGAGCGCTATATCACCTCCTCCCTTGCTGTCGTCTACTTCTCTGTGTTCTTCTTACTTCGGTGTACAGGGATTATTCCGCCCTTTGACGTGTGGAGCTGTCTCCTGGATGGACTTGGCACGTCACATGAACAGAGAGGAGCGCTATCTTACCTCCTCCATGGCTGCCGTCTACTTCTCTGTGTTCTTCTTACTTCGGTGTACAGGGATTATTCCGCCCTTTGACGTGTGGAGCTGTCTCCTGGATCAGCCGATCCAGGGGCAACTTGCTTCAGATGGATGGAGGTCTCCTGAAGAGTGCGATGTGGTTCTCCCGCCAGAGTACACTGCGACAGATGGCACCGCATTGTTCCTCTTTTATCCAGGGTTCGACTAACGGCCGGACCCTCCTCTCCAGTACCCTGGAATAGACTTTCCTGGGGAGCCTTTGTCACTCAGCCGAACAGCGTGAGACGTCCTCTCGACGACCTTAAATCGACCCGTTCACCTGGGCTCGGACCACTTCCTCTTTATCACCCTGAGAAGTACCCAGGGGCTGGTGTTGAGGATCTCAGCCGAGTCCCCCCTGGCTGCCGGTCCCAGCAACATGTGCAGAGAAACGAGATTCCAGACATCTCAAAACTGCATTGTCACATCTCTCACCTGAACATAGATTTTTCTCTTGTATAGATTTGGCTAATGCTTTTTTCTGTCTGCCACTGGCGGATCAGGTGAAACCACTGCAAACAGGTCCGACTTATTGCCGCCAATGCAAACCAAACTCCTGTTCCGGGAATACAAAGACCGAACAGCGCTTAACAAAGGGCCCCGGACTCCATGCTCCCGGAGCACCCCCCCACAGGATGTCTCAGGGGACGCGGTCGAACGCCTTCTCAAGATCCAGAAAACACATGTGGACTGGTTGGGCAAACTCCCATGAACCCTCAAGCAGCTGGTGGAGGGTATAGAGCTGGTCCAGTGTTCCACGACCAGAATGAAAACCGCATTGTTCCTCTTGGATCCAAGGTTTGACTAACGGCCGGACCCTCCACTCCAGTACACTGGAATAGACTTTCCTGGGGAGGCTGAGGAGTGTGATCCCTCTGTAGTTGGAACACACCCTCCGATCCCCCTCCTTGAAGAGAGGGACCACGACCCCATTCTGCCTGTCCAGAGGTACCGTCCCCGCGTCACGCGATGTTGCAGGGATGAAGGGCCCCGGACTCCATGCTCCTGGAGCATGGAGTCAGTTTGCCAGAATTTCCTCGGGGCAGACCGAAAGTCCTCTTCCATGGCCTCTCCAAACTCCTCCCAGACCCGAGTTATTGCCTCCACCACAGCCATGAACTATGGGTCATGATCGAAAGAACGAGATCCCGGATACAAGCGGTTGAAGTGAGCTTCCTGCGTAGGGTGGCTGAGCGCACCCTTAGAGATAGGATGAGGAGCTTGAGAGTTGGTTTTTAGAATAAAGTTTGTATTTTACTAGACCATAGTCGTACTTTCACTATTCAAGTTTAAACATGAAGTGTTTATCAGGTTTAAGCAGTTTCATTATGCTGGATTTGACTGCTTATGGTCTTCTCATCAGTTGTGGCCGAAAAAATGCTTCAGACGAGATACTGAGTGTGTTTTTAGAATAAAGTTTGTATTTCACGAAACATACTAAACTCTCACTATTCAACTTTTAAATGATGTGTTTATCAGGTTCAAGCAGTTTCAACCAGTTTTATTTAGTGGAGTAACTGCTATTTTCATTTCATCAGTAGTGGCCGAAATGGTGCTCCTCACGGGATATAGAGTGATTTTGGAATAAAGTTTTTATTTCATTAGAACAAACTAGTACTTTCTCAATTCAAGTTTAAACATGATGGACTTAGCAGTTGCAAGTACTTTCAACCAATTATATTTAGTGGAGTAACTGCTATTTTCATTTCATCAGGAGTGGCCGAAATGATGCTCCTCACGGGATATAGAGTGATTTTGGAATAAAGTTTTTATTTCATTAGAACAAACTAGTACTTTCTCAATTCAAGGTTAAATGATGTGTTTATCAGGTTCAAGCAGTTTCAACCAGTTTTATTTAGTGGAGTAACTGCTATTTTCATTACATCAGTAGTGGCCGAAATGGTGCTCCTCACGGGATATAGAGTGATTTTGGAATAAAGTTTTTATTTCATTAGAACAAACTAGTAGTTTCTCAATTCAAGTTTAAACATGATGGACTTAGCAGTTGCAAGTACTTTCAACCAATTATATTTAGTGGAGTAACTGCTATTTTCATTTCATAAGGAGTGGCCGAAATGATGCTCCACACGGGATATAGAGTAATTTTGGAAGAAAGTTTTTATTTCATTAGAATAAACTAGTACTTTCTCAATTCAAGGTTAAATGATGTGTTTATCAGGTTCAAGCAGTTTCAACCAGTTTTATTTAGTGGAGTAACTGCTATTTTCATTTCATCAGTAGTGGCCGAAATGATGCTCCACACGAGATATAGAGTGATTTTGGAATAAAGTTTTTATTTCATTAGAACAAACTAGTACTTTCTCAATTCAAGGTTAAATGATGTGTTTATCAGGTTCAAGCAGTTTCAACCAGTTTTATTTAGTGGAGTAACTGCTATTTTCATTTCATCAGGAGTGGCCGAAATGATGCTCCTCACGGGATATAGAGTGATTTTGGAATAAAGTTTTTATTTCATTAGAACAAACTAGTACTTTCTCAATTCAAGGTCAAATGATGTGTTTATCAGGTTCAAGCAGTTTCAATCAGTTTTATTTAGTGGAGTAACTGCTATTTTCATTTCATCAGGAGTGGCCGAAATGATGCTCCACACGGGATATAGAGTGATTTTGGAATAAAGTTTTTATTTCCTTAGAACAAACTAGTACTTTCTCAATTCAAGGTTAAATTATGTGTTTATCAGGTTCAAGCAGTTTCAACCAGTTGTATTGGTGTAGTAACTGCTATTTTCATTTCATCAGTAGTGGCCGAAATGATGCTCCTCACGGGATATAGAGTGATTTTGGAATAAAGTTTTTATTTCATTAGAACAAACTAGTACTTTCTCAATTCAAGTTTAAACATGATGGACTTAGCAGTTGCAAGTACTTTCAACCATTTATATTTAGTGGAGTAACTGCTATTTTCATTTTATCAGGAGTGGCCGAAATGATGCTCCTCACGGGATATAGAGTGATTTTGGAATAAAGTTTTTATTTCATTAGAACAAACTAGTACTTTCTCAATTCAAGGTTAAATGATGTGTTTATCAGGTTCAAGCAGTTTCAACCAGTTTTATTTAGTGTAGTAACTGCTATTTTCATTTCATCAGTAGTGGCCGAAATGATGCTCCTCACGGGATATAGAGTGATTTTGGAATAAAGTTTTTATTTCCTTAGAACAAACTAGTACTTTCTCAATTCAAGTTTAAACATGATGGACTTAGCAGTTGCCAGTACTTTCAACCAATTATATTTAGTGGAGTAACTGCTATTTTCATTTCATCAGTAGTGGCCGAAATGATGCTCCACACGGGATATAGAGTGATTTTGGAATAAAGTTTTTATTTCATAAGAACAAACTAGTACTTTCTCAATTCAAGGTTAAATGATGTGTTTATCAGGTTCAAGCAGTTTCAACCAGTTTTATTTAGTGGAGTAACTACTATTTTCATTTCATCAGTAGTGGCCGAAATGGTGCTCCTCACGGGATATAGAGTGATTTTGGAATAAAGTTTTTATTTCATTAGAACAAACTAGTAGTTTCTCAATTCAAGTTTAAACATGATGGACTTAGCAGTTGCAAGTACTTTCAACCAATTATATTTAGTGGAGTAACTGCTATTTTCATTTCATAAGGAGTGGCCGAAATGATGCTCCATACGGGATATAGAGTAATTTTGGAAGAAAGTTTTTATTTCATTAGAACAAACTAGTACTTTCTCAATTCAAGTTAAAATTATGTGTTTATCAGGTTCAAGCAGTTTCAACCAGTTGTATTGGTGGAGTAACTGCTATTTTCATTTCATCAGGAGTGGCCGAAATGATGCTCCACACGGGATATAGAGTAATTTTGGAATAATGTTTGTATTTCCTTAGAACAAACTAGTACTTTCTCAATTCAAGGTTAAATGATGTGTTTATCAGGTTCAAGCAGTTTCAACCAGTTTCATTTAGTGGAGTAACTGCTATTTTCATTTCATCAGGAATGGCCGAAATGATGCTCCTCACGGGATATAGAGTGATTTTGGAATAAAGTTTTTATTTCATTAGAACAAACTAGTACTTTCTCAATTCAAGGTTAAATGATGTGTTTATCAGGTTCAAGCAGTTTCAACCAGTTTTATTTAGTGGAGTAACTGCTATTTTCATTTCATCAGTAGTGGCCGAAATGATGCTCCTCACGGGATATAGAGTGATTTTGGAATAAAGTTTTTATTTCATTAGAACAAACTAGTACTTTCTCAATTCAAGGTTAAATGATGTGTTTATCAGGTTCAAGCAGTTTCAATCAGTTTTATTTAGTGGAGTAACTGCTATTTTCATTTCATCAGGAGTGGCCGAAATGATGCTCCACACGGGATATAGAGTAATTTTTGAATAAAGTTTGTATTTCCTTAGAACAAACTAGTACTTTCTCAATTCAAGTTTAAACATGATGGACTTAGCAGTTGCAAGTACTTTCAACCAATTATATTTAGTGGAGTAACTGCTATTTTTATTTCATCAGGAGTGGCCGAAATGATGCTCCACACGGGATATAGAGTATCCCGATGGATATCAGTGCTCTCAGCCGCACCACCACGTGGTCTCGCAGCTCTTTCACTCCTTTTCAGGAGAAGGAACATTGTCATTTTCCAGCACCTGACAGTGCTATCAGCTCCCTCACTCTCTCCACCGGAGAGAACCAGGATGTTCTAGCTCAGATGACTCTGACCATTCCGATATCCCAAGGGTACCTGGTCTTTGGACCAGCCAGCTTGAGTCCCTTGCAGAGGACATAGAGCAGTTCGAACCAAACAACCCGGAGATTCGTGTAGCGGACAACCTGGTGGAGGTCTTCAACCTGCCTCATCCTTCGTTCCGAGAGAAGCTTACGCTTCTCTGGAAGATGACATCCAGGAGTGTCCATGTTTACATAGAGTCCCTCCCATCTGCCATCAGAGACCATTACTCAGCCCTCTGTCATGCACTTAGGGAAGCAGGATCATCTGCACAATGATCCTGCCTCTGCAAACTTTGGTGCATTTACAATCACTCAAAAGGGGGCGGAGACTCCCAGATAGTATTTATAGGTGCCTAAGGGCTGCCTACTTCCAAGGCCACAATGCACCAGGATTGGACAAAGACCAGACTTTTAAGTCCCTCTTCGTTAACAACCTCCACAACAGTGTGCGGATCGATGTCGCCCTTTTCTGCATGACCAAAAACCCCACCATGAAAGACCTCCGCAAACATGCACAGATGGTGTGGGAGCTGCACCACCGTTCAGGTGAAAACTATGATGGTGATGCAGGTGTCCTGAGGTCTCAGGTGAGGAGAGGTAAGTCTAAAAACCGAGGCTGAGGTCAGACTCAAAACAACTGGGATGCAGATGTCCCACAGTGGATTAAAACCTGCATCAGAGTGGTGAAGCAGCACCTGAACCCGCCTGGTAAGAAGGGACCTGGCTCCCCCTGACCGCATGACTTGGCCCCTCCCCTCCGCACACAAAGTTCATTTTGGCAGGAGGAGGAGATCCAGGAGGTGAAAGAGGCCCATTTGACATTCTTGGGTAATCTTGGCTATGCCAACCACAGATACACTTCAGTGGTGGTAGGGGTTGTTGACACTCTCTCACTGCTTGGTACTGGGTCAGAAATCCCCCTCATGTGTTCAGACACCTTCGCACAGGTTGCTAGAACCACGCTTGCGCATGCAACTTAAGGAAAGCCACTTCAGGTGGAAGAGTGTAGCATAAACAACCGAGGCTTCACTCAGGACTTGCACCACATCACTCAATGTGTCTGGGTCAACAGCTTTCCAGGACATGTCAGCGACGCATCCCATCCACGTCACTGATCAGGACACAGAAGAACTGCTTATTGGTCAGGACATCCTAAACCGACTCGCTGCCACCAAACGGCGCCTTTGGTCCCAAGTCGTCAGCCCGACTCCCATTGGCTAAGAACTAGGCCACCCAGCTTCTAACAGCAATCGTTCAGCCAACCCACGGGTCCAAAATCTGACACCTGGTCAGATTAAAGTGACCGCATTTCCACCTTTAGAGATGTTAACTGACAGTTCATTCCACAATCTTGAACTAATTCTCATCTCATTGACAATCTGCCTTCGTCCCTCACCAGCGACGACACGCATGACACAACTCTCCTCATTTCCACAACCAAAACCATCACCAGCGCTCACCATGTTAACCTTGAACAGGTTCTTCAGGGTACAAAACCGAGCACCGAAGGTGACATGGTTGTGCACGCTCCAATGACTCAACCAGAGAATACAGACATTTCAGGTAAACAGACCATGTCTGTAACAGAAGAACCTTATTCAGGCTTCGAGTCAAAGACCGAGCAATGCTCTGCTGAGGCTCGCACTTTACCACAACAGAAACAAGGAGATGCATTTGTATGAGGAGGTCTCCCGCGATTATCACACGATCTTCGCAAGGGACTCGCACAAAAGGGGGGGGGGGGAGTCACAGACATCCACCCAGTCCCCACTGACTTCGAGGCACTGCCATCTTCTGAAACCCAGTACATACCCTTTCTAGCTGACGGGGTCAAGCGGTCCTGGTTCACTGGTTTGAAACAGCCTGCGCTCGAATCTCACACCTTCCCTGTTATTCAAGATTGTTATATCTAAAGAGAAACATTAATCAATTTAAATAACACTTTTTTTGGCATTAACTATTTCCAGTTTAGCTGGTGGTGGCCCAATGTCATTATTATTTGATAAATAACCAATTTATTCTAATGAATAATTTTTCATAAATAAATTATTTTTGATAAAATGTTGCTCCGTGCTCTTGTTTATCTTCCAACATGTGAGATGTTGTTGATGAATACACAGCACAGTTCCACAGTAACCAATGTGTTTTACACAGCCACTGTTCTTTGTGTCAACATGTAGGTCCAGAACACAACTAAAGACGATGTCTCTAGACATCCAGAAGACTTCCTCAGAAGAGCCTGAATGAAAGTTTTTTGAGACGTCTTTCTTGAACATTATATTGACGTCTTGTCTGGACGTCACTGAAAATACGTTTCAAAAGAAACAGAACACGTCATCAGTCTACCACGGGACATACACAGAGAGTCAGTTTAGTATTACCATTAACATGCATTTAATTGGACTATGGAAGAAAACCAGAGAACCCTGAGGAAACACATGCACACACAAGTTAATTCCACAAACACCTCCAGGTGGATTTAAATCCACGATTTTCTGTCTGTAGCCATTGAGACAATTTGACCATTGTAATTGATAGAGCTGATAAAACCTTTATTTGGTATATAGTTGTAATCTCAATATGAAAGGTTGTAGAAATTAATCATGCCCAAAAACTCCTGCAGGGCCTTAACCGAGGCTGGACGAGGGAAATCTGTCACCGCTTGCACCTTAGAAGGCAATGGAATGGCACCCTGAGTTGAAATACAATGACCCAAAAAGTCAATCACAGGCAGACCAAACTGGCACTTAGCAGGGTTGACAATTAGGCCATGTTCCTCAAGGCCAGACCTGGGCATTTTAAGGCCCGCGGGCCAAATGCGGCCCGTGACCCGATTCTGACCGGCCCGCGAAAGGTTGCTTAGAATTAAGAAAACAAAAGCTTCTTTCGAATTTTAATGTGTGGACTAAAACCATCGACTCTATAAACTAAAACGGAAATGCTTTTACTTTGAAGCCTGTTTATTTATGTACAGTGTACGTAACCTACGTACGTCGTATACGTAACCCGTAAAACAAGTCAATCAGTGCATGTGATTGTCGCCCCTCAATGATGAGGTCAAGAAAAGAAAGGTGGATGCTGAAGGCCGAAATTTCAAGAATATTTGGAGCACTAAATATTTGTTTACTGAAGTCGGTGGTAAACCTGTCTGTTTAGTTTGTGGAGAGCACGTTGCCGTGTTTAAGGAGTACAATGTGAGTCGGCATTATGAGACAAAACACGCGGAGAAATACAGACACTTGGCGGAGGCTGAGAGAGCGCGAATATCAGAAGACTTGCTAGCAAAGCTAGCAAAACAACAAGGCTGTTTTAGCAAACTACACACAGCCCGGGATGCAGCGACCAAGACCAGCTTCGTCATAGCCCACAAAATCGCTAAAAACAGCAAGCCGTTCTCGGATTGGCGAGTTTGTGAAAGAGTGCTTGGTGGACTCTGCTGCGCTAATATGCCCTGAGAATAAAGAAGCATTTGAAAAAGTCCCGCTGTCCAGGCGAACCGTCACCAGAAGGGTGGAAGGAATCGCGGAGAATCTCGAATGTCAGCTCAAAAGTGGAGTTGAAAGTTTTGACTTTTTCTCTTTGGCTTTGGATGAGAGCTGTGGTGTCCGTGACACTGCCCAGTTACTGGTGTTTCTCCGGGGAATAAGGCAGGACTTCAAGATTACGGAGGAGCTGGCAGCATTGAGGTCAATAAAAGGAACGACAACGGGAAGCGATCTGTTCAAGGAGGTCGATGCATGCATGGTCAAGCTTGGACTGAAATGGGACAAACTGGTAGGCGTCACTACTGATGGTTGTCCGAATATGACAGGAAAACATGTCAGACTTTTGAAACAGATCCAAGATAAAGTGACTGAACTCGGCACAGAGCATCATTTAGTGTTGATACATTGTATTATACATCAGCATGTACTGTGCAGGTCTGTGCTAAAACTTAACCATGTTATTGATGTTGTAACAAAAACGGTTAACTTTATCAGGGCACGAGCATTAAATCACAGGCAGTTTGTTGCACTTTTAGAGGAGCATGAGAATGAACATGGTGACATCATGTACCACACAGCTGTCAGATGGCTCAGTCTGGGCAAAGTGCTCAAAAGATTTTGGGACCTGAAAACAGAGATTCAAGAGTTTTGTGAGATGAAAGGCAAAAACATCCCCGAGCTTTCAGATATGAACTGGATGGCAGATTTTGCATTTGCTGTTGATGTGACGGCACTGATGAATGAACTGAGCACTAAACTGCAAGGCAAGGGCCTTTTCGTTCATGACATGCATAACCTGGTGAAGGCTTTTATGAGAAAGTTGCTGTTTCTTTCAAGTCAACTACAGAACAACACTCTCACTCACATGCAAACCCTTAAAGAAGTCAGACCATCAGCTAATCATCTCTGCAGGTACTCATCCATGTTAGGAGATTTGCATGGTGAGTTTTTAAGGCGATTTGATGATTGTAAAAACATTGAGGATGAAATGCACCTGGTTTCCTCTCCCTTTGCCTGCAGAGTAGATGATGCACCCAGTGATGTTCAGCTGGAGCTCATTGACCTGCAGTCTGACACAGTACTGGCAGAGCACTTTAAGTCAGCATCACTGCTGGAGTTCTACTCATCTCTTAAGGAGGAGAACTTTCCAAACATGAGGAGACATGCTCAGAAGATGTTGGTTCTGTTTGGATCTACCTACATATGTGAACAAACATTCTCAGTAATGAAGTTTACCAAATCCAGGTTCAGATCCTCTCTTACTGATGATCATCTGTCAGCTGTGCTTCGCATCTCCACCTCAGACATTCAACCTGACTTTGATGCACTCGTTAAAGGGCAGCAAAGGCTAGATTTCTCTCACTGAACAAGAAAATACCCAAATGTGTGTTCACTATTACTTTTTGTCTGCACAGCTTGGCAGTTTGACAATCAAAATGTGACATATCTTGTTAATGATATTTGGCATACAAAGACATTGTGATGTCTTAATAGAAAAAAGTGTTTTTGGTTAATGTAATTCAAAAAAGAGTTACAAATGTTTCATGTTTACAATTGTTTTGAATAACTGCACTGAATAAAAACATTTTTTGTTAAAATAACCCTCACTTTCTCTTTACCTAATAATAACACAGACACTTACCAGCATGTGTAAACAATGCCATTTACTGCTTTCAATTTAGAAATAAAATTCATATGCAGAATAGAGTTTAAACTTTTGGCAAGGCCCTCCACAATATTTTCTGCTTCTCATTTGGCCCCTTCGGAAAAATAATTGCCCACCCCTGCTCAAGGCGCTGAAAAACTTGCTTTAGGTGTGAAAAATGCTCCTCAACTGAAGAACTAGCCACCAAGATGTCGTCCAGGTAAACAGAAACGAAAGCGAGGTCGCGCAGCACAGAGTCCATCAACCTCTGAAAAGCCGTGCCTCTACTCTTGCCTGGCCATAATAAAACATAAAAAAATGACAAGAAAGAATAGAAAGTGTCATCTGCTCAGTGTATTGACACATCTTATACACAGCAGACACAAATTGCACTTAACAAGTTTTGAACGATCAAAACTCAGTAACCAATCAGGTGTCTAACATTGATTTTTTTTTTTTAGAGAATCAAAACCACAATACAAATAAAGCTTTCAATTTCTATTCAAGAAAATGTGCCCATCTTTTCTAAAACTCTCTCTCTCTCTCTCTCTCTCTCTCTCTCTCTCTCTCTCTCTCTCTCTCTCTCTCTCTCTCTCTCTCTCTCTCTCTCTCTCTCTCTCTCTCTCGCCCCGTTTCCTCATTAGTTTTAATGTTGGGTTTTTTCCGGAACAAATGTGAATGTTTGATGAGAGGCTGTATCTGGCAGCAGGAATCACTCATTGAGTAAAAAGAAAAAAGTGATGGCACGTGTCGCCCCAATTAATCCCTAAAACACAAGAGCCTCTAAACGTATTGAGAACAGGTAGGAAGCATATTACGAGCTAATAAAACTAGTAAACAGAGTCCATGTGTGTATCAGTGAAAGTGAGCAGGTTTTATGTTTCTATGTTTCTTCAGGTGAGATGTCCAGTTCCTGGACGTTCACAGCACTTTCATGGCTGGGAGACATAGTTTGCATTGTACAGAGAGGTTAAGAGATTTCTCCGACTTTAAAACATAGTGATGAAAGCAACTGTCTGCAGAATCCATGGCAAAGCATGGATTGTCAGCCTGAAAGCGTCGGGAAGTGTCGCAATGCCAGTGCATGGCGCATGTGACAGCTGCATTTCTAGTTTATTCCATCTGATTTCTACTGTAATCCTGCTCAGTAATCCCAGTTTTTATCGAGCATACCTGTAACGAGATTACACATTTTTTTATGTACTGTAACAGATTACAGTTATATGTTTTTTGTATCCTAATTATGTAACACTGTTACATGTATTCCATGACTACCCAACCCTGGTTGCACCTAAACATGTGATACACACTCAGACCTTACTGAGACTTACTAAACTAAAGTTTTCTAGCTGTGCAATGACTTGAAGTAAAGCTCTGGTAAACAAGCTGCATGTAATGATGTTCATGTAGGTACAAACAGCCAGAAGAGTCTTTAGAGCCAGAAGTGGACAGACGAAATCACCTTGTACTGCAGGTGACAGGAGGAGCAGCAAGGTGGGCGAGATACAGGTTCTGGGAGATTCCCACAACACACTGTAGACAAAAGAAAAGTGTTAAATGCACAGGTTCCACAAGTTGAGAGACTCTTAAGATCAACACCAGGAGACACCAGATCACTTTGATTGATTGTGAGGACAACACACACGGAGTGAGGTGGTATTGAAAGGCTAATTGCAGGAGGAAAGGTTTGTTTTGTAGAATGGGTCTCTTGTATTAAATTCAATGTAATTTGGATCAAATGTCTTTGTTATTTTAAAAGCATGTTTTGTTGTGAGATGTAATTTAATTTAATCACAATAACCAGCCACAGTATTTTCTATGTTTACTACGTTTAAAACTAAATGATCAACCATCTCAACAGTCATTGGTGGACATTTAATGTATATTTCATCACCTGAAGAGTCCAACTTTGCTTTACATCTTTAACTTATATACAAGTGAAATCACAGCTCTAAGTTCTTGTTACTGAATAGTCCCTAAACGGCTCACCTGTCTCTGGCTGTGAGGCCCTGTCCGGAGGGATGGATGAGCCCGATGAAACGTGGGATCAGCCGTTGGTGGAGATTTCCACTCAACCCTTTGAAGCGCTGCTCCCACGTTCCTCCACTTGGACCATGGTTTAATCGAGGAAAATCATGTCACACTGAAAAAACAATTCTGTCATTTCATTTTTGAGTGTACTTTTTTAAGATAGAGCTTCTCAGGCTGGTTTAATCAAGTAAAATCATGTTACTGTCTTAAAGGTGTACAGGAGGATTTTCTTTTTCCGGGTGGATCATCAAGACTATTGGTACTCCCAACTGTCAATCATTCTGGTGATATATTACGCAAGGCCGTCGTATGTGCTCGTCCCCAGGTAGCGTGGATCTATTAGTTTTCACTTTCTGCGCATGCGCGCTTTCAGGTGTATATGGTGAGCTACGCCTTCAGCGAGCTCGCAGTTCTCACCGGGTACTTTGAAAATGGCAGAGGGTCGCAAAAGAGAAAAAGTGTCTTCAAAGTGTATGAGAAGAAGAGAAAGGCTTCGGAAGAGAGAAACAAGACCAGAGTGTTTTTGGGAGATTCTTTCACACGATGGCGTGCGCTGAAAGCCCAGGTTGGGCTTCCCACTGATGCTTCAGTCGCGAAGTTTCTACTCGACAGGTAAAGTTTGGCATTCTATTTGGAGAAATCCATTTCAAATCACTTCCAGTAAAAGTTATCTATGTCTATATTGTAACTTTCCAGGGTTGATTAGTGGAAAAAGTTCAAATCTTCTTGTAAAGTGAGCTTGTGTAAGCGATGCTGACTTGTGACTTGTAAACAGTGCGTGCACGAGGAGAACTGGGCTCGTTCATGTCTCTCGCACACGTTTTAGTAGGCGTTCCATCTCGGGAGCAGGTAGAGCTTTGCGTGCATTTTTCAAAAGGTGGAGAGGGCGGTTCTTTCCTAAAATTCGGGAAAATCCTACTGTACTCCTTTAAGATAGAGCTGCTCAGGCTGGTTTAATTGAGAAAAAAATCATGTTATTTTCTTAAGATAGAGCTGCTCAGGCTGGTTTAATCTAGACAAATTGTGTTACTGCCTTTAGATAGAGCTGATCAGGCTGGTTTGATCTAGAAAATCACATTACTGTCTTTAGATAGAGCTGATCAGGCTGGTTTGATTTAGAAAATCACGTTACTGTCTCTAGATGGTGCTGCTCAGGCTGGTTTGATTTAGAAAATCACGTTACTGTCTCTAGATGGAGCTGCTCAGGCTGGTTTAATAAAAAAAAAAAAAAAAAAAAAAAAAAATCAATCCCGTTACTGTGTTTAGATATAGCATCTCAGACTGGTTTAATCTAGAGAAATCGTGTTACTGACTTTAGGTAGAGATGCTTAGTGTTGGAATTCGTTCCTGTGTTCCCCTAAATTCCTGCTTGTTCGTTTGATCCGGGAGAGGCAGGAACAGAGTTAATTTTCTTCAATAGTGAATTTAATAATCACACAAACAAGAGATTACAAAAATACATATATCAGATTACATAATACGAGCTCAGACCGTTCTTCCTTGCAGACCCAAGTGTGCAGGCCAGGTTTACAATGAAGAAGGGCACAACTGCAACACGTGGTTCATATTTATACATTTGCATACACCACCTCAACCTCACATTGGTCGGTTCCTCGTGATGTATGCGTTGCTATAGTGAATTTGCTATTCCTTTGTTCCCAAAACTGCTTCAAACTGGTTCTTCTCAGAGCTTGACGTTCTGTGGGACAAAGTGACCTCTTATCTGTTGATCCAATCTTACCTTGACCATGTTTTTGCAAGTAGAGCACTGAGGAGACATCGCCAACCAACTTGGAATGTCCCTGAACATGGATTTATAGCTGTGTTTTCCCAACTTGGGCAGTGGGAGAAACCCCAGTAGTGTAGAAACACAACTGAATACAATATGTCCAGTTGTCACACAGAAAACAAACGTTCAACCACTATATTCCTTCAATTCCCCTTTTGACCTCTGACCCCAGAGGTCAATAATTAGTGTCAATACAGTATGAGGCACTCTTCGTATAATAGAGGTCATATGTAAGCAAAATCAACAATCATATACTCAAATAGCAACATACAAAACTTTTAAACGGTGGTGACTCCCCCTTGAACTGCAACCTTGTCGTGGTGGGGGAGTTTGAGCACCCGAATGACCCTCGGAGCTATGTTGTCGGGGGACTTGCCCCTCCTGTGGGCCCACCACCTACAGAGGCTGCCGTAGGGGTCGGGTGCATTGTGGATTGGGGGCAGTCGACGGCAGAGGCTTCGAAGACCCGATCCCCGGCCACAGAATCTGGCTATTGGGACATGGAATGTGACCTCGCTGGGGGGGAAGGAGCCAGAGATGTGAGGGAGGCTGAGAGATACCGTCTAGATATAGTCGGGCTCGCCTCCACTTACAGCTTGGACTCCGGAACCCAGCTCCTCGACGGGGGCTGGATACTCCACTGCTCTGGAGTTGCCCTCTCTCTCTGGAGTTGCCCTGTCTCTCGGCTGGCCTGGGAACACCTTGGGGTGCCACCGGAAGAGCTGGAGGAAGTGTCTGGGGTGAGGGAAGTCTGAGCAGAGTTGCCTCCGCGACGCGGCCCCGGATAAGCGGCAGAAAATGGATGGATGGATGGATGGACTTGGCACGTCACATGAACAGAGAGGAGCGCTATTTCACCTCCTCCCTTGCTGTCGTCTACTTCTCTGTGTTCTTCTTACTTCGGTGTACAGGGATTATTCCGCCCTTTGACGTGTGGAGCTGTCTCCTGGATCAGCCGATCCAGGGGCAACTTGCTTCAGATGGATGGAGGTCTCCTGAAGAGTGCGATGTGGTTCTCCCGCCAGAGTACACTGCGACAGATGGCACCGCATTGTTCCTCTTTTATCCAGGGTTCGACTAACGGCCGGACCCTCCTCTCCAGTACCCTGGAATAGACTTTCCTGGGGAGCCTTTGTCACTCAGCCGAACAGCGTGAGACGTCCTCTCGACGACCTTAAATCGACCCGTTCACCTGGGCTCGGACCACTTCCTCTTTATCACCCTGAGAAGTACCCAGGGGCTGGTGTTGAGGATCTCAGCCGAGTCCCCCCTGGCTGCCGGTCCCGGCAACATGTGCAGAGAAACGAGATTCCAGACATCTCAAAACTGCGTTGTCACATCTCTCACCTGAACATAGATTTTTCTCTTGTATAGATTTGGCTAATGCTTTTTTCTGTCTGCCACTGGCAGATCAGGTGAAACCACTGCAAACAGGTCCGACTTATTGCCGCCAATGCAAACCAAACTCCTGTTCCGGGAATACAAAGACCGAACAGCGCTTAACAAAGGGCCCCGGACTCCATGCTCCCGGAGCACCTCCCCACAGGATGTCTCAGGGGACGCGGTCGAACGCCTTCTCAAGATCCAGAAAACACATGTGGACTGGTTGGGCAAACTCCCATGAACCCTCAAGCAGCTGGTGGAGGGTATAGAGCTGGTCCAGTGTTCCACGACCAGAATGAAAACCGCATTGTTCCTCTTGGATCCAAGGTTTGACTAACGGCCGGACCCTCCACTCCAGTACACTGGAATAGACTTTCCTGGGGAGGCTGAGGAGTGTGATCCCTCTGTAGTTGGAACACACCCTCCGATCCCCCTCCTTGAAGAGAGGGACCACGACCCCATTCTGCCTGTCCAGAGGTACCGTCCCCGCGTCACGCGATGTTGCAGGGATGAAGGGCCCCGGACTCCATGCTCCCGGAGCATGGAGTCGGTTTGCCAGAATTTCCTCGGGGCAGACCGAAAGTCCTCTTCCATGGCCTCTCCAAACTCCTCCCAGACCCGAGTTATTGCCTCCACCACAGCCATGAACTATGAGTCATGACCGAAAGAACGAGATCCCGGATACAAGCGGTTGAAGTGAGCTTCCTGCTTAGGGTGGCTGAGCGCACCCTTAGAGATAGGATGAGGAGCTTGAGAGTTGGTTTTTAGAATAAAGTTTGTATTTTACTAGACCATAGTCGTACTTTCCCTATTCAAGTTTAAACATGAAGTGTTTATCAGGTTTAAGCAGTTTCATTATGCTGGATTTGACTGCTTATGGTCTTCTCATCAGTTGTGGCCGAAAAAATGCTTCAGACGAGATACTGAGTGTGTTTTTAGAATAAAGTTTGTATTTCACGAAACATACTAAACTCTCACTATTCACTTTTAAATGATGTGTTTATCAGGTTCAAGCAGTTTCAACCAGTTTTATTTAGTGGAGTAACTGCTATTTTCATTTCATCAGTAGTGGCCGAAATGGTGCTCCTCACGGGATATAGAGTGATTTTGGAATAAAGTTTTTATTTCATTAGAACAAACTAGTAGTTTCTCAATTCAAGGTTAAATGATGTGTTTATCAGGTTCAAGCAGTTTCAACCAGTTTTATTTAGTGGAGTAACTGCTATTTTCATTTCATCAGGAGTGGCCGAAATGATGCTCCACACGGGATATAGAGTAATTTTGGAATAAAGTTTGTATTTCCTTAGAACAAACTAGTACTTTCTCAATTCAAGTTTAAACATGATGGACTTAGCAGTTGCAAGTACTTTCAACCAATTATATTTAGTGGAGTAACTGCTATTTTCATTTCATCAGTAGTGGCCGAAATGATGCTCCACACGGGATATAGAGTGATTTTGGAATAAAGTTTTTATTTCATAAGAACAAACTAGTACTTTCTCAATTCAAGGTTAAATGATGTGTTTATCAGGTTCAAGCAGTTTCAACCAGTTTCATTTAGTGGAGTAACTGCTATTTTCATTTCATCAGGAATGGCCGAAATGATGCTCCACACGGGATATAGAGTAATTTTGGAATAAAGTTTGTATTTCCTTAGAACAAACTATACTTTCTCAATTCAAGTTTAAACATGATGGACTTAGCAGTTGCAAGTACTTTCAACCAATTATATTTAGTGGAGTAACTGCTATTTTCATTTCATCAGTAGTGGCCGAAATGATGCTCCACACGGGATATAGAGTGATTTTGGAATAAAGTTTTTATTTCATAAGAACAAACTAGTACTTTCTCAATTCAAGGTTAAATGATGTGTTTATCAGGTTCAAGCAGTTTCAACCAGTTTCATTTAGTGGAGTAACTGCTATTTTCATTTCATCAGGAATGGCCGAAATGATGCTCCACACGGGATATAGAGTAATTTTGGAATAAAGTTTGTATTTCCTTAGAACAAACTAGTACTTTCTCAATTCAAGGTTAAATGATGTGTTTATCAGGTTCAAGCAGTTTCAACCAGTTTTATTTAGTGGAGTAACTGCTATTTTCATTTCATCAGTAGTGGCCGAAATGATGCTCCACACGAGATATAGAGTGATTTTGGAATAAAGTTTTTATTTCATAAGAACAAACTAGTACTTTCTCAATTCAAGGTTAAATGATGTGTTTATCAGGTTCAAGCAGTTTCAACCAGTTTCATTTAGTGGAGTAACTGCTATTTTCATTTCATCAGTAGTGGCCGAAATGATACTCCTCACGGGATATAGAGTGATTTTGGAATAAAGTTTTTATTTCATAAGAACAAACTAGTACTTTCTCAATTCAAGTTTAAACATGATGGACTTAGCAGTTGCAAGTACTTTCAACCAATTATATTTAGTGGAGTAACTGCTATTTTAATTTCATCAGTAGTGGCCGAAATGATGCTCCACACGAGATATAGAGTGATTTTGGAATAAAGTTTTTATTTCATAAGAACAAACTAGTACTTTCTCAATTCAAGTTTAAACATGATGTGTTTATCAGGTTCAAGCAGTTTCAACCAGTTTCATTTAGTGGAGTAACTGCTATTTTCATTTCATCAGTAGTGGCCGAAATGATGCTCCACACGAAATATAGAGTGATTTTGGAATAAAGTTTGTATTTCCTTAGAACAAACTAGTACTTTAACTATTCAAGTTTTAAATGATTTGTTTATCAGGTTCAAGCAGTTTCAATCAGTTTTATTTAGTGGAGTAACTGCTATTTTCATTTCATCAGGAGTGGCCGAAATGATGCTCCTCACGGGATATAGAGTGATTTTGGAATAAAGTTTTTATTTCATTAGAACAAACTAGTACTTTCTCAATTCAAGGTTAAATGATGTGTTTATCAGGTTCAAGCAGTTTCAACCAGTTTCATTTAGTGGAGTAACTGCTATTTTCATTTCATCAGGAATGGCCGAAATGATGCTCCACACGGGATATAGAGTAATTTTGGAATAAAGTTTGTATTTCCTTAGAACAAACTATACTTTCTCAATTCAAGTTTAAACATGATGGACTTAGCAGTTGCAAGTACTTTCAACCAATTATATTTAGTGGAGTAACTGCTATTTTCATTTCATCAGTAGTGGCCGAAATGATGCTCCACACGGGATATAGAGTGATTTTGGAATAAAGTTTTTATTTCATAAGAACAAACTAGTACTTTCTCAATTCAAGGTTAAATGATGTGTTTATCAGGTTCAAGCAGTTTCAACCAGTTTCATTTAGTGGAGTAACTGCTATTTTCATTTCATCAGGAATGGCCGAAATGATGCTCCACACGGGATATAGAGTAATTTTGGAATAAAGTTTGTATTTCCTTAGAACAAACTAGTACTTTCTCAATTCAAGGTTAAATGATGTGTTTATCAGGTTCAAGCAGTTTCAACCAGTTTTATTTAGTGGAGTAACTGCTATTTTCATTTCATCAGTAGTGGCCGAAATGATGCTCCACACGAGATATAGAGTGATTTTGGAATAAAGTTTTTATTTCATAAGAACAAACTAGTACTTTCTCAATTCAAGGTTAAATGATGTGTTTATCAGGTTCAAGCAGTTTCAACCAGTTTCATTTAGTGGAGTAACTGCTATTTTCATTTCATCAGTAGTGGCCGAAATGATACTCCTCACGGGATATAGAGTGATTTTGGAATAAAGTTTTTATTTCATAAGAACAAACTAGTACTTTCTCAATTCAAGTTTAAACATGATGGACTTAGCAGTTGCAAGTACTTTCGACCAATTATATTTAGTGGAGTAACTGCTATTTTAATTTCATCAGTAGTGGCCGAAATGATGCTCCACACGAGATATAGAGTGATTTTGGAATAAAGTTTTTATTTCATAAGAACAAACTAGTACTTTCTCAATTCAAGTTTAAACATGATGTGTTTATCAGGTTCAAGCAGTTTCAACCAGTTTCATTTAGTGGAGTAACTGCTATTTTCATTTCATCAGTAGTGGCCGAAATGATGCTCCACACGAAATATAGAGTGATTTTGGAATAAAGTTTGTATTTCCTTAGAACAAACTAGTACTTTAACTATTCAAGTTTTAAATGATTTGTTTATCAGGTTCAAGCAGTTTCAATCAGTTTTATTTAGTGGAGTAACTGCTATTTTCATTTCATCAGGAGTGGCCGAAATGATGCTCCTCACGGGATATAGAGTGATTTTGGAATAAAGTTTTTATTTCATTAGAACAAACTAGTACTTTCTCAATTCAAGGTTAAATGATGTGTTTATCAGGTTCAAGCACTTTCAAACAATTATATTTAGTGGAGTAACTGCTATTTTCATTTCATTAGGAGTGGCCGAAATGATGCTCCACACGGTATATAGAGTAATTTTGGAAGAAAGTTTTTATTTCATAAGAACAAACTAGTACTTTCTCAATTCAAGTTTAAACATGATGGACTTAGCAGTTGCAAGTACTTTCAACCAATTATATTTAGTGGAGTAACTGCTATTTTCATTTCATTTCATCAGTAGTGGCCGAAATGATGCTCCACATATAGAGTGATTTTGGAATAAAGTTTTTATTTCATAAGAACAAACTAGTACTTTCTCAATTCAAGGTTAAATGATGTGTTTATCAGGTTCAAGCAGTTTCAATCAGTTTTATTTAGTGGAGTAACTGCTATTTTCATTTCATCAGGAGTGGCCGAAATGATGCTCCTCACGGGATATAGAGTAATTTTGGAATAAAGTTTGTATTTCCTTAGAACAAACTAGTACTTTCTCAATTCAAGTTTAAACATGATGGACTTAGCAGTTGCAAGTACTTTCAACCAATTATATTTAGTGGAGTAACTGCTATTTTCATTTCATCAGGAGTGGCCGAAATGATGCTCCACACGGGATATAGAGTAATTTTGGAATAAAGTTTTTATTTCCTTAGAGCAAACTGGTACTTTTCAATTCAAGTTTAAACATGAAGTGTTTATAAGGTTAAA
Source organism: Blennius ocellaris (assembly GCF_963422515.1). Taxonomy (NCBI): domain Eukaryota; kingdom Metazoa; phylum Chordata; class Actinopteri; order Blenniiformes; family Blenniidae; genus Blennius; species Blennius ocellaris. Next base: position 27,179,614 of record NC_137664.1, read on the forward strand.
GCAGTTTCAACCTCTTTTATTATGCTGGATTTGACTGTTATGGTCTTTTCATCAGTTGTGGCCGAAAAGATGCTTCAGACGAGATACTGAGTATGTTTTTAGAATAAAGTTTTAATTTCATTAGGACAAACTCGTACTTTAACTATTCAAGTATCTACCCAGACAAATGTACACTAACACAACTATTGCTCACCCAAGGTGCTAAAAACACTTTTATGCAGTTGCGATGTTACAATTTGTATAGACTACAGAAGTGAAAGCCACAGGTGCATTAACAACATTTTCGCACTTTTCGAAATACAGCTTTTGCGTGACTCCTACCATGAGTCGTCAGAGACACTGCGTGCTCAGAGCAAAGATACCTCGGGAGCCACATGACCCAGTTGAAGACTGTTGTCGCCGGTCTTCTATGCCTGTCTACACAGGAGAGAAGAACAGCGAGTTGCTATGACACACATCCATCAGTGCTCTCAGCCGCACCACCACGTGGTCTCGCAGCTCTTTCACTCCTTTTCAGGAGAAGGAACATTGTCATTTTCCAGCACCTGACAGTGCTATCAGCTCCCTCACTCTCTCCACCGGAGAGAACCAGGATGTTCTAGCTCAGATGACTCTGACCATTCCGATATCCCAAGGGTACCTGGTCTTTGGACCAGCCAGCTTGAGTCCCTTGCAGAGGACATAGAGCAGTTCGAACCAAACAACCCGGAGATTCGTGTAGCGGACAACCTGGTGGAGGTTGAACGCTGCCTCTTCAACCTGCCTCATCCTTCGTCCCGAGAGAAGCTTACGCTTCTCTGGAAGATGACATCCAGGAGTGTCCATGTTTACATAGAGTCCCTCCCATCTGCCATCAGAGACCATTACTCAGCCCTCTGTCATGCGCTTAGGGAAGCAGGATCATCTGCACAATGATCCTGCCTCTGCAAACTTTGGTGCATTTACAATCACTCAAAAGGGGGCGGAGACTCCCAGATAGTATTTATAGGTGCCTAAGGGCTGCCTACTTCCAAGGCCACAATGCACCAGGATTGGACAAAGACCAGACTTTTAAGTCCCTCTTCGTTAACAACCTCCACAACAGTGTGTGGATCGATGTCGCCCTTTTCTGCAGGACCAAAAACCCCACCATGAAAGACCTCCGCAAACATGCGCAGATGGTGTGGGAGCTGCACCACCGTTCAGGTGAAAACTATGATGGTGATGCAGGTGTCCTGAGGTCTCAGGTGAGGAGAGGTAAGTCTAAAAACCGAGGCTGAGGTCAGACTCAAAACAACTGGGATGCAGATGTCCCACAGTGGATTAAAACCTGCATCAGAGTGGTGAAGCAGCACCTGAACCCGCCTGGTAAGAAGGGACCTGGCTCCCCCTGACCGCATGACTTAGCCCCTCCCCTCCGCACACAAAGTTCATTTTGGCAGGAGGAGGAGATCCAGGAGGTGAAAGAGGCCCATTTGACATTCTTGGGTAATCTTGGCTATGCCAACCACAGATACACTTCGGTGGTGGTAGGGGTTGTTGACACTATCTCACTGCTTGGTACTGGGTCAGAAATCCCCCTCATGTGTTCAGACACCTTCGCACGGGTTGCTAGAACCACGCTTGCGCATGCCACTTAAGGAAAGCCACTTCAGGTGGAAGAGTGTAGCATAAACAACCGAGGCTTCACTCAGGACTTGCACCACATCACTCAATGTGTCTGGGTCAACAGCTTTCCAGGACATGTCAGCGACGCATCCCATCCACGTCACTGATCTGGACACAGAAGAACTGCTTATTGGTCAGGACATCCTAAACCGACTCGCTGCCACCAAACGGCGCCTTTGGTCCCAAGTCGTCAGCCCGACTCCCATTGGCTAAGAACTAGGCCACCCAGCTTCTAACAGCAATCGTTCAGCCAACCCACGGGTCCAAAATCTGACACCTGGTCAGATTAAAGTGACCGCATTTCCACCTTTAGAGATGTTAACTGACAGTTCATTCCACAATCTTGAACTAATTCTCATCTCATTGACAATCTGCCTTCGTCCCTCACCAGCGACGACACGCATGACACAACTCTCCTCATTTCCACAACCAAAACCATCACCAGCGCTCACCATGTTAACCTTGAACAGGTTCTTCAGGGTACAAAACCGAGCACCGAAGGTGACATGGTTGTGCACGCTCCAATGACTCAACCAGAGAATACAGACATTTCAGGTAAACAGACCATGTCTGTACCAGAAGAACCTTATTCAGGCTTCGAGTCAAAGACCGAGCAACGCTCTGCTGAGGCTCGCACTTTACCACAACAGAAACAAGGAGATGCATTTGTATGAGGAGGTCTCCCGCGATTATCACACGATCTTCGCAAGGGACTCGCACAAAAGGGGGGGGGAGTCACAGACATCCACCCAGTGCGCGTCCCCACTGACTTCGAGGCACTGCCATCTTCTGAAACCCAGTACATACCCTTTCTAGCTGACGGGGTCAAGCGGTCCTGGTTCACTGGTTTGAAACAGCCTGCGCTCGAATCTCACACCTTCCCTGTTATTCAAGATTGTTATATCTAAAGAGAAACATTAATCAATTTAAATAACACTTTTTTTGGCATTAACTATTTCCAGTTTAGCTGGTGGTGGCCCAATGTCATTATTATTTGATAAATAACCAATTTATTCTAATGAATAATTTTTCATAAATAAATTATTTTTGATAAAATGTTGCTCCGTGCTCTTGTTTATCTTCCAACATGTGAGATGTTGTTGATGAATACACAGCACAGTTCCACAGTAACCAATGTGTTTTACACAGCCACTGTTCTTTGTGTCAACATGTAGGTCCAGAACACAACTAAAGACGATGTCTCTAGACATCCAGAAGACTTCCTCAGAAGAGCCTGAATGAAAGTTTTTTGAGACGTCTTTCTTGAACATTATATTGACGTCTTGTCTGGACGTCACTGAAAATACGTTTCAAAAGAAACAGAACACGTCATCAGTCTACCACGGGACATACACAGAGAGTCAGTTTAGTATTACCATTAACATGCATTTAATTGGACTATGGAAGAAAACCAGAGAACCCTGAGGAAACACATGCACACACAAGTTAATTCCACAAACACCTCCAGGTGGATTTAAATCCACGATTTTCTGTCTGTAGCCATTGAGACAATTTGACCATTGTAATTGATAGAGCTGATAAAACCTTTATTTGGTATATAGTTGTAATCTCAATATGAAAGGTTGTAGAAATTAATCATGCCCAAAAACTCCTGCAGGGCCTTAACCGAGGCTGGACGAGGGAAATCTGTCACCGCTTGCACCTTAGAAGGCAATGGAATGGCACCCTGAGTTGAAATACGATGACCCAAAAAGTCAATCACAGGCAGACCAAACTGGCACTTAGCAGGGTTGACAATTAGGCCATGTTCCTCAAGGCCAGACCTGGGCATTTTAAGGCCCGCGGGCCAAATGCGGCCCGTGACCCGATTCTGACCGGCCCGCGAAAGGTTGCTTAGAATTAAGAAAACAAAAGCTTCTTTCGAATTTTAATGTGTGGACTAAAACCATCGGCTCTATAAACTAAAACGGAAATGCTTTTACTTTGAAGCCTGTTTATTTATGTACAGTGTACGTAACCTACGTACGTCGTATACGTAACCCGTAAAACAAGTCAATCAGTGCATGCAAGAGATGTCGGTGGAGAATCAAAAATGGCGGTGTTGCGGGCGCCGCCATACTTATTTACCGGTCGCCGCCATTTTGAAAATATGCGTACCGGAAGTGACGTTTACTGTAGCGACATACAGGAAGTGACGTATCAGACCCCGCGGAACGTCGGGAATTACGTTTTCGGAGGCCCACCCACCGGAAGTGACGTTGGAGGACCCACTCGCCGGAAAAAACTGTGCGCCGCGCTTCAAACGCACATTTGTTCCCATTGCATTTTTTTCTTCACACGTGTACTCGAAGCTCAACAGAGTAAAGGATTGTCTTCTGCTAAGGTAAATAATTGCATTTTTTTCTATGTGTAAAGTATCAGCCTGCACTAATAAGAACAAAATAGTAGGTGGAGTTATACCAGTATTTAGAGACTATGTTTATACTCGCACTGGAAGACCGGAGCCAGATCAGCTTCACAACCTTCCATGAGGGAACAGATATGTTCATCTCTCCCCAACTGTGTCAGTCTGTCCACATATCTGCTGCTTTATTTCTCCGTCCAGACAACTCACAGTTTACTGTGTGCCTTCACTTATCACTCCTGCTAACTGCAGTTTCATCACAACATTTAGTTGCGTTTACGTCCTAAATGGCTGAATTTTGTCACGTGGGTGAAAAGCCTCAAAACGGTGTGCATCAGCCTGCACTAATAAGTAGGACATGGTTGATAGGTGTCATTATATCAGTATTAGTGAGAGGAAGAGTCGTTGTATAGTTATGTTGGGAGCAATTCAAGTAAGATCAGCTCAAAGTTTATGTTGCTCTTTTTTTATCTTTGTTCCATGTGTTGGTTTATTTAGACCCGTACTGGTATTTTTTATCATACTGCATTACTGGATTTTTACAACCTGACTGGGATTTCTGTGTTATTATCAGAGCATCCAAATTAGAGAAAGTTTAATGGTTGTGAGGGAGATTGAATATCTTATATATAACATACTGCAATGAATCACTTGGATGCTTGTCAGTTTGCAATCATCAATGAGAGATCAGTACATTTGAACAAATACTAATGATTCTGATTTAAATATTTTTTCAGACGCAGTGTTCAATCAGAATGTCACGTCATCGTAGCAGCGAATGCGTGGGCATGGAGCATTCATATGCACACCCAACAATGCACACAGCATCTGTGCTGGCCACGGATCCAGAGACCGTAAAGGAATTGAGTGTCGCATGTCTGCATGCAGAACACTCCTATGACTCATCAATCAAGTTTGAGATTTTTTATGTAACATAAGCTCAGTTTGTTTATTTTTATTCGTCTGTATTGCAACAGATCTTCGAGATGCTGAAAGAGATGGAGGAGGTCATGGAAATCAAGAAGGGGGACCTGAGACTCATCGATTACATTTTTGATGTTATGCTTCCAGAATTAAGATGATCAATCAATGGAGGACATCATAGAAGTAGTGGTCAATGTTTTGTGTCTTTTGAAACCTATCTGCATGCACCTTGTCCATCTTTTTCAGATCATCATCAACATCCTGATGGCTGAAGGTCACACAAGGCTTCAAGCACAGGTCATCATAGCCAGTGGGAGAAAGTTCTAGCAAGCTCCTGTCGTCTGTGCTCTCATCCTCCCTGCCGGATGTCTATCAATATAGTGGTTTGAAGTCTCCTGTCCCAATTTTCAGAGTGTATCTTTTATCTATCTGTCTGTCCTCTCCTCTATCCTCTCACCCCAACCGGCCAGCAGAATGCCTCCACCTCTGAGTCTGGTTTCTGCAAAGATTTCTTCCTGTTAGAGGGACTTTTTCCCTTTCCACAGTCGCTCACGCTTGCTCATGTGGATTTGTTTGGTTTTGTCTTTAAAAGTGCTTTTAATATATAATAAAGAACAATGACGTGATTCATGGATGGTTTTATTCTTTTAAAGTTGTCAGAGGTACTTTTTGAAGGTTTGTCATGGACATTTACTCTGAAGTAACTACAGGTACTCTCCATTTTTGTAGTTAGTTTTGCTTAATGCACCACACATTGTCACTGCATGAATGAAGAAGGCAGATCAGTTTAGTAGCTGAACTCTACAGATGTGGTTCCAGCTGCAGTGTCTTGTTGAAATAGGTTCAGAGAGATATTGAATATGGAATATGATGGGGGGGGGGATTCTCCCTCTTCAATCCACTTGGCTCTGGACCTTATAAACACTCTGAGCTCTATTCACATAATATCTACCTGGATGTTTCTCCAGTGTTCTTGTGCTTCTTCAAACTGAACATGATCCATGAAACCGTGACGTAACTGAAGCAGTGACATCAGTTGTCCTTTTAAATATGGCGGCGACCACAAACACGCATGGCGGCGACCAAAAACAAGTATGTCGGTGCCCATAAGCCACCATTGTGATACCGCACTGGCGAGGTTTGCGTTTTGAGAGTAGTATGGCGCTGACCGTGAGTAATAATGGCGGCGTCCACAAACAAGCATGTCAGCGGCCGTACACCGCCATTTTTATACCGCACTGGCGAGGTTTCAAGTCTGGAGGAGCACGGTTGCATTGCGGATCATGTTCTCTTGCCTCCCACCGACAGTGACGCTGTAATTGTGCGTCGGAACAAAACATATTGCATGTAGTACTGCCTCCCACCAACAGTGGCGCTGGGGTGGTGATTCGGATCAAAATGGCCGAACAAGATGGCGGCGGTGGATTCCCCACCGACGGCTTCTCAGTGCATGTGATTGTCGCCCCTCAATGATGTACGGGCACGTCAAGAAAAGAAAGGTGGATGCTAAAGGCCGAAATTTCAAGAAGATTTGGAGCACTAAATATTTGTTTACTGAAGTCGGTGGTAAACCCGTCTGTTTAGTTTGTGGAGAGCACGTCGCCGTGTTTAAGGAGTACAATGTGAGTCGGCATTATGAGACAAAACACGCGGAGAAATACAGACACTTGGCGGAGGCTGAGAGAGCGCGAATATCAGAAGACTTGCTAGCAAAGCTAGCAAAACAACAAGGCTGTTTTAGCAAACTACACACAGCCCGGGATGCAGCGACCAAGACCAGCTTCGTCATATCCCACAAAATCGCTAAAAACAGCAAGCCGTTCTCGGATTGGCGAGTTTGTGAAAGAGTGCTTGGTGGGCTCTGCCGCGCTAATATGCCCTGAGAATAAAGAAGCATTTGAAAAAGTCCCGCTGTCCAGGCGAACCGTCACCAGAAGGGTGGAAGGAATCGCGGAGAATCTCGAATGTCAGCTCAAAAGTGGAGTTGAAAGTTTTGACTTTTTCTCTTTGGCTTTGGATGAGAGCTGTGATGTCCGTGACACTGCCCAGTTACTGGTGTTTCTCCGGGGAATAAGGCAGGACTTCAAGATTACGGAGGAGCTGGCAGCATTGAGGTCAATAAAAGGAACGACAACGGGAAACGATCTGTTCAAGGAGGTCGATGCATGCATGGTCAAGCTTGGACTGAAATGGGACAAACTGGTAGGCGTCACTACTGATGGTTGTCCGAATATGACAGGAAAACATGTCGGACTTTTGAAACAGATCCAAGATAAAGTGACTGAACTCGGCACAGAGCATCATTTAGCGTTGATACATTGTATTATACATCAGCATGTACTGTGCAGGTCTGTGCTAAAACTTAACCATGTTATTGATGTTGTAACAAAAACGGTTAACTTTATCAGGGCACGAGCATTAAATCACAGGCAGTTTGTTGCACTTTTAGAGGAGCATGAGAATGAACATGGTGACATCATGTACCACACAGCTGTCAGATGGCTCAGTCTGGGCAAAGTGCTCAAAAGATTTTGGGACCTGAAAACAGAGATTCAAGAGTTTTGTGAGATGAAAGGCAAAAACATCCCCGAGCTTTCAGATATGAACTGGATGGCAGATTTTGCATTTGCTGTTGATGTGACGGCACTGATGAATGAACTGAGCACTAAACTGCAAGGCAAGGGCCTTTTCGTTCATGACATGCATAACCTGGTGAAGGCTTTTATGAGAAAGTTGCTGTTTCTTTCAAGTCAACTACAGAACAACACTCTCACTCACATGCAAACCCTTAAAGAAGTCAGACCATCAGCTAATCATCTCTGCAGGTACTCATCCATGTTAGGAGATTTGCATGGTGAGTTTTTAAGGCGATTTGATGATTGTAAAAACATTGAGGATGAAATGCACCTGGTTTCCTCTCCCTTTGCCTGCAGAGTAGATGATGCACCCAGTGATGTTCAGCTGGAGCTCATTGACCTGCAGTCTGACACAGTACTGGCAGAGCACTTTAAGTCAGCATCACTGCTGGAGTTCTACTCATCTCTTAAGGAGGAGAACTTTCCAAACATGAGGAGACATGCTCAGAAGATGTTGGTTCTGTTTGGATCTACCTACATATGTGAACAAACATTCTCAGTAATGAAGTTTACCAAATCCAGGTTCAGATCCTCTCTTACTGATGATCATCTGTCAGCTGTGCTTCGCATCTCCACCTCAGACATTCAACCTGACTTTGATGCACTCGTTAAAGGGCAGCAAAGGCTAGATTTCTCTCACTGAACAAGAAAATACCCAAATGTGTGTTCACTATTACTTTTTGTCTGCACAGCTTGGCAGTTTGACAATCATAATGTGACATATCTTGTTAATGATATTTGGCATACAAAGACATTGTGATGTCTTAATAGAAAAAAGTGTTTTTGGTTAATGTAATTCAAAAAAGAGTTACAAATGTTTCATGTTTACAATTGTTTTGAATAACTGCACTGAATAAAAACATTTTTTGTTAAAATAACCCTCACTTTCTCTTTACCTAATAATAACACAGACACTTACCAGCATGTGTAAACAATGCCATTTACTGCTTTCAATTTAGAAATAAAATTCATATGCAGAATAGAGTTTAAACTAACCCTCCACAATATTTTCTGCTTCTCATTTGGCCCCTTCGGAAAAATAATTGCCCACCCCTGCTCAAGGCGCTGAAAAACTTGCTTTAGGTGTGAAAAATGCTCCTCAACTGAAGAACTAGCCACCAAGATGTCGTCCAGGTAAACAGAAACGAAAGCGAGGTCGCGCAGCACAGAGTCCATCAACCTCTGAAAAGCCGTGCCTGGCCATAATAAAACATAAAAAAATGACAAGAAAGAATAGAAAGTGTCATCTGCTCAGTGTATTGACACATCTTATACACAGCAGACACAAATTGCACTTAACAAGTTTTGAACTATCAAAACTCAGTAACCAATCAGGTGTCTAACATTGATTTTTTTTTTTTAGAGAATCAAAACCACAATACAAATAAAGCTTTCAATTTCTATTCAAGAAAATGTGCCCATCTTTTCTAAAACTCTCTCTCTCTCACTCTCTCTCTCTCTCTCTCTCTCTCTCTCTCTCTCTCTCTCTCTCGCCCCGTTTCCTCATTAGTTTTAATGTTGGGTTTTTTCCGGAATAAATGTGAATGTTTGATGAGAGGCTGTATCTGGCAGCAGGAATCACTCATTGAGTAAAAAGAAAAAAGTGATGGCACGTGTCGCCCCAATTAATCCCTAAAACACAAGAGCCTCTAAACGTATTGAGAACAGGTAGGAAGCATATTACGAGCTAATAAAACTAGTAAACAGAGTCCATGTGTGTATCAGTGAAAGTGAGCAGGTTTTATGTTTCTATGTTTCTTCAGGTGAGATGTCCAGTTCCTGGACGTTCACAGCACTTTCACGGCTGGGAGACATAGTTTGCATTGTACAGAGAGGTTAAGAGATTTCTCCGACTTTAAAACATAGTGATGAAAGCAACTGTCTGCAGAATCCATGGCAAAGCATGGATTGTCAGCCTGAAAGCGTCGGGAAGTGTCGCAATGCCAGTGCATGGCGCATGTGACAGCTGCATTTCTAGTTTATTCCATCTGATTTCTACTGTAATCCTGCTCAGTAATCCCAGTTTTTATCGAGCATACCTGTAACGAGATTACACATTTTTTTATGTACTGTAACAGATTACAGTTATATGTTTTTTGTATCCTAATTATGTAACACTGTTACATGTATTCCATGACTACCCAACCCTGGTTGCACCTAAACATGTGATACACACTCAGACCTTACTGAGACTTACTAAACTAAAGTTTTCTAGCTGTGCAATGACTTGAAGTAAAGCTCTGGTAAACAAGCTGCATGTAATGATGTTCATGTAGGTACAAACAGCCAGAAGAGTCTTTAGAGCCAGAAGTGGACAGACGAAATCACCTTGTACTGCAGGTGACAGGAGGAGCAGCAAGGTGGGCGAGATACAGGTTCTGGGAGATTCCCACAACACACTGTAGACAAAAGAAAAGTGTTAAATGCACAGGTTCCACAAGTTGAGAGACTCTTAAGATCAACACCAGGAGACACCAGATCACTTTGATTGATTGTGAGGACAACACACACGGAGTGAGGTGGTATTGAAAGGCTAATTGCAGGAGGAAAGGTTTGTTTTGTAGAATGGGTCTCTTGTATTAAATTCAATGTAATTTGGATCAAATGTCTTTGTTATTTTAAAAGCATGTTTTGTTGTGAGATGTAATTTAATTTAATCACAATAACCAGCCACAGTATTTTCTATGTTTACTACGTTTAAAACTAAATGATCAACCATCTCAACAGTCATTGGTGGACATTTAATGTATATTTCATCACCTGAAGAGTCCAACTTTGCTTTACATCTTTAACTTATATACAAGTGAAATCACAGCTCTAAGTTCTTGTTACTGAATAGTCCCTAAACGGCTCACCTGTCTCTGGCTGTGAGGCCCTGTCCGGAGGGATGGATGAGCCCGATGAAACGTGGGATCAGCCGTTGGTGGAGATTTCCACTCAACCCTTTGAAGCGCTGCTCCCACGTTCCTCCACTTGGACCATGGTTTAATCGAGGAAAATCATGTCACACTGAAAAAACAATTCTGTCATTTCATTTTTGAGTGTACTTTTTTAAGATAGAGCTTCTCAGGCTGGTTTAATCAAGTAAAATCATGTTACTGTCTTAAAGGTGTACAGGAGGATTTTCTTTTTCCGGGTGGATCATCAAGACTATTGGTACTCCCAACTGTCAATCATTCTGGTGATATATTACGCAAGGCCGTCGTATGTGCTCGTCCCCAGGTAGCGTGGATCTATTAGTTTTCACTTTCTGCGCATGCGCGCTTTCAGGTGTATATGGTGAGCTACGCCTTCAGCGAGCTCGCAGTTCTCACCGGGTACTTTGAAAATGGCAGAGGGTCGCAAAAGAGAAAAAGTGTCTTCAAAGTGTATGAGAAGAAGAGAAAGGCTTCGGAAGAGAGAAACAAGACCAGAGTGTTTTTGGGAGATTCTTTCACACGATGGCGTGCGCTGAAAGCCCAGGTTGGGCTTCCCACTGATGCTTCAGTCGCGAAGTTTCTACTCGACAGGTAAAGTTTGGCATTCTATTTGGAGAAATCCATTTCAAATCACTTCCAGTAAAAGTTATCTATGTCTATATTGTAACTTTCCAGGGTTGATTAGTGGAAAAAGTTCAAATCTTCTTGTAAAGTGAGCTTGTGTAAGCGATGCTGACTTGTGACTTGTAAACAGTGCATGCACGAGGAGAACTGGGCTCGTTCATGTCTCTCGCACACGTTTTAGTAGGCGTTCCATCTCGGGAGCAGGTAGAGCTTTGCGTGCATTTTTCAAAAGGTGGAGAGGGCGGTTCTTTCCTAAAATTCGGGAAAATCCTACTGTACTCCTTTAAGATAGAGCTGCTCAGGCTGGTTTAATTGAGAAAAAAATCATGTTATTTTCTTAAGATAGAGCTGCTCAGGCTGGTTTAATCTAGACAAATCGTGTTACTGCCTTTAGATAGAGCTGATCAGGCTGGTTTGATCTAGAAAATCACGTTACTGTCTCTAGATGGTGCTGCTCAGGCTGGTTTGATTTAGAAAATCACGTTACTGTCTCTAGATGGAGCTGCTCAGGCTGGTTTAATAAAAAAAAAAAAAAAAAAAAAAAAAAAAAAAATCAATCCCGTTACTGTCTTTAGATATAGCATCTCAGACTGGTTTAATCTAGAGAAATCGTGTTACTGACTTTAGGTAGAGATGCTTAGTGTTGGAATTCGTTCCTGTGTTCCCCTGAATTCCTGCTTGTTCGTTTGATCCGGGAGAGGCAGGAACAGAGTTAATTTCTTCAATAGTGAATTTAATAATCACACAAACAAGAGATTACAAAAATACATATATCAGATTACATAATACGAGCTCAGACCGTTCTTCCTTGCAGACCCAAGTGTGCAGGCCAGGTTTACAATGAAGAAGGGCACAACTGCAACACGTGGTTCATATTTATACATTTGCATACACCACCTCAACCTCACATTGGTCGGTTCCTCGTGATGTATGCGTTGCTATAGTGAATTTGCTATTCCTTTGTTCCCAAAACTGCTTCAAACTGGTTCTTCTCAGAGCTTGACGTTCTGTGGGACAAAGTGACCTCTTATCTGTTGATCCAATCTTACCTTGACCAAGTTTTTGCAAGTAGAGCACTGAGGAGACATCGCCAACCAACTTGGAATGTCCCTGAACATGGATTTATAGCTGTGTTTTCCCAACTTGGGCAGTGGGAGAAACCCCAGTAGTGTAGAAACACAACTGAATACAATATGTCCAGTTGTCACACAGAAAACAAATGTTCAACCACTATATTCCTTCAATTCCCCTTTTGACCTCTGACCCCAGAGGTCAATAATTAGTGTCAATACAGTATGAGGCACTCTTCGTATAATAGAGGTCATATGTAAGCAAAATCAACAATCATATACTCAAATAGCAACATACAAAACTTTTAAACGGTGGTGACTCCCCCTTGAACTGCAACCTTGTCGTGGTGGGGGAGTTTGAGCACCCGAATGACCCTCGGAGCTATGTTGTCGGGGGACTTGCCCCTCCTGTGGGCCCACCACCTACAGAGGCTGCCGTAGGGGTTGGGTGCATTGTGGATTGGGGGGCAGTCGACGGCAGAGGCCTCGACGACCTGATCCCCGGCCACAGAATCTCCCAATGGAGTCCCAATGGACATGGAATGTGACCTCGCTGGGGGGGAAAGGAGCCCGAGCTTGTGAGGGAGGCTGAGAGATACCGTCTAGATATAGTCGGGCTTGCCTCCACTTACAGCTTGGACTCCGGAACCCAGCTCCTCGACGGGGGCTGGATACTCCACTGCTCTGGAGTTGCCCTCTCTCTCTGGAGTTGCCCTGTCTCTCGGCTGGCCTGGGAACGCCTTGGGGTGCCACCGGAAGAGCTGGAGGAAGTGTCTGGGGTGAGGGAAGTCTGAGCAGAGTTGCCTCCGCGACGCGGCCCCGGATAAGCGGCAGAAAATGGATGGATGGATGGATGGACTTGGCATGTCACATGAACAGAGAGGAGCGCTATATCACCTCCTCCCTTGCTGTCGTCTACTTCTCTGTGTTCTTCTTACTTCGGTGTACAGGGATTATTCCGCCCTTTGACGTGTGGAGCTGTCTCCTGGATGGACTTGGCACGTCACATGAACAGAGAGGAGCGCTATCTTACCTCCTCCATGGCTGCCGTCTACTTCTCTGTGTTCTTCTTACTTCGGTGTACAGGGATTATTCCGCCCTTTGACGTGTGGAGCTGTCTCCTGGATCAGCCGATCCAGGGGCAACTTGCTTCAGATGGATGGAGGTCTCCTGAAGAGTGCGATGTGGTTCTCCCGCCAGAGTACACTGCGACAGATGGCACCGCATTGTTCCTCTTTTATCCAGGGTTCGACTAACGGCCAGACCCTCCTCTCCAGTACCCTGGAATAGACTTTCCTGGGGAGCCTTTGTCACTCAGCCGAACAGCGTGAGACGTCCTCTCGACGACCTTAAATCGACCCGTTCACCTGGGCTCGGACCACTTCCTCTTTATCACCCTGAGAAGTACCCAGGGGCTGGTGTTGAGGATCTCAGCCGAGTCCCCCCTGGCTGCCGGTCCCAGCAACATGTGCAGAGAAACGAGATTCCAGACATCTCAAAACTGCATTGTCACATCTCTCACCTGAACATAGATTTTTCTCTTGTATAGATTTGGCTAATGCTTTTTTCTGTCTGCCACTGGCGGATCAGGTGAAACCACTGCAAACAGGTCCGACTTATTGCCGCCAATGCAAACCAAACTCCTGTTCCGGGAATACAAAGACCGAACAGCGCTTAACAAAGGGCCCCGGACTCCATGCTCCCGGAGCACCCCCCCACAGGATGTCTCAGGGGACGCGGTCGAACGCCTTCTCAAGATCCAGAAAACACATGTGGACTGGTTGGGCAAACTCCCATGAACCCTCAAGCAGCTGGTGGAGGGTATAGAGCTGGTCCAGTGTTCCACGACCAGAATGAAAACCGCATTGTTCCTCTTGGATCCAAGGTTTGACTAACGGCCGGACCCTCCACTCCAGTACACTGGAATAGACTTTCCTGGGGAGGCTGAGGAGTGTGATCCCTCTGTAGTTGGAACACACCCTCCGATCCCCCTCCTTGAAGAGAGGGACCACGACCCCATTCTGCCTGTCCAGAGGTACCGTCCCCGCGTCACGCGATGTTGCAGGGATGAAGGGCCCCGGACTCCATGCTCCTGGAGCATGGAGTCAGTTTGCCAGAATTTCCTCGGGGCAGACCGAAAGTCCTCTTCCATGGCCTCTCCAAACTCCTCCCAGACCCGAGTTATTGCCTCCACCACAGCCATGAACTATGGGTCATGATCGAAAGAACGAGATCCAGGATACAAGCGGTTGAAGTGAGCTTCCTGTGTAGGGTGGCTGAGCGCACCCTTAGAGATAGGATGAGGAGCTTGAGAGTTGGTTTTTAGAATAAAGTTTGTATTTTACTAGACCATAGTCGTACTTTCACTATTCAAGTTTAAACATGAAGTGTTTATCAGGTTTAAGCAGTTTCATTATGCTGGATTTGGCTGCTTATGGTCTTCTCATCAGTTGTGGCCGAAAAAATGCTTCAGACGAGATACTGAGTGTGTTTTTAGAATAAAGTTTGTATTTCACGAAACATACTAAACTCTCACTATTCAACTTTTAAATGATGTGTTTATCAGGTTCAAGCAGTTTCAACCAGTTTTATTTAGTGGAGTAACTGCTATTTTCATTTCATCAGTAGTGGCCGAAATGGTGCTCCTCACGGGATATAGAGTGATTTTGGAATAAAGTTTTTATTTCATTAGAACAAACTAGTAGTTTCTCAATTCAAGGTTAAATGATGTGTTTATCAGGTTCAAGCAGTTTCAACCAGTTTTATTTTGTGGAGTAACTGCTATTTTCATTTCATCAGGAGTGGCCGAAATGATGCTCCTCACGGGATATAGAGTGATTTTGGAATAAAGTTTTTATTTCATTAGAACAAACTAGTACTTTCTCAATTCAAGGTTAAATGATGTGTTTATCAGGTTCAAGCAGTTTCAACCAGTTTTATTTAGTGGAGTAACTGCTATTTTCATTACATCAGTAGTGGCCGAAATGGTGCTCCTCACGGGATATAGAGTGATTTTGGAATAAAGTTTTTATTTCATTAGAACAAACTAGTAGTTTCTCAATTCAAGTTTAAACATGATGGACTTAGCAGTTGCAAGTACTTTCAACCAATTATATTTAGTGGAGTAACTGCTATTTTCATTTCATAAGGAGTGGCTGAAATGATGCTCCACACGGGATATAGAGTAATTTTGGAAGAAAGTTTTTATTTCATTAGAACAAACTAGTACTTTCTCAATTCAAGGTTAAATGATGTGTTTATCAGGTTCAAGCAGTTTCAACCAGTTTTATTTAGTGGAGTAACTGCTATTTTCATTTCATCAGTAGTGGCCGAAATGATGCTCCACACGAGATATAGAGTGATTTTGGAATAAAGTTTTTATTTCATTAGAACAAACTAGTACTTTCTCAATTCAAGGTTAAATGATGTGTTTATCAGGTTCAACCAGTTTCAACCAGTTTTATTTAGTGGAGTAACTGCTATTTTCATTTCATCAGGAGTGGCCGAAATGATGCTCCTCACGGGATATAGAGTGATTTTGGAATAAAGTTTTTATTTCATTAGAACAAACTAGTACTTTCTCAATTCAAGTTTAAACATGATGGACTTAGCAGTTGCAAGTACTTTCAACCAATTATATTTAGTGGAGTAACTGCTATTTTCATTTCATCAGGAGTGGCCGAAATGATGCTCCTCACGGGATATAGAGTGATTTTGGAATAAAGTTTTTATTTCATTAGAACAAACTAGTACTTTCTCAATTCAAGGTTAAATGATGTGTTTATCAGGTTCAAGCAGTTTCAACCAGTTTTATTTAGTGTAGTAACTGCTATTTTCATTTCATCAGTAGTGGCCGAAATGATGCTCCTCACGGGATATAGAGTGATTTTGGAATAAAGTTTTTATTTCCTTAGAACAAACTAGTACTTTCTCAATTCAAGTTTAAACATGATGGACTTAGCAGTTGCCAGTACTTTCAACCAATTATATTTAGTGGAGTAACTGCTATTTTCATTTCATCAGTAGTGGCCGAAATGATGCTCCACACGGGATATAGAGTGATTTTGGAATAAAGTTTTTATTTCATAAGAACAAACTAGTACTTTCTCAATTCAAGGTTAAATGATGTGTTTATCAGGTTCAAGCAGTTTCAACCAGTTTTATTTAGTGGAGTAACTACTATTTTCATTTCATCAGTAGTGGCCGAAATGGTGCTCCTCACGGGATATAGAGTGATTTTGGAATAAAGTTTTTATTTCATTAGAACAAACTAGTAGTTTCTCAATTCAAGTTTAAACATGATGGACTTAGCAGTTGCAAGTACTTTCAACCAATTATATTTAGTGGAGTAACTGCTATTTTCATTTCATAAGGAGTGGCCGAAATGATGCTCCACACGGGATATAGAGTAATTTTGGAAGAAAGTTTTTATTTCATTAGAACAAACTAGTACTTTCTCAATTCAAGTTAAAATTATGTGTTTATCAGGTTCAAGCAGTTTCAACCAGTTGTATTGGTGGAGTAACTGCTATTTTCATTTCATCAGGAGTGGCCGAAATGATGCTCCACACGGGATATAGAGTAATTTTGGAATAATGTTTGTATTTCCTTAGAACAAACTAGTACTTTCTCAATTCAAGGTTAAATGATGTGTTTATCAGGTTCAAGCAGTTTCAACCAGTTTTATTTAGTGGAGTAACTGCTATTTTCATTTCATCAGTAGTGGCCGAAATAATGCTCCTCACGGGATATAGAGTGATTTTGGAATAAAGTTTTTATTTCATTAGAACAAACTAGTACTTTCTCAATTCAAGGTTAAATGATGTGTTTATCAGGTTCAAGCAGTTTCAATCAGTTTTATTTAGTGGAGTAACTGCTATTTTCATTTCATCAGGAGTGGCCGAAATGATGCTCCACACGGGATATAGAGTAATTTTTGAATAAAGTTTGTATTTCCTTAGAACAAACTAGTACTTTCTCAATTCAAGTTTAAACATGATGGACTTAGCAGTTGCAAGTACTTTCAACCAATTATATTTAGTGGAGTAACTGCTATTTTCATTTCATCAGTAGTGGCCGAAATGATGCTCCACACGGGATATAGAGTAATTTTGGAAGAAAGTTTTTATTTCATTAGAACAAACTAGTACTTTCTCAGTTCAAGTTTAAATGATGTGTTTATCAGGTTCAAGCAGTTTCAACCAGTTTTATTTAGTGGAGTAACTGCTATTTTTATTTCATCAGGAGTGGCCGAAATGATGCTCCACACGGGATATAGAGTATCCCGATGGATATCAGTGCTCTCAGCCGCACCACCACGTGGTCTCGCAACTCTTTCACTCCTTTTCAGAACATTGTCATTTTCCAGCACCTGACAGTGCTATCAGCTCCCTCACTCTCTCCACCGGAGAGAACCAGGATGTTCTAGCTCAGATGACTCTGACCATTCCGATATCCCAAGGGTACCTGGTCTTTGGACCAGCCAGCTTGAGTCCCTTGCAGAGGACATAGAGCAGTTCGAACCAAACAACCCGGAGATTCGTGTAGCGGACAACCTGGTGGAGGTCTTCAACCTGCCTCATCCTTCGTTCCGAGAGAAGCTTACGCTTCTCTGGAAGATGACATCCAGGAGTGTCCATGTTTACATAGAGTTCCTCCCATCTGCCATCAGAGACCATTACTCAGCCCTCTGTCATGCGCTTAGGGAAGCAGGATCATCTGCACAATGATCCTGCCTCTGCAAACTTTGGTGCATTTACAATCACTCAAAAGGGGGCGGAGACTCCCAGATAGTATTTATAGGTGCCTAAGGGCTGCCTACTTCCAAGGCCACAATGCACCAGGATTGGACAAAGACCAGACTTTTAAGTCCCTCTTCGTTAACAACCTCCACAACAGTGTGTGGATCGATGTCGCCCTTTTCTGCAGGACCAAAAACCCCACCATGAAAGACCTCCGCAAACATGCGCAGATGGTGTGGGAGCTGCACCACCGTTCAGGTGAAAACTATGATGGTGATGCAGGTGTCCTGAGGTCTCAGGTGAGGAGAGGTAAGTCTAAAAACCGAGGCTGAGGTCAGACTCAAAACAACTGGGATGCAGATGTCCCACAGTGGATTAAAACCTGCATCAGAGTGGTGAAGCAGCACCTGAACCCGCCTGGTAAGAAGGGACCTGGCTCCCCCTGACCGCATGACTTAGCCCCTCCCCTCCGCACACAAAGTTCATTTTGGCAGGAGGAGGAGATCCAGGAGGTGAAAGAGGCCCATTTGACATTCTTGGGTAATCTTGGCTATGCCAACCACAGATACACTTCGGTGGTGGTAGGGGTTGTTGACACTATCTCACTGCTTGGTACTGGGTCAGAAATCCCCCTCATGTGTTCAGACACCTTCGCACGGGTTGCTAGAACCACGCTTGCGCATGCCACTTAAGGAAAGCCACTTCAGGTGGAAGAGTGTAGCATAAACAACCGAGGCTTCACTCAGGACTTGCACCACATCACTCAATGTGTCTGGGTCAACAGCTTTCCAGGACATGTCAGCGACGCATCCCATCCACGTCACTGATCTGGACACAGAAGAACTGCTTATTGGTCAGGACATCCTAAACCGACTCGCTGCCACCAAACGGCGCCTTTGGTCCCAAGTCGTCAGCCCGACTCCCATTGGCTAAGAACTAGGCCACCCAGCTTCTAACAGCAATCGTTCAGCCAACCCACGGGTCCAAAATCTGACACCTGGTCAGATTAAAGTGACCGCATTTCCACCTTTAGAGATGTTAACTGACAGTTCATTCCACAATCTTGAACTAATTCTCATCTCATTGACAATCTGCCTTCGTCCCTCACCAGCGACGACACGCATGACACAACTCTCCTCATTTCCACAACCAAAACCATCACCAGCGCTCACCATGTTAACCTTGAACAGGTTCTTCAGGGTACAAAACCGAGCACCGAAGGTGACATGGTTGTGCACGCTCCAATGACTCAACCAGAGAATACAGACATTTCAGGTAAACAGACCATGTCTGTACCAGAAGAACCTTATTCAGGCTTCGAGTCAAAGACCGAGCAATGCTCTGCTGAGGCTCGCACTTTACCACAACAGAAACAAGGAGATGCATTTGTATGAGGAGGTCTCCCGCGATTATCACACGATCTTCGCAAGGGACTCGCACAAAAGGGGGGGGGGGGAGTCACAGACATCCACCCAGTCCCCACTGACTTCGAGGCACTGCCATCTTCTGAAACCCAGTACATACCCTTTCTAGCTGACGGGGTCAAGCGGTCCTGGTTCACTGGTTTGAAACAGCCTGCGCTCGAATCTCACACCTTCCCTGTTATTCAAGATTGTTATATCTAAAGAGAAACATTAATCAATTTAAATAACACTTTTTTTGGCATTAACTATTTCCAGTTTAGCTGGTGGTGGCCCAATGTCATTATTATTTGATAAATAACCAATTTATTCTAATGAATAATTTTTCATAAATAAATTATTTTTGATAAAATGTTGCTCCGTGCTCTTGTTTATCTTCCAACATGTGAGATGTTGTTGATGAATACACAGCACAGTTCCACAGTAACCAATGTGTTTTACACAGCCACTGTTCTTTGTGTCAACATGTAGGTCCAGAACACAACTAAAGACGATGTCTCTAGACATCCAGAAGACTTCCTCAGAAGAGCCTGAATGAAAGTTTTTTGAGACGTCTTTCTTGAACATTATATTGACGTCTTGTCTGGACGTCACTGAAAATACGTTTCAAAAGAAACAGAACACGTCATCAGTCTACCACGGGACATACACAGAGAGTCAGTTTAGTATTACCATTAACATGCATTTAATTGGACTATGGAAGAAAACCAGAGAACCCTGAGGAAACACATGCACACACAAGTTAATTCCACAAACACCTCCAGGTGGATTTAAATCCACGATTTTCTGTCTGTAGCCATTGAGACAATTTGACCATTGTAATTGATAGAGCTGATAAAACCTTTATTTGGTATATAGTTGTAATCTCAATATGAAAGGTTGTAGAAATTAATCATGCCCAAAAACTCCTGCAGGGCCTTAACCGAGGCTGGACGAGGGAAATCTGTCACCGCTTGCACCTTAGAAGGCAATGGAATGGCACCCTGAGTTGAAATACGATGACCCAAAAAGTCAATCACAGGCAGACCAAACTGGCACTTAGCAGGGTTGACAATTAGGCCATGTTCCTCAAGGCCAGACCTGGGCATTTTAAGGCCCGCGGGCCAAATGCGGCCCGTGACCCGATTCTGACCGGCCCGCGAAAGGTTGCTTAGAATTAAGAAAACAAAAGCTTCTTTCGAATTTTAATGTGTGGACTAAAACCATCGACTCTATAAACTAAAACGGAAATGCTTTTACTTTGAAGCCTGTTTATTTATGTACAGTGTACGTAACCTACGTACGTCGTATACGTAACCCGTAAAACAAGTCAATCAGTGCATGTGATTGTCGCCCCTCAATGATGTACGGGCAGGTCAAGAAAAGAAAGGTGGATGCTGAAGGCCGAAATTTCAAGAATATTTGGAGCACTAAATATTTGTTTACTGAAGTCGGTGGTAAACCTGTCTGTTTAGTTTGTGGAGAGCACGTTGCCGTGTTTAAGGAGTACAATGTGAGTCGGCATTATGAGACAAAACACGCGGAGAAATACAGACACTTGGCGGAGGCTGAGAGAGCGCGAATATCAGAAGACTTGCTAGCAAAGCTAGCAAAACAACAAGGCTGTTTTAGCAAACTACACACAGCCCGGGATGCAGCGACCAAGACCAGCTTCGTCATAGCCCACAAAATCACTAAAAACAGCAAGCCGTTCTCGGATTGGCGAGTTTGTGAAAGAGTGCTTGGTGGACTCTACTGCGCTAATATGCCCTGAGAATAAAGAAGCATTTGAAAAAGTCCCGCTGTCCAGGCGAACCGTCACCAGAAGGGTGGAAGGAATCGCGGAGAATCTCGAATGTCAGCTCAAAAGTGGAGTTGAAAGTTTTGACTTTTTCTCTTTGGCTTTGGATGAGAGCTGTGGTGTCCGTGACACTGCCCAGCTACTGGTGTTTCTCCGGGGAATAAGGCAGGACTTCAAGATTACGGAGGAGCTGGCAGCATTGAGGTCAATAAAAGGAACGACAACGGGAAGCGATCTGTTCAAGGAGGTCGATGCATGCATGGTCAAGCTTGGACTGAAATGGGACAAACTGGTAGGCGTCACTACTGATGGTTGTCCGAATATGACAGGAAAACATGTCAGACTTTTGAAACAGATCCAAGATAAAGTGACTGAACTCGGCACAGAGCATCATTTAGTGTTGATACATTGTATTATACATCAGCATGTACTGTGCAGGTCTGTGCTAAAACTTAACCATGTTATTGATGTTGTAACAAAAACGGTTAACTTTATCAGGGCACGAGCATTAAATCACAGGCAGTTTGTTGCACTTTTAGAGGAGCATGAGAATGAACATGGTGACATCATGTACCACACAGCTGTCAGATGGCTCAGTCTGGGCAAAGTGCTCAAAAGATTTTGGGACCTGAAAACAGAGATTCAAGAGTTTTGTGAGATGAAAGGCAAAAACATCCCCGAGCTTTCAGATATGAACTGGATGGCAGATTTTGCATTTGCTGTTGATGTGACGGCACTGATGAATGAACTGAGCACTAAACTGCAAGGCAAGGGCCTTTTCGTTCATGACATGCATAACCTGGTGAAGGCTTTTATGAGAAAGTTGCTGTTTCTTTCAAGTCAACTACAGAACAACACTCTCACTCACATGCAAACCCTTAAATAAGTCAGACCATCAGCTAATCATCTCTGCAGGTACTCATCCATGTTAGGAGATTTGCATGGTGAGTTTTTAAGGCGATTTGATGATTGTAAAAACATTGAGGATGAAATGCACCTGGTTTCCTCTCCCTTTGCCTGCAGAGTAGATGATGCACCCAGTGATGTTCAGCTGGAGCTCATTGACCTGCAGTCTGACACAGTACTGGCAGAGCACTTTAAGTCAGCATCACTGCTGGAGTTCTACTCATCTCTTAAGGAGGAGAACTTTCCAAACATGAGGAGACATGCTCAGAAGATGTTGGTTCTGTTTGGATCTACCTACATATGTGAACAAACATTCTCAGTAATGAAGTTTACCAAATCCAGGTTCAGATCCTCTCTTACTGATGATCATCTGTCAGCTGTGCTTCGCATCTCCACCTCAGACATTCAACCTGACTTTGATGCACTCGTTAAAGGGCAGCAAAGGCTAGATTTCTCTCACTGAACAAGAAAATACCCAAATGTGTGTTCACTATTACTTTTTGTCTGCACAGCTTGGCAGTTTGACAATCATAATGTGACATATCTTGTTAATGATATTTGGCATACAAAGACATTGTGATGTCTTAATAGAAAAAAGTGTTTTTGGTTAATGTAATTCAAAAAAGAGTTACAAATGTTTCATGTTTACAATTGTTTTGAATAACTGCACTGAATAAAAACATTTTTTGTTAAAATAACCCTCACTTTCTCTTTACCTAATAATAACACAGACACTTACCAGCATGTGTAAACAATGCCATTTACTGCTTTCAATTTAGAAATAAAATTCATATGCAGAATAGAGTTTAAACTAACCCTCCACAATATTTTCTGCTTCTCATTTGGCCCCTTCGGAAAAATAATTGCCCACCCCTGCTCAAGGCGCTGAAAAACTTGCTTTAGGTGTGAAAAATGCTCCTCAACTGAAGAACTAGCCACCAAGATGTCGTCCAGGTAAACAGAAACGAAAGCGAGGTCGCGCAGCACAGAGTCCATCAACCTCTGAAAAGCCGTGCCTGGCCATAATAAAACATAAAAAAATGACAAGAAAGAATAGAAAGTGTCATCTGCTCAGTGTATTGACACATCTTATACACAGCAGACACAAATTGCACTTAACAAGTTTTGAACTATCAAAACTCAGTAACCAATCAGGTGTCTAACATTGATTTTTTTTTTTTAGAGAATCAAAACCACAATACAAATAAAGCTTTCAATTTCTATTCAAGAAAATGTGCCCATCTTTTCTAAAACTCTCTCTCTCTCTCTCTCTCACTCTCTCTCTCTCTCTCTCTCTCTCTCTCTCTCTCTCTCTCGCCCCGTTTCCTCATTAGTTTTAATGTTGGGTTTTTTCCGGAATAAATGTGAATGTTTGATGAGAGGCTGTATCTGGCAGCAGGAATCACTCATTGAGTAAAAAGAAAAAAGTGATGGCACGTGTCGCCCCAATTAATCCCTAAAACACAAGAGCCTCTAAACGTATTGAGAACAGGTAGGAAGCATATTACGAGCTAATAAAACTAGTAAACAGAGTCCATGTGTGTATCAGTGAAAGTGAGCAGGTTTTATGTTTCTATGTTTCTTCAGGTGAGATGTCCAGTTCCTGGACGTTCACAGCACTTTCACGGCTGGGAGACATAGTTTGCATTGTACAGAGAGGTTAAGAGATTTCTCCGACTTTAAAACATAGTGATGAAAGCAACTGTCTGCAGAATCCATGGCAAAGCATGGATTGTCAGCCTGAAAGCGTCGGGAAGTGTCGCAATGCCAGTGCATGGCGCATGTGACAGCTGCATTTCTAGTTTATTCCATCTGATTTCTACTGTAATCCTGCTCAGTAATCCCAGTTTTTATCGAGCATACCTGTAACGAGATTACACATTTTTTTATGTACTGTAACAGATTACAGTTATATGTTTTTTGTATCCTAATTATGTAACACTGTTACATGTATTCCATGACTACCCAACCCTGGTTGCACCTAAACATGTGATACACACTCAGACCTTACTGAGACTTACTAAACTAAAGTTTTCTAGCTGTGCAATGACTTGAAGTAAAGCTCTGGTAAACAAGCTGCATGTAATGATGTTCATGTAGGTACAAACAGCCAGAAGAGTCTTTAGAGCCAGAAGTGGACAGACGAAATCACCTTGTACTGCAGGTGACAGGAGGAGCAGCAAGGTGGGCGAGATACAGGTTCTGGGAGATTCCCACAACACACTGTAGACAAAAGAAAAGTGTTAAATGCACAGGTTCCACAAGTTGAGAGACTCTTAAGATCAACACCAGGAGACACCAGATCACTTTGATTGATTGTGAGGACAACACACACGGAGTGAGGTGGTATTGAAAGGCTAATTGCAGGAGGAAAGGTTTGTTTTGTAGAATGGGTCTCTTGTATTAAATTCAATGTAATTTGGATCAAATGTCTTTGTTATTTTAAAAGCATGTTTTGTTGTGAGATGTAATTTAATTTAATCACAATAACCAGCCACAGTATTTTCTATGTTTACTACGTTTAAAACTAAATGATCAACCATCTCAACAGTCATTGGTGGACATTTAATGTATATTTCATCACCTGAAGAGTCCAACTTTGCTTTACATCTTTAACTTATATACAAGTGAAATCACAGCTCTAAGTTCTTGTTACTGAATAGTCCCTAAACGGCTCACCTGTCTCTGGCTGTGAGGCCCTGTCCGGAGGGATGGATGAGCCCGATGAAACGTGGGATCAGCCGTTGGTGGAGATTTCCACTCAACCCTTTGAAGCGCTGCTCCCACGTTCCTCCACTTGGATCATGGTTTAATCGAGGAAAATCATGTCACACTGAAAAAACAATTCTGTCATTTCATTTTTGAGTGTACTTTTTTAAGATAGAGCTTCTCAGGCTGGTTTAATCAAGTAAAATCATGTTACTGTCTTAAAGGTGTACAGGAGGATTTTCTTTTTCCGGGTGGATCATCAAGACTATTGGTACTCCCAACTGTCAATCATTCTGGTGATATATTACGCAAGGCCGTCGTATGTGCTCGTCCCCAGGTAGCGTGGATCTATTAGTTTTCACTTTCTGCGCATGCGCGCTTTCAGGTGTATATGGTGAGCTACGCCTTCAGCGAGCTCGCAGTTCTCACCGGGTACTTTGAAAATGGCAGAGGGTCGCAAAAGAGAAAAAGTGTCTTCAAAGTGTATGAGAAGAAGAGAAAGGCTTCGGAAGAGAGAAACAAGACCAGAGTGTTTTTGGGAGATTCTTTCACACGATGGCGTGCGCTGAAAGCCCAGGTTGGGCTTCCCACTGATGCTTCAGTCGCGAAGTTTCTACTCGACAGGTAAAGTTTGGCATTCTATTTGGAGAAATCCATTTCAAATCACTTCCAGTAAAAGTTATCTATGTCTATATTGTAACTTTCCAGGGTTGATTAGTGGAAAAAGTTCAAATCTTCTTGTAAAGTGAGCTTGTGTAAGCGATGCTGACTTGTGACTTGTAAACAGTGCATGCACGAGGAGAACTGGGCTCGTTCATGTCTCTCGCACACGTTTTAGTAGGCGTTCCATCTCGGGAGCAGGTAGAGCTTTGCGTGCATTTTTCAAAAGGTGGAGAGGGCGGTTCTTTCCTAAAATTCGGGAAAATCCTACTGTACTCCTTTAAGATAGAGCTGCTCAGGCTGGTTTAATTGAGAAAAAAATCATGTTATTTTCTTAAGATAGAGCTGCTCAGGCTGGTTTAATCTAGACAAATCGTGTTACTGCCTTTAGATAGAGCTGATCAGGCTGGTTTGATCTAGAAAATCACGTTACTGTCTCTAGATGGTGCTGCTCAGGCTGGTTTGATTTAGAAAATCACGTTGCTGTCTCTAGATGGAGTTGCTGGTTTAATAAAAAAAAAAAAAATCAATCCCGTTACTGTCTTTAGATATAGCATCTCAGACTGGTTTAATCTAGAGAAATCGTGTTACTGACTTTAGGTAGAGATGCTTAGTGTTGGAATTCGTTCCTGTGTTCCCCTGAATTCCTGCTTGTTCGTTTGATCCGGGAGAGGCAGGAACAGAGTTAATTTCTTCAATAGTGAATTTAATAATCACACAAACAAGAGATTACAAAAATACATATATCAGATTACATAATACGAGCTCAGACCGTTCTTCCTTGCAGACCCAAGTGTGCAGGCCAGGTTTACAATGAAGAAGGGCACAACTGCAACACGTGGTTCATATTTATACATTTGCATACACCACCTCAACCTCACATTGGTCGGTTCCTCGTGATGTATGCGTTGCTATAGTGAATTTGCTATTCCTTTGTTCCCAAAACTGCTTCAAACTGGTTCTTCTCAGAGCTTGACGTTCTGTGGGACAAAGTGACCTCTTATCTGTTGATCCAATCTTACCTTGACCAAGTTTTTGCAAGTAGAGCACTGAGGAGACATCGCCAACCAACTTGGAATGTCCCTGAACATGGATTTATAGCTGTGTTTTCCCAACTTGGGCAGTGGGAGAAACCCCAGTAGTGTAGAAACACAACTGAATACAATATGTCCAGTTGTCACACAGAAAACAAATGTTCAACCACTATATTCCTTCAATTCCCCTTTTGACCTCTGACCCCAGAGGTCAATAATTAGTGTCAATACAGTATGAGGCACTCTTCGTATAATAGAGGTCATATGTAAGAAAAATCAACAATCATATACTCAAATAGCAACATACAAAACTTTTAAACGGTGGTGACTCCCCCTTGAACTGCAACCTTGTCGTGGTGGGGGAGTTTGAGCACCCGAATGACCCTCGGAGCTATGTTGTCGGGGGACTTGCCCCTCCTGTGGGCCCACCACCTACAGAGGCTGCCGTAGGGGTTGGGTGCATTGTGGATTGGGGGGCAGTCGACGGCAGAGGCCTCGACGACCTGATCCCCGGCCACAGAATCTCCCAATGGAGTCCCAATGGACATGGAATGTGACCTCGCTGGGGGGGAAAGGAGCCCGAGCTTGTGAGGGAGGCTGAGAGATACCGTCTAGATATAGTCGGGCTTGCCTCCACTTACAGCTTGGACTCCGGAACCCAGCTCCTCGACGGGGGCTGGATACTCCACTGCTCTGGAGTTGCCCTCTCTCTCTGGAGTTGCCCTGTCTCTCGGCTGGCCTGGGAACGCC
Organism: Blennius ocellaris; assembly: GCF_963422515.1. Taxonomy (NCBI): domain Eukaryota; kingdom Metazoa; phylum Chordata; class Actinopteri; order Blenniiformes; family Blenniidae; genus Blennius; species Blennius ocellaris. The sequence goes on from NC_137664.1 coordinate 27,206,799, forward strand.
TTGGGGTGCCACCGGAAGAGCTGGAGGAAGTGTCTGGGGTGAGGGAAGTCTGAGCAGAGTTGCCTCCGCGACGCGGCCCCGGATAAGCGGCAGAAAATGGATGGATGGATGGATGGACTTGGCACGTCACATGAACAGAGAGGAGCGCTATATCACCTCCTCCCTTGCTGTCGTCTACTTCTCTGTGTTCTTCTTACTTCGGTGTACAGGGATTATTCCGCCCTTTGACGTGTGGAGCTGTCTCCTGGATGGACTTGGCACGTCACATGAACAGAGAGGAGCGCTATCTTACCTCCTCCATGGCTGCCGTCTACTTCTCTGTGTTCTTCTTACTTCGGTGTACAGGGATTATTCCGCCCTTTGACGTGTGGAGCTGTCTCCTGGATCAGCCGATCCAGGGGCAACTTGCTTCAGATGGATGGAGGTCTCCTGAAGAGTGCGATGTGGTTCTCCCGCCAGAGTACACTGCGACAGATGGCACCGCATTGTTCCTCTTTTATCCAGGGTTCGACTAACGGCCAGACCCTCCTCTCCAGTACCCTGGAATAGACTTTCCTGGGGAGCCTTTGTCACTCAGCCGAACAGCGTGAGACGTCCTCTCGACGACCTTAAATCGACCCGTTCACCTGGGCTCGGACCACTTCCTCTTTATCACCCTGAGAAGTACCCAGGGGCTGGTGTTGAGGATCTCAGCCGAGTCCCCCCTGGCTGCCGGTCCCAGCAACATGTGCAGAGAAACGAGATTCCAGACATCTCAAAACTGCATTGTCACATCTCTCACCTGAACATAGATTTTTCTCTTGTATAGATTTGGCTAATGCTTTTTTCTGTCTGCCACTGGCGGATCAGGTGAAACCACTGCAAACAGGTCCGACTTATTGCCGCCAATGCAAACCAAACTCCTGTTCCGGGAATACAAAGACCGAACAGCGCTTAACAAAGGGCCCCGGACTCCATGCTCCCGGAGCACCCCCCCACAGGATGTCTCAGGGGACGCGGTCGAACGCCTTCTCAAGATCCAGAAAACACATGTGGACTGGTTGGGCAAACTCCCATGAACCCTCAAGCAGCTGGTGGAGGGTATAGAGCTGGTCCAGTGTTCCACGACCAGAATGAAAACCGCATTGTTCCTCTTGGATCCAAGGTTTGACTAACGGCCGGACCCTCCACTCCAGTACACTGGAATAGACTTTCCTGGGGAGGCTGAGGAGTGTGATCCCTCTGTAGTTGGAACACACCCTCCGATCCCCCTCCTTGAAGAGAGGGACCACGACCCCATTCTGCCTGTCCAGAGGTACCGTCCCCGCGTCACGCGATGTTGCAGGGATGAAGGGCCCCGGACTCCATGCTCCTGGAGCATGGAGTCAGTTTGCCAGAATTTCCTCGGGGCAGACCGAAAGTCCTCTTCCATGGCCTCTCCAAGCTCCTCCCAGACCCGAGTTATTGCCTCCACCACAGCCATGAACTATGGGTCATGATCGAAAGAACGAGATCCAGGATACAAGCGGTTGAAGTGAGCTTCCTGCGTAGGGTGGCTGAGCGCACCCTTAGAGATAGGATGAGGAGCTTGAGAGTTGGTTTTTAGAATAAAGTTTGTATTTTACTAGACCATAGTCGTACTTTCACTATTCAAGTTTAAACATGAAGTGTTTATCAGGTTTAAGCAGTTTCATTATGCTGGATTTGACTGCTTATGGTCTTCTCATCAGTTGTGGCCGAAAAAATGCTTCAGACGAGATACTGAGTGTGTTTTTAGAATAAAGTTTGTATTTCACGAAACATACTAAACTCTCACTATTCAACTTTTAAATGATGTGTTTATCAGGTTCAAGCAGTTTCAACCAGTTTTATTTAGTGGAGTAACTGCTATTTTCATTTCATCAGTAGTGGCCGAAATGGTGCTCCTCACGGGATATAGAGTGATTTTGGAATAAAGTTTTTATTTCATTAGAACAAACTAGTAGTTTCTCAATTCAAGGTTAAATGATGTGTTTATCAGGTTCAAGCAGTTTCAACCAGTTTTATTTTGTGGAGTAACTGCTATTTTCATTTCATCAGGAGTGGCCGAAATGATGCTCCTCACGGGATATAGAGTGATTTTGGAATAAAGTTTTTATTTCATTAGAACAAACTAGTACTTTCTCAATTCAAGGTTAAATGATGTGTTTATCAGGTTCAAGCAGTTTCAACCAGTTTTATTTAGTGGAGTAACTGCTATTTTCATTACATCAGTAGTGGCCGAAATGGTGCTCCTCACGGGATATAGAGTGATTTTGGAATAAAGTTTTTATTTCATTAGAACAAACTACTAGTTTCTCAATTCAAGTTTAAACATGATGGACTTAGCAGTTGCAAGTACTTTCAACCAATTATATTTAGTGGAGTAACTGCTATTTTCATTTCATAAGGAGTGGCTGAAATGATGCTCCACACGGGATATAGAGTAATTTTGGAAGAAAGTTTTTATTTCATTAGAACAAACTAGTACTTTCTCAATTCAAGGTTAAATGATGTGTTTATCAGGTTCAAGCAGTTTCAACCAGTTTTATTTAGTGGAGTAACTGCTATTTTCATTTCATCAGTAGTGGCCGAAATGATGCTCCACACGAGATATAGAGTGATTTTGGAATAAAGTTTTTATTTCATTAGAACAAACTAGTACTTTCTCAATTCAAGGTTAAATGATGTGTTTATCAGGTTCAAGCAGTTTCAACCAGTTTTATTTAGTGGAGTAACTGCTATTTTCATTTCATCAGGAGTGGCCGAAATGATGCTCCTCACGGGATATAGAGTGATTTTGGAATAAAGTTTTTATTTCATTAGAACAAACTAGTACTTTCTCAATTCAAGGTCAAATGATGTGTTTATCAGGTTCAAGCAGTTTCAATCAGTTTTATTTAGTGGAGTAACTGCTATTTTCATTTCATCAGGAGTGGCCGAAATGATGCTCCACACGGGATATAGAGTAATTTTGGAATAATGTTTGTATTTCATTAGAACAAACTAGTAGTTTCTCAATTCAAGGTTAAATGATGTGTTTATCAGGTTCAAGCAGTTTCAACCAGTTTTATTTTGTGGAGTAACTGCTATTTTCATTTCATCAGGAGTGGCCGAAATGATGCTCCTCACGGGATATAGAGTGATTTTGGAATAAAGTTTTTATTTCATTAGAACAAACTAGTACTTTCTCAATTCAAGGTTAAATGATGTGTTTATCAGGTTCAAGCAGTTTCAACCAGTTTTATTTAGTGTAGTAACTGCTATTTTCATTTCATCAGTAGTGGCCGAAATGATGCTCCTCACGGGATATAGAGTGATTTTGGAATAAAGTTTTTATTTCATTAGAACAAACTAGTAGTTTCTCAATTCAAGTTTAAACATGATGGACTTAGCAGTTGCAAGTACTTTCAACCAATTATATTTAGTGGAGTAACTGCTATTTTCATTTCATAAGGAGTGGCCGAAATGATGCTCCACACGGGATATAGAGTAATTTTGGAAGAAAGTTTTTATTTCATTAGAACAAACTAGTACTTTCTCAATTCAAGTTAAAATTATGTGTTTATCAGGTTCAAGCAGTTTCAACCAGTTGTATTGGTGGAGTAACTGCTATTTTCATTTCATCAGGAGTGGCCGAAATGATGCTCCACACGGGATATAGAGTAATTTTGGAATAATGTTTGTATTTCCTTAGAACAAACTAGTACTTTCTCAATTCAAGGTTAAATGATGTGTTTATCAGGTTCAAGCAGTTTCAACCAGTTTTATTTAGTGGAGTAACTGCTATTTTCATTTCATCAGTAGTGGCCGAAATGATGCTCCTCACGGGATATAGAGTGATTTTGGAATAAAGTTTTTATTTCATTAGAACAAACTAGTACTTTCTCAATTCAAGGTTAAATGATGTGTTTATCAGGTTCAAGCAGTTTCAATCAGTTTTATTTAGTGGAGTAACTGCTATTTTCATTTCATCAGGAGTGGCCGAAATGATGCTCCACACGGGATATAGAGTAATTTTTGAATAAAGTTTGTATTTCCTTAGAACAAACTAGTACTTTCTCAATTCAAGTTTAAACATGATGGACTTAGCAGTTGCAAGTACTTTCAACCAATTATATTTAGTGGAGTAACTGCTATTTTCATTTCATCAGTAGTGGCCGAAATGATGCTCCACACGGGATATAGAGTAATTTTGGAAGAAAGTTTTTATTTCATTAGAACAAACTAGTACTTTCTCAGTTCAAGTTTAAATGATGTGTTTATCAGGTTCAAGCAGTTTCAACCAGTTTTATTTAGTGGAGTAACTGCTATTTTTATTTCATCAGGAGTGGCCGAAATGATGCTCCACACGGGATATAGAGTATCCCGATGGATATCAGTGCTCTCAGCCGCACCACCACGTGGTCTCGCAACTCTTTCACTCCTTTTCAGGAGAAGGAACATTGTCATTTTCCAGCACCTGACAGTGCTATCAGCTCCCTCACTCTCTCCACCGGAGAGAACCAAGATGTTCTAGCTCAGATGACTCTGACCATTCCGATATCCCAAGGGTACCTGGTCTTTGGACCAGCCAGCTTGAGTCCCTTGCAGAGGACATAGAGCAGTTCGAACCAAACAACCCGGAGATTCGTGTAGCGGACAACCTGGTGGAGGTCTTCAACCTGCCTCATCCTTCGTTCCGAGAGAAGCTTACGCTTCTCTGGAAGATGACATCCAGGAGTGTCCATGTTTACATAGAGTCCCTCCCATCTGCCATCAGAGACCATTACTCAGCCCTCTGTCATGCGCTTAGGGAAGCAGGATCATCTGCACAATGATCCTGCCTCTGCAAACTTTGGTGCATTTACAATCACTCAAAAGGGGGCGGAGACTCCCAGATAGTATTTATAGGTGCCTAAGGGCTGCCTACTTCCAAGGCCACAATGCACCAGGATTGGACAAAGACCAGACTTTTAAGTCCCTCTTCGTTAACAACCTCCACAACAGTGTGTGGATCGATGTCGCCCTTTTCTGCAGGACCAAAAACCCCACCATGAAAGACCTCCGCAAACATGCGCAGATGGTGTGGGAGCTGCACCACCGTTCAGGTGAAAACTATGATGGTGATGCAGGTGTCCTGAGGTCTCAGGTGAGGAGAGGTAAGTCTAAAAACCGAGGCTGAGGTCAGACTCAAAACAACTGGGATGCAGATGTCCCACAGTGGATTAAAACCTGCATCAGAGTGGTGAAGCAGCACCTGAACCCGCCTGGTAAGAAGGGACCTGGCTCCCCCTGACCGCATGACTTAGCCCCTCCCCTCCGCACACAAAGTTCATTTTGGCAGGAGGAGGAGATCCAGGAGGTGAAAGAGGCCCATTTGACATTCTTGGGTAATCTTGGCTATGCCAACCACAGATACACTTCGGTGGTGGTAGGGGTTGTTGACACTATCTCACTGCTTGGTACTGGGTCAGAAATCCCCCTCATGTGTTCAGACACCTTCGCACGGGTTGCTAGAACCACGCTTGCGCATGCCACTTAAGGAAAGCCACTTCAGGTGGAAGAGTGTAGCATAAACAACCGAGGCTTCACTCAGGACTTGCACCACATCACTCAATGTGTCTGGGTCAACAGCTTTCCAGGACATGTCAGCGACGCATCCCATCCACGTCACTGATCTGGACACAGAAGAACTGCTTATTGGTCAGGACATCCTAAACCTACTCGCTGCCACCAAACGGCGCCTTTGGTCCCAAGTCGTCAGCCCGACTCCCATTGGCTAAGAACTAGGCCACCCAGCTTCTAACAGCAATCGTTCAGCCAACCCACGGGTCCAAAATCTGACACCTGGTCAGATTAAAGTGACCGCATTTCCACCTTTAGAGATGTTAACTGACAGTTCATTCCACAATCTTGAACTAATTCTCATCTCATTGACAATCTGCCTTCGTCCCTCACCAGCGACGACACGCATGACACAACTCTCCTCATTTCCACAACCAAAACCATCACCAGCGCTCACCATGTTAACCTTGAACAGGTTCTTCAGGGTACAAAACCGAGCACCGAAGGTGACATGGTTGTGCACGCTCCAATGACTCAACCAGAGAATACAGACATTTCAGGTAAACAGACCATGTCTGTACCAGAAGAACCTTATTCAGGCTTCGAGTCAAAGACCGAGCAATGCTCTGCTGAGGCTCGCACTTTACCACAACAGAAACAAGGAGATGCATTTGTATGAGGAGGTCTCCCGCGATTATCACACGATCTTCGCAAGGGACTCGCACAAAAGGGGGGGGGGGGAGTCACAGACATCCACCCAGTCCCCACTGACTTCGAGGCACTGCCATCTTCTGAAACCCAGTACATACCCTTTCTAGCTGACGGGGTCAAGCGGTCCTGGTTCACTGGTTTGAAACAGCCTGCGCTCGAATCTCACACCTTCCCTGTTATTCAAGATTGTTATATCTAAAGAGAAACATTAATCAATTTAAATAACACTTTTTTTGGCATTAACTATTTCCAGTTTAGCTGGTGGTGGCCCAATGTCATTATTATTTGATAAATAACCAATTTATTCTAATGAATAATTTTTCATAAATAAATTATTTTTGATAAAATGTTGCTCCGTGCTCTTGTTTATCTTCCAACATGTGAGATGTTGTTGATGAATACACAGCACAGTTCCACAGTAACCAATGTGTTTTACACAGCCACTGTTCTTTGTGTCAACATGTAGGTCCAGAACACAACTAAAGACGATGTCTCTAGACATCCAGAAGACTTCCTCAGAAGAGCCTGAATGAAAGTTTTTTGAGACGTCTTTCTTGAACATTATATTGACGTCTTGTCTGGACGTCACTGAAAATACGTTTCAAAAGAAACAGAACACGTCATCAGTCTACCACGGGACATACACAGAGAGTCAGTTTAGTATTACCATTAACATGCATTTAATTGGACTATGGAAGAAAACCAGAGAACCCTGAGGAAACACATGCACACACAAGTTAATTCCACAAACACCTCCAGGTGGATTTAAATCCACGATTTTCTGTCTGTAGCCATTGAGACAATTTGACCATTGTAATTGATAGAGCTGATAAAACCTTTATTTGGTATATAGTTGTAATCTCAATATGAAAGGTTGTAGAAATTAATCATGCCCAAAAACTCCTGCAGGGCCTTAACCGAGGCTGGACGAGGGAAATCTGTCACCGCTTGCACCTTAGAAGGCAATGGAATGGCACCCTGAGTTGAAATACGATGACCCAAAAAGTCAATCACAGGCAGACCAAACTGGCACTTAGCAGGGTTGACAATTAGGCCATGTTCCTCAAGGCCAGACCTGGGCATTTTAAGGCCCGCGGGCCAAATGCGGCCCGTGACCCGATTCTGACCGGCCCGCGAAAGGTTGCTTAGAATTAAGAAAACAAAAGCTTCTTTCGAATTTTAATGTGTGGACTAAAACCATCGACTCTATAAACTAAAACGGAAATGCTTTTACTTTGAAGCCTGTTTATTTATGTACAGTGTACATAACCTACGTACGTCGTATACGTAACCCGTAAAACAAGTCAATCAGTGCATGTGATTGTCGCCCCTCAATGATGTACGGTCAGGTCAAGAAAAGAAAGGTGGATGCTGAAGGCCGAAATTTCAAGAATATTTGGAGCACTAAATATTTGTTTACTGAAGTCGGTGGTAAACCTGTCTGTTTAGTTTGTGGAGAGCACGTTGCCGTGTTTAAGGAGTACAATGTGAGTCGGCATTATGAGACAAAACACGCGGAGAAATACAGACACTTGGCGGAGGCTGAGAGAGCGCGAATATCAGAAGACTTGCTAGCAAAGCTAGCAAAACAACAAGGCTGTTTTAGCAAACTACACACAGCCCGGGATGCAGCGACCAAGACCAGCTTCGTCATAGCCCACAAAATCACTAAAAACAGCAAGCCGTTCTCGGATTGGCGAGTTTGTGAAAGAGTGCTTGGTGGACTCTACTGCGCTAATATGCCCTGAGAATAAAGAAGCATTTGAAAAAGTCCCGCTGTCCAGGCGAACCGTCACCAGAAGGGTGGAAGGAATCGCGGAGAATCTCGAATGTCAGCTCAAAAGTGGAGTTGAAAGTTTTGACTTTTTCTCTTTGGCTTTGGATGAGAGCTGTGGTGTCCGTGACACTGCCCAGCTACTGGTGTTTCTCCGGGGAATAAGGCAGGACTTCAAGATTACGGAGGAGCTGGCAGCATTGAGGTCAATAAAAGGAACGACAACGGGAAGCGATCTGTTCAAGGAGGTCGATGCATGCATGGTCAAGCTTGGACTGAAATGGGACAAACTGGTAGGCGTCACTACTGATGGTTGTCCGAATATGACAGGAAAACATGTCAGACTTTTGAAACAGATCCAAGATAAAGTGACTGAACTCGGCACAGAGCATCATTTAGTGTTGATACATTGTATTATACATCAGCATGTACTGTGCAGGTCTGTGCTAAAACTTAACCATGTTATTGATGTTGTAACAAAAACGGTTAACTTTATCAGGGCACGAGCATTAAATCACAGGCAGTTTGTTGCACTTTTAGAGGAGCATGAGAATGAACATGGTGACATCATGTACCACACAGCTGTCAGATGGCTCAGTCTGGGCAAAGTGCTCAAAAGATTTTGGGACCTGAAAACAGAGATTCAAGAGTTTTGTGAGATGAAAGGCAAAAACATCCCCGAGCTTTCAGATATGAACTGGATGGCAGATTTTGCATTTGCTGTTGATGTGACGGCACTGATGAATGAACTGAGCACTAAACTGCAAGGCAAGGGCCTTTTCGTTCATGACATGCATAACCTGGTGAAGGCTTTTATGAGAAAGTTGCTGTTTCTTTCAAGTCAACTACAGAACAACACTCTCACTCACATGCAAACCCTTAAAGAAGTCAGACCATCAGCTAATCATCTCTGCAGGTACTCATCCATGTTAGGAGATTTGCATGGTGAGTTTTTAAGGCGATTTGATGATTGTAAAAACATTGAGGATGAAATGCACCTGGTTTCCTCTCCCTTTGCCTGCAGAGTAGATGATGCACCCAGTGATGTTCAGCTGGAGCTCATTGACCTGCAGTCTGACACAGTACTGGCAGAGCACTTTAAGTCAGCATCACTGCTGGAGTTCTACTCATCTCTTAAGGAGGAGAACTTTCCAAACATGAGGAGACATGCTCAGAAGATGTTGGTTCTGTTTGGATCTACCTACATATGTGAACAAACATTCTCAGTAATGAAGTTTACCAAATCCAGGTTCAGATCCTCTCTTACTGATGATCATCTGTCAGCTGTGCTTCGCATCTCCACCTCAGACATTCAACCTGACTTTGATGCACTCGTTAAAGGGCAGCAAAGGCTAGATTTCTCTCACTGAACAAGAAAATACCCAAATGTGTGTTCACTATTACTTTTTGTCTGCACAGCTTGGCAGTTTGACAATCATAATGTGACATATCTTGTTAATGATATTTGGCATACAAAGACATTGTGATGTCTTAATAGAAAAAAGTGTTTTTGGTTAATGTAATTCAAAAAAGAGTTACAAATGTTTCATGTTTACAATTGTTTTGAATAACTGCACTGAATAAAAACATTTTTTGTTAAAATAACCCTCACTTTCTCTTTACCTAATAATAACACAGACACTTACCAGCATGTGTAAACAATGCCATTTACTGCTTTCAATTTAGAAATAAAATTCATATGCAGAATAGAGTTTAAACTTTTGGCAAGGCCCTCCACAATATTTTCTGCTTCTCATTTGGCCCCTTCGGAAAAATAATTGCCCACCCCTGCTCAAGGCGCTGAAAAACTTGCTTTAGGTGTGAAAAATGCTCCTCAACTGAAGAACTAGCCACCAAGATGTCGTCCAGGTAAACAGAAACGAAAGCGAGGTCGCGCAGCACAGAGTCCATCAACCTCTGAAAAGCCGTGCCTCTACTCTTGCCTGGCCATAATAAAACATAAAAAAATGACAAGAAAGAATAGAAAGTGTCATCTGCTCAGTGTATTGACACATCTTATACACAGCAGACACAAATTGCACTTAACAAGTTTTGAACTATCAAAACTCAGTAACCAATCAGGTGTCTAACATTGATTTTTTTTTTTTAGAGAATCAAAACCACAATACAAATAAAGCTTTCAATTTCTATTCAAGAAAATGTGCCCATCTTTTCTAAAACTCTCTCTCTCTGTCTCTCACTCTCTCTCTCTCTCTCTCTCTCTCTCTCTCTCTCTCTCTCTCTCTCTCTCTCTCTCTCTCTCTCTCTCTCTCGCCCCGTTTCCTCATTAGTTTTAATGTTGGGTTTTTTCCGGAATAAATGTGAATGTTTGATGAGAGGCTGTATCTGGCAGCAGGAATCACTCATTGAGTAAAAAGAAAAAAGTGATGGCACGTGTCGCCCCAATTAATCCCTAAAACACAAGAGCCTCTAAACGTATTGAGAACAGGTAGGAAGCATATTACGAGCTAATAAAACTAGTAAACAGAGTCCATGTGTGTATCAGTGAAAGTGAGCAGGTTTTATGTTTCTATGTTTCTTCAGGTGAGATGTCCAGTTCCTGGACGTTCACAGCACTTTCACGGCTGGGAGACATAGTTTGCATTGTACAGAGAGGTTAAGAGATTTCTCCGACTTTAAAACATAGTGATGAAAGCAACTGTCTGCAGAATCCATGGCAAAGCATGGATTGTCAGCCTGAAAGCGTCGGGAAGTGTCGCAATGCCAGTGCATGGCGCATGTGACAGCTGCATTTCTAGTTTATTCCATCTGATTTCTACTGTAATCCTGCTCAGTAATCCCAGTTTTTATCGAGCATACCTGTAACGAGATTACACATTTTTTTATGTACTGTAACAGATTACAGTTATATGTTTTTTGTATCCTAATTATGTAACACTGTTACATGTATTCCATGACTACCCAACCCTGGTTGCACCTAAACATGTGATACACACTCAGACCTTACTGAGACTTACTAAACTAAAGTTTTCTAGCTGTGCAATGACTTGAAGTAAAGCTCTGGTAAACAAGCTGCATGTAATGATGTTCATGTAGGTACAAACAGCCAGAAGAGTCTTTAGAGCCAGAAGTGGACAGACGAAATCACCTTGTACTGCAGGTGACAGGAGGAGCAGCAAGGTGGGCGAGATACAGGTTCTGGGAGATTCCCACAACACACTGTAGACAAAAGAAAAGTGTTAAATGCACAGGTTCCACAAGTTGAGAGACTCTTAAGATCAACACCAGGAGACACCAGATCACTTTGATTGATTGTGAGGACAACACACACGGAGTGAGGTGGTATTGAAAGGCTAATTGCAGGAGGAAAGGTTTGTTTTGTAGAATGGGTCTCTTGTATTAAATTCAATGTAATTTGGATCAAATGTCTTTGTTATTTTAAAAGCATGTTTTGTTGTGAGATGTAATTTAATTTAATCACAATAACCAGCCACAGTATTTTCTATGTTTACTACGTTTAAAACTAAATGATCAACCATCTCAACAGTCATTGGTGGACATTTAATGTATATTTCATCACCTGAAGAGTCCAACTTTGCTTTACATCTTTAACTTATATACAAGTGAAATCACAGCTCTAAGTTCTTGTTACTGAATAGTCCCTAAACGGCTCACCTGTCTCTGGCTGTGAGGCCCTGTCCGGAGGGATGGATGAGCCCGATGAAACGTGGGATCAGCCGTTGGTGGAGATTTCCACTCAACCCTTTGAAGCGCTGCTCCCACGTTCCTCCACTTGGACCATGGTTTAATCGAGGAAAATCATGTCACACTGAAAAAACAATTCTGTCATTTCATTTTTGAGTTTACTTTTTTAAGATAGAGCTTCTCAGGCTGGTTTAATCAAGTAAAATCATGTTACTGTCTTAAAGGTGTACAGGAGGATTTTCTTTTTCCGGGTGGATCATCAAGACTATTGGTACTCCCAACTGTCAATCATTCTGGTGATATATTACGCAAGGCCGTCATATGTGCTCGTCCCCAGGTAGCGTGGATCTATTAGTTTTCACTTTCTGCGCATGCGCGCTTTCAGGTGTATATGGTGAGCTACGCCTTCAGCGAGCTCGCAGTTCTCACCGGGTACTTTGAAAATGGCAGAGGGTCGCAAAAGAGAAAAAGTGTCTTCAAAGTGTATGAGAAGAAGAGAAAGGCTTCGGAAGAGAGAAACAAGACCAGAGTGTTTTTGGGAGATTCTTTCACACGATGGCGTGCGCTGAAAGCCCAGGTTGGGCTTCCCACTGATGCTTCAGTCGCGAAGTTTCTACTCGACAGGTAAAGTTTGGCATTCTATTTGGAGAAATCCATTTCAAATCACTTCCAGTAAAAGTTATCTATGTCTATATTGTAACTTTCCAGGGTTGATTAGTGGAAAAAGTTCAAATCTTCTTGTAAAGTGAGCTTGTGTAAGCGATGCTGACTTGTGACTTGTAAACAGTGCGTGCACGAGGAGAACTGGGCTCGTTCATGTCTCTCGCACACGTTTTAGTAGGCGTTCCATCTCGGGAGCAGGTAGAGCTTTGCGTGCATTTTTCAAAAGGTGGAGAGGGCGGTTCTTTCCTAAAATTCGGGAAAATCCTACTGTACTCCTTTAAGATAGAGCTGCTCAGGCTGGTTTAATTGAGAAAAAAATCATGTTATTTTCTTAAGATAGAGCTGCTCAGGCTGGTTTAATCTAGACAAATCGTGTTACTGCCTTTAGATAGAGCTGATCAGGCTGGTTTGATCTAGAAAATCACATTACTGTCTTTAGATAGAGCTGATCAGGCTGGTTTGATTTAGAAAATCACGTTACTGTCTCTAGATGGTGCTGCTCAGGCTGGTTTGATTTAGAAAATCACGTTACTGTCTCTAGATGGAGCTGCTCAGGCTGGTTTAATAAAAAAAAAAAAAAAAAAATCAATCCCGTTACTGTCTTTAGATATAGCATCTCAGACTGGTTTAATCTAGAGAAATCGTGTTACTGACTTTAGGTAGAGATGCTTAGTGTTGGAATTCGTTCCTGTGTTCCCCTAAATTCCTGCTTGTTCGTTTGATCCGGGAGAGGCAGGAACAGAGTTAATTTCTTCAATAGTGAATTTAATAATCACACAAACAAGAGATTACAAAAATACATATATCAGATTACATAATACGAGCTCAGACCGTTCTTCCTTGCAGACCCAAGTGTGCAGGCCAGGTTTACAATGAAGAAGGGCACAACTGCAACACGTGGTTCATATTTATACATTTGCATACACCACCTCAACCTCACATTGGTCGGTTCCTCGTGATGTATGCGTTGCTATAGTGAATTTGCTATTCCTTTGTTCCCAAAACTGCTTCAAACTGGTTCTTCTCAGAGCTTGACGTTCTGTGGGACAAAGTGACCTCTTATCTGTTGATCCAATCTTACCTTGACCAAGTTTTTGCAAGTAGAGCACTGAGGAGACATCGCCAACCAACTTGGAATGTCCCTGAACATGGATTTATAGCTGTGTTTTCCCAACTTGGGCAGTGGGAGAAACCCCAGTAGTGTAGAAACACAACTGAATACAATATGTCCAGTTGTCACACAGAAAACAAATGTTCAACCACTATATTCCTTCAATTCCCCTTTTGACCTCTGACCCCAGAGGTCAATAATTAGTGTCAATACAGTATGAGGCACTCTTCGTATAATAGAGGTCATATGTAAGCAAAATCAACAATCATATACTCAAATAGCAACATACAAAACTTTTAAACGGTGGTGACTCCCCCTTGAACTGCAACCTTGTCGTGGTGGGGGAGTTTGAGCACCCGAATGACCCTCGGAGCTATGTTGTCGGGGGACTTGCCCCTCCTGTGGGCCCACCACCTACAGAGGCTGCCGTAGGGGTTGGGTGCATTGTGGATTGGGGGGCAGTCGACGGCAGAGGCCTCGACGACCTGATCCCCGGCCACAGAATCTCCCAATGGAGTCCCAATGGACATGGAATGTGACCTCGCTGGGGGGGAAAGGAGCCCGAGCTTGTGAGGGAGGCTGAGAGATACCGTCTAGATATAGTCGGGCTTGCCTCCACTTACAGCTTGGACTCCGGAACCCAGCTCCTCGACGGGGGCTGGATACTCCACTGCTCTGGAGTTGCCCTCTCTCTCTGGAGTTGCCCTGTCTCTCGGCTGGCCTGGGAACGCCTTGGGGTGCCACCGGAAGAGCTGGAGGAAGTGTCTGGGGTGAGGGAAGTCTGAGCAGAGTTGCCTCCGCGACGCGGCCCCGGATAAGCGGCAGAAAATGGATGGATGGATGGATGGACTTGGCACGTCACATGAACAGAGAGGAGCGCTATATCACCTCCTCCCTTGCTGTCGTCTACTTCTCTGTGTTCTTCTTACTTCGGTGTACAGGGATTATTCCGCCCTTTGACGTGTGGAGCTGTCTCCTGGATGGACTTGGCACGTCACATGAACAGAGAGGAGCGCTATTTCACCTCCTCCATGGCTGCCGTCTACTTCTCTGTGTTCTTCTTACTTCGGTGTACAGGGATTATTCCGCCCTTTGACGTGTGGAGCTGTCTCCTGGATCAGCCGATCCAGGGGCAACTTGCTTCAGATGGATGGAGGTCTCCTGAAGAGTGCGATGTGGTTCTCCCGCCAGAGTACACTGCGACAGATGGCACCGCATTGTTCCTCTTTTATCCAGGGTTCGACTAACGGCCAGACCCTCCTCTCCAGTACCCTGGAATAGACTTTCCTGGGGAGCCTTTGTCACTCAGCCGAACAGCGTGAGACGTCCTCTCGACGACCTTAAATCGACCCGTTCACCTGGGCTCGGACCACTTCCTCTTTATCACCCTGAGAAGTACCCAGGGGCTGGTGTTGAGGATCTCAGCCGAGTCCCCCCTGGCTGCCGGTCCCAGCAACATGTGCAGAGAAACGAGATTCCAGACATCTCAAAACTGCATTGTCACATCTCTCACCTGAACATAGATTTTTCTCTTGTATAGATTTGGCTAATGCTTTTTTCTGTCTGCCACTGGCGGATCAGGTGAAACCACTGCAAACAGGTCCGACTTATTGCCGCCAATGCAAACCAAACTCCTGTTCCGGGAATACAAAGACCGAACAGCGCTTAACAAAGGGCCCCGGACTCCATGCTCCCGGAGCACCCCCCCACAGGATGTCTCAGGGGACGCGGTCGAACGCCTTCTCAAGATCCAGAAAACACATGTGGACTGGTCGGGCAAACTCCCATGAACCCTCAAGCAGCTGGTGGAGGGTATAGAGCTGGTCCAGTGTTCCACGACCAGAATGAAAACCGCATTGTTCCTCTTGGATCCAAGGTTTGACTAACGGCCGGACCCTCCACTCCAGTACACTGGAATAGACTTTCCTGGGGAGGCTGAGGAGTGTGATCCCTCTGTAGTTGGAACACACCCTCCGATCCCCCTCCTTGAAGAGAGGGACCACGACCCCATTCTGCCTGTCCAGAGGTACCGTCCCCGCGTCACGCGATGTTGCAGGGATGAAGGGCCCCGGACTCCATGCTCCTGGAGCATGGAGTCAGTTTGCCAGAATTTCCTCGGGGCAGACCGAAAGTCCTCTTCCATGGCCTCTCCAAACTCCTCCCAGACCCGAGTTATTGCCTCCACCACAGCCATGAACTATGGGTCATGATCGAAAGAACGAGATCCCGGATACAAGCGGTTGAAGTGAGCTTCCTGCGTAGGGTGGCTGAGCGCACCCTTAGAGATAGGATGAGGAGCTTGAGAGTTGGTTTTTAGAATAAAGTTTGTATTTTACTAGACCATAGTCGTACTTTCACTATTCAAGTTTAAACATGAAGTGTTTATAAGGTTTAAGCAGTTTCATTATGCTGGATTTGACTGCTTATGGTCTTCTCATCAGTTGTGGCCGAAAAAATGCTTCAGACGAGATACTGAGTGTGTTTTTAGAATAAAGTTTGTATTTCACGAAACATACTAAACTCTCACTATTCAACTTTTAAATGATGTGTTTATCAGGTTCAAGCAGTTTCAACCAGTTTTATTTAGTGGAGTAACTGCTATTTTCATTTCATCAGTAGTGGCCGAAATGGTGCTCCTCACGGGATATAGAGTGATTTTGGAATAAAGTTTTTATTTCATTAGAACAAACTAGTAGTTTCTCAATTCAAGGTTAAATGATGTGTTTATCAGGTTCAAGCAGTTTCAACCAGTTTTATTTTGTGGAGTAACTGCTATTTTCATTTCATCAGGAGTGGCCGAAATGATGCTCCTCACGGGATATAGAGTGATTTTGGAATAAAGTTTTTATTTCATTAGAACAAACTAGTACTTTCTCAATTCAAGGTTAAATGATGTGTTTATCAGGTTCAAGCAGTTTCAACCAGTTTTATTTAGTGGAGTAACTGCTATTTTCATTACATCAGTAGTGGCCGAAATGGTGCTCCTCACGGGATATAGAGTGATTTTGGAATAAAGTTTTTATTTCATTAGAACAAACTAGTAGTTTCTCAATTCAAGTTTAAACATGATGGACTTAGCAGTTGCAAGTACTTTCAACCAATTATATTTAGTGGAGTAACTGCTATTTTCATTTCATAAGGAGTGGCCGAAATGATGCTCCACACGGGATATAGAGTAATTTTGGAAGAAAGTTTTTATTTCATTAGAACAAACTAGTACTTTCTCAATTCAAGGTTAAATGATGTGTTTATCAGGTTCAAGCAGTTTCAACCAGTTTTATTTAGTGGAGTAACTGCTATTTTCATTTCATCAGTAGTGGCCGAAATGATGCTCCACACGAGATATAGAGTGATTTTGGAATAAAGTTTTTATTTCATTAGAACAAACTAGTACTTTCTCAATTCAAGGTTAAATGATGTGTTTATCAGGTTCAAGCAGTTTCAACCAGTTTTATTTAGTGAAGTAACTGCTATTTTCATTTCATCAGGAGTGGCCGAAATGATGCTCCTCACGGGATATAGAGTGATTTTGGAATAAAGTTTTTATTTCATTAGAACAAACTAGTACTTTCTCAATTCAAGGTTAAATTATGTGTTTATCAGGTTCAAGCAGTTTCAACCAGTTGTATTGGTGTAGTAACTGCTATTTTCATTTCATCAGTAGTGGCCGAAATGATGCTCCTCACGGGATATAGAGTGATTTTGGAATAAAGTTTTTATTTCATTAGAACAAACTAGTACTTTCTCAATTCAAGTTTAAACATGATGGACTTAGCAGTTGCAAGTACTTTCAACCAATTATATTTAGTGGAGTAACTGCTATTTTCATTTCATCAGGAGTGGCCGAAATGATGTTCCTCACGGGATATAGAGTGATTTTGGAATAAAGTTTTTATTTCATTAGAACAAACTAGTACTTTCTCAATTCAAGGTTAAATGATGTGTTTATCAGGTTCAAGCAGTTTCAACCAGTTTTATTTAGTGTAGTAACTGCTATTTTCATTTCATCAGTAGTGGCCGAAATGATGCTCCTCACGGGATATAGAGTGATTTTGGAATAAAGTTTTTATTTCCTTAGAACAAACTAGTACTTTCTCAATTCAAGTTTAAACATGATGGACTTAGCAGTTGCCAGTACTTTCAACCAATTATATTTAGTGGAGTAACTGCTATTTTCATTTCATCAGTAGTGGCCGAAATGATGCTCCACACGGGATATAGAGTGATTTTGGAATAAAGTTTTTATTTCATAAGAACAAACTAGTACTTTCTCAATTCAAGGTTAAATTATGTGTTTATCAGGTTCAAGCAGTTTCAACCAGTTTTATTTAGTGGAGTAACTACTATTTTCATTTCATCAGTAGTGGCCGAAATGGTGCTCCTCACGGGATATAGAGTGATTTTGGAATAAAGTTTTTATTTCATTAGAACAAACTAGTAGTTTCTCAATTCAAGTTTAAACATGATGGACTTAGCAGTTGCAAGTACTTTCAACCAATTATATTTAGTGGAGTAACTGCTATTTTCATTTCATAAGGAGTGGCCGAAATGATGCTCCACACGGGATATAGAGTAATTTTGGAAGAAAGTTTTTATTTCATTAGAACAAACTAGTACTTTCTCAATTCAAGTTAAAATTATGTGTTTATCAGGTTCAAGCAGTTTCAACCAGTTGTATTGGTGGAGTAACTGCTATTTTCATTTCATCAGGAGTGGCCGAAATGATGCTCCACACGGGATATAGAGTAATTTTGGAATAATGTTTGTATTTCCTTAGAACAAACTAGTACTTTCTCAATTCAAGGTTAAATGATGTGTTTATCAGGTTCAAGCAGTTTCAACCAGTTTTATTTAGTGGAGTAACTGCTATTTTCATTTCATCAGTAGTGGCCGAAATGATGCTCCTCACGGGATATAGAGTGATTTTGGAATAAAGTTTTTATTTCATTAGAACAAACTAGTACTTTCTCAATTCAAGGTTAAATGATGTGTTTATCAGGTTCAAGCAGTTTCAATCAGTTTTATTTAGTGGAGTAACTGCTATTTTCATTTCATCAGGAGTGGCCGAAATGATGCTCCACACGGGATATAGAGTAATTTTTGAATAAAGTTTGTATTTCCTTAGAAAAAACTAGTACTTTCTCAATTCAAGTTTAAACATGATGGACTTAGCAGTTGCAAGTACTTTCAACCAATTATATTTAGTGGAGTAACTGCTATTTTCATTTCATCAGTAGTGGCCGAAATGATGCTCCACACGGGATATAGAGTAATTTTGGAAGAAAGTTTTTATTTCATTAGAACAAACTAGTACTTTCTCAGTTCAAGTTTAAATGATGTGTTTATCAGGTTCAAGCAGTTTCAACCAGTTTTATTTAGTGGAGTAACTGCTATTTTTATTTCATCAGGAGTGGCCGAAATGATGCTCCACACGGGATATAGAGTATCCCGATGGATATCAGTGCTCTCAGCCGCACCACCACGTGGTCTCGCAACTCTTTCACTCCTTTTCAGGAGAAGGAACATTGTCATTTTCCAGCACCTGACAGTGCTATCAGCTCCCTCACTCTCTCCACCGGAGAGAACCAGGATGTTCTAGCTCAGATGACTCTGACCATTCCGATATCCCAAGGGTACCTGGTCTTTGGACCAGCCAGCTTGAGTCCCTTGCAGAGGACATAGAGCAGTTCGAACCAAACAACCCGGAGATTCGTGTAGCGGACAACCTGGTGGAGGTCTTCAACCTGCCTCATCCTTCGTTCCGAGAGAAGCTTACGCTTCTCTGGAAGATGACATCCAGGAGTGTCCATGTTTACATAGAGTCCCTCCCATCTGCCATCAGAGACCATTACTCAGCCCTCTGTCATGCGCTTAGGGAAGCAGGATCATCTGCACAATGATCCTGCCTCTGCAAACTTTGGTGCATTTACAATCACTCAAAAGGGGGCGGAGACTCCCAGATAGTATTTATAGGTGCCTAAGGGCTGCCTACTTCCAAGGCCACAATGCACCAGGATTGGACAAAGACCAGACTTTTAAGTCCCTCTTCGTTAACATCCTCCACAACAGTGTGTGGATCGATGTCGCCCTTTTCTGCAGGACCAAAAACCCCACCATGAAAGACCTCCGCAAACATGCGCAGATGGTGTGGGAGCTGCACCACCGTTCAGGTGAAAACTATGATGGTGATGCAGGTGTCCTGAGGTCTCAGGTGAGGAGAGGTAAGTCTAAAAACCGAGGCTGAGGTCAGACTCAAAACAACTGGGATGCAGATGTCCCACAGTGGATTAAAACCTGCATCAGAGTGGTGAAGCAGCACCTGAACCCGCCTGGTAAGAAGGGACCTGGCTCCCCCTGACCGCATGACTTAGCCCCTCCCCTCCGCACACAAAGTTCATTTTGGCAGGAGGAGGAGATCCAGGAGGTGAAAGAGGCCCATTTGACATTCTTGGGTAATCTTGGCTATGCCAACCACAGATACACTTCGGTGGTGGTAGGGGTTGTTGACACTATCTCACTGCTTGGTACTGGGTCAGAAATCCCCCTCATGTGTTCAGACACCTTCGCACGGGTTGCTAGAACCACGCTTGCGCATGCCACTTAAGGAAAGCCACTTCAGGTGGAAGAGTGTAGCATAAACAACCGAGGCTTCACTCAGGACTTGCACCACATCACTCAATGTGTCTGGGTCAACAGCTTTCCAGGACATGTCAGCGACGCATCCCATCCACGTCACTGATCTGGACACAGAAGAACTGCTTATTGGTCAGGACATCCTAAACCGACTCGCTGCCACCAAACGGCGCCTTTGGTCCCAAGTCGTCAGTCCGACTCCCATTGGCTAAGAACTAGGCCACCCAGCTTCTAACAGCAATCGTTCAGCCAACCCACGGGTCCAAAATCTGACACCTGGTCAGATTAAAGTGACCGCATTTCCACCTTTAGAGATGTTAACTGACAGCTCATTCCACAATCTTGAACTAATTCTCATCTCATTGACAATCTGCCTTCGTCCCTCACCAGCGACGACACGCATGACACAACTCTCCTCATTTCCACAACCAAAACCATCACCAGCGCTCACCATGTTAACCTTGAACAGGTTCTTCAGGGTACAAAACCGAGCACCGAAGGTGACATGGTTGTGCACGCTCCAATGACTCAACCAGAGAATACAGACATTTCAGGTAAACAGACCATGTCTGTAACAGAAGAACCTTATTCAGGCTTCGAGTCAAAGACCGAGCAATGCTCTGCTGAGGCTTGCACTTTACCACAACAGAAACAAGGAGATGCATTTGTATGAGGAGGTCTCCCGCGATTATCACACGATCTTCGCAAGGGACTCGCACAAAAGGGGGGGGGGGAGTCACAGACATCCACCCAGTCCCCACTGACTTCGAGGCACTGCCATCTTCTGAAACCCAGTACATACCCTTTCTAGCTGACGGGGTCAAGCGGTCCTGGTTCACTGGTTTGAAACAGCCTGCGCTCGAATCTCACACCTTCCCTGTTATTCAAGATTGTTATATCTAAAGAGAAACATTAATCAATTTAAATAACACTTTTTTTGGCATTAACTATTTCCAGTTTAGCTGGTGGTGGCCCAATGTCATTATTATTTGATAAATAACCAATTTATTCTAATGAATAATTTTTCATTAATAAATTATTTTTGATAAAATGTTGCTCCGTGCTCTTGTTTATCTTCCAACATGTGAGATGTTGTTGATGAATACACAGCACAGTTCCACAGTAACCAATGTGTTTTACACAGCCACTGTTCTTTGTGTCAACATGTAGGTCCAGAACACAACTAAAGACGATGTCTCTAGACATCCAGAAGACTTCCTCAGAAGAGCCTGAATGAAAGTTTTTTGAGACGTCTTTCTTGAACATTATATTGACGTCTTGTCTGGACGTCACTGAAAATACGTTTCAAAAGAAACAGAACACGTCATCAGTCTACCACGGGACATACACAGAGAGTCAGTTTAGTATTACCATTAACATGCATTTAATTGGACTATGGAAGAAAACCAGAGAACCCTGAGGAAACACATGCACACACAAGTTAATTCCACAAACACCTCCAGGTGGATTTAAATCCACGATTTTCTGTCTGTAGCCATTGAGACAATTTGACCATTGTAATTGATAGAGCTGATAAAACCTTTATTTGGTATATAGTTGTAATCTCAATATGAAAGGTTGTAGAAATTAATCATGCCCAAAAACTCCTGCAGGGCCTTAACCGAGGCTGGACGAGGGAAATCTGTCACCGCTTGCACCTTAGAAGGCAATGGAATGGCACCCTGAGTTGAAATACGATGACCCAAAAAGTCAATCACAGGCAGACCAAACTGGCACTTAGCAGGGTTGACAATTAGGCCATGTTCCTCAAGGCCAGACCTGGGCATTTTAAGGCCCGCGGGCCAAATGCGGCCCGTGACCCGATTCTGACCGGCCCGCGAAAGGTTGCTTAGAATTAAGAAAACAAAAGCTTCTTTCGAATTTTAATGTGTGGACTAAAACCATCGACTCTATAAACTAAAACGGAAATGCTTTTACTTTGAAGCCTGTTTATTTATGTACAGTGTACGTAACCTACGTACGTCGTATACGTAACCCGTAAAACAAGTCAATCAGTGCATGTGATTGTCGCCCCTCAATGATGTACGGGCAGGTCAAGAAAAGAAAGGTGGATGCTGAAGGCCGAAATTTCAAGAATATTTGGAGCACTAAATATTTGTTTACTGAAGTTGGTGGTAAACCTGTCTGTTTAGTTTGTGGAGAGCACGTTGCCGTGTTTAAGGAGTACAATGTGAGTCGGCATTATGAGACAAAACACGCGGAGAAATACAGACACTTGGCGGAGGCTGAGAGAGCGCGAATATCAGAAGACTTGCTAGCAAAGCTAGCAAAACAACAAGGCTGTTTTAGCAAACTACACACAGCCCGGGATGCAGCGACCAAGACCAGCTTCGTCATAGCCCACAAAATCACTAAAAACAGCAAGCCGTTCTCGGATTGGCGAGTTTGTGAAAGAGTGCTTGGTGGACTCTGCTGCGCTAATATGCCCTGAGAATAAAGAAGCATTTGAAAAAGTCCCGCTGTCCAGGCGAACCGTCACCAGAAGGGTGGAAGGAATCGCGGAGAATCTCGAATGTCAGCTCAAAAGTGGAGTTGAAAGTTTTGACTTTTTCTCTTTGGCTTTGGATGAGAGCTGTGGTGTCCGTGACACTGCCCAGTTACTGGTGTTTCTCCGGGGAATAAGGCAGGACTTCAAGATTACGGAGGAGCTGGCAGCATTGAGGTCAATAAAAGGAACGACAACGGGAAGCGATCTGTTCAAGGAGGTCGATGCATGCATGGTCAAGCTTGGACTGAAATGGGACAAACTGGTAGGCGTCACTACTGATGGTTGTCCGAATATGACAGGAAAACATGTCAGACTTTTGAAACAGATCCAAGATAAAGTGACTGAACTCGGCACAGAGCATCATTTAGTGTTGATACATTGTATTATACATCAGCATGTACTGTGCAGGTCTGTGCTAAAACTTAACCATGTTATTGATGTTGTAACAAAAACGGTTAACTTTATCAGGGCACGAGCATTAAATCACAGGCAGTTTGTTGCACTTTTAGAGGAGCATGAGAATGAACATGGTGACATCATGTACCACACAGCTGTCAGATGGCTCAGTCTGGGCAAAGTGCTCAAAAGATTTTGGGACCTGAAAACAGAGATTCAAGAGTTTTGTGAGATGAAAGGCAAAAACATCCCCGAGCTTTCAGATATGAACTGGATGGCAGATTTTGCATTTGCTGTTGATGTGACGGCACTGATGAATGAACTGAGCACTAAACTGCAAGGCAAGGGCCTTTTCGTTCATGACATGCATAACCTGGTGAAGGCTTTTATGAGAAAGTTGCTGTTTCTTTCAAGTCAACTACAGAACAACACTCTCACTCACATGCAAACCCTTAAAGAAGTCAGACCATCAGCTAATCATCTCTGCAGGTACTCATCCATGTTAGGAGATTTGCATGGTGAGTTTTTAAGGCGATTTGATGATTATAAAAACATTGAGGATGAAATGCACCTGGTTTCCTCTCCCTTTGCCTGCAGAGTAGATGATGCACCCAGTGATGTTCAGCTGGAGCTCATTGACCTGCAGTCTGACACAGTACTGGCAGAGCACTTTAAGTCAGCATCACTGCTGGAGTTCTACTCATCTCTTAAGGAGGAGAACTTTCCAAACATGAGGAGACATGCTCAGAAGATGTTGGTTCTGTTTGGATCTACCTACATATGTGAACAAACATTCTCAGTAATGAAGTTTACCAAATCCAGGTTCAGATCCTCTCTTACTGATGATCATCTGTCAGCTGTGCTTCGCATCTCCACCTCAGACATTCAACCTGACTTTGATGCACTCGTTAAAGGGCAGCAAAGGCTAGATTTCTCTCACTGAACAAGAAAATACCCAAATGTGTGTTCACTATTACTTTTTGTCTGCACAGCTTGGCAGTTTGACAATCATAATGTGACATATCTTGTTAATGATATTTGGCATACAAAGACATTGTGATGTCTTAATAGAAAAAAGTGTTTTTGGTTAATGTAATTCAAAAAAGAGTTACAAATGTTTCATGTTTACAATTGTTTTGAATAACTGCACTGAATAAAAACATTTTTTGTTAAAATAACCCTCACTTTCTCTTTACCTAATAATAACACAGACACTTACCAGCATGTGTAAACAATGCCATTTACTGCTTTCAATTTAGAAATAAAATTCATATGCAGAATAGAGTTTAAACTTTTGGCAAGGCCCTCCACAATATTTTCTGCTTCTCATTTGGCCCCTTCGGAAAAATAATTGCCCACCCCTGCTCAAGGCGCTGAAAAACTTGCTTTAGGTGTGAAAAATGCTCCTCAACTGAAGAACTAGCCACCAAGATGTCGTCCAGGTAAACAGAAACGAAAGCGAGGTCGCGCAGCACAGAGTCCATCAACCTCTGAAAAGCCGTGCCTCTACTCTTGCCTGGCCATAATAAAACATAAAAAAATGACAAGAAAGAATAGAAAGTGTCATCTGCTCAGTGTATTGACACATCTTATACACAGCAGACACAAATTGCACTTAACAAGTTTTGAACTATCAAAACTCAGTAACCAATCAGGTGTCTAACATTGATTTTTTTTTTTTAGAGAATCAAAACCACAATACAAATAAAGCTTTCAATTTCTATTCAAGAAAATGTGCCCATCTTTTCTAAAACTCTCTCTCTCTCTCTCTCACTCTCTCTCTCTCTCTCTCTCTCTCTCTCTCTCTCTCTCTCTCTCTCTCTCTCTCGCCCCGTTTCCTCATTAGTTTTAATGTTGGGTTTTTTCCGGAATAAATGTGAATGTTTGATGAGAGGCTGTATCTGGCAGCAGGAATCACTCATTGAGTAAAAAGAAAAAAGTGATGGCACGTGTCGCCCCAATTAATCCCTAAAACACAAGAGCCTCTAAACGTATTGAGAACAGGTAGGAAGCATATTACGAGCTAATAAAACTAGTAAACAGAGTCCATGTGTGTATCAGTGAAAGTGAGCAGGTTTTATGTTTCTATGTTTCTTCAGGTGAGATGTCCAGTTCCTGGACGTTCACAGCACTTTCACGGCTGGGAGACATAGTTTGCATTGTACAGAGAGGTTAAGAGATTTCTCCGACTTTAAAACATAGTGATGAAAGCAACTGTCTGCAGAATCCATGGCAAAGCATGGATTGTCAGCCTGAAAGCGTCGGGAAGTGTCGCAATGCCAGTGCATGGCGCATGTGACAGCTGCATTTCTAGTTTATTCCATCTGATTTCTACTGTAATCCTGCTCAGTAATCCCAGTTTTTATCGAGCATACCTGTAACGAGATTACACATTTTTTTATGTACTGTAACAGATTACAGTTATATGTTTTTTGTATCCTAATTATGTAACACTGTTACATGTATTCCATGACTACCCAACCCTGGTTGCACCTAAACATGTGATACACACTCAGACCTTACTGAGACTTACTAAACTAAAGTTTTCTAGCTGTGCAATGACTTGAAGTAAAGCTCTGGTAAACAAGCTGCATGTAATGATGTTCATGTAGGTACAAACAGCCAGAAGAGTCTTTAGAGCCAGAAGTGGACAGACGAAATCACCTTGTACTGCAGGTGACAGGAGGAGCAGCAAGGTGGGCGAGATACAGGTTCTGGGAGATTCCCACAACACACTGTAGACAAAAGAAAAGTGTTAAATGCACAGGTTCCACAAGTTGAGAGACTCTTAAGATCAACACCAGGAGACACCAGATCACTTTGATTGATTGTGAGGACAACACACACGGAGTGAGGTGGTATTGAAAGGCTAATTGCAGGAGGAAAGGTTTGTTTTGTAGAATGGGTCTCTTGTATTAAATTCAATGTAATTTGGATCAAATGTCTTTGTTATTTTAAAAGCATGTTTTGTTGTGAGATGTAATTTAATTTAATCACAATAACCAGCCACAGTATTTTCTATGTTTACTACGTTTAAAACTAAATGATCAACCATCTCAACAGTCATTGGTGGACATTTAATGTATATTTCATCACCTGAAGAGTCCAACTTTGCTTTACATCTTTAACTTATATACAAGTGAAATCACAGCTCTAAGTTCTTGTTACTGAATAGTCCCTAAACGGCTCACCTGTCTCTGGCTGTGAGGCCCTGTCCGGAGGGATGGATGAGCCCGATGAAACGTGGGATCAGCCGTTGGTGGAGATTTCCACTCAACCCTTTGAAGCGCTGCTCCCACGTTCCTCCACTTGGACCATGGTTTAATCGAGGAAAATCATGTCACACTGAAAAAACAATTCTGTCATTTCATTTTTGAGTGTACTTTTTTAAGATAGAGCTTCTCAGGCTGGTTTAATCAAGTAAAATCATGTTACTGTCTTAAAGGTGTACAGGAGGATTTTCTTTTTCCGGGTGGATCATCAAGACTATTGGTACTCCCAACTGTCAATCATTCTGGTGATATATTACGCAAGGCCGTCGTATGTGCTCGTCCCCAGGTAGCGTGGATCTATTAGTTTTCACTTTCTGCGCATGCGCGCTTTCAGGTGTATATGGTGAGCTACGCCTTCAGCGAGCTCGCAGTTCTCACCGGGTACTTTGAAAATGGCAGAGGGTCACAAAAGAGAAAAAGTGTCTTCAAAGTGTATGAGAAGAAGAGAAAGGCTTCGGAAGAGAGAAACAAGACCAGAGTGTTTTTGGGAGATTCTTTCACACGATGGCGTGCGCTGAAAGCCCAGGTTGGGCTTCCCACTGATGCTTCAGTCGCGAAGTTTCTACTCGACAGGTAAAGTTTGGCATTCTATTTGGAGAAATCCATTTCAAATCACTTCCAGTAAAAGTTATCTATGTCTATTTTGTAACTTTCCAGGGTTGATTAGTGGAAAAAGTTCAAATCTTCTTGTAAAGTGAGCTTGTGTAAGCGATGCTGACTTGTGACTTGTAAACAGTGCATGCACGAGGAGAACTGGGCTCGTTCATGTCTCTCGCACACGTTTTAGTAGGCGTTCCATCTCGGGAGCAGGTAGAGCTTTGCGTGCATTTTTCAAAAGGTGGAGAGGGCGGTTCTTTCCTAAAATTCGGGAAAATCCTACTGTACTCCTTTAAGATAGAGCTGCTCAGGCTGGTTTAATTGAGAAAAAAATCATGTTATTTTCTTAAGATAGAGCTGCTCAGGCTGGTTTAATCTAGACAAATCGTGTTACTGCCTTTAGATAGAGCTGATCAGGCTGGTTTGATCTAGAAAATCACGTTACTGTCTCTAGATGGTGCTGCTCAGGCTGGTTTGATTTAGAAAATCACGTTACTGTCTCTAGATGGAGCTGCTCAGGCTGGTTTAATGAAAAAAAAAATTAAAAAAAAAAAATCAATCCCGTTACTGTCTTTAGATATAGCATCTCAGACTGGTTTAATCTAGAGAAATCGTGTTACTGACTTTAGGTAGAGATGCTTAGTGTTGGAATTCGTTCCTGTGTTCCCCTGAATTCCTGCTTGTTCGTTTGATCCGGGAGAGGCAGGAACAGAGTTAATTTCTTCAATAGTGAATTTAATAATCACACAAACAAGAGATTACAAAAATACATATATCAGATTACATAATACGAGCTCAGACCGTTCTTCCTTGCAGACCCAAGTGTGCAGGCCAGGTTTACAATGAAGAAGGGCACAACTGCAACACGTGGTTCATATTTATACATTTGCATACACCACCTCAACCTCACATTGGTCGGTTCCTCGTGATGTATGCGTTGCTATAGTGAATTTGCTATTCCTTTGTTCCCAAAACTGCTTCAAACTGGTTCTTCTCAGAGCTTGACGTTCTGTGGGACAAAGTGACCTCTTATCTGTTGATCCAATCTTACCTTGACCATGTTTTTGCAAGTAGAGCACTGAGGAGACATCGCCAACCAACTTGGAATGTCCCTGAACATGGATTTATAGCTGTGTTTTCCCAACTTGGGCAGTGGGAGAAACCCCAGTAGTGTAGAAACACAACTGAATACAATATGTCCAGTTGTCACACAGAAAACAAATGTTCAACCACTATATTCCTTCAATTCCCCTTTCGACCTCTGACCCCAGAGGTCAATAATTAGTGTCAATACAGTATGAGGCACTCTTCGTATAATAGAGGTCATATGTAAGCAAAATCAACAATCATATACTCAAATAGCAACATACAAAACTTTTAAACGGTGGTGACTCCCCCTTGAACTGCAACCTTGTCGTGGTGGGGGAGTTTGAGCACCCGAATGACCCTCGGAGCTATGTTGTCGGGGGACTTGCCCCTCCTGTGGGCCCACCACCTACAGAGGCTGCCGTAGGGGTTGGGTGCATTGTGGATTGGGGGGCAGTCGACGGCAGAGGCCTCGACGACCTGATCCCCGGCCACAGAATCTCCCAATGGACATGGAATGTGACCTCGCTGGGGGGGAAAGGAGCCCGAGCTTGTGAGGGAGGCTGAGAGATACCGTCTAGATATAGTCGGGCTCGCCTCCACTTACAGCTTGGACTCCGGAACCCAGCTCCTCGACGGGGGCTGGATACTCCACTGCTCTGGAGTTGCCCTCTCTCTCTGGAGTTGCCCTGTCTCTCGGCTGGCCTGGGAACGCCTTGGGGTGCCACCGGAAGAGCTGGAGGAAGTGTCTGGGGTGAGGGAAGTCTGAGCAGAGTTGCCTCCGCGACGCGGCCCCGGATAAGCGGCAGAAAATGGATGGATGGATGGATGGACTTGGCACGTCACATGAACAGAGAGGAGCGCTATATCACCTCCTCCATGGCTGCCGTCTACTTCTCTGTGTTCTTCTTACTTCGGTGTACAGGGATTATTCCGCCCTTTGACGTGTGGAGCTGTCTCCTGGATC
Source organism: Blennius ocellaris (assembly GCF_963422515.1). Lineage (NCBI taxonomy): Eukaryota > Metazoa > Chordata > Actinopteri > Blenniiformes > Blenniidae > Blennius > Blennius ocellaris. The sequence continues at coordinate 27,235,728 of NC_137664.1, forward strand.
AGCCGATCCAGGGGCAACTTGCTTCAGATGGATGGAGGTCTCCTGAAGAGTGCGATGTGGTTCTCCCGCCAGAGTACACTGCGACAGATGGCACCGCATTGTTCCTCTTTTATCCAGGGTTCGACTAACGGCCAGACCCTCCTCTCCAGTACCCTGGAATAGACTTTCCTGGGGAGCCTTTGTCACTCAGCCGAACAGCGTGAGACGTCCTCTCGACGACCTTAAATCGACCCGTTCACCTGGGCTCGGACCACTTCCTCTTTATCACGCTGAGAAGTACCCAGGGGCTGGTGTTGAGGATCTCAGCCGAGTCCCCCCTGGCTGCCGGTCCCAGCAACATGTGCAGAGAAACGAGATTCCAGACATCTCAAAACTGCATTGTCACATCTCTCACCTGAACATAGATTTTTCTCTTGTATAGATTTGGCTAATGCTTTTTTCTGTCTGCCACTGGCGGATCAGGTGAAACCACTGCAAACAGGTCCGACTTATTGCCGCCAATGCAAACCAAACTCCTGTTCCGGGAATACAAAGACCGAACAGCGCTTAACAAAGGGCCCCGGACTCCATGCTCCCGGAGCACCCCCCCACAGGATGTCTCAGGGGACGCGGTCGAACGCCTTCTCAAGATCCAGAAAACACATGTGGACTGGTTGGGCAAACTCCCATGAACCCTCAAGCAGCTGGTGGAGGGTATAGAGCTGGTCCAGTGTTCCACGACCAGAATGAAAACCGCATTATTCCTCTTGGATCCAAGGTTTGACTAACGGCCGGACCCTCCACTCCAGTACACTGGAATAGACTTTCCTGGGGAGGCTGAGGAGTGTGATCCCTCTGTAGTTGGAACACACCCTCCGATCCCCCTCCTTGAAGAAGGGACCACGACCCCATTCTGCCTGTCCAGAGGTACCGTCCCCGCGTCACGCGATGTTGCAGGGATGAAGGGCCCCGGACTCCATGCTCCTGGAGCATGGAGTCAGTTTGCCAGAATTTCCTCGGGGCAGACCGAAAGTCCTCTTCCATGGCCTCTCCAAACTCCTCCCAGACCCGAGTTATTGCCTCCACCACAGCCATGAACTATGGGTCATGACCGAAAGAACGAGATCCCGGATACAAGCGGTTGAAGTGAGCTTCCTGCGTAGGGTGGCTGAACGCACCCTTAGAGATAGGATGAGGAGCTTGAGAGTTGGTTTTTAGAATAAAGTTTGTATTTTACTAGACCATAGTCGTACTTTCACTATTCAAGTTTAAACATGAAGTGTTTATCAGGTTTAAGCAGTTTCATAATGCTGGATTTGACTGCTTATGGTCTTCTCATCAGTTGTGGCCGAAAAAATGCTTCAGACGAGATACTGAGTGTGTTTTTAGAATAAAGTTTGTATTTCACGAAACATACTAAACTCTCACTATTCAACTTTTAAATGATGTGTTTATCAGGTTTAAGCAGTTTCAACCAGTTTTATTTAGTGGAGTAACTGCTATTTTCATTTCATCAGTAGTGGCCGAAATGGTGCTCCTCACGGGATATAGAGTGATTTTGGAATAAAGTTTTTATTTCATTAGAACAAACTAGTAGTTTCTCAATTCAAGTTTAAACATGATGGACTTAGCAGTTGCAAGTACTTTCAACCAATTATATTTAGTGGAGTAACTGCTATTTTCATTTCATCAGGAGTGGCCGAAATGATGCTCCACACGGGATATAGAGTAATTTTGGAAGAAAGTTTTTATTTCATTAGAACAAACTAGTACTTTCTCAATTCAAGTTAAAATTATGTGTTTATCAGGTTCAAGCAGTTTCAACCAGTTTTATTTAGTGGAGTAACTGCTATTTTCATTTCATCAGGAGTGGCCGAAATGATGCTCCTCATGGGATATAGAGTGATTTTGGAATAAAGTTTTTATTTCATTAGAACAAACTAGTACTTTGTCAATTCAAGTTTAAATGATGTGTTTATCAGGTTCAAGCAGTTTTACCAGTTTTATTTAGTGAATTAACTGCTATTTTCATTTCATCAGTAGTGGCCGAAATGATGCTCCTCACGGGATATAGAGTGATTTTGGAATAAAGTTTTTATTTCATAAGAACAAACTAGTACTTTCTCAATTCAAGGTTAAATGATGTGTTTATCAGGTTCAAGCAGTTTCAACCAGTTTTATTTAGTGGAGTAACTGCTATTTTCATTTCATCAGGAGTGGCCGAAATGATGCTCCACACGGGATATAGAGTGATTTTGGAATAAAGTTTTTATTTCATTAGAACAAACTAGTACTTTCTCAATTCAAGTTTAAACATGATGGACTTAGCAGTTGCAATTACTTTCACCAATTATATTTAGTGGAGTAACTGCTATTTTCATTTCATCAGGAGTGGCCGAAATGATGCTCCTCACGGGATATAGAGTGATTTTGGAATAAAGTTTTTATTTCATTAGAACAAACTAGTACTTTCTCAATTCAAGGTTAAATGATGTGTTTATCAGGTTCCAGCAGTTTCAACCAGTTTTATTTAGTGGAGTAACTGCTATTTTCATTTCATCAGTAGTGGCCGAAATGATGCTCCTCACGGGATATAGAGTGATTTTGGAATAAAGTTTTTATTTCATTAGAACAAACTAGTACTTTCTCAATTCAAGGTTAAACATGATGGACATAGCAGTTGCAAGCACTTTCAAACAATTATATTTAGTGGAGTAACTGCTATTTTCATTTCATCAGGAGTGGCCGAAATGATGCTCCACACGGGATATAGAGTAATTTTGGAAGAAAGTTTTTATTTCCTTAGAACAAACTAGTACTTTCTCAATTCAAGTTTAAACATGATGGACTTAGCAGTTGCAAGTACTTTCAACCAATTATATTTAGTGGAGTAACTGCTATTTTCATTTCATTAGGAGTGGCCGAAATGATGCTCCACACGGGATATAGAGTAATTTTGGAAGAAAGTTTTTATTTCATTAGAACAAACTAGTACTTTAACTATTCAAGTTTTAAATGATTTGTTTATCAGGTTCAAGCAGTTTCAACCAGTTTTATTTAGTGGAGTAACTGCTATTTTCATTTCATCAGTAGTGGCCGAAATGATGCTCCTCACGGGATATAGAGTGATTTTGGAGTAAAGTTTTTATTTCATTAGAACAAACTAGTACTTTCTCAATTCAAGGTTAAATGATGTGTTTATCAGGTTCAAGCAGTTTCAACCAGTTTTATTTAGTGGAGTAACTGCTATTTTCATTTCATCAGTAGTGGCCGAAATGATGCTCCTCACAGGATATAGAGTGATTTTGGAATAAAGTTTTTATTTCATTAGAACAAACTAGTACTTTCTCAATTCAAGGTTAAACATGATGGACTTAGCAGTTGCAAGTACTTTCAACCAATTATATTTAGTGGAGTAACTGCTATTTTCATTTCATCAGTAGTGGCCGAAATGATGCTCCTCACGGGATATAGAGTGATTTTGGAATAAAGTTTTTATTTCATTAGAACAAACTAGTACTTTCTCAATTCAAGGTTAAACATGATGGACTTAGCAGTTGCAAGTACTTTCAACCAATTATATTTAGTGGAGTAACTGCTATTTTCATTTCATCAGTAGTGGCCGAAATGATGCTCCTCACAGGATATAGAGTGATATTGGAGTAAAGTTTTTATTTCATTAGAACAAACTAGTACTTTCTCAATTCAAGGTTAAACATGATGGACATAGCAGTTGCAAGCACTTTCAAACAATTATATTTAGTGGAGTAACTGCTATTTTCATTTCATCAGGAGTGGCCGAAATGATGCTCCACACGGGATATAGAGTAATTTTGGAAGAAAGTTTTTATTTCCTTAGAACAAACTAGTACTTTCTCAATTCAAGTTTAAACATGATGGACTTAGCAGTTGCAAGTACTTTCAACCAATTATATTTAGTGGAGTAACTGCTATTTTCATTTCATTAGGAGTGGCCGAAATGATGCTCCACACGGGATATAGAGTAATTTTGGAAGAAAGTTTTTATTTCATTAGAACAAACTAGTACTTTAACTATTCAAGTTTTAAATGATTTGTTTATCAGGTTCAAGCAGTTTCAACCAGTTTTATTTAGTGGAGTAACTGCTATTTTCATTTCATCAGTAGTGGCCGACATGATGCTCCTCACGGGATATAGAGTGATTTTGGAGTAAAGTTTTTATTTCATTAGAACAAACTAGTACTTTCTCAATTCAAGGTTAAATGATGTGTTTATCAGGTTCAAGCAGTTTCAACCAGTTTTATTTAGTGGAGTAACTGCTATTTTCATTTCATCAGTAGTGGCCGAAATGGTGCTCCTCACGGGATATAGAGTGATTTTGGAATAAAGTTTTTATTTCATTAGAACAAACTAGTAGTGTCTCAATTCAAGTTTAAACATGATGGACTTAGCAGTTGCAAGTACTTTCAACCAATTATATTTAGTGGAGTAACTGCTATTTTCATTTCATCAGTAGTGGCCGAAATGATGCTCCTCACGGGATATAGAGTGATTTTGGAATAAAGTTTTTATTTCATTAGAACAAACTAGTACTTTCTCAATTCAAGGTTAAACATGATGGACTTAGCAGTTGCAAGTACTTTCAACCAATTATATTTAGTGGAGTAACTGCTATTTTCATTTCATTAGGAGTGGCCGAAATGATGCTCCACACGGGATATAGAGTAATTTTGGAAGAAAGTTTTTATTTCATTAGAACAAACTAGTACTTTAACTATTCAAGTTTTAAATGATTTGTTTATCAGGTTCAAGCAGTTTCAACCACTTTTATTTGGTGGAGTAACTGCTATTTTCATTTCATCAGTAGTGGCCGAAATGATGCTCCTCACGGGATATAGAGTGATTTTGGAATAAAGTTTTTATTTCATTAGAACAAACTAGTACTTTCTCAATTCAAGGTTAAATGATGTGTTTATCAGGTTCAAGCAGTTTCAACCAGTTTTATTTAGTGGAGTAACTGCTATTTTCATTTCATCAGTAGTGGCCGAAATGATGCTCCTCACGGGATATAGAGTGATTTTGGAATAAAGTTTGTATTTCCTTAGAACAAACTAGTACTTTCTCAATTCAAGTTTAAACATGATGGACTTAGCAGTTGCAAGTACTTTCAACCAATTATATTTAGTGGAGTAACTGCTATTTTCATTTCATCAGTAGTGGCCGAAATGATGCTCCACACGGGATATAGAGTATCCCGATGGATATCAGTGCTCTCAGCCGCACCACCACGTGGTCTCGCAGCTCTTTCACTCCTTTTCAGGAGAAGGAACATTGTCATTTTCCAGCACCTGACAGTGCTATCAGCTCCCCTCACTCTCTCCACCGGAGAGAACCAGGATGTTCTAGCTCAGATGACTCTGACCATTCCGATATCCCAAGGGTACCTGGTCTTTGGACCAGCCAGCTTGAGTCCCTTGCAGAGGACATAGAGCAGTTCGAACCAAACAACCCGGAGATTCGTGTAGCGGACAACCTGGTGGAGGTCTTCAACCTGCCTCATCCTTCGTTCCGAGAGAAGCTTACGCTTCTCTGGAAGATGACATCCAGGAGTGTCCATGTTTACATAGAGTCCCTCCCATCTGCCATCAGAGACCATTACTCAGCCCTCTGTCATGCACTTAGGGAAGCAGGATCATCTGCACAATGATCCTGCCTCTGCAAACTTTGGTGCATTTACAATCACTCAAAAGGGGGCGGAGACTCCCAGATAGTATTTATAGGTGCCTAAGGGCTGCCTACTTCCAAGGCCACAATGCACCAGGATTGGACAAAGACCAGACTTTTAAGTCCCTCTTCGTAAACAACCTCCACAACAGTGTGCGGATCGATGTCGCCCTTTTCTGCAGGACCAAAAACCCCACCATGAAAGACCTCCGCAAACATGCACAGATGGTGTGGGAGCTGCACCACCGTTCAGGTGAAAACTATGATGGTGATGCAGGTGTCCTGAGGTCTCAGGTGAGGAGAGGTAAGTCTAAAAACCGAGGCTGAGGTCAGACTCAAAACAACTGGGATGCAGATGTCCCACAGTGGATTAAAACCTGCATCAGAGTGGTGAAGCAGCACCTGAACCCGCCTGGTAAGAAGGGACCTGGCTCCCCCTGACCGCATGACTTGGCCCCTCCCCTCCGCACACAAAGTTCATTTTGGCAGGAGGAGGAGATCCAGGAGGTGAAAGAGGCCCATTTGACATTCTTGGGTAATCTTGGCTATGCCAACCACAGATACACTTCAGTGGTGGTAGGGGTTGTTGACACTCTCTCACTGCTTGGTACTGGGTCAGAAATCCCCCTCATGTGTTCAGACACCTTCGCACAGGTTGCTAGAACCACGCTTGCGCATGCCACTTAAGGAAAGCCACTTCAGGTGGAAGAGTGTAGCATAAACAACCGAGGCTTCACTCAGGACTTGCACCACATCACTCAATGTGTCTGGGTCAACAGCTTTCCAGGACATGTCAGCGACGCATCCCATCCACGTCACTGATCAGGACACAGAAGAACTGCTTATTGGTCAGGACATCCTAAACCGACTCGCTGCCACCAAACGGCGCCTTTGGTCCCAAGTCGTCAGCCCGACTCCCATTGGCTAAGAACTAGGCCACCCAGCTTCTAACAGCAATCGTTCAGCCAACCCACGGGTCCAAAATCTGACACCTGGTCAGATTAAAGTGACCGCATTTCCACCTTTAGAGATGTTAACTGACAGTTCATTCCACAATCTTGAACTAATTCTCATCTCATTGACAATCTGCCTTCGTCCCTCACCAGCGACGACACGCATGACACAACTCTCCTCATTTCCACAACCAAAACCATCACCAGCGCTCACCATGTTAACCTTGAACAGGTTCTTCAGGGTACAAAACCGAGCACCGAAGGTGACATGGTTGTGCACGCTCCAATGACTCAACCAGAGAATACAGACATTTCAGGTAAACAGACCATGTCTGTACCAGAAGAACCTTATTCAGGCTTCGAGTCAAAGACCGAGCAATGCTCTGCTGAGGCTCGCACTTTACCACAACAGAAACAAGGAGATGCATTTGTATGAGGAGGTCTCCCGCGATTATCACACGATCTTCGCAAGGGACTCGCACAAAAGGGGGGGGGGGGGGGGAGTCACAGACATCCACCCAGTCCCCACTGACTTCGAGGCACTGCCATCTTCTGAAACCCAGTACATACCCTTTCTAGCTGACTGGGTCAAGCGGTCCTGGTTCACTGGTTTGAAACAGCCTGCGCTCGAATCTCACACCTTCCCTGTTATTCAAGATTGTTATATCTAAAGAGAAACATTAATCAATTTAAATAACACTTTTTTTGGCATTAACTATTTCCAGTTTAGCTGGTGGTGGCCCAATGTCATTATTATTTGATAAATAACCAATTTATTCTAATGAATAATTTTTCATAAATAAATTATTTTTGATAAAATGTTGCTCCGTGCTCTTGTTTATCTTCCAACATGTGAGATGTTGTTGATGAATACACAGCACAGTTCCACAGTAACCAATGTGTTTTACACAGCCACTGTTCTTTGTGTCAACATGTAGGTCCAGAACACAACTAAAGACGATGTCTCTAGACATCCAGAAGACTTCCTCAGAAGAGCCTGAATGAAAGTTTTTTGAGACGTCTTTCTTGAACATTATATTGACGTCTTGTCTGGACGTCACTGAAAATACGTTTCAAAAGAAACAGAACACGTCATCAGTCTACCACGGGACATACACAGAGAGTCAGTTTAGTATTACCATTAACATGCATTTAATTGGACTATGGAAGAAAACCAGAGAACCCTGAGGAAACACATGCACACACAAGTTAATTCCACAAACACCTCCAGGTGGATTTAAATCCACGATTTTCTGTCTGTAGCCATTGAGACAATTTGACCATTGTAATTGATAGAGCTGATAAAACCTTTATTTGGTATATAGTTGTAATCTCAATATGAAAGGTTGTAGAAATTAATCATGCCCAAAAACTCCTGCAGGGCCTTAACCGAGGCTGGACGAGGGAAATCTGTCACCGCTTGCACCTTAGAAGGCAATGGAATGGCACCCTGAGTTGAAATACGATGACCCAAAAAGTCAATCACAGGCAGACCAAACTGGCACTTAGCAGGGTTGACAATTAGGCCATGTTCCTCAAGGCCAGACCTGGGCATTTTAAGGCCCGCGGGCCAAATGCGGCCCGTGACCCGATTCTGACCGGCCCGCGAAAGGTTGCTTAGAATTAAGAAAACAAAAGCTTCTTTCGAATTTTAATGTGTGGACTAAAACCATCGGCTCTATAAACTAAAACGGAAATGCTTTTACTTTGAAGCCTGTTTATTTATGTACAGTGTACGTAACCTACGTACGTCGTATACGTAACCCGTAAAACAAGTCAATCAGTGCATGTGATTGTCGCCCCTCAATGATGTACGGGCAGGTCAGAGTGTATCTTTTATCTATCTGTCTGTCCTCTCCTCTATCCTCTCACCCCAACCGGCCAGCAGAATGCCTCCACCTCTGAGTCTGGTTTCTGCAAAGATTTCTTCCTGTTAGAGGGACTTTTTCCCTTTCCATAGTCGCTCACGCTTGCTCATGTGGATTTGTTTGGTTTTGTCTTTAAAAGTGCTTTTAATATATAATAAAGAACAATGACGTGATTCATGGATGGTTTTATTCTTTTAAAGTTGTCAGAGGTACTTTTTGAAGGTTTGTCATGGACATTTACTCTGAAGTAACTACAGGTACTCTCCATTTTTGTAGTTAGTTTTGCTTAATGCACCACACATTGTCACTGCATGAATGAAGAAGGCAGATCAGTTTAGTAGCTGAACTCTACAGATGTGGTTCCAGCTGCAGTGTCTTGTTGAAATAGGTTCAGAGAGATATTGAATATGGAATTTGATGGGGGGGGGGATTCTCCCTCTTCAATCCACTTGGCTCTGGACCTTATAAACACTCTGAGCTCTATTCACATAATATCTACCTGGATGTTTCTCCAGTGTTCTTGTGCTTCTTCAAACTGAACATGATCCATGAAACCGTGACGTAACTGAAGCAGTGACATCAGTTGTCCTTTTAAATATGGCGGCGACCACAAACACGCATGGCGGCGACCAAAAACAAGTATGTCGGTGCCCATAAGCCACCATTGTGATACCGCACTGGCGAGGTTTGCGTTTTGAGAGTAGTATGGCGCTGACCGTGAGTAATAATGGCGGCGTCCACAAACAAGCATGTCAGCGGCCGTACACCGCCATTTTTATACCGCACTGGCGAGGTTTCAAGTCTGGAGGAGCACGGTTGCATTGCGGATCATGTTCTCTTGCTTCCCACCGACAGTGACGCTGTAATTGTGCGTCGGAACAAAACATATTGCATGTAGTACTGCCTCCCACCAACAGTGGCGCTGGGGTGGTGATTCGGATCAAAATGGCCGAACAAGATGGCGGCTGTGGATTCCCCACCGACGGCTTCTCAGTGCATGTGATTGTCGCCCCTCAATGATGTACGGGCACGTCAAGAAAAGAAAGGTGGATGCTAAAGGCCGAAATTTCAAGAAGATTTGGAGCACTAAATATTTGTTTACTGAAGTCGGTGGTAAACCTGTCTGTTTAGTTTGTGGAGAGCACGTTGCCGTGTTTAAGGAGTACAATGTGAGTCGGCATTATGAGACAAAACACGTGGAGAAATACAGACACTTGGCGGAGGCTGAGAGAGCGCGAATATCAGAAGACTTGCTAGCAAAGCTAGCAAAACAACAAGGCTGTTTTAGCAAACTACACACAGCCCGGGATGCAGCGACCAAGACCAGCTTCGTCATATCCCATAAAATCGCTAAAAACAGCAAGCCGTTCTCGGATTGGCGAGTTTGTGAAAGAGTGCTTGGTGGACTCTGCTGCGCTAATATGCCCTGAGAATAAAGAAGCATTTGAAAAAGTCCCGCTGTCCAGGCAAACCGTCACCAGAAGGGTGGAAGGAATCGCGGAGAATCTCGAATGTCAGCTCAAAAGTGGAGTTGAAAGTTTTGACTTTTTCTCTTTGGCTTTGGATGAGAGCTGTGGTGTCCGTGACACTGCCCAGTTACTGGTGTTTCTCCAGGGAATAAGGCAGGACTTCAAGATTACGGAGGAGCTGGCAGCATTGAGGTCAATAAAAGGAACGACAACGGGAAACGATCTGTTCAAGGAGGTCGATGCATGCATTGGTCAAGCTTGGACTGAAATGGGACAAACTGGTAGGCGTTACTACTGATGGTTGTCCGAATATGACAGGAAAACATGTCGGACTTTTGAAACAGATCCAAGATAAAGTGACTGAACTCGGCACAGAGCATCATTTAGTGTTGATACATTGTATTATACATCAGCATGTACTGTGCAGGTCTGTGCTAAAACTTAACCATGTTATTGATGTTGTAACAAAAACGGTTAACTTTATCAGGGCACGAGCATTAAATCACAGGCAGTTTGTTGCACTTTTAGAGGAGCATGAGAATGAACATGGTGACATCATGTACCACACAGCTGTCAGATGGCTCAGTCTGGGCAAAGTGCTCAAAAGATTTTGGGACCTGAAAACAGAGATTCAAGAGTTTTGTGAGATGAAAGGCAAAAACATCCCCGAGCTTTCAGATATGAACTGGATGGCAGATTTTGCATTTGCTGTTGATGTGACGGCACTGATGAATGAACTGAGCACTAAACTGCAAGGCAAGGGCCTTTTCGTTCATGACATGCATAACCTGGTGAAGGCTTTTATGAGAAAGTTGCTGTTTCTTTCAAGTCAACTACAGAACAACACTCTCACTCACATGCAAACCCTTAAATAAGTCAGACCATCAGCTAATCATCTCTGCAGGTACTCATCCATGTTAGGAGATTTGCATGGTGAGTTTTTAAGGCGATTTGATGATTGTAAAAACATTGAGGATGAAATGCACCTGGTTTCCTCTCCCTTTGCCTGCAGAGTAGATGATGCACCCAGTGATGTTCAGCTGGAGCTCATTGACCTGCAGTCTGACACAGTACTGGCAGAGCACTTTAAGTCAGCATCACTGCTGGAGTTCTACTCATCTCTTAAGGAGGAGAACTTTCCAAACATGAGGAGACATGCTCAGAAGATGTTGGTTCTGTTTGGATCTACCTACATATGTGAACAAACATTCTCAGTAATGAAGTTTACCAAATCCAGGTTCAGATCCTCTCTTACTGATGATCATCTGTCAGCTGTGCTTCGCATCTCCACCTCAGACATTCAACCTGACTTTGATGCACTCGTTAAAGGGCAGCAAAGGCTAGATTTCTCTCACTGAACAAGAAAATACCCAAATGTGTGTTCACTATTACTTTTTGTCTGCACAGCTTGGCAGTTTGACAGTCATAATGTGACATATCTTGTTAATGATATTTGGCATACAAAGACATTGTGATGTCTTAATAGAAAAAAGTGTTTTTGGTTAATGCAATTCAAAAAAGAGTTACAAATGTTTCATGTTTACAATTGTTTTGAATAACTGCACTGAATAAAAACATTTTTTGTTAAAATAACCCTCACTTTCTCTTTACCTAATAATAACACAGACACTTACCAGCATGTGTAAACAATGCCATTTACTGCTTTCAATTTAGAAATAAAATTCATATGCAGAATAGAGTTTAAACTAACCCTCCACAATATTTTCTGCTTCTCATTTGGCCCCTTCGGAAAAATAATTGCCCACCCCTGCTCAAGGCGCTGAAAAACTTGCTTTAGGTGTGAAAAATGCTCCTCAACTGAAGAACTAGCCACCAAGATGTCGTCCAGGTAAACAGAAACGAAAGCGAGGTCGCGCAGCACAGAGTCCATCAACCTCTGAAAAGCCGTGCCTGGCCATAATAAAACATAAAAAAATGACAAGAAAGAATAGAAAGTGTCATCTGCTCAGTGTATTGACACATCTTATACACAGCAGACACAAATTGCACTTAACAAGTTTTGAACTATCAAAACTCAGTAACCAATCAGGTGTCTAACATTGATTTTTTTTTTTAGAGAATCAAAACCACAATACAAATAAAGCTTTCAATTTCTATTCAAGAAAATGTGCCCATCTTTTCTAAAACTCTCTCTCTCTCTCTCTCACTCTCTCTCTCTCTCTCTCTCTCTCTCTCTCTCTCTCTCTCTCTCTCTCTCTCTCTCTCTCTCTCTCTCTCTCTCTCTCTCTCTCTCTCGCCCCGTTTCCTCATTAGTTTTAATGTTGGGTTTTTTCCGGAATAAATGTGAATGTTTGATGAGAGGCTGTATCTGGCAGCAGGAATCACTCATTGAGTAAAAAGAAAAAAGTGATGGCACGTGTCGCCCCAATTAATCCCTAAAACACAAGAGCCTCTAAACGTATTGAGAACAGGTAGGAAGCATATTACGAGCTAATAAAACTAGTAAACAGAGTCCATGTGTGTATCAGTGAAAGTGAGCAGGTTTTATGTTTCTATGTTTCTTCAGGTGAGATGTCCAGTTCCTGGACGTTCACAGCACTTTCACGGCTGGGAGACATAGTTTGCATTGTACAGAGAGGTTAAGAGATTTCTCCGACTTTAAAACATAGTGATGAAAGCAACTGTCTGCAGAATCCATGGCAAAGCATGGATTGTCAGCCTGAAAGCGTCGGGAAGTGTCGCAATGCCAGTGCATGGCGCATGTGACAGCTGCATTTCTAGTTTATTCCATCTGATTTCTACTGTAATCCTGCTCAGTAATCCCAGTTTTTATCGAGCATACCTGTAACGAGATTACACATTTTTTTATGTACTGTAACAGATTACAGTTATATGTTTTTTGTATCCTAATTATGTAACACTGTTACATGTATTCCATGACTACCCAACCCTGGTTGCACCTAAACATGTGATACACACTCAGACCTTACTGAGACTTACTAAACTAAAGTTTTCTAGCTGTGTAATGACTTGAAGTAAAGCTCTGGTAAACAAGCTGCATGTAATGATGTTCATGTAGGTACAAACAGCCAGAAGAGTCTTTAGAGCCAGAAGTGGACAGACGAAATCACCTTGTACTGCAGGTGACAGGAGGAGCAGCAAGGTGGGCGAGATACAGGTTCTGGGAGATTCCCACAACACACTGTAGACAAAAGAAAAGTGTTAAATGCACAGGTTCCACAAGTTGAGAGACTCTTAAGATCAACACCAGGAGACACCAGATCACTTTGATTGATTGTGAGGACAACACACACGGAGTGAGGTGGTATTGAAAGGCTAATTGCAGGAGGAAAGGTTTGTTTTGTAGAATGGGTCTCTTGTATTAAATTCAATGTAATTTGGATCAAATGTCTTTGTTATTTTAAAAGCATGTTTTGTTGTGAGATGTAATTTAATTTAATCACAATAACCAGCCAAAGTATTTTCTATGTTTACTACGTTTAAAACTAAATGATCAACCATCTCAACAGTCATTGGTGGACATTTAATGTATGTTTCATCACCTGAAGAGTCCAACTTTGCTTTACATCTTTAACTTATATACAAGTGAAATCACAGCTCTAAGTTCTTGTTACTGAATTGTCTCTAAACGGCTCACCTGTCTCTGGCTGAGGCCCTGTCCGGAGGGATGGATGAGCCCGATGAAACGTGGGATCAGCCGTTGGTGGAGATTTCCACTCAACCCTTTGAAGCGCTGCTCCCACGTTCCTCCACTTGGACCATGGTTTAATCGAGGAAAATCATGTCACACTGAAAAAACAATTCTGTCATTTCATTTTTGAGTGTACTTTTTTAAGATAGAGCTTCTCAGGCTGGTTTAATCAAGTAAAATCATGTTACTGTCTTAAAGGTGTACAGGAGGATTTTCTTTTTCCGGGTGGATCATCAAGACTATTGGTACTCCCAACTGTCAATCATTCTGGTGATATATTACGCAAGGCCGTCGTATGTGCTCGTCCCCAGGTAGCGTGGATCTATTAGTTTTCACTTTCTGCGCATGCGCGCTTTCAGGTGTATATGGTGAGCTACGCCTTCAGCGAGCTCGCAGTTCTCACCGGGTACTTTGAAAATGGCAGAGGGTCGCAAAAGAGAAAAAGTGTCTTCAAAGTGTATGAGAAGAAGAGAAAGGCTTCGGAAGAGAGAAACAAGACCAGAGTGTTTTTGGGAGATTCTTTCACACGATGGCGTGCGCTGAAAGCCCAGGTTGGGCTTCCCACTGATGCTTCAGTCGCGAAGTTTCTACTCGACAGGTAAAGTTTGGCATTCTATTTGGAGAAATCCATTTCAAATCACTTCCAGTAAAAGTTATCTATGTCTATATTGTAACTTTCCAGGGTTGATTAGTGGAAAAAGTTCAAATCTTCTTGTAAAGTGAGCTTGTGTAAGCGATGCTGACTTGTGACTTGTAAACAGTGCATGCACGAGGAGAACTGGGCTCGTTCATGTCTCTCGCACACGTTTTAGTAGGCGTTCCATCTCGGGAGCAGGTAGAGCTTTGCGTGCATTTTTCAAAAGGTGGAGAGGGCGGTTCTTTCCTAAAATTCGGGAAAATCCTACTGTACTCCTTTAAGATAGAGCTGCTCAGGCTGGTTTAATTGAGAAAAAAATCATGTTATTTTCTTAAGATAGAGCTGCTCAGGCTGGTTTAATCTAGACAAATTGTGTTACTGCCTTTAGATAGAGCTGATCAGGCTGGTTTGATCTAGAAAATCACATTACTGTCTTTAGATAGAGCTGATCAGGCTGGTTTGATTTAGAAAATCACGTTACTGTCTCTAGATGGTGCTGCTCAGGCTGGTTTGATTTAGAAAATCACGTTACTGTCTCTAGATGGAGCTGCTCAGGCTGGTTTAATAAAAAAAAAAAAAAAAAAAAAAAAAAATCAATCCCGTTACTGTGTTTAGATATAGCATCTCAGACTGGTTTAATCTAGAGAAATCGTGTTACTGACTTTAGGTAGAGATGCTTAGTGTTGGAATTCGTTCCTGTGTTCCCCTAAATTCCTGCTTGTTCGTTTGATCCGGGAGAGGCAGGAACAGAGTTAATTTTCTTCAATAGTGAATTTAATAATCACACAAACAAGAGATTACAAAAATACATATATCAGATTACATAATACGAGCTCAGACCGTTCTTCCTTGCAGTGTGCAGGCCAGGTTTACAATGAAGATGGGCACAACTGCAACACGTGGTTCATATTTATACATTTGCATACACCACCTCAACCTCACATTGGTCGGTTCCTCGTGATGTATGCGTTGCTATAGTGAATTTGCTATTCCTTTGTTCCCAAAACTGCTTCAAACTGGTTCTTCTCAGAGCTTGACGTTCTGTGGGACAAAGTGACCTCTTATCTGTTGATCCAATCTTACCTTGACCATGTTTTTGCAAGTAGAGCACTGAGGAGACATCGCCAACCAACTTGGAATGTCCCTGAACATGGATTTATAGCTGTGTTTTCCCAACTTGGGCAGTGGGAGAAACCCCAGTAGTGTAGAAACACAACTGAATACAATATGTCCAGTTGTCACACAGAAAACAAATGTTCAACCACTATATTCCTTCAATTCCCCTTTTGACCTCTGACCCCAGAGGTCAATAATTAGTGTCAATACAGTATGAGGCACTCTTCGTATAATAGAGGTCATATGTAAGCAAAATCAACAATCATATACTCAAATAGCAACATACAAAACTTTTAAACGGTGGTGACTCCCCCTTGAACTGCAACCTTGTCGTGGTGGGGGAGTTTGAGCACCCGAATGACCCTCGGAGCTATGTTGTCGGGGGACTTGCCCCTCCTGTGGGCCCACCACCTACAGAGGCTGCCGTAGGGGTCGGGTGCATTGTGGATTGGGGGCAGTCGACGGCAGAGGCTTCGAACACCCGATCCCCGGCCACAGAATCTGGCTATTGGGACATGGAATGTGACCTCGCTGGGGGGGAAGGAGCCAGAGATGTGAGGGAGGCTGAGAGATACCGTCTAGATATAGTCGGGCTCGCCTCCACTTACAGCTTGGACTCCGGAACCCAGCTCCTCGACGGGGGCTGGATACTCCACTGCTCTGGAGTTGCCCTCTCTCTCTGGAGTTGCCCTGTCTCTCGGCTGGCCTGGGAACACCTTGGGGTGCCACCGGAAGAGCTGGAGGAAGTGTCTGGGGTGAGGGAAGTCTGAGCAGAGTTGCCTCCGCGACGCGGCCCCGGATAAGCGGCAGAAAATGGATGGATGGATGGATGGACTTGGCACGTCACATGAACAGAGAGGAGCGCTATTTCACCTCCTCCCTTGCTGTCGTCTACTTCTCTGTGTTCTTCTTACTTCGGTGTACAGGGATTATTCCGCCCTTTGACGTGTGGAGCTGTCTCCTGGATCAGCCGATCCAGGGGCAACTTGCTTCAGATGGATGGAGGTCTCCTGAAGAGTGCGATGTGGTTCTCCCGCCAGAGTACACTGCGACAGATGGCACCGCATTGTTCCTCTTTTATCCAGGGTTCGACTAACGGCCGGACCCTCCTCTCCAGTACCCTGGAATAGACTTTCCTGGGGAGCCTTTGTCACTCAGCCGAACAGCGTGAGACGTCCTCTCGACGACCTTAAATCGACCCGTTCACCTGGGCTCGGACCACTTCCTCTTTATCACCCTGAGAAGTACCCAGGGGCTGGTGTTGAGGATCTCAGCCGAGTCCCCCCTGGCTGCCGGTCCCGGCAACATGTGCAGAGAAACGAGATTCCAGACATCTCAAAACTGCGTTGTCACATCTCTCACCTGAACATAGATTTTTCTCTTGTATAGATTTGGCTAATGCTTTTTTCTGTCTGCCACTGGCAGATCAGGTGAAACCACTGCAAACAGGTCCGACTTATTGCCGCCAATGCAAACCAAACTCCTGTTCCGGGAATACAAAGACCGAACAGCGCTTAACAAAGGGCCCCGGACTCCATGCTCCCGGAGCACCTCCCCACAGGATGTCTCAGGGGACGCGGTCGAACGCCTTCTCAAGATCCAGAAAACACATGTGGACTGGTTGGGCAAACTCCCATGAACCCTCAAGCAGCTGGTGGAGGGTATAGAGCTGGTCCAGTGTTCCACGACCAGAATGAAAACCGCATTGTTCCTCTTGGATCCAAGGTTTGACTAACGGCCGGACCCTCCACTCCAGTACACTGGAATAGACTTTCCTGGGGAGGCTGAGGAGTGTGATCCCTCTGTAGTTGGAACACACCCTCCGATCCCCCTCCTTGAAGAGAGGGACCACGACCCCATTCTGCCTGTCCAGAGGTACCGTCCCCGCGTCACGCGATGTTGCAGGGATGAAGGGCCCCGGACTCCATGCTCCCGGAGCATGGAGTCGGTTTGCCAGAATTTCCTCGGGGCAGACCGAAAGTCCTCTTCCATGGCCTCTCCAAACTCCTCCCAGACCCGAGTTATTGCCTCCACCACAGCCATGAACTATGAGTCATGACCGAAAGAACGAGATCCCGGATACAAGCGGTTGAAGTGAGCTTCCTGCTTAGGGTGGCTGAGCGCACCCTTAGAGATAGGATGAGGAGCTTGAGAGTTGGTTTTTAGAATAAAGTTTGTATTTTACTAGACCATAGTCGTACTTTCCCTATTCAAGTTTAAACATGAAGTGTTTATCAGGTTTAAGCAGTTTCATTATGCTGGATTTGACTGCTTATGGTCTTCTCATCAGTTGTGGCCGAAAAAATGCTTCAGACGAGATACTGAGTGTGTTTTTAGAATAAAGTTTGTATTTCACGAAACATACTAAACTCTCACTATTCACTTTTAAATGATGTGTTTATCAGGTTCAAGCAGTTTCAACCAGTTTTATTTAGTGGAGTAACTGCTATTTTCATTTCATCAGTAGTGGCCGAAATGGTGCTCCTCACGGGATATAGAGTGATTTTGGAATAAAGTTTTTATTTCATTAGAACAAACTAGTAGTTTCTCAATTCAAGGTTAAATGATGTGTTTATCAGGTTCAAGCAGTTTCAACCAGTTTTATTTAGTGGAGTAACTGCTATTTTCATTTCATCAGGAGTGGCCGAAATGATGCTCCACACGGGATATAGAGTAATTTTGGAATAAAGTTTGTATTTCCTTAGAACAAACTAGTACTTTCTCAATTCAAGTTTAAACATGATGGACTTAGCAGTTGCAAGTACTTTCAACCAATTATATTTAGTGGAGTAACTGCTATTTTCATTTCATCAGTAGTGGCCGAAATGATGCTCCACACGGGATATAGAGTGATTTTGGAATAAAGTTTTTATTTCATAAGAACAAACTAGTACTTTCTCAATTCAAGGTTAAATGATGTGTTTATCAGGTTCAAGCAGTTTCAACCAGTTTCATTTAGTGGAGTAACTGCTATTTTCATTTCATCAGGAATGGCCGAAATGATGCTCCACACGGGATATAGAGTAATTTTGGAATAAAGTTTGTATTTCCTTAGAACAAACTAGTACTTTCTCAATTCAAGTTTAAACATGATGGACTTAGCAGTTGCAAGTACTTTCAACCAATTATATTTAGTGGAGTAACTGCTATTTTCATTTCATCAGTAGTGGCCGAAATGATGCTCCACACGGGATATAGAGTGATTTTGGAATAAAGTTTTTATTTCATAAGAACAAACTAGTACTTTCTCAATTCAAGGTTAAATGATGTGTTTATCAGGTTCAAGCAGTTTCAACCAGTTTCATTTAGTGGAGTAACTGCTATTTTCATTTCATCAGGAATGGCCGAAATGATGCTCCACACGGGATATAGAGTAATTTTGGAATAAAGTTTGTATTTCCTTAGAACAAACTAGTACTTTCTCAATTCAAGTTTAAACATGATGGACTTAGCAGTTGCAAGTACTTTCAACCAATTATATTTAGTGGAGTAACTGCTATTTTCATTCATCAGTAGTGGCCGAAATGATGCTCCACACGAGATATAGAGTGATTTTGGAATAAAGTTTTTATTTCATAAGAACAAACTAGTACTTTCTCAATTCAAGGTTAAATGATGTGTTTATCAGGTTCAAGCAGTTTCAACCAGTTTCATTTAGTGGAGTAACTGCTATTTTCATTTCATCAGTAGTGGCCGAAATGATACTCCTCACGGGATATAGAGTGATTTTGGAATAAAGTTTTTATTTCATAAGAACAAACTAGTACTTTCTCAATTCAAGTTTAAACATGATGGACTTAGCAGTTGCAAGTACTTTCAACCAATTATATTTAGTGGAGTAACTGCTATTTTAATTTCATCAGTAGTGGCCGAAATGATGCTCCACACGAGATATAGAGTGATTTTGGAATAAAGTTTTTATTTCATAAGAACAAACTAGTACTTTCTCAATTCAAGTTTAAACATGATGTGTTTATCAGGTTCAAGCAGTTTCAACCAGTTTCATTTAGTGGAGTAACTGCTATTTTCATTTCATCAGTAGTGGCCGAAATGATGCTCCACACGAAATATAGAGTGATTTTGGAATAAAGTTTGTATTTCCTTAGAACAAACTAGTACTTTAACTATTCAAGTTTTAAATGATTTGTTTATCAGGTTCAAGCAGTTTCAATCAGTTTTATTTAGTGGAGTAACTGCTATTTTCATTTCATCAGGAGTGGCCGAAATGATGCTCCTCACGGGATATAGAGTGATTTTGGAATAAAGTTTTTATTTCATTAGAACAAACTAGTACTTTCTCAATTCAAGGTTAAATGATGTGTTTATCAGGTTCAAGCAGTTTCAACCAGTTTCATTTAGTGGAGTAACTGCTATTTTCATTTCATCAGTAGTGGCCGAAATGATACTCCTCACGGGATATAGAGTGATTTTGGAATAAAGTTTTTATTTCATAAGAACAAACTAGTACTTTCTCAATTCAAGTTTAAACATGATGGACTTAGCAGTTGCAAGTACTTTCAACCAATTATATTTAGTGGAGTAACTGCTATTTTAATTTCATCAGTAGTGGCCGAAATGATGCTCCACACGAGATATAGAGTGATTTTGGAATAAAGTTTTTATTTCATAAGAACAAACTAGTACTTTCTCAATTCAAGGTTAAATGATGTGTTTATCAGGTTCAAGCACTTTCAAACAATTATATTTAGTGGAGTAACTGCTATTTTCATTTCATTAGGAGTGGCCGAAATGATGCTCCACACGGTATATAGAGTAATTTTGGAAGAAAGTTTTTATTTCATAAGAACAAACTAGTACTTTCTCAATTCAAGTTTAAACATGATGGACTTAGCAGTTGCAAGTACTTTCAACCAATTATATTTAGTGGAGTAACTGCTATTTTCATTTCATCAGTAGTGGCCGAAATGATGCTCCACACGAGATATAGAGTGATTTTGGAATAAAGTTTTTATTTCATAAGAACAAACTAGTACTTTCTCAATTCAAGGTTAAATGATGTGTTTATCAGGTTCAAGCAGTTTCAATCAGTTTTATTTAGTGGAGTAACTGCTATTTTCATTTCATCAGGAGTGGCCGAAATGATGCTCCTCACGGGATATAGAGTAATTTTGGAATAAAGTTTGTATTTCCTTAGAACAAACTAGTACTTTCTCAATTCAAGTTTAAACATGATGGACTTAGCAGTTGCAAGTACTTTCAACCAATTATATTTAGTGGAGTAACTGCTATTTTCATTTCATCAGGAGTGGCCGAAATGATGCTCCACACGGGATATAGAGTAATTTTGGAATAAAGTTTTTATTTCCTTAGAGCAAACTGGTACTTTTCAATTCAAGTTTAAACATGAAGTGTTTATAAGGTTAAAGCAGTTTCAACCTCTTTTATTATGCTGGATTTGACTGTTATGGTCTTTTCATCAGTTGTGGCCGAAAAGATGCTTCAGACGAGATACTGAGTATGTTTTTAGAATAAAGTTTTAATTTCATTAGGACAAACTCGTACTTTAACTATTCAAGTATCTACCCAGACAAATGTACACTAACACAACTATTGCTCACCCAAGGTGCTAAAAACACTTTTATGCAGTTGCGATGTTACAATTTGTATAGACTACAGAAGTGAAAGCCACAGGTGCATTAACAACATTTTCGCACTTTTCGAAATACAGCTTTTGCGTGACTCCTACCATGAGTCGTCAGAGACACTGCGTGCTCAGAGCAAAGATACCTCGGGAGCCACATGACCCAGTTGAAGACTGTTGTCGCCGGTCTTCTATGCCTGTCTACACAGGAGAGAAGAACAGCGAGTTGCTATGACACACATCCATCAGTGCTCTCAGCCGCACCACCACGTGGTCTCGCAGCTCTTTCACTCCTTTTCAGGAGAAGGAACATTGTCATTTTCCAGCACCTGACAGTGCTATCAGCTCCCTCACTCTCTCCACCGGAGAGAACCAGGATGTTCTAGCTCAGATGACTCTGACCATTCCGATATCCCAAGGGTACCTGGTCTTTGGACCAGCCAGCTTGAGTCCCTTGCAGAGGACATAGAGCAGTTCGAACCAAACAACCCGGAGATTCGTGTAGCGGACAACCTGGTGGAGGTTGAACGCTGCCTCTTCAACCTGCCTCATCCTTCGTCCCGAGAGAAGCTTACGCTTCTCTGGAAGATGACATCCAGGAGTGTCCATGTTTACATAGAGTCCCTCCCATCTGCCATCAGAGACCATTACTCAGCCCTCTGTCATGCGCTTAGGGAAGCAGGATCATCTGCACAATGATCCTGCCTCTGCAAACTTTGGTGCATTTACAATCACTCAAAAGGGGGCGGAGACTCCCAGATAGTATTTATAGGTGCCTAAGGGCTGCCTACTTCCAAGGCCACAATGCACCAGGATTGGACAAAGACCAGACTTTTAAGTCCCTCTTCGTTAACAACCTCCACAACAGTGTGTGGATCGATGTCGCCCTTTTCTGCAGGACCAAAAACCCCACCATGAAAGACCTCCGCAAACATGCGCAGATGGTGTGGGAGCTGCACCACCGTTCAGGTGAAAACTATGATGGTGATGCAGGTGTCCTGAGGTCTCAGGTGAGGAGAGGTAAGTCTAAAAACCGAGGCTGAGGTCAGACTCAAAACAACTGGGATGCAGATGTCCCACAGTGGATTAAAACCTGCATCAGAGTGGTGAAGCAGCACCTGAACCCGCCTGGTAAGAAGGGACCTGGCTCCCCCTGACCGCATGACTTAGCCCCTCCCCTCCGCACACAAAGTTCATTTTGGCAGGAGGAGGAGATCCAGGAGGTGAAAGAGGCCCATTTGACATTCTTGGGTAATCTTGGCTATGCCAACCACAGATACACTTCGGTGGTGGTAGGGGTTGTTGACACTATCTCACTGCTTGGTACTGGGTCAGAAATCCCCCTCATGTGTTCAGACACCTTCGCACGGGTTGCTAGAACCACGCTTGCGCATGCCACTTAAGGAAAGCCACTTCAGGTGGAAGAGTGTAGCATAAACAACCGAGGCTTCACTCAGGACTTGCACCACATCACTCAATGTGTCTGGGTCAACAGCTTTCCAGGACATGTCAGCGACGCATCCCATCCACGTCACTGATCTGGACACAGAAGAACTGCTTATTGGTCAGGACATCCTAAACCGACTCGCTGCCACCAAACGGCGCCTTTGGTCCCAAGTCGTCAGCCCGACTCCCATTGGCTAAGAACTAGGCCACCCAGCTTCTAACAGCAATCGTTCAGCCAACCCACGGGTCCAAAATCTGACACCTGGTCAGATTAAAGTGACCGCATTTCCACCTTTAGAGATGTTAACTGACAGTTCATTCCACAATCTTGAACTAATTCTCATCTCATTGACAATCTGCCTTCGTCCCTCACCAGCGACGACACGCATGACACAACTCTCCTCATTTCCACAACCAAAACCATCACCAGCGCTCACCATGTTAACCTTGAACAGGTTCTTCAGGGTACAAAACCGAGCACCGAAGGTGACATGGTTGTGCACGCTCCAATGACTCAACCAGAGAATACAGACATTTCAGGTAAACAGACCATGTCTGTACCAGAAGAACCTTATTCAGGCTTCGAGTCAAAGACCGAGCAACGCTCTGCTGAGGCTCGCACTTTACCACAACAGAAACAAGGAGATGCATTTGTATGAGGAGGTCTCCCGCGATTATCACACGATCTTCGCAAGGGACTCGCACAAAAGGGGGGGGGAGTCACAGACATCCACCCAGTGCGCGTCCCCACTGACTTTGAGGCACTGCCATCTTCTGAAACCCAGTACATACCCTTTCTAGCTGACGGGGTCAAGCGGTCCTGGTTCACTGGTTTGAAACAGCCTGCGCTCGAATCTCACACCTTCCCTGTTATTCAAGATTGTTATATCTAAAGAGAAACATTAATCAATTTAAATAACACTTTTTTTGGCATTAACTATTTCCAGTTTAGCTGGTGGTGGCCCAATGTCATTATTATTTGATAAATAACCAATTTATTCTAATGAATAATTTTTCATAAATAAATTATTTTTGATAAAATGTTGCTCCGTGCTCTTGTTTATCTTCCAACATGTGAGATGTTGTTGATGAATACACAGCACAGTTCCACAGTAACCAATGTGTTTTACACAGCCACTGTTCTTTGTGTCAACATGTAGGTCCAGAACACAACTAAAGACGATGTCTCTAGACATTCAGAAGAGCCTGAATGAAAGTTTTTTGAGACGTCTTTCTTGAACATTATATTGACGTCTTGTCTGGACGTCACTGAAAATACGTTTCAAATGAAACAGAACACGTCATCAGTTTACCACGGGACATACACAGAGAGTCAGTTTAGTATTACCATTAACATGCATTTAATTGGACTATGGAAGAAAACCAGAGAACCCTGAGGAAACACATGCACACACAAGTTAATTCCACAAACACCTCCAGGTGGATTTAAATCCACGATTTTCTGTCTGTAGCCATTGAGACAATTTGACCATTGTAATTGATAGAGCTGATAAAACCTTTATTTGGTATATAGTTGTAATCTCAATATGAAAGGTTGTAGAAATTAATCATGCCCAAAAACTCCTGCAGGGCCTTAACCGAGGCTGGACGAGGGAAATCTGTCACCGCTTGCACCTTAGAAGGCAATGGAATGGCACCCTGAGTTGAAATACGATGACCCAAAAAGTCAATCACAGGCAGACCAAACTGGCACTTAGCAGGGTTGACAATTAGGCCATGTTCCTCAAGGCCAGACCTGGGCATTTTAAGGCCCGCGGGCCAAATGCGGCCCGTGACCCGATTCTGACCGGCCCGCGAAAGGTTGCTTAGAATTAAGAAAACAAAAGCTTCTTTCGAATTTTAATGTGTGGACTAAAACCATCGGCTCTATAAACTAAAACGGAAATGCTTTTACTTTGAAGCCTGTTTATTTATGTACAGTGTACGTAACCTACGTACGTCGTATACGTAACCCGTAAAACAAGTCAATCAGTGCATGCAAGAGATGTCGGTGGAGAATCAAAAATGGCGGTGTTGCGGGCGCCGCCATACTTATTTACCGGTCGCCGCCATTTTGAAAATATGCGTACCGGAAGTGACGTTTACTGTAGCGACATACAGGAAGTGACGTATCAGACCCCGCGGAACGTCGGGAATTACGTTTTCGGAGGCCCACCCACCGGAAGTGACGTTGGAGGACCCACTCGCCGGAAAAAACTGTGCGCCGCGCTTCAAACGCACATTTGTTCCCATTGCATTTTTTTCTTCACACGTGTACTCGAAGCTCAACAGAGTAAAGGATTGTCTTCTGCTAAGGTAAATAATTGCATTTTTTTCTATGTGTAAAGTATCAGCCTGCACTAATAAGAACAAAATAGTAGGTGGAGTTATACCAGTATTTAGAGACTATGTTTATACTCGCACTGGAAGACCGGAGCCAGATCAGCTTCACAACCTTCCATGAGGGAACAGATATGTTCATCTCTCCCCAACTGTGTCAGTCTGTCCACATATCTGCTGCTTTATTTCTCCGTCCAGACAACTCACAGTTTACTGTGTGCCTTCACTTATCACTCCTGCTAACTGCAGTTTCATCACAACATTTAGTTGCGTTTACGTCCTAAATGGCTGAATTTTGTCACGTGGGTGAAAAGCCTCAAAACGGTGTGCATCAGCCTGCACTAATAAGTAGGACATGGTTGATAGGTGTCATTATATCAGTATTAGTGAGAGGAAGAGTCGTTGTATAGTTATGTTGGGAGCAATTCAAGTAAGATCAGCTCAAAGTTTATGTTGCTCTTTTTTTATCTTTGTTCCATGTGTTGGTTTATTTAGACCCGTACTGGTATTTTTTATCATACTGCATTACTGGATTTTTACAACCTGACTGGGATTTCTGTGTTATTATCAGAGCATCCAAATTAGAGAAAGTTTAATGGTTGTGAGGGAGATTGAATATCTTATATATAACATACTGCAATGAATCACTTGGATGCTTGTCAGTTTGCAATCATCAATGAGAGATCAGTACATTTGAACAAATACTAATGATTCTGATTTAAATATTTTTTCAGACGCAGTGTTCAATCAGAATGTCACGTCATCGTAGCAGCGAATGCGTGGGCATGGAGCATTCATATGCACACCCAACAATGCACACAGCATCTGTGCTGGCCACGGATCCAGAGACCGTAAAGGAATTGAGTGTCGCATGTCTGCATGCAGAACACTCCTATGACTCATCAATCAAGTTTGAGATTTTTTATGTAACATAAGCTCAGTTTGTTTATTTTTATTCGTCTGTATTGCAACAGATCTTCGAGATGCTGAAAGAGATGGAGGAGGTCATGGAAATCAAGAAGGGGGACCTGAGACTCATCGATTACATTTTTGATGTTATGCTTCCAGAATTAAGATGATCAATCAATGGAGGACATCATAGAAGTAGTGGTCAATATTTTGTGTCTTTTGAAACCTATCTGCATGCACCTTGTCCATCTTTTTCAGATCATCATCAACATCCTGATGGCTGAAGGTCACACAAGGCTTCAAGCACAGGTCATCATAGCCAGTGGGAGAAAGTTCTAGCAAGCTCCTGTCGTCTGTGCTCTCATCCTCCCTGCCGGATGTCTATCAATATAGTGGTTTGAAGTCTCCTGTCCCAATTTTCAGAGTGTATCTTTTATCTATCTGTCTGTCCTCTCCTCTATCCTCTCACCCCAACCGGCCAGCAGAATGCCTCCACCTCTGAGTCTGGTTTCTGCAAAGATTTCTTCCTGTTAGAGGGACTTTTTCCCTTTCCACAGTCGCTCACGCTTGCTCATGTGGATTTGTTTGGTTTTGTCTTTAAAAGTGCTTTTAATATATAATAAAGAACAATGACGTGATTCATGGATGGTTTTATTCTTTTAAAGTTGTCAGAGGTACTTTTTGAAGGTTTGTCATGGACATTTACTCTGAAGTAACTACAGGTACTCTCCATTTTTGTAGTTAGTTTTGCTTAATGCACCACACATTGTCACTGCATGAATGAAGAAGGCAGATCAGTTTAGTAGCTGAACTCTACAGATGTGGTTCCAGCTGCAGTGTCTTGTTGAAATAGGTTCAGAGAGATATTGAATATGGAATATGATGGGGGGGGGGGGATTCTCCCTCTTCAATCCACTTGGCTCTGGACCTTATAAACACTCTGAGCTCTATTCACATAATATCTACCTGGATGTTTCTCCAGTGTTCTTGTGCTTCTTCAAACTGAACATGATCCATGAAACCGTGACGTAACTGAAGCAGTGACATCAGTTGTCCTTTTAAATATGGCGGCGACCACAAACACGCATGGCGGCGACCAAA
This sequence comes from Blennius ocellaris, assembly GCF_963422515.1. Lineage (NCBI taxonomy): Eukaryota > Metazoa > Chordata > Actinopteri > Blenniiformes > Blenniidae > Blennius > Blennius ocellaris. Next base: position 27,262,525 of record NC_137664.1, read on the forward strand.
AACAAGTATGTCGGTGCCCATAAGCCACCATTGTGATACCGCACTGGCGAGGTTTGCGTTTTGAGAGTAGTATGGCGCTGACCGTGAGTAATAATGGCGGCGTCCACAAACAAGCATGTCAGCGGCCGTACACCGCCATTTTTATACCGCACTGGCGAGGTTTCAAGTCTGGAGGAGCACGGTTGCATTGCGGATCATGTTCTCTTGCCTCCCACCGACAGTGACGCTGTAATTGTGCGTCGGAACAAAACATATTGCATGTAGTACTGCCTCCCACCAACAGTGGCGCTGGGGTGGTGATTCGGATCAAAATGGCCGAACAAGATGGCGGCGGTGGATTCCCCACCGACGGCTTCTCAGTGCATGTGATTGTCGCCCCTCAATGATGTACGGGCACGTCAAGAAAAGAAAGGTGGATGCTAAAGGCCGAAATTTCAAGAAGATTTGGAGCACTAAATATTTGTTTACTGAAGTCGGTGGTAAACCCGTCTGTTTAGTTTGTGGAGAGCACGTCGCCGTGTTTAAGGAGTACAATGTGAGTCGGCATTATGAGACAAAACACGCGGAGAAATACAGACACTTGGCGGAGGCTGAGAGAGCGCGAATATCAGAAGACTTGCTAGCAAAGCTAGCAAAACAACAAGGCTGTTTTAGCAAACTACACACAGCCCGGGATGCAGCGACCAAGACCAGCTTCGTCATATCCCACAAAATCGCTAAAAACAGCAAGCCGTTCTCGGATTGGCGAGTTTGTGAAAGAGTGCTTGGTGGGCTCTGCCGCGCTAATATGCCCTGAGAATAAAGAAGCATTTGAAAAAGTCCCGCTGTCCAGGCGAACCGTCACCAGAAGGGTGGAAGGAATCGCGGAGAATCTCGAATGTCAGCTCAAAAGTGGAGTTGAAAGTTTTGACTTTTTCTCTTTGGCTTTGGATGAGAGCTGTGATGTCCGTGACACTGCCCAGTTACTGGTGTTTCTCCGGGGAATAAGGCAGGACTTCAAGATTACGGAGGAGCTGGCAGCATTGAGGTCAATAAAAGGAACGACAACGGGAAACGATCTGTTCAAGGAGGTCGATGCATGCATGGTCAAGCTTGGACTGAAATGGGACAAACTGGTAGGCGTCACTACTGATGGTTGTCCGAATATGACAGGAAAACATGTCGGACTTTTGAAACAGATCCAAGATAAAGTGACTGAACTCGGCACAGAGCATCATTTAGCGTTGATACATTGTATTATACATCAGCATGTACTGTGCAGGTCTGTGCTAAAACTTAACCATGTTATTGATGTTGTAACAAAAACGGTTAACTTTATCAGGGCACGAGCATTAAATCACAGGCAGTTTGTTGCACTTTTAGAGGAGCATGAGAATGAACATGGTGACATCATGTACCACACAGCTGTCAGATGGCTCAGTCCGGGCAAAGTGCTCAAAAGATTTTGGGACCTGAAAACAGAGATTCAAGAGTTTTGTGAGATGAAAGGCAAAAACATCCCCGAGCTTTCAGATATGAACTGGATGGCAGATTTTGCATTTGCTGTTGATGTGACGGCACTGATGAATGAACTGAGCACTAAACTGCAAGGCAAGGGCCTTTTCGTTCATGACATGCATAACCTGGTGAAGGCTTTTATGAGAAAGTTGCTGTTTCTTTCAAGTCAACTACAGAACAACACTCTCACTCACATGCAAACCCTTAAATAAGTCAGACCATCAGCTAATCATCTCTGCAGGTACTCATCCATGTTAGGAGATTTGCATGGTGAGTTTTTAAGGCGATTTGATGATTGTAAAAACATTGAGGATGAAATGCACCTGGTTTCCTCTCCCTTTGCCTGCAGAGTAGATGATGCACCCAGTGATGTTCAGCTGGAGCTCATTGACCTGCAGTCTGACACAGTACTGGCAGAGCACTTTAAGTCAGCATCACTGCTGGAGTTCTACTCATCTCTTAAGGAGGAGAACTTTCCAAACATGAGGAGACATGCTCAGAAGATGTTGGTTCTGTTTGGATCTACCTACATATGTGAACAAACATTCTCAGTAATGAAGTTTACCAAATCCAGGTTCAGATCCTCTCTTACTGATGATCATCTGTCAGCTGTGCTTCGCATCTCCACCTCAGACATTCAACCTGACTTTGATGCACTCGTTAAAGGGCAGCAAAGGCTAGATTTCTCTCACTGAACAAGAAAATACCCAAATGTGTGTTCACTATTACTTTTTGTCTGCACAGCTTGGCAGTTTGACAATCATAATGTGACATATCTTGTTAATGATATTTGGCATACAAAGACATTGTGATGTCTTAATAGAAAAAAGTGTTTTTGGTTAATGTAATTCAAAAAAGAGTTACAAATGTTTCATGTTTACAATTGTTTTGAATAACTGCACTGAATAAAAACATTTTTTGTTAAAATAACCCTCACTTTCTCTTTACCTAATAATAACACAGACACTTACCAGCATGTGTAAACAATGCCATTTACTGCTTTCAATTTAGAAATAAAATTCATATGCAGAATAGAGTTTAAACTAACCCTCCACAATATTTTCTGCTTCTCATTTGGCCCCTTCGGAAAAATAATTGCCCACCCCTGCTCAAGGCGCTGAAAAACTTGCTTTAGGTGTGAAAAATGCTCCTCAACTGAAGAACTAGCCACCAAGATGTCGTCCAGGTAAACAGAAACGAAAGCGAGGTCGCGCAGCACAGAGTCCATCAACCTCTGAAAAGCCGTGCCTGGCCATAATAAAACATAAAAAAATGACAAGAAAGAATAGAAAGTGTCATCTGCTCAGTGTATTGACACATCTTATACACAGCAGACACAAATTGCACTTAACAAGTTTTGAACTATCAAAACTCAGTAACCAATCAGGTGTCTAACATTGATTTTTTTTTTTTAGAGAATCAAAACCACAATACAAATAAAGCTTTCAATTTCTATTCAAGAAAATGTGCCCATCTTTTCTAAAACTCTCTCTCTCTCTCTCTCTCACTCTCTCTCTCTCTCTCTCTCTCTCTCTCTCTCTCTCTCTCTCGCCCCGTTTCCTCATTAGTTTTAATGTTGGGTTTTTTCCGGAATAAATGTGAATGTTTGATGAGAGGCTGTATCTGGCAGCAGGAATCACTCATTGAGTAAAAAGAAAAAAGTGATGGCACGTGTCGCCCCAATTAATCCCTAAAACACAAGAGCCTCTAAACGTATTGAGAACAGGTAGGAAGCATATTACGAGCTAATAAAACTAGTAAACAGAGTCCATGTGTGTATCAGTGAAAGTGAGCAGGTTTTATGTTTCTATGTTTCTTCAGGTGAGATGTCCAGTTCCTGGACGTTCACAGCACTTTCACGGCTGGGAGACATAGTTTGCATTGTACAGAGAGGTTAAGAGATTTCTCCGACTTTAAAACATAGTGATGAAAGCAACTGTCTGCAGAATCCATGGCAAAGCATGGATTGTCAGCCTGAAAGCGTCGGGAAGTGTCGCAATGCCAGTGCATGGCGCATGTGACAGCTGCATTTCTAGTTTATTCCATCTGATTTCTACTGTAATCCTGCTCAGTAATCCCAGTTTTTATCGAGCATACCTGTAACGAGATTACACATTTTTTTATGTACTGTAACAGATTACAGTTATATGTTTTTTGTATCCTAATTATGTAACACTGTTACATGTATTCCATGACTACCCAACCCTGGTTGCACCTAAACATGTGATACACACTCAGACCTTACTGAGACTTACTAAACTAAAGTTTTCTAGCTGTGCAATGACTTGAAGTAAAGCTCTGGTAAACAAGCTGCATGTAATGATGTTCATGTAGGTACAAACAGCCAGAAGAGTCTTTAGAGCCAGAAGTGGACAGACGAAATCACCTTGTACTGCAGGTGACAGGAGGAGCAGCAAGGTGGGCGAGATACAGGTTCTGGGAGATTCCCACAACACACTGTAAACAAAAGAAAAGTGTTAAATGCACAGGTTCCACAAGTTGAGAGACTCTTAAGATCAACACCAGGAGACACCAGATCACTTTGATTGATTGTGAGGACAACACACACGGAGTGAGGTGGTATTGAAAGGCTAATTGCAGGAGGAAAGGTTTGTTTTGTAGAATGGGTCTCTTGTATTAAATTCAATGTAATTTGGATCAAATGTCTTTGTTATTTTAAAAGCATGTTTTGTTGTGAGATGTAATTTAATTTAATCACAATAACCAGCCACAGTATTTTCTATGTTTACTACGTTTAAAACTAAATGATCAACCATCTCAACAGTCATTGGTGGACATTTAATGTATATTTCATCACCTGAAGAGTCCAACTTTGCTTTACATCTTTAACTTATATACAAGTGAAATCACAGCTCTAAGTTCTTGTTACTGAATAGTCCCTAAACGGCTCACCTGTCTCTGGCTGTGAGGCCCTGTCCGGAGGGATGGATGAGCCCGATGAAACGTGGGATCAGCCGTTGGTGGAGATTTCCACTCAACCCTTTGAAGCGCTGCTCCCACGTTCCTCCACTTGGACCATGGTTTAATCGAGGAAAATCATGTCACACTGAAAAAACAATTCTGTCATTTCATTTTTGAGTGTACTTTTTTAAGATAGAGCTTCTCAGGCTGGTTTAATCAAGTAAAATCATGTTACTGTCTTAAAGGTGTACAGGAGGATTTTCTTTTTCCGGGTGGATCATCAAGACTATTGGTACTCCCAACTGTCAATCATTCTGGTGATATATTACGCAAGGCCGTCGTATGTGCTCGTCCCCAGGTAGCGTGGATCTATTAGTTTTCACTTTCTGCGCATGCGCGCTTTCAGGTGTATATGGTGAGCTACGCCTTCAGCGAGCTCGCAGTTCTCACCGGGTACTTTGAAAATGGCAGAGGGTCGCAAAAGAGAAAAAGTGTCTTCAAAGTGTATGAGAAGAAGAGAAAGGCTTCGGAAGAGAGAAACAAGACCAGAGTGTTTTTGGGAGATTCTTTCACACGATGGCGTGCGCTGAAAGCCCAGGTTGGGCTTCCCACTGATGCTTCAGTCGCGAAGTTTCTACTCGACAGGTAAAGTTTGGCATTCTATTTGGAGAAATCCATTTCAAATCACTTCCAGTAAAAGTTATCTATGTCTATATTGTAACTTTCCAGGGTTGATTAGTGGAAAAAGTTCAAATCTTCTTGTAAAGTGAGCTTGTGTAAGCGATGCTGACTTGTGACTTGTAAACAGTGCATGCACGAGGAGAACTGGGCTCGTTCATGTCTCTCGCACACGTTTTAGTAGGCGTTCCATCTCGGGAGCAGGTAGAGCTTTGCGTGCATTTTTCAAAAGGTGGAGAGGGCGGTTCTTTCCTAAAATTCGGGAAAATCCTACTGTACTCCTTTAAGATAGAGCTGCTCAGGCTGGTTTAATTGAGAAAAAAATCATGTTATTTTCTTAAGATAGAGCTGCTCAGGCTGGTTTAATCTAGACAAATCGTGTTACTGCCTTTAGATAGAGCTGATCAGGCTGGTTTGATCTAGAAAATCACGTTACTGTCTCTAGATGGTGCTGCTCAGGCTGGTTTGATTTAGAAAATCACGTTACTGTCTCTAGATGGAGCTGCTCAGGCTGGTTTAATAAAAAAAAAAAAAAAAAAAAAAAATCAATCCCGTTACTGTCTTTAGATATAGCATCTCAGACTGGTTTAATCTAGAGAAATCGTGTTACTGACTTTAGGTAGAGATGCTTAGTGTTGGAATTCGTTCCTGTGTTCCCCTGAATTCCTGCTTGTTCGTTTGATCCGGGAGAGGCAGGAACAGAGTTAATTTCTTCAATAGTGAATTTAATAATCACACAAACAAGAGATTACAAAAATACATATATCAGATTACATAATACGAGCTCAGACCGTTCTTCCTTGCAGACCCAAGTGTGCAGGCCAGGTTTACAATGAAGAAGGGCACAACTGCAACACGTGGTTCATATTTATACATTTGCATACACCACCTCAACCTCACATTGGTCGGTTCCTCGTGATGTATGCGTTGCTATAGTGAATTTGCTATTCCTTTGTTCCCAAAACTGCTTCAAACTGGTTCTTCTCAGAGCTTGACGTTCTGTGGGACAAAGTGACCTCTTATCTGTTGATCCAATCTTACCTTGACCAAGTTTTTGCAAGTAGAGCACTGAGGAGACATCGCCAACCAACTTGGAATGTCCCTGAACATGGATTTATAGCTGTGTTTTCCCAACTTGGGCAGTGGGAGAAACCCCAGTAGTGTAGAAACACAACTGAATACAATATGTCCAGTTGTCACACAGAAAACAAATGTTCAACCACTATATTCCTTCAATTCCCCTTTTGACCTCTGACCCCAGAGGTCAATAATTAGTGTCAATACAGTATGAGGCACTCTTCGTATAATAGAGGTCATATGTAAGCAAAATCAACAATCATATACTCAAATAGCAACATACAAAACTTTTAAACGGTGGTGACTCCCCCTTGAACTGCAACCTTGTCGTGGTGGGGGAGTTTGAGCACCCGAATGACCCTCGGAGCTATGTTGTCGGGGGACTTGCCCCTCCTGTGGGCCCACCACCTACAGAGGCTGCCGTAGGGGTTGGGTGCATTGTGGATTGGGGGGCAGTCGACGGCAGAGGCCTCGACGACCTGATCCCCGGCCACAGAATCTCCCAATGGAGTCCCAATGGACATGGAATGTGACCTCGCTGGGGGGGAAAGGAGCCCGAGCTTGTGAGGGAGGCTGAGAGATACCGTCTAGATATAGTCGGGCTTGCCTCCACTTACAGCTTGGACTCCGGAACCCAGCTCCTCGACGGGGGCTGGATACTCCACTGCTCTGGAGTTGCCCTCTCTCTCTGGAGTTGCCCTGTCTCTCGGCTGGCCTGGGAACGCCTTGGGGTGCCACCGGAAGAGCTGGAGGAAGTGTCTGGGGTGAGGGAAGTCTGAGCAGAGTTGCCTCCGCGACGCGGCCCCGGATAAGCGGCAGAAAATGGATGGATGGATGGATGGACTTGGCACGTCACATGAACAGAGAGGAGCGCTATATCACCTCCTCCCTTGCTGTCGTCTACTTCTCTGTGTTCTTCTTACTTCGGTGTACAGGGATTATTCCGCCCTTTGACGTGTGGAGCTGTCTCCTGGATGGACTTGGCACGTCACATGAACAGAGAGGAGCGCTATTTCACCTCCTCCATGGCTGCCGTCTACTTCTCTGTGTTCTTCTTACTTCGGTGTACAGGGATTATTCCGCCCTTTGACGTGTGGAGCTGTCTCCTGGATCAGCCGATCCAGGGGCAACTTGCTTCAGATGGATGGAGGTCTCCTGAAGAGTGCGATGTGGTTCTCCCGCCAGAGTACACTGCGACAGATGGCACCGCATTGTTCCTCTTTTATCCAGGGTTCGACTAACGGCCAGACCCTCCTCTCCAGTACCCTGGAATAGACTTTCCTGGGGAGCCTTTGTCACTCAGCCGAACAGCGTGAGACGTCCTCTCGACGACCTTAAATCGACCCGTTCACCTGGGCTCGGACCACTTCCTCTTTATCACGCTGAGAAGTACCCAGGGGCTGGTGTTGAGGATCTCAGCCGAGTCCCCCCTGGCTGCCGGTCCCAGCAACATGTGCAGAGAAACGAGATTCCAGACATCTCAAAACTGCATTGTCACATCTCTCACCTGAACATAGATTTTTCTCTTGTATAGATTTGGCTAATGCTTTTTTCTGTCTGCCACTGGCGGATCAGGTGAAACCACTGCAAACAGGTCCGACTTATTGCCGCCAATGCAAACCAAACTCCTGTTCCGGGAATACAAAGACCGAACAGCGCTTAACAAAGGGCCCCGGACTCCATGCTCCCGGAGCACCCCCCCACAGGATGTCTCAGGGGACGCGGTCGAACGCCTTCTCAAGATCCAGAAAACACATGTGGACTGGTTGGGCAAACTCCCATGAACCCTCAAGCAGCTGGTGGAGGGTATAGAGCTGGTCCAGTGTTCCACGACCAGAATGAAAACCGCATTATTCCTCTTGGATCCAAGGTTTGACTAACGGCCGGACCCTCCACTCCAGTACACTGGAATAGACTTTCCTGGGGAGGCTGAGGAGTGTGATCCCTCTGTAGTTGGAACACACCCTCCGATCCCCCTCCTTGAAGAAGGGACCACGACCCCATTCTGCCTGTCCAGAGGTACCGTCCCCGCGTCACGCGATGTTGCAGGGATGAAGGGCCCCGGACTCCATGCTCCTGGAGCATGGAGTCAGTTTGCCAGAATTTCCTCGGGGCAGACCGAAAGTCCTCTTCCATGGCCTCTCCAAACTCCTCCCAGACCCGAGTTATTGCCTCCACCACAGCCATGAACTATGGGTCATGACCGAAAGAACGAGATCCCGGATACAAGCGGTTGAAGTGAGCTTCCTGCGTAGGGTGGCTGAACGCACCCTTAGAGATAGGATGAGGAGCTTGAGAGTTGGTTTTTAGAATAAAGTTTGTATTTTACTAGACCATAGTCGTACTTTCACTATTCAAGTTTAAACATGAAGTGTTTATCAGGTTTAAGCAGTTTCATTATGCTGGATTTGACTGCTTATGGTCTTCTCATCAGTTGTGGCCGAAAAAATGCTTCAGACGAGATACTGAGTGTGTTTTTAGAATAAAGTTTGTATTTCACGAAACATACTAAACTCTCACTATTCAACTTTTAAATGATGTGTTTATCAGGTTTAAGCAGTTTCAACCAGTTTTATTTAGTGGAGTAACTGCTATTTTCATTTCATCAGTAGTGGCCGAAATGGTGCTCCTCACGGGATATAGAGTGATTTTGGAATAAAGTTTTTATTTCATTAGAACAAACTAGTAGTTTCTCAATTCAAGTTTAAACATGATGGACTTAGCAGTTGCAAGTACTTTCAACCAATTATATTTAGTGGAGTAACTGCTATTTTCATTTCATAAGGAGTGGCCGAAATGATGCTCCACACGGGATATAGAGTAATTTTGGAAGAAAGTTTTTATTTCATTAGAACAAACTAGTACTTTCTCAATTCAAGTTAAAATTATGTGTTTATCAGGTTCAAGCAGTTTCAACCAGTTTTATTTAGTGGAGTAACTGCTATTTTCATTTCATCAGGAGTGGCCGAAATGATGCTCCTCATGGGATATAGAGTGATTTTGGAATAAAGTTTTTATTTCATTAGAACAAACTAGTACTTTGTCAATTCAAGTTTAAATGATGTGTTTATCAGGTTCAAGCAGTTTTACCAGTTTTATTTAGTGAATTAACTGCTATTTTCATTTCATCAGTAGTGGCCGAAATGATGCTCCTCACGGGATATAGAGTGATTTTGGAATAAAGTTTTTATTTCATAAGAACAAACTAGTACTTTCTCAATTCAAGGTTAAATGATGTGTTTATCAGGTTCAAGCAGTTTCAACCAGTTTTATTTAGTGGAGTAACTGCTATTTTCATTTCATCAGGAGTGGCCGAAATGATGCTCCACACGGGATATAGAGTGATTTTGGAATAAAGTTTTTATTTCATTAGAACAAACTAGTACTTTCTCAATTCAAGTTTAAACATGATGGACTTAGCAGTTGCAATTACTTTCACCAATTATATTTAGTGGAGTAACTGCTATTTTCATTTCATCAGGAGTGGCCGAAATGATGCTCCTCACGGGATATAGAGTGATTTTGGAATAAAGTTTTTATTTCATTAGAACAAACTAGTACTTTCTCAATTCAAGGTTAAATGATGTGTTTATCAGGTTCCAGCAGTTTCAACCAGTTTTATTTAGTGGAGTAACTGCTATTTTCATTTCATCAGTAGTGGCCGAAATGATGCTCCTCACGGGATATAGAGTGATTTTGGAATAAAGTTTTTATTTCATTAGAACAAACTAGTACTTTCTCAATTCAAGGTTAAACATGATGGACATAGCAGTTGCAAGCACTTTCAAACAATTATATTTAGTGGAGTAACTGCTATTTTCATTTCATCAGGAGTGGCCGAAATGATGCTCCACACGGGATATAGAGTAATTTTGGAAGAAAGTTTTTATTTCCTTAGAACAAACTAGTACTTTCTCAATTCAAGTTTAAACATGATGGACTTAGCAGTTGCAAGTACTTTCAACCAATTATATTTAGTGGAGTAACTGCTATTTTCATTTCATTAGGAGTGGCCGAAATGATGCTCCACACGGGATATAGAGTAATTTTGGAAGAAAGTTTTTATTTCATTAGAACAAACTAGTACTTTAACTATTCAAGTTTTAAATGATTTGTTTATCAGGTTCAAGCAGTTTCAACCACTTTTATTTGGTGGAGTAACTGCTATTTTCATTTCATCAGTAGTGGCCGAAATGATGCTCCTCACAGGATATAGAGTGATATTGGAGTAAAGTTTTTATTTCATTAGAACAAACTAGTACTTTCTCAATTCAAGGTTAAATGATGTGTTTATCAGGTTCAAGCAGTTTCAACCAGTTTTATTTAGTGGAGTAACTGCTATTTTCACTTCATCAGTAGTGGCCGAAATGGTGCTCCTCACGGGATATAGAGTGATTTTGGAATAAAGTTTTTATTTCATTAGAACAAACTAGTAGTTTCTCAATTCAAGTTTAAACATGATGGACTTAGCAGTTGCAAGTACTTTCAACCAATTATATTTAGTGGAGTAACTGCTATTTTCATTTCATTAGGAGTGGCCGAAATGATGCTCCACACGGGATATAGAGTAATTTTGGAAGAAAGTTTTTATTTCATTAGAACAAACTAGTACTTTAAGTATTCAAGTTTTAAATGATTTGTTTATCAGGTTCAAGCAGTTTCAACCACTTTTATTTGGTGGAGTAACTGCTATTTTCATTTCATCAGTAGTGGCCGAAATGATGCTCCTCACGGGATATAGAGTGATTTTGGAATAAAGTTTTTATTTCATTAGAACAAACTAGTAGTTTCTCAATTCAAGTTTAAACATGATGGACTTAGCAGTTGCAAGTACTTTCAACCAATTATATTTAGTGGAGTAACTGCTATTTTCATTTCATCAGTAGTGGCCGAAATGATGCTCCTCACGGGATATAGAGTGATTTTGGAATAAAGTTTTTATTTCATTAGAACAAACTAGTACTTTCTCAATTCAAGGTTAAACATGATGGACATAGCAGTTGCAAGCACTTTCAAACAATTATATTTAGTGGAGTAACTGCTATTTTCATTTCATCAGGAGTGGCCGAAATGATGCTCCACACGGGATATAGAGTAATTTTGGAAGAAAGTTTTTATTTCCTTAGAACAAACTAGTACTTTCTCAATTCAAGTTTAAACATGATGGACTTAGCAGTTGCAAGTACTTTCAACCAATTATATTTAGTGGAGTAACTGCTATTTTCATTTCATTAGGAGTGGCCGAAATGATGCTCCACACGGGATATAGAGTAATTTTGGAAGAAAGTTTTTATTTCATTAGAACAAACTAGTACTTTCTCAATTCAAGTTTAAACATGATGGACTTAGCAGTTGCAAGTACTTTCAACCAATTATATTTAGTGGAGTAACTGCTATTTTCATTTCATCAGTAGTGGCCGAAATGATGCTCCTCACGGGATATAGAGTGATTTTGGAGTAAAGTTTTTATTTCATTAGAACAAACTAGTACTTTCTCAATTCAAGGTTAAATGATGTGTTTATCAGGTTCAAGCAGTTTCAACCAGTTTTATTTAGTGGAGTAACTGCTATTTTCATTTCATCAGTAGTGGCCGAAATGGTGCTCCTCACGGGATATAGAGTGATTTTGGAATAAAGTTTTTATTTCATTAGAACAAACTAGTAGTTTCTCAATTCAAGTTTAAACATGATGGACTTAGCAGTTGCAAGTACTTTCAACCAATTATATTTAGTGGAGTAACTGCTATTTTCATTTCATCAGTAGTGGCCGAAATGATGCTCCTCACGGGATATAGAGTGATTTTGGAATAAAGTTTTTATTTCATTAGAACAAACTAGTACTTTCTCAATTCAAGGTTAAACATGATGGACTTAGCAGTTGCAAGTACTTTCAACCAATTATATTTAGCGGAGTAACTGCTATTTTCATTTCATTAGGAGTGGCCGAAATGATGCTCCACACGGGATATAGAGTAATTTTGGAAGAAAGTTTTTATTTCATTAGAACAAACTAGTACTTTCTCAATTCAAGGTTAAATGATGTGTTTATCAGGTTCAAGCAGTTTCAACCAGTTTTATTTAGTGGAGTAACTGCTATTTTCATTTCATCAGTAGTGGCCGAAATGATGCTCCTCACGGGATATAGAGTGATTTTGGAATAAAGTTTGTATTTCCTTAGAACAAACTAGTACTTTCTCAATTCAAGTTTAAACATGATGGACTTAGCAGTTGCAAGTACTTTCAACCAATTATATTTAGTGGAGTAACTGCTATTTTCATTTCATCAGTAGTGGCCGAAATGATGCTCCACACGGGATATAGAGTATCCCGATGGATATCAGTGCTCTCAGCCGCACCACCACGTGGTCTCGCAGCTCTTTCACTCCTTTTCAGGAGAAGGAACATTGTCATTTTCCAGCACCTGACAGTGCTATCAGCTCCCCTCACTCTCTCCACCGGAGAGAACCAGGATGTTCTAGCTCAGATGACTCTGACCATTCCGATATCCCAAGGGTACCTGGTCTTTGGACCAGCCAGCTTGAGTCCCTTGCAGAGGACATAGAGCAGTTCGAACCAAACAACCCGGAGATTCGTGTAGCGGACAACCTGGTGGAGGTCTTCAACCTGCCTCATCCTTCGTTCCGAGAGAAGCTTACGCTTCTCTGGAAGATGACATCCAGGAGTGTCCATGTTTACATAGAGTCCCTCCCATCTGCCATCAGAGACCATTACTCAGCCCTCTGTCATGCACTTAGGGAAGCAGGATCATCTGCACAATGATCCTGCCTCTGCAAACTTTGGTGCATTTACAATCACTCAAAAGGGGGCGGAGACTCCCAGATAGTATTTATAGGTGCCTAAGGGCTGCCTACTTCCAAGGCCACAATGCACCAGGATTGGACAAAGACCAGACTTTTAAGTCCCTCTTCGTTAACAACCTCCACAACAGTGTGCGGATCGATGTCGCCCTTTTCTGCAGGACCAAAAACCCCACCATGAAAGACCTCCGCAAACATGCACAGATGGTGTGGGAGCTGCACCACCGTTCAGGTGAAAACTATGATGGTGATGCAGGTGTCCTGAGGTCTCAGGTGAGGAGAGGTAAGTCTAAAAACCGAGGCTGAGGTCAGACTCAAAACAACTGGGATGCAGATGTCCCACAGTGGATTAAAACCTGCATCAGAGTGGTGAAGCAGCACCTGAACCCGCCTGGTAAGAAGGGACCTGGCTCCCCCTGACCGCATGACTTGGCCCCTCCCCTCCGCACACAAAGTTCATTTTGGCAGGAGGAGGAGATCCAGGAGGTGAAAGAGGCCCATTTGACATTCTTGGGTAATCTTGGCTATGCCAACCACAGATACACTTCAGTGGTGGTAGGGGTTGTTGACACTCTCTCACTGCTTGGTACTGGGTCAGAAATCCCCCTCATGTGTTCAGACACCTTCGCACAGGTTGCTAGAACCACGCTTGCGCATGCCACTTAAGGAAAGCCACTTCAGGTGGAAGAGTGTAGCATAAACAACCGAGGCTTCACTCAGGACTTGCACCACATCACTCAATGTGTCTGGGTCAACAGCTTTCCAGGACATGTCAGCGACGCATCCCATCCACGTCACTGATCAGGACACAGAAGAACTGCTTATTGGTCAGGACATCCTAAACCGACTCGCTGCCACCAAACGGCGCCTTTGGTCCCAAGTCGTCAGCCCGACTCCCATTGGCTAAGAACTAGGCCACCCAGCTTCTAACAGCAATCGTTCAGCCAACCCACGGGTCCAAAATCTGACACCTGGTCAGATTAAAGTGACCGCATTTCCACCTTTAGAGATGTTAACTGACAGTTCATTCCACAATCTTGAACTAATTCTCATCTCATTGACAATCTGCCTTCGTCCCTCACCAGCGACGACACGCATGACACAACTCTCCTCATTTCCACAACCAAAACCATCACCAGCGCTCACCATGTTAACCTTGAACAGGTTCTTCAGGGTACAAAACCGAGCACCGAAGGTGACATGGTTGTGCACGCTCCAATGACTCAACCAGAGAATACAGACATTTCAGGTAAACAGACCATGTCTGTACCAGAAGAACCTTATTCAGGCTTCGAGTCAAAGACCGAGCAATGCTCTGCTGAGGCTCGCACTTTACCACAACAGAAACAAGGAGATGCATTTGTATGAGGAGGTCTCCCGCGATTATCACACGATCTTCGCAAGGGACTCGCACAAAAGGGGGGGGGGGGGGGGGAGTCACAGACATCCACCCAGTCCCCACTGACTTCGAGGCACTGCCATCTTCTGAAACCCAGTACATACCCTTTCTAGCTGACTGGGTCAAGCGGTCCTGGTTCACTGGTTTGAAACAGCCTGCGCTCGAATCTCACACCTTCCCTGTTATTCAAGATTGTTATATCTAAAGAGAAACATTAATCAATTTAAATAACACTTTTTTTGGCATTAACTATTTCCAGTTTAGCTGGTGGTGGCCCAATGTCATTATTATTTGATAAATAACCAATTTATTCTAATGAATAATTTTTCATAAATAAATTATTTTTGATAAAATGTTGCTCCGTGCTCTTGTTTATCTTCCAACATGTGAGATGTTGTTGATGAATACACAGCACAGTTCCACAGTAACCAATGTGTTTTACACAGCCACTGTTCTTTGTGTCAACATGTAGGTCCAGAACACAACTAAAGACGATGTCTCTAGACATCCAGAAGACTTCCTCAGAAGAGCCTGAATGAAAGTTTTTTGAGACGTCTTTCTTGAACATTATATTGACGTCTTGTCTGGACGTCACTGAAAATACGTTTCAAAAGAAACAGAACACGTCATCAGTCTACCACGGGACATACACAGAGAGTCAGTTTAGTATTACCATTAACATGCATTTAATTGGACTATGGAAGAAAACCAGAGAACCCTGAGGAAACACATGCACACACAAGTTAATTCCACAAACACCTCCAGGTGGATTTAAATCCACGATTTTCTGTCTGTAGCCATTGAGACAATTTGACCATTGTAATTGATAGAGCTGATAAAACCTTTATTTGGTATATAGTTGTAATCTCAATATGAAAGGTTGTAGAAATTAATCATGCCCAAAAACTCCTGCAGGGCCTTAACCGAGGCTGGACGAGGGAAATCTGTCACCGCTTGCACCTTAGAAGGCAATGGAATGGCACCCTGAGTTGAAATACGATGACCCAAAAAGTCAATCACAGGCAGACCAAACTGGCACTTAGCAGGGTTGACAATTAGGCCATGTTCCTCAAGGCCAGACCTGGGCATTTTAAGGCCCGCGGGCCAAATGCGGCCCGTGACCCGATTCTGACCGGCCCGCGAAAGGTTGCTTAGAATTAAGAAAACAAAAGCTTCTTTCGAATTTTAATGTGTGGACTAAAACCATCGGCTCTATAAACTAAAACGGAAATGCTTTTACTTTGAAGCCTGTTTATTTATGTACAGTGTACGTAACCTACGTACGTCGTATACGTAACCCGTAAAACAAGTCAATCAGTGCATGTGATTGTCGCCCCTCAATGATGTACGGGCAGGTCAGAGTGTATCTTTTATCTATCTGTCTGTCCTCTCCTCTATCCTCTCACCCCAACCGGCCAGCAGAATGCCTCCACCTCTGAGTCTGGTTTCTGCAAAGATTTCTTCCTGTTAGAGGGACTTTTTCCCTTTCCATAGTCGCTCACGCTTGCTCATGTGGATTTGTTTGGTTTTGTCTTTAAAAGTGCTTTTAATATATAATAAAGAACAATGACGTGATTCATGGATGGTTTTATTCTTTTAAAGTTGTCAGAGGTACTTTTTGAAGGTTTGTCATGGACATTTACTCTGAAGTAACTACAGGTACTCTCCTTTTTTGTAGTTAGTTTTGCTTAATGCACCACACATTGTCACTGCATGAATGAAGAAGGCAGATCAGTTTAGTAGCTGAACTCTACAGATGTGGTTCCAGCTGCAGTGTCTTGTTGAAATAGGTTCAGAGAGATATTGAATATGGAATTTGATGGGGGGGGGATTCTCCCTCTTCAATCCACTTGGCTCTGGACCTTATAAACACTCTGAGCTCTATTCACATAATATCTACCTGGATGTTTCTCCAGTGTTCTTGTGCTTCTTCAAACTGAACATGATCCATGAAACCGTGACGTAACTGAAGCAGTGACATCAGTTGTCCTTTTAAATATGGCGGCGACCACAAACACGCATGGCGGCGACCAAAAACAAGTATGTCGGTGCCCATAAGCCACCATTGTGATACCGCACTGGCGAGGTTTGCGTTTTGAGAGTAGTATGGCGCTGACCGTGAGTAATAATGGCGGCGTCCACAAACAAGCATGTCAGCGGCCGTACACCGCCATTTTTATACCGCACTGGCGAGGTTTCAAGTCTGGAGGAGCACGGTTGCATTGCGGATCATGTTCTCTTGCTTCCCACCGACAGTGACGCTGTAATTGTGCGTCGGAACAAAACATATTGCATGTAGTACTGCCTCCCACCAACAGTGGCGCTGGGGTGGTGATTCGGATCAAAATGGCCGAACAAGATGGCGGCTGTGGATTCCCCACCGACGGCTTCTCAGTGCATGTGATTGTCGCCCCTCAATGATGTACGGGCACGTCAAGAAAAGAAAGGTGGATGCTAAAGGCCGAAATTTCAAGAAGATTTGGAGCACTAAATATTTGTTTACTGAAGTCGGTGGTAAACCTGTCTGTTTAGTTTGTGGAGAGCACGTTGCCGTGTTTAAGGAGTACAATGTGAGTCGGCATTATGAGACAAAACACGTGGAGAAATACAGACACTTGGCGGAGGCTGAGAGAGCGCGAATATCAGAAGACTTGCTAGCAAAGCTAGCAAAACAACAAGGCTGTTTTAGCAAACTACACACAGCCCGGGATGCAGCGACCAAGACCAGCTTCGTCATATCCCATAAAATCGCTAAAAACAGCAAGCCGTTCTCGGATTGGCGAGTTTGTGAAAGAGTGCTTGGTGGACTCTGCTGCGCTAATATGCCCTGAGAATAAAGAAGCATTTGAAAAAGTCCCGCTGTCCAGGCAAACCGTCACCAGAAGGGTGGAAGGAATCGCGGAGAATCTCGAATGTCAGCTCAAAAGTGGAGTTGAAAGTTTTGACTTTTTCTCTTTGGCTTTGGATGAGAGCTGTGGTGTCCGTGACACTGCCCAGTTACTGGTGTTTCTCCGGGGAATAAGGCAGGACATCAAGATTACGGAGGAGCTGGCAGCATTGAGGTCAATAAAAGGAACGACAACGGGAAACGATCTGTTCAAGGAGGTCGATGCATGCATTGGTCAAGCTTGGACTGAAATGGGACAAACTGGTAGGCGTTACTACTGATGGTTGTCCGAATATGACAGGAAAACATGTCGGACTTTTGAAACAGATCCAAGATAAAGTGACTGAACTCGGCACAGAGCATCATTTAGTGTTGATACATTGTATTATACATCAGCATGTACTGTGCAGGTCTGTGCTAAAACTTAACCATGTTATTGATGTTGTAACAAAAACGGTTAACTTTATCAGGGCACGAGCATTAAATCACAGGCAGTTTGTTGCACTTTTAGAGGAGCATGAGAATTAACATGGTGACATCATGTACCACACAGCTGTCAGATGGCTCAGTCTGGGCAAAGTGCTCAAAAGATTTTGGGACCTGAAAACAGAGATTCAAGAGTTTTGTGAGATGAAAGGCAAAAACATCCCCGAGCTTTCAGATATGAACTGGATGGCAGATTTTGCATTTGCTGTTGATGTGACGGCACTGATGAATGAACTGAGCACTAAACTGCAAGGCAAGGGCCTTTTCGTTCATGACATGCATAACCTGGTGAAGGCTTTTATGAGAAAGTTGCTGTTTCTTTCAAGTCAACTACAGAACAACACTCTCACTCACATGCAAACCCTTAAAGAAGTCAGACCATCAGCTAATCATCTCTGCAGGTACTCATCCATGTTAGGAGATTTGCATGGTGAGTTTTTAAGGCGATTTGATGATTGTAAAAACATTGAGGATGAAATGCACCTGGTTTCCTCTCCCTTTGCCTGCAGAGTAGATGATGCACCCAGTGATGTTCAGCTGGAGCTCATTGACCTGCAGTCTGACACAGTACTGGCAGAGCACTTTAAGTCAGCATCACTGCTGGAGTTCTACTCATCTCTTAAGGAGGAGAACTTTCCAAACATGAGGAGACATGCTCAGAAGATGTTGGTTCTGTTTGGATCTACCTACATATGTGAACAAACATTCTCAGTAATGAAGTTTACCAAATCCAGGTTCAGATCCTCTCTTACTGATGATCATCTGTCAGCTGTGCTTCGCATCTCCACCTCAGACATTCAACCTGACTTTGATGCACTCGATGCACTTAGGGCAGCAAAGGCTAGATTTCTCTCACTGAACAAGAAAATACCCAAATGTGTGTTCACTATTACTTTTTGTCTGCACAGCTTGGCAGTTTGACAGTCATAATGTGACATATCTTGTTAATGATATTTGGCATACAAAGACATTGTGATGTCTTAATAGAAAAAAGTGTTTTTGGTTAATGTAATTCAAAAAAGAGTTACAAATGTTTCATGTTTACAATTGTTTTGAATAACTGCACTGAATAAAAACATTTTTTGTTAAAATAACCCTCACTTTCTCTTTACCTAATAATAACACAGACACTTACCAGCATGTGTAAACAATGCCATTTACTGCTTTCAATTTAGAAATAAAATTCATATGCAGAATAGAGTTTAAACTTTTGGCAAGGCCCTCCACAATATTTTCTGCTTCTCATTTGGCCCCTTCGGAAAAATAATTGCCCACCCCTGCTCAAGGCGCTGAAAAACTTGCTTTAGGTGTGAAAAATGCTCCTCAACTGAAGAACTAGCCACCAAGATGTCGTCCAGGTAAACAGAAACGAAAGCGAGGTCGCGCAGCACAGAGTCCATCAACCTCTGAAAAGCCGTGCCTGGCCATAATAAAACATAAAAAAATGACAAGAAAGAATAGAAAGTGTCATCTGCTCAGTGTATTGACACATCTTATACACAGCAGACACAAATTGCACTTAACAAGTTTTGAACTATCAAAACTCAGTAACCAATCAGGTGTCTAACATTGATTTTTTTTTTTTAGAGAATCAAAACCACAATACAAATAAAGCTTTCAATTTCTATTCAAGAAAATGTGCCCATCTTTTCTAAAACTCTCTCTCTCTCTCTCTCACTCTCTCTCTCTCTCTCTCTCTCTCTCTCTCTCTCTCTCTCTCTCTCTCTCTCTCTCTCTCTCTCTCTCGCCCCGTTTCCTCATTAGTTTTAATGTTGGGTTTTTTCCGGAATAAATGTGAATGTTTGATGAGAGGCTGTATCTGGCAGCATGAATCACTCATTGAGTAAAAAGAATGGCGCATGTGACAGCTGCATTTCTAGTTTATTCCATCTGATTTCTACTGTAATCCTGCTCAGTAATCCCAGTTTTTATCGAGCATACCTGTAACGAGATTACACATTTTTTTATGTACTGTAACAGATTACAGTTATATGTTTTTTGTATCCTAATTATGTAACACTGTTACATGTATTCCATGACTACCCAACCCTGGTTGCACCTAAACATGTGATACACACTCAGACCTTACTGAGACTTACTAAACTAAAGTTTTCTAGCTGTGCAATGACTTGAAGTAAAGCTCTGGTAAACAAGCTGCATGTAATGATATTCATGTAGGTACAAACAGCCAGAAGAGTCTTTAGAGCCAGAAGTGGACAGACGAAATCACCTTGTACTGCAGGTGACAGGAGGAGCAGCAAGGTGGGCGAGATACAGGTTCTGGGAGATTCCCACAACACACTGTAGACAAAAGAAAAGTGTTAAATGCACAGGTTCCACAAGTTGAGAGACTCTTAAGATCAACACCAGGAGACACCAGATCACTTTGATTGATTGTGAGGACAACACACACAGAGTGAGGTGGTATTGAAAGGCTAATTGCAGGAGGAAAGGTTTGTTTTGTAGAATGGGTCTCTTGTATTAAATTCAATGTAATTTGGATCAAATGTCTTTGTTATTTTAAAAGCATGTTTTGTTGTGAGATGTAATTTAATTTAATCACAATAACCAGCCACAGTATTTTCTATGTTTACTACGTTTAAAACTAAATGATCAACCATCTCAACAGTCATTGGTGGACATTTAATGTATATTTCATCACCTGAAGAGTCCAACTTTGCTTTACATCTTTAACTTATATACAAGTGAAATCACAGCTCTAAGTTCTTGTTACTGAATAGTCCCTAAACGGCTCACCTGTCTCTGGCTGTGAGGCCCTGTCCGGAGGGATGGATGAGCCCGATGAAACGTGGGATCAGCCGTTGGTGGAGATTTCCACTCAACCCTTTGAAGCGCTGCTCCCACGTTCCTCCACTTGGACCATGGTTTAATCGAGGAAAATCATGTCACACTGAAAAAACAATTCTGTCATTTCATTTTTGAGTGTACTTTTTTAAGATAGAGCTTCTCAGGCTGGTTTAATCAAGTAAAATCATGTTACTGTCTTAAAGGTGTACAGGAGGATTTTCTTTTTCCGGGTGGATCATCAAGACTATTGGTACTCCCAACTGTCAATCATTCTGGTGATATATTACACAAGGCCGTCGTATGTGCTCGTCCCCAGGTAGCGTGGATCTATTAGTTTTCACTTTCTGCGCATGCGCGCTTTCAGGTGTATATGGTGAGCTACGCCTTCAGCGAGCTCGCAGTTCTCACCGGGTACTTTGAAAATGGCAGAGGGTCGCAAAAGAGAAAAAGTGTCTTCAAAGTGTATGAGAAGAAGAGAAAGGCTTCGGAAGAGAGAAACAAGACCAGAGTGTTTTTGGGAGATTCTTTCACACGATGGCGTGCGCTGAAAGCCCAGGTTGGGCTTCCCACTGATGCTTCAGTCGCGAAGTTTCTACTCGACAGGTAAAGTTTGGCATTCTATTTGGAGATATCCATTTCAAATCACTTCCAGTAAAAGTTATCTATGTCTATATTGTAACTTTCCAGGGTTGATTAGTGGAAAAAGTTCAAATCTTCTTGTAAAGTGAGCTTGTGTAAGCGATGCTGACTTGTGACTTGTAAACAGTGCGTGCACGAGGAGAACTGGGCTCGTTCATGTCTCTCGCACACGTTTTAGTAGGCGTTCCATCTCGGGAGCAGGTAGAGCTTTGCGTGCATTTTTCAAAAGGTGGAGAGGGCGGTTCTTTCCTAAAATTCGGGAAAATCCTACTGTACTCCTTTAAGATAGAGCTGCTCAGGCTGGTTTAATTGAGAAAAAAATCATGTTATTTTCTTAAGATAGAGCTGCTCAGGCTGGTTTAATCTAGACAAATCGTGTTACTGCCTTTAGATAGAGCTGATCAGGCTGGTTTGATCTAGAAAATCACATTACTGTCTTTAGATAGAGCTGATCAGGCTGGTTTGATTTAGAAAATCACATTACTGTCTTTAGATAGAGCTGATCAGGCTGGTTTGATTTAGAAAATCACGTTACTGTCTCTAGATGGTGCTGCTCAGGCTGGTTTGATTTAGAAAATCACGTTACTGTCTCTAGATGGAGCTGCTCAGGCTGGTTTAATAAAAAAAAAAAAAAAAAAAAAAAAAATCAATCCCGTTACTGTGTTTAGATATAGCATCTCAGACTGGTTTAATCTAGAGAAATCGTGTTACTGACTTTAGGTAGAGATGCTTAGTGTTGGAATTCGTTCCTGTGTTCCCCTAAATTCCTGCTTGTTCGTTTGATCCGGGAGAGGTAGGAACAGAGTTAATTTTCTTCAATAGTGAATTTAATAATCACACAAACAAGAGATTACAAAAATACATATATCAGATTACATAATACGAGCTCAGACCGTTCTTCCTTGCAGACCCAAGTGTGCAGGCCAGGTTTACAATGAAGAAGGGCACAACTGCAACACGTGGTTCATATTTATACATTTGCATACACCACCTCAACCTCACATTGGTCGGTTCCTCGTGATGTATGCGTTGCTATAGTGAATTTGCTATTCCTTTGTTCCCAAAACTGCTTCAAACTGGTTCTTCTCAGAGCTTGACGTTCTGTGGGACAAAGTGACCTCTTATCTGTTGATCCAATCTTACCTTGACCATGTTTTTGCAAGTAGAGCACTGAGGAGACATCGCCAACCAACTTGGAATGTCCCTGAACATGGATTTATAGCTGTGTTTTCCCAACTTGGGCAGTGGGAGAAACCCCAGTAGTGTAGAAACACAACTGAATACAATATGTCCAGTTGTCACACAGAAAACAAACGTTCAACCACTATATTCCTTCAATTCCCCTTTTGACCTCTGACCCCAGAGGTCAATAATTAGTGTCAATACAGTATGAGGCACTCTTCGTATAATAGAGGTCATATGTAAGCAAAATCAACAATCATATACTCAAATAGCAACATACAAAACTTTTAAACGGTGGTGACTCCCCCTTGAACTGCAACCTTGTCGTGGTGGGGGAGTTTGAGCACCCGAATGACCCTCGGAGCTATGTTGTCGGGGGACTTTCCCCTCCTGTGGGCCCACCACCTACAGAGGCTGCCGTAGGGGTCGGGTGCATTGTGGATTGGGGGCAGTCGACGGCAGAGGCTTCGAAGACCCAATCCCCGGCCACAGAATCTGGCTATTGGGACATGGAATGTGACCTCGCTGGGGGGAAGGAGCCAGAGATGTGAGGGAGGCTGAGAGATACCGTCTAGATATAGTCGGGCTCGCCTCCACTTACAGCTTGGACTCCGGAACCCAGCTCCTCGACGGGGGCTGGATACTCCACTGCTCTGGAGTTGCCCTCTCTCTCTGGAGTTGCCCTGTCTCTCGGCTGGCCTGGGAACACCTTGGGGTGCCACCGGAAGAGCTGGAGGAAGTGTCTGGGGTGAGGGAAGTCTGAGCAGAGTTGCCTCCGCGACGCGGCCCCGGATAAGCGGCAGAAAATGGATGGATGGATGGATGGACTTGGCACGTCACATGAACAGAGAGGAGCACTATTTCACCTCCTCCCTTGTTGTCGTCTACTTCCCTGTGTTCTTCTTACTTCGGTGTACAGGGATTATTCCGCCCTTTGACGTGTGGAGCTGTCTCCTGGATCAGCCGATCCAGGGGCAACTTGCTTCAGATGGATGGAGGTCTCCTGAAGAGTGCGATGTGGTTCTCCCGCCAGAGTACACTGCGACAGATGGCACCGCATTGTTCCTCTTTTATCCAGGGTTCGACTAACGGCCGGACCCTCCTCTCCAGTACCCTGGAATAGACTTTCCTGGGGAGCCTTTGTCACTCAGCCGAACAGCGTGAGACGTCCTCTCGACGACCTTAAATCGACCCGTTCACCTGGGCTCGGACCACTTCCTCTTTATCACCCTGAGAAGTACCCAGGGGCTGGTGTTGAGGATCTCAGCCGAGTCCCCCCTGGCTGCCGGTCCCGGCAACATGTGCAGAGGAAACGAGATTCCAGACATCTCAAAACTGCGTTGTCACATCTCTCACCTGAACATAGATTTTTCTCTTGTATAGATTTGGCTAATGCTTTTTTCTGTCTGCCACTGGCGGATCAGGTGAAACCACTGCAAACAGGTCCGACTTATTGCCGCCAATGCAAACCAAACTCCTGTTCCGGGAATACAAAGACCGAACAGCGCTTAACAAAGGGCCCCGGACTCCATGCTCCCGGAGCACCTCCCCACAGGATGTCTCAGGGGACGCGGTCGAACGCCTTCTCAAGATCCAGAAAACACATGTGGACTGGTTGGGCAAACTCCCATGAACCCTCAAGCAGCTGGTGGAGGGTATAGAGCTGGTCCAGTGTTCCACGACCAGAATGAAAACCGCATTGTTCCTCTTGGATCCAAGGTTTGACTAACGGCCGGACCCTCCACTCCAGTACACTGGAATAGACTTTCCTGGGGAGGCTGAGGAGTGTGATCCCTCTGTAGTTGGAACACACCCTCCGATCCCCCTCCTTGAAGAGAGGGACCACGACCCCATTCTGCCTGTCCAGAGGTACCGTCCCCGCGTCACGCGATGTTGCAGGGATGAAGGGCCCCGGACTCCATGCTCCCGGAGCATGGAGTCGGTTTGCCAGAATTTCCTCGGGGCAGACCGAAAGTCCTCTTCCATGGCCTCTCCAAACTCCTCCCAGACCCGAGTTATTGCCTCCACCACAGCCATGAACTATGGGTCATGACCGAAAGAACGAGATCCCGGATACAAGCGGTTGAAGTGAGCTTCCTGCGTAGGGTGGCTGAGCGCACCCTTAGAGATAGGATGAGGAGCTTGAGAGTTGGTTTTTAGAATAAAGTTTGTATTTTACTAGACCATAGTCGTACTTTCCCTATTCAAGTTTAAACATGAAGTGTTTATCAGGTTTAAGCAGTTTCATTATGCTGGATTTGACTGCTTATGGTCTTCTCATCAGTTGTGGCCGAAAAAATGCTTCAGACGAGATACTGAGTGTGTTTTTAGAATAAAGTTTGTATTTCACGAAACATACTAAACTCTCACTATTCACTTTTATATGATGTGTTTATCAGGTTCAAGCAGTTTCAACCAGTTTTATTTAGTGGAGTAACTGCTATTTTCATTTCATCAGTAGTGGCCGAAATGGTGCTCCTCACGGGATATAGAGTGATTTTGGAATAAAGTTTTTATTTCATTAGAACAAACTAGTACTTTCTCAATTCAAGGTTAAATGATGTGTTTATCAGGTTCAAGCAGTTTCAACCAGTTTTATTTAGTGGAGTAACTGCTATTTTCATTTCATCAGGAGTGGCCGAAATGATGCTCCACACGGGATATAGAGTAATTTTGGAATAAAGTTTGTATTTCCTTAGAACAAACTAGTACTTTCTCAATTCAAGTTTAAACATGATGGACTTAGCAGTTGCAAGTACTTTCAACCAATTATATTTAGTGGAGTAACTGCTATTTTCATTTCATCAGTAGTGGCCGAAATGATGCTCCACACGAGATATAGAGTGATTTTGGAATAAAGTTTTTATTTCATAAGAACAAACTAGTACTTTCTCAATTCAAGGTTAAATGATGTGTTTATCAGGTTCAAGCAGTTTCAACCAGTTTCATTTACTGGAGTAACTGCTATTTTCATTTCATCAGTAGTGGCCGAAATGATGCTCCTCACGGGATATAGAGTGATTTTGGAATAAAGTTTTTATTTCATAAGAACAAACTAGTACTTTCTCAATTCAAGTTTAAACATGATGGACTTAGCAGTTGCAAGTACTTTCAACCAATTATATTTAGTGGAGTAACTGCTATTTTCATTTCATCAGTAGTGGCCGAAATGATGCTCCTCACGGGATATAGAGTGATTTTGGAATAAAGTTTTTATTTCATAAGAACAAACTAGTACTTTCTCAATTCAAGTTTAAACATGATGGACTTAGCAGTTGCAAGTACTTTCAACCAATTATATTTAGTGGAGTAACTGCTATTTTCATTTCATCAGTAGTGGCCGAAATGATGCTCCACACGGGATATAGAGTGATTTTGGAATAAAGTTTGTATTTCCTTAGAACAAACTAGTACTTTCTCAATTCAAGTTTAAACATGATGGACTTAGCAGTTGCAAGTACTTTCAACCAATTATATTTAGTGGAGTAACTGCTATTTTCATTTCATCAGTAGTGGCCGAAATGATGCTCCACACGGGATATAGAGTGATTTTGGAATAAAGTTTTTATTTCATAAGAACAAACTAGTACTTTCTCAATTCAAGGTTAAATGATGTGTTTATCAGGTTCAAGCAGGTTCAACCAGTTTCATTTAGTGGAGTAACTGCTATTTTCATTTCATCAGGAATGGCCGAAATGATGCTCCACACGGGATATAGAGTAATTTTGGAATAAAGTTTGTATTTCCTTAGAACAAACTAGTACTTTCTCAATTCAAGTTTAAACATGATGGACTTAGCAGTTGCAAGTACTTTCAACCAATTATATTTAGTGGAGTAACTGCTATTTTCATTTCATCAGTAGTGGCCGAAATGATGCTCCACACGAGATATAGAGTGATTTTGGAATAAAGTTTTTATTTCATAAGAACAAACTAGTACTTTCTCAATTCAAGGTTAAATGATGTGTTTATCAGGTTCAAGCAGTTTCAACCAGTTTCATTTAGTGGAGTAACTGCTATTTTCATTTCATCAGTAGTGGCCGAAATGATGCTCCTCACGGGATATAGAGTGATTTTGGAATAAAGTTTTTATTTCATAAGAACAAACTAGTACTTTCTCAATTCAAGTTTAAACATGATGGACTTAGCAGTTGAAAGTACTTTCAACCAATTATATTTAGTGGAGTAACTGCTATTTTCATTTCATCAGTAGTGGCCGAAATGATGCTCCACACGGGATATAGAGTGATTTTGGAATAAAGTTTTTATTTCATAAGAACAAACTAGTACTTTCTCAATTCAAGTTTAAATGATGTGTTTATCAAGTTCAAGCAGTTTTACCAGTTTTATTTAGTGGAGTAACTGCTATTTTCATTTCATCAGGAGTGGCCGAAATGATGCTCCACACGGGATATAGAGTAATTTTGGAATAAAGTTTTTATTTCCTTAGAGCAAACTGGTACTTTTCAATTCAAGTTTAAACATGAAGTGTTTATAAGGTTAAAGCAGTTTCAACCTCTTTTATTATGCTGGATTTGACTGTTATGGTCTTTTCATCAGTTGTGGCCGAAAAGATGCTTCAGACGAGATACTGAGTATGTTTTTAGAATAAAGTTTTAGTTTCATTAGGACAAACTCGTACTTTCACTATTCAAGTATCTACCCAGATAATTGTACACTAACACAACTATTGCTCACCCAAGGTGCTAAAAACACTGTGTTGCAGTTGCGAGGTTACAATTTGAATAGACTACAGAAGTGAAAGCCACAGGTGCATTAACAACATTTTCGCACTTTTCGAAACACAGCTTTTGCGTGACTCCTACCATGAGTCGTCAGAGACACTGCGTGCTCAGAGCAAAGATACCTCGGGAGCCACATGACCCAGTTGAAGACTGTTGTCGCCGGTCTTCTATGCCTGTCTACACAGGAGAGAAGAAAAGCGAGTTGCTATGACACACATCCATCAGTGCTCTCAGCCGCACCACCACGTGGTCTCGCAGCTCTTTCACTCCTTTTCAGGAGAAGGAACATTGTCATTTTCCAGCACCTGACAGTGCTATCAGCTCCCTCACTCTCTCCACCGGAGAGAACCAGGATGTTCTAGCTCAGATGACTCTGACCATTCCGATATCCCAAGGGTACCTGGTCTTTGGACCAGCCAGCTTGAGTCCCTTGCAGAGGACATAGAGCAGTTCGAACCAAACAACCCGGAGATTCGTGTAGCGGACAACCTGGTGGAGGTTGAACGCTGCCTCTTCAACCTGCCTCATCCTTCGTTCCGAGAGAAGCTTACGCTTCTCTGGAAGATGACATCCAGGAGTGGCCATGTTTACATTAGAGTCCCTCCCATCTGCCATCAGAGACCATTACTCAGCCCTCTGTCATGCACTTAGGGAAGCAGGATCATCTGCACAATGATCCTGCCTCTGCAAACTTTGGTGCATTTACAATCACTCAAAAGGGGGCGGAGACTCCCAGATAGTATTTATAGGTGCCTAAGGGCTGCCTACTTCCAAGGCCACAATGCACCAGGATTGGACAAAGACCAGACTTTTAAGTCCCTCTTCGTTAACAACCTCCACAACAGTGTGTGGATCGATGTCGCCCTTTTCTGCAGGACCAAAAACCCCACCATGAAAGACCTCCGCAAACATGCGCAGATTGTGTGGGAGCTGCACCACCGTTCAGGTGAAAACTATGATGGTGATGCAGGTGTCCTGAGGTCTCAGGTGAGGAGAGGTAAGTCTAAAAACCGAGGCTGAGGTCAGACTCAAAACAACTGGGATGCAGATGTCCCACAGTGGATTAAAACCTGCATCAGAGTGGTGAAGCAGCACCTGAACCCGCCTGGTAAGAAGGGACCTGGCTCCCCCTGACCGCATGACTTAGCCCCTCCCCTCCGCACACAAAGTTCATTTTGGCAGGAGGAGGAGATCCAGGAGGTGAAAGAGGCCCATTTGACATTCTTGGGTAATCTTGGCTATGCCAACCACAGATACACTTCAGTGGTGGTAGGGGTTGTTGACACTCTCTCACTGCTTGGTACTGGGTCAGAAATCCCCCTCATGTGTTCAGACACCTTCGCACGGGTTGCTAGAACCACGCTTGCGCATGCCACTTAAGGAAAGCCACTTCAGGTGGAAGAGTGTAGCATAAACAACCGAGGCTTCACTCAGGACTTGCACCACATCACTCAATGTGTCTGGGTCAATAGCTTTCCAGGACATGTCAGCGACGCATCCCATCCACGTCACTGATCTGGACACAGAAGAACTGCTTATTGGTCAGGACATCCTAAACCGACTCGCTGCCACCAAACGGCGCCTTTGGTCCCAAGTCGTCAGCCCGACTCCCATTGGCTAAGAACTAGGCCACCCAGTTTCTAACAGCAATCGTTCAGCCAACCCACGGGTCCAAAATCTGACACCTGGTCAGATTAAAGTGACCGCATTTCCACCTTTAGAGATGTTAACTGACAGTTCATTCCACAATCTTGAACTAATTCTCATCTCATTGACAATCTGCCTTCGTCCCTCACCAGCGACGACATGCATGACACAACTCTCCTCATTTCCACAACCAAAACCATCACCAGCACTCACCATGTTAACCTTGAACAGGTTCTTCAGGGTACAAAACCGAGCACCGAAGGTGACATGGTTGTGCACGCTCCAATGACTCAACCAGAGAATACAGACATTTCAGGTAAACAGACCATGTCTGTACCAGAAGAACCTTATTCAGGCTTCGAGTCAAAGACCGAGCAACGCTCTGCTGAGGCTCGCACTTTACCACAACAGAAACAAGGAGATGCATTTGTATGAGGAGGTCTCCCGCGATTATCACACGATCTTCGCAAGGGACTCGCACAAAAGGGGGGGGGGGGGAGTCACAGACATCCACCCAGTGCGCGTCCCCACTGACTTCGAGGCACTGCCATCTTCTGAAACCCAGTACATACCCTTTCTAGCTGACGGGGTCAAGCGGTCCTGGTTCACTGGTTTGAAACATCCTGCGCTCGAATCTCACACCTTCCCTGTTATTCAAGATTGTTATATCTAAAGAGAAACATAAATCAATTTAAATAACACTTTTTTTGGCATTAACTATTTCCAGTTTAGCTGGTGGTGGCCCAATGTCATTATTATTTGATAAATAACCAATTTATTCTAATGAATAATTTTTCATAAATAAATTATTTTTGATAAAATGTTGCTCCGTGCTCTTGTTTATCTTCCAACATGTGAGATGTTGTTGATGAATACACAGCACAGTTCCACAGTAACCAATGTGTTTTACACAGCCACTGTTCTTTGTGTCAACATGTAGGTCCAGAACACAACTAAAGACGATGTCTCTAGACATCCAGAAGACTTCCTCAGAAGAGCCTGAATGAAAGTTTTTTGAGACGTCTTTCTTGAACATTATATTGACGTCTTGTCTGGACGTCACTGAAAATACGTTTCAAAAGAAACAGAACACGTCATCAGTCTACCACGGGACATACACAGAGAGTCAGTTTAGTATTACCATTAACATGCATTTAATTGGACTATGGAAGAAAACCAGAGAACCCTGAGGAAACACATGCACACACAAGTTAATTCCACAAACACCTCCAGGTGGATTTAAATCCACGATTTTCTGTCTGTAGCCATTGAGACAATTTGACCATTGTAATTGATAGAGCTGATAAAACCTTTATTTGGTATATAGTTGTAATCTCAATATGAAAGGTTGTAGAAATTAATCATGCCCAAAAACTCCTGCAGGGCCTTAACCGAGGCTGGACGAGGGAAATCTGTCACCGCTTGCACCTTAGAAGGCAATGGAATGGCACCCTGAGTTGAAATACGATGACCCAAAAAGTCAATCACAGGCAGACCAAACTGGCACTTAGCAGGGTTGACAATTAGGCCATGTTCCTCAAGGCCAGACCTGGGCATTTTAAGGCCCGCGGGCCAAATGCGGCCCGTGACCCGATTCTGACCGGCCCGCGAAAGGTTGCTTAGAATTAAGAAAACAAAAGCTTCTTTCGAATTTTAATGTGTGGACTAAAACCATCGACTCTATAAACTAAAACGGAAATGCTTTTACTTTGAAGCCTGTTTATTTATGTACAGTGTACGTAACCTACGTACGTCGTATACGTAACCCGTAAAACAAGTCAATCAGTGCATGTGATTGTCGCCCCTCAATGATGTACGGGCAGGTCAAGAAAAGAAAGGTGGATGCTGAAGGCCGAAATTTCAAGAAGATTTGGAGCACTAAATATTTGTTTACTGAAGTCGGTGGTAAACCTGTCTGTTTAGTTTGTGGAGAGCACGTTGCCGTGTTTAAGGAGTACAATGTGAGTCGGCATTATGAGACAAAACACGTGGAGAAATACAGACACTTGGTGGAGGCTGAGAGAGCGCGAATATCAGAAGACTTGCTAGCAAAGCTAGCAAAACAACAAGGCTGTTTTAGCAAACTACACACAGCCCGGGATGCAGCGACCAAGACCAGCTTCGTCATAGCCCACAAAATCGCTAAAAACAGCAAGCCGTTCTCGGATTGGCGAGTTTGTGAAAGAGTGCTTGGTGGGCTCTGACGCGCTAATATGCCCTGAGAATAAAGAAGCATTTGAAAAAGTCCCGCTGTCCAGGCGAACCGTCACCAGAAGGGTGAAAGGAATCGCGGAGAATCTCGAATGTCAGCTCAAAAGTGGAGTTGAAAGTTTTGACTTTTTCTCTTTGGCTTTGGATGAGAGCTGTGGTGTCCGTGACACTGCCCAGTTACTGGTGTTTCTCCGGGGAATAAGGCAGGACTTCAAGATTACGGAGGAGCTGGCAGCATTGAGGTCAATAAAAGGAACGACAATGGGAAGTGATCTGTTCAAGGAGGTCGATGCATGCATTGGTCAAGCTTGGACTGAAATGGGACAAACTGGTAGGCGTCACTACTGATGGTTGTCCGAATATGACAGGAAAACATGTCGGACTTTTGAAACAGATCCAAGATAAAGTGACTGAACTCGGCACAGAGCATCATTTAGTGTTGATACATTGTATTATACATCAGCATGTACTGTGCAGGTCTGTGCTAAAACTTAACCATGTTATTGATGTTGTAACAAAAACGGTTAACTTTATCAGGGCACGAGCATTAAATCACAGGCAGTTTGTTGCACTTTTAGAGGAGCATGAGAATGAACATGGTGACATCATGTACCACACAGCTGTCAGATGGCTCAGTCTGGGCAAAGTGCTCAAAAGATTTTGGGACCTGAAAACAGAGATTCAAGAGTTTTGTGAGATGAAAGGCAAAAACATCCCCGAGCTTTCAGATATGAACTGGATGGCAGATTTTGCATTTGCTGTTGATGTGACGGCACTGATGAATGAACTGAGCACTAAACTGCAAGGCAAGGGCCTTTTCGTTCATGACATGCATAACCTGGTGAAGGCTTTTATGAGAAAGTTGCTGTTTCTTTCAAGTCAACTACAGAACAACACTCTCACTCACATGCAAACCCTTAAATAAGTCAGACCATCAGCTAATCATCTCTGCAGGTACTCATCCATGTTAGGAGATTTGCATGGTGAGTTTTTAAGGCGATTTGATGATTGTAAAAACATTGAGGATGAAATGCACCTGGTTTCCTCTCCCTTTGCCTGCAGAGTAGATGATGCACCCAGTGATGTTCAGCTGGAGCTCATTGACCTGCAGTCTGACACAGTACTGGCAGAGCACTTTAAGTCAGCATCACTGCTGGAGTTCTACTCATCTCTTAAGGAGGAGAACTTTCCAAACATGAGGAGACATGCTCAGAAGATGTTGGTTCTGTTTGGATCTACCTACATATGTGAACAAACATTCTCAGTAATGAAGTTTACCAAATCCAGGTTCAGATCCTCTCTTACTGATGATCATCTGTCAGCTGTGCTTCGCATCTCCACCTCAGACATTCAACCTGACTTTGATGCACTCGTTAAAGGGCAGCAAAGGCTAGATTTCTCTCACTGAACAAGAAAATACCCAAATGTGTGTTCACTATTACTTTTTGTCTGCACAGCTTGGCAGTTTGACAATCATAATGTGACATATCTTGTTAATGATATTTGGCATACAAAGACATTGTGATGTCTTAATAGAAAAAAGTGTTTTTGGTTAATGTAATTAAAAAAAGAGTTACAAATGTTTCATGTTTACAATTGTTTTGAATAACTGCACTGAATAAAACATTTTTTTTTTTAAATAACCCTCACTTTCTCTTTACCTAATAATAACACAGACACTTACCAGCATGTGTAAACAATGCCATTTACTGCTTTCAATTTAGAAATAAAATTCATATGCAGAATAGAGTTTAAACTTTTGGCAAGGCCCTCCACAATATTTTCTGCTTCTCATTTGGCCCCTTCGGAAAAATAATTGCCCACCCCTGCTCAAGGCGCTGAAAAACTTGCTTTAGGTGTGAAAAATGCTCCTCAACTGAAGAACTAGCCACCAAGATGTCGTCCAGGTAAACAGAAACGAAAGCGAGGTCGCGCAGCACAGAGTCCATCAACCTCTGAAAAGCCGTGCCTCTACTCTTGCCTGGCCATAATAAAACATAAAAAAATGACAAGAAAGAATAGAAAGTGTCATCTGCTCAGTGTATTGACACATCTTATACACAGCAGACACAAATTGCACTTAACAAGTTTTGAACTATCAAAACTCAGTAACCAATCAGGTGTCTAACATTGATTTTTTTTTTTTAGAGAATCAAAACCACAATACAAATAAAGCTTTCAATTTCTATTCAAGAAAATGTGCCCATCTTTTCTAAAACTCTCTCTCTCTCTCTCTCACTCTCTCTCTCTCTCTCTCTCTCTCTCTCTCTCTCTCTCTCTCTCTCTCTCTCTCTCTCTCGCCCCGTTTCCTCATTAGTTTTAATGTTGGTTTTTTTCCGGAATAAATGTGAATGTTTGATGAGAGGCTGTATCTGGCAGCAGGAATCACTCATTGAGTAAAAAGAAAAAAGTGATGGCACGTGTCGCCCCAATTAATCCCTAAAACACAAGAGCCTCTAAACGTATTGAGAACAGGTAGGAAGCATATTACGAGCTAATAAAACTAGTAAACAGAGTCCATGTGTGTATCAGTGAAAGTGAGCAGGTTTTATGTTTCTATGTTTCTTCAGGTGAGATGTCCAGTTCCTGGACGTTCACAGCACTTTCACTTCTGGGAGACATAGTTTGCATTGTACAGAGAGGTTAAGAGATTTCTCCGACTTTAAAACATAGTGATGAAAGCAACTGTCTGCAGAATCCATGGCAAAGCATGGATTGTCAGCCTGAAAGCGTCGGGAAGTGTCGCAATGCCAGTGCATGGCGCATGTGACAGCTGCATTTCTAGTTTATTCCATCTGATTTCTACTGTAATCCTGCTCAGTAATCCCAGTTTTTATCGAGCATACCTGTAACGAGATTACACATTTTTTTATGTACTGTAACAGATTACAGTTATATGTTTTTTGTATCCTAATTATGTAACACTGTTACATGTATTCCATGACTACCCAACCCTGGTTGCACCTAAACATGTGATACACACTCAGACCTTACTGAGACTTACTAAACTAAAGTTTTCTAGCTGTGCAATGACTTGAAGTAAAGCTCTGGTAAACAAGCTGCATGTAATGATGTTCATGTAGGTACAAACAGCCAGAAGAGTCTTTAGAGCCAGAAGTGGACAGACGAAATCACCTTGTACTGCAGGTGACAGGAGGAGCAGCAAGGTGGGCGAGATACAGGTTCTGGGAGATTCCCACAACACACTGTAGACAAAAGAAAAGTGTTAAATGCACAGGTTCCACAAGTTGAGAGACTCTTAAGATCAACACCAGGAGACACCAGATCACTTTGATTGATTGTGAGGACAACACACACGGAGTGAGGTGGTATTGAAAGGCTAATTGCAGGAGGAAAGGTTTGTTTTGTAGAATGGGTCTCTTGTATTAAATTCAATGTAATTTGGATCAAATGTCTTTGTTATTTTAAAAGCATGTTTTGTTGTGAGATGTAATTTAATTTAATCACAATAACCAGCCACAGTATTTTCTATGTTTACTACGTTTAAAACTAAATGATCAACCATCTCAACAGTCATTGGTGGACATTTAATGTATATTTCATCACCTGAAGAGTCCAACTTTGCTTTACATCTTTAACTTATATACAAGTGAAATCACAGCTCTAAGTTCTTGTTACTGAATAGTCCCTAAACGGCTCACCTGTCTCTGGCTGTGAGGCCCTGTCCGGAGGGATGGATGAGCCCGATGAAACGTGGGATCAGCCGTTGGTGGAGATTTCCACTCAACCCTTTGAAGCGCTGCTCCCACGTTCCTCCACTTGGACCATGGTTTAATCGAGGAAAATCATGTCACACTGAAAAAACAATTCTGTCATTTCATTTTTGAGTGTACTTTTTTAAGATAGAGCTTCTCAGGCTGGTTTAATCAAGTAAAATCATGTTACTGTCTTAAAGGTGTACAGGAGGATTTTCTTTTTCCGGGTGGATCATCAAGACTATTGGTACTCCCAACTGTCAATCATTCTGGTGATATATTACGCAAGGCCGTCGTATGTGCTCGTCCCCAGGTAGCGTGGATCTATTAGTTTTCACTTTCTGCGCATGCGCGCTTTCAGGTGTATATGGTGAGCTACGCCTTCAGCGAGCTCGCAGTTCTCACCGGGTACTTTGAAAATGGCAGAGGGTCGCAAAAGAGAAAAAGTGTCTTCAAAGTGTATGAGAAGAAGAGAAAGGCTTCGGAAGAGAGAAACAAGACCAGAGTGTTTTTGGGAGATTCTTTCACACGATGGCGTGCGCTGAAAGCCCAGGTTGGGCTTCCCACTGATGCTTCAGTCGCGAAGTTTCTACTCGACAGGTAAAGTTTGGCATTCTATTTGGAGATATCCATTTCAAATCACTTCCAGTAAAAGTTATCTATGTCTATATTGTAACTTTCCAGGGTTGATTAGTGGAAAAAGTTCAAATCTTCTTGTAAAGTGAGCTTGTGTAAGCGATGCTGACTTGTGACTTGTAAACAGTGCGTGCACGAGGAGAACTGGGCTCGTTCATGTCTCTCGCACACGTTTTAGTAGGCGTTCCATCTCGGGAGCAGGTAGAGCTTTGCGTGCATTTTTCAAAAGGTGGAGAGGGCGGTTCTTTCCTAAAATTCGGGAAAATCCTACTGTACTCCTTTAAGATAGAGCTGCTCAGGCTGGTTTAATTGAGAAAAAAATCATGTTATTTTCTTAAGATAGAGCTGCTCAGGCTGGTTTAATCTAGACAAATCGTGTTACTGCCTTTAGATAGAGCTGATCAGGCTGGTTTGATCTAGAAAATCACATTACTGTCTTTAGATAGAGCTGATCAGGCTGGTTTGATTTAGAAAATCACATTACTGTCTTTAGATAGAGCTGATCAGGCTGGTTTGATTTAGAAAATCACGTTACTGTCTCTAGATGGTGATGCTCAGGCTGGTTTGATTTAGAAAATCACGTTACTGTCTCTAGATGGAGCTGCTCAGGCTGGTTTAATAAAAAAAAAAAAAAAAATAAAAAATCAATCCCGTTACTGTCTTTAGATATAGCATCTCAGACTGGTTTAGTCTAGAGAAATCGTGTTACTGACTTTAGGTAGAGATGCTGAGTGTTGGAATTCGTTCCTGTGTTCCCCTGAATTCCTGCTTGTTCGTTTGATCCGGGAGAGGCAGGAACAGAGTTAATTTCTTCAATAGTGAATTTAATAATCACACAAACAAGAGATTACAAAAATACATATATCAGATTACATAATACGAGCTCAGACCGTTCTTCCTTGCAGACCCAAGTGTGCAGGCCAGGTTTACAATGAAGAAGGGCACAACTGCAACACGTGGTTCATATTTATACATTTGCATACACCACCTCAACCTCACATTGGTCGGTTCCTCGTGATGTATGCGTTGCTATAGTGAATTTGCTATTCCTTTGTTCCCAAAACTGCTTCAAACTGGTTCTTCTCAGAGCTTGACGTTCTGTGGGACAAAGTGACCTCTTATCTGTTGATCCAATCTTACATTGACCATGTTTTTGCAAGTAGAGCACTGAGGAGACATCGCCAACCAACTTGGAATGTCCCTGAACATGGATTTATAGCTGTGTTTTCCCAACTTGGGCAGTGGGAGAAACCCCAGTAGTGTAGAAACACAACTGAATACAATATGTCCAGTTGTCACACAGAAAACAAATGTTCAACCACTATATTCCTTCAATTCCCCTTTTGACCTCTGACCCCAGAGGTCAATAATTAGTGTCAATACAGTATGAGGCACTCTTCGTATAATAGAGGTCATATGTAAGCAAAATCAACAATCATATACTCAAATAGCAACATACAAAACTTTTAAACGGTGGTGACTCCCCCTTGAACTGCAACCTTGTCGTGGTGGGGGAGTTTGAGCACCCGAATGACCCTCGGAGCTATGTTGTCGGGGGACTTGCCCCTCCTGTGGGCCCACCACCTACAGAGGCTGCCGTAGGGGTTGGGTGCATTGTGGATTGGGGGGCAGTCGACGGCAGAGGCCTCGACGACCTGATCCCCGGCCACAGAATCTCCCAATGGAGTCCCAATGGACATGGAATGTGACCTCGCTGGGGGGGAAAGGAGCCCGAGCTTGTGAGGGAGGCTGAGAGATACCGTCTAGATATAGTCGGGCTCGCCTCCACTTACAGCTTGGACTCCGGAACCCAGCTCCTCGACGGGGGCTGGATACTCCACTGCTCTGGAGTTGCCCTCTCTCTCTGGAGTTGCCCTGTCTCTCGGCTGGCCTGGGAACGCCTTGGGGTGCCACCGGAAGAGCTGGAGGAAGTGTCTGGGGTGAGGGAAGTCTGAGCAGAGTTGCCTCCGCGACGCGGCCCCGGATAAGCGGCAGAAAATGGATGGATGGATGGATGGACTTGGCACGTCACATGAACAGAGAGGAGCGCTATTTCACCTCCTCCATGGCTGCCGTCTACTTCTCTGTGTTCTTCTTACTTTGGTGTACAGGGATTATTCCGCCCTTTGACGTGTGGAGCTGTCTCCTGGATCAGCCGATCCAGGGGCAACTTGCTTCAGATGGATGGAGGTCTCCTGAAGAGTGCGATGTGGTTCTCCCGCCAGAGTACACTGCGACAGATGGCACCGCATTGTTCCTCTTTTATCCAGGGTTCGACTAACGGCCGGACCCTCCTCTCCAGTACCCTGGAATAGACTTTCTTGGGGAGCCTTTGTCACTCAGCCGAACAGCGTGAGACGTCCTCTCGACGACCTTAAATCGACCCGTTCACCTGGGCTCGGACCACTTCCTCTTTATCACCCTGAGAAGTACCCAGGGGCTGGTGTTGAGGATCTCAGCCGAGTCCCCCCTGGCTGCCGGTCCCAGCAACATGTGCAGAGAAACGAGATTCCAGACATCTCAAAACTGCATTGTCACATCTCTCACCTGAACATAGATTTTTCTCTTGTATAGATTTGGCTAATGCTTTTTTCTGTCTGCCACTGGCGGATCAGGTGAAACCACTGCAAACAGGTCCGACTTATTGCCGCCAATGCAAACCAAACTCCTGTTCCGGGAATACAAAGACCGAACAGCGCTTAACAAAGGGCCCCGGACTCCATGCTCCCGGAGCACCCCCCCACAGGATGTCTCAGGGGACGCGGTCGAACGCCTTCTCAAGATCCAGAAAACACATGTGGACTGGTTGGGCAAACTCCCATGAACCCTCAAGCAGCTGGTGGAGGGTATAGAGCTGGTCCAGTGTTCCACGACCAGAATGAAAACCGCATTATTCCTCTTGGATCCAAGGTTTGACTAACGGCCGGACCCTCCACTCCAGTACACTGGAATAGACTTTCCTGGGGAGGCTGAGGAGTGTGATCCCTCTGTAGTTGGAACACACCCTCCGATCCCCCTCCTTGAAGAGAGGGACCACGACCCCATTCTGCCTGTCCAGAGGAACCGTCCCCGCGTCACGCGATGTTGCAGGGATGAAGGGCCCCGGACTCCATGCTCCTGGAGCATGGAGTCAGTTTGCCAGAATTTCCTCGGGGCAGACCGAAAGTCCTCTTCCATGGCCTCTCCAAACTCCTCCCAGACCCGAGTTATTGCCTCCACCACAGCCATGAACTATGGGTCATGACCGAAAGAACGAGATCCCGGATACAAGCGGTTGAAGTGAGCTTCCTGCGTAGGGTGGCTGAGCGCACCCTTAGAGATAGGATGAGGAGCTTGAGAGTTGGTTTTTAGAATAAAGTTTGTATTTTACTAGACCATAGTCGTACTTTCACTATTCAAGTTTAAACATGAAGTGTTTATCAGGTTTAAGCAGTTTCATTATGCTGGATTTGACTGCTTATGGTCTTCTCATCAGTTGTGGCCGAAAAAATGTTTAAGACGAGATACTGAGTGTGTTTTTAGAAAAAAGTTTGTATTTCACGAAACATACTAAACTCTCACTATTCAACTTTTAAATGATGTGTTTATCAGGTTCAAGCAGTTTCAACCAGTTTTATTTAGTGGAGTAACTGCTATTTTCATTTCATCAGTAGTGGCCGAAATGGTGCTCCTCACGGGATATAGAGTGATTTTGGAATAAAGTTTTTATTTCATTAGAACAAACTAGTACTTTCTCAATTCAAGGTTAAATGATGTGTTTATCAGGTTCAAGCAGTTTCAACCAGTTTTATTTAGTGGAGTAACTGCTATTTTCATTTCATCAGGAGTGGCCGAAATGATGCTCCACACGGGATATAGAGTGATTTTGGAATAAAGTTTTTAT
The DNA here is from genome assembly GCF_963422515.1 of Blennius ocellaris. NCBI lineage: Eukaryota > Metazoa > Chordata > Actinopteri > Blenniiformes > Blenniidae > Blennius > Blennius ocellaris. The sequence continues at coordinate 27,301,756 of NC_137664.1, forward strand.
TTCCTTAGAACAAACTAGTACTTTCTCAATTCAAGGTTAAATTATGTGTTTATCAGGTTCAAGCAGTTTCAACCAGTTGTATTGGTGGAGTAACTGCTATTTTCATTTCATCAGTAGTGGCCGAAATGATGCTCCTCACGGGATATAGAGTGATTTTGGAATAAAGTTTTTATTTCATTAGAACAAACTAGTACTTTCTCAATTCAAGTTTAAACATGATGGACTTAGCAGTTGCAAGTACTTTCAACCAATTATATTTAGTGGAGTAACTGCTATTTTCATTTCATCAGGAGTGGCCGAAATGATGCTCCTCACGGGATATAGAGTGATTTTGGAATAAAGTTTTTATTTCATAAGAACAAACTAGTACTTTCTCAATTCAAGGTTAAATGATGTGTTTATCAGGTTCAAGCAGTTTCAACCAGTTTTATTTAGAGTAACTGCTATTTTCATTTCATCAGTAGTGGCCGAAATGATACTCCTCACGGGATATAGAGTGATTTTGGAATAAAGTTTTTATTTCATTAGAACAAACTAGTACTTTGTCAATTCAAGGTTAAATGATGTGTTTATCAGGTTCAAGCAGTTTCAATCAGTTTTATTTAGTGGAGTAACTGCTATTTTCATTTCATCAGGAGTGGCCGAAATGATGCTCCACACGGGATATAGAGTGATTTTGGAATAAAGTTTTTATTTCCTTAGAACAAACTAGTACTTTCTCAATTCAAGGTTAAATGATGTGTTTATCAGGTTCAAGCAGTTTCAACCAGTTTTATTTAGTGGAGTAACTGCTATTTTCATTTCATCAGTAGTGGCCGAAATGATGCTCCACACGGGATATAGAGTAATTTTGGAATAAAGTTTTTATTTCATTAGAACAAACTAGTAGTTTCTCAATTCAAGTTTAAACATGATGGACTTAGCAATTGCAAGTACTTTCAACCAATTATATTTAGTGGAGTAACTGCTATTTTCATTTCATCAGTAGTGGCCGAAATGATGCTCCTCACGGGATATAGAGTGATTTTGGAATAAAGTTTTTATTTCATTAGAACAAACTAGTACTTTCTCAATTCAAGGTTAAACATGATGGACATAGCAGTTGCAAGCACTTTCAAACAATTATATTTAGTGGAGTAACTGCTATTTTCATTTCATCTGGAGTGGCCGAAATGATGCTCCACACGGGATATAGAGTAATTTTGGAAGAAAGTTTTTATTTCCTTAGAACAAACTAGTACTTTCTCAGTTCAAGTTTAAATGATGTGTTTATCAGGTTCAAGCAGTTTCAACCAGTTTTATTTAATGGAGTAACTGCTATTTTTATTTCATCAGGAGTGGCCGAAATGATGCTCCACACGGGATATAGAGTATCCCGATGGATATCAGTGCTCTCAGCCGCACCACCACGTGGTCTCGCAGCTCTTTCACTCCTTTTCAGGAGAAGGAACATTGTCATTTTCCAGCACCTGACAGTGCTATCAGCTCCCTCACTCTCTCCACCGGAGAGAACCAGGATGTTCTAGCTCAGATGACTCTGACCATTCCGATATCCCAAGGGTACCTGGTCTTTGGACCAGCCAGCTTGAGTCCCTTGCAGAGGACATAGAGCAGTTCGAACCAAACAACCCGGAGATTCGTGTAGCGGACAACCTGGTGGAGGTCTTCAACCTGCCTCATCCTTCGTTCCGAGAGAAGCTTACGCTTCTCTGGAAGATGACATCCAGGAGTGTCCATGTTTACATAGAGTCCCTCCCATCTGCCATCAGAGACCATTACTCAGCCCTCTGTCATGCACTTAGGGAAGCAGGATCATCTGCACAATGATCCTGCCTCTGCAAACTTTGGTGCATTTACAATCACTCAAAAGGGGGCGGAGACTCCCAGATAGTATTTATAGGTGCCTAAGGGCTGCCTACTTCCAAGGCCACAATGCACCAGGATGGGACAAAGACCAGACTTTTAAGTCCCTCTTCGTTAACAACCTCCACAACAGTGTGCGGATCGATGTCGCCCTTTTCTGCATGACCAAAAACCCCACCATGAAAGACCTCCGCAAACATGCACAGATGGTGTGGGAGCTGCACCACCGTTCAGGTGAAAACTATGATGGTGATGCAGGTGTCCTGAGGTCTCAGGTGAGGAGAGGTAAGTCTAAAAACCGAGGCTGAGGTCAGACTCAAAACAACTGGGATGCAGATGTCCCACAGTGGATTAAAACCTGCATCAGAGTGGTGAAGCAGCACCTGAACCCGCCTGGTAAGAAGGGACCTGGCTCCCCCTGACCGCATGACTTGGCCCCTCCCCTCCGCACACAAAGTTCATTTTGGCAGGAGGAGGAGATCCAGGAGGTGAAAGAGGCCCATTTGACATTCTTGGGTAATCTTGGCTATGCCAACCACAGATACACTTCAGTGGTGGTAGGGGTTGTTGACACTCTCTCACTGCTTGGTACTGGGTCAGAAATCCCCCTCATGTGTTCAGACACCTTCGCACGGGTTGCTAGAACCACGCTTGCGCATGCCACTTAAGGAAAGCCACTTCAGGTGGAAGAGTGTAGCATAAACAACCGAGGCTTCACTCAGGACTTGCACCACATCACTCAATGTGTCTGGGTCAACAGCTTTCCAGGACATGTCAGCGACGCATCCCATCCACGTCACTGATCAGGACACAGAAGAACTGCTTATTGGTCAGGACATCCTAAACCAACTCGCTGCCACCAAACGGCGCCTTTGGTCCCAAGTCGTCAGCCCGACTCCCATTTGCTAAGAACTAGGCCACCCAGCTTCTAACAGCAATCGTTCAGCCAACCCACGGGTCCAAAATCTGACACCTGGTCAGATTAAAGTGACCGCATTTCCACCTTTAGAGATGTTAACTGACAGTTCATTCCACAATCTTGAACTAATTCTCATCTCATTGACAATCTGCCTTCGTCCCTCACCAGCGACGACACGCATGACACAACTCTCCTCATTTCCACAACCAAAACCATCACCAGCGCTCACCATGTTAACCTTGAACAGGTTCTTCAGGGTACAAAACCGAGCACCGAAGGTGACATGGTTGTGCACGCTCCAATGACTCAACCAGAGAATACAGACATTTCAGGTAAACAGACCATGTCTGTACCAGAAGAACCTTATTCAGGCTTCGAGTCAAAGACCGAGCAATGCTCTGCTGAGGCTCGCACTTTACCACAACAGAAACAAGGAGATGCATTTGTATGAGGAGGTCTCCCGCGATTATCACACGATCTTCGCAAGGGACTCGCACAAAAGGGGGGGGGGGGGGAGTCACAGACATCCACCCAGTCCCCACTGACTTCGAGGCACTGCCATCTTCTGAAACCCAGTACATACCCTTTCTAGCTGACGGGGTCAAGCGGTCCTGGTTCACTGGTTTGAAACAGCCTGCGCTCGAATCTCACACCTTCCCTGTTATTCAAGATTGTTATATCTAAAGAGAAACATTAATCAATTTAAATAACACTTTTTTTGGCATTAACTATTTCCAGTTTAGCTGGTGGTGGCCCAATGTCATTATTATTTGATAAATAACCAATTTATTCTAATGAATAATTTTTCATAAATAAATTATTTTTGATAAAATGTTGCTCCGTGCTCTTGTTTATCTTCCAACATGTGAGATGTTGTTGATGAATACACAGCACAGTTCCACAGTAACCAATGTGTTTTACACAGCCACTGTTCTTTGTGTCAACATGTAGGTCCAGAACACAACTAAAGACGATGTCTCTAGACATCCAGAAGACTTCCTCAGAAGAGCCTGAATGAAAGTTTTTTGAGACGTCTTTCTTGAACATTATATTGACGTCTTGTCTGGACGTCACTGAAAATACGTTTCAAAAGAAACAGAACACGTCATCAGTCTACCACGGGACATACACAGAGAGTCAGTTTAGTATTACCATTAACATGCATTTAATTGGACTATGGAAGAAAACCAGAGAACCCTGAGGAAACACATGCACACACAAGTTAATTCCACAAACACCTCCAGGTGGATTTAAATCCACGATTTTCTGTCTGTAGCCATTGAGACAATTTGACCATTGTAATTGATAGAGCTGATAAAACCTTTATTTGGTATATAGTTGTAATCTCAATATGAAAGGTTGTAGAAATTAATCATGCCCAAAAACTCCTGCAGGGCCTTAACCGAGGCTGGACGAGGGAAATCTGTCACCGCTTGCACCTTAGAAGGCAATGGAATGGCACCCTGAGTTGAAATACGATGACCCAAAAAGTCAATCACAGGCAGACCAAACTGGCACTTAGCAGGGTTGACAATTGCCATGTTCCTCAAGGCCAGACCTGGGCATTTTAAGGCCCGCGGGCCAAATGCGGCCCGTGACCCGATTCTGACCGGCCCGCGAAAGGTTGCTTAGAATTAAGAAAACAAAAGCTTCTTTCGAATTTTAATGTGTGGACTAAAACCATCGACTCTATAAACTAAAACGGAAATGCTTTTACTTTGAAGCCTGTTTATTTATGTACAGTGTACGTAACCTACGTACGTCGTATACGTAACCCGTAAAACAAGTCAATCAGTGCATGTGATTGTCGCCCCTCAATGATGTACGGGCAGGTCAAGAAAAGAAAGGTGGATGCTGAAGGCCGAAATTTCAAGAATATTTGGAGCACTAAATATTTGTTTACTGAAGTCGGTGGTAAACCTGTCTGTTTAGTTTGTGGAGAGCACGTTGCCGTGTTTAAGGAGTACAATGTGAGTCGGCATTATGAGACAAAACACGTGGAGAAAGCCTCCGCCACTTGGCGGAGGCTGAGAGAGCGCGAATATCAGAAGACTTGCTAGCAAAGCTAGCAAAACAACAAGGCTGTTTTAGCAAACTACACACAGCCCGGGATGCAGCGACCAAGACCAGCTTCGTCATATCCCATAAAATCGCTAAAAACAGCAAGCCGTTCTCGGATTGGCGAGTTTGTGAAAGAGTGCTTGGTGGACTCTGCTGCGCTAATATTCCCTGAGAATAAAGAAGCATTTGAAAAAGTCCCGCTGTCCAGGCAAACCGTCACCAGAAGGGTGGAAGGAATCGCGGAGAATCTCGAATGTCAGCTCAAAAGTGGAGTTGAAAGTTTTGACTTTTTCTCTTTGGCTTTGGATGAGAGCTGTGGTGTCCGTGACACTGCCCAGTTACTGGTGTTTCTCCAGGGAATAAGGCAGGACATCAAGATTACGGAGGAGCTGGCAGCATTGAGGTCAATAAAAGGAACGACAACGGGAAACGATCTGTTCAAGGAGGTCGATGCATGCATTGGTCAAGCTTGGACTGAAATGGGACAAACTGGTAGGCGTTACTACTGATGGTTGTCCGAATATGACAGGAAAACATGTCGGACTTTTGAAACAGATCCAAGATAAAGTGACTGAACTCGGCACAGAGCATCATTTAGTGTTGATACATTGTATTATACATCAGCATGTACTGTGCAGGTCTGTGCTAAAACTTAACCATGTTATTGATGTTGTAACAAAAACGGTTAACTTTATCAGGGCACGAGCATTAAATCACAGGCAGTTTGTTGCACTTTTAGAGGAGCATGAGAATGAACATGGTGACATCATGTACCACACAGCTGTCAGGTGGCTCAGTCTGGGCAAAGTGCTCAAAAGATTTTGGGACCTGAAAACAGAGATTCAAGAGTTTTGTGAGATGAAAGGCAAAAACATCCCCGAGCTTTCAGATATGAACTGGATGGCAGATTTTGCATTTGCTGTTGATGTGACGGCACTGATGAATGAACTGAGCACTAAACTGCAAGGCAAGGGCCTTTTCGTTCATGACATGCATAACCTGGTGAAGGCTTTTATGAGAAAGTTGCTGTTTCTTTCAAGTCAACTACAGAACAACACTCTCACTCACATGCAAACCCTTAAAGAAGTCAGACCATCAGCTAATCATCTCTGCAGGTACTCATCCATGTTAGGAGATTTGCATGGTGAGTTTTTAAGGCGATTTGATGATTGTAAAAACATTGAGGATGAAATGCACCTGGTTTCCTCTCCCTTTGCCTGCAGAGTAGATGATGCACCCAGTGATGTTCAGCTGGAGCTCATTGACCTGCAGTCTGACACAGTACTGGCAGAGCACTTTAAGTCAGCATCACTGCTGGAGTTCTACTCATCTCTTAAGGAGGAGAACTTTCCAAACATGAGGAGACATGCTCAGAAGATGTTGGTTCTGTTTGGATCTACCTACATATGTGAACAAACATTCTCAGTAATGAAGTTTACCAAATCCAGGTTCAGATCCTCTCTTACTGATGATCATCTGTCAGCTGTGCTTCGCATCTCCACCTCAGACATTCAACCTGACTTTGATGCACTCGTTAAAGGGCAGCAAAGGCTAGATTTCTCTCACTGAACAAGAAAATACCCAAATGTGTGTTCACTATTACTTTTTGTCTGCACAGCTTGGCAGTTTGACAGTCATAATGTGACATATCTTGTTAATGATATTTGGCATACAAAGACATTGTGATGTCTTAATAGAAAAAAGTGTTTTTGGTTAATGTAATTCAAAAAAGAGTTACAAATGTTTCATGTTTACAATTGTTTTGAATAACTGCACTGAATAAAAACATTTTTTGTTAAAATAACCCTCACTTTCTCTTTACCTAATAATAACACAGACACTTACCAGCATGTGTAAACAATGCCATTTACTGCTTTCAATTTAGAAATAAAATTCATATGCAGAATAGAGTTTAAACTTTTGGCAAGGCCCTCCACAATATTTTCTGCTTCTCATTTGGCCCCTTCGGAAAAATAATTGCCCACCCCTGCTCAAGGCGCTGAAAAACTTGCTTTAGGTGTGAAAAATGCTCCTCAACTGAAGAACTAGCCACCAAGATGTCGTCCAGGTAAACAGAAACGAAAGCGAGGTCGCGCAGCACAGAGTCCATCAACCTCTGAAAAGCCGTGCCTGGCCATAATAAAACATAAAAAAATGACAAGAAAGAATAGAAAGTGTCATCTGCTCAGTGTATTGACACATCTTATACACAGCAGACACAAATTGCACTTAACAAGTTTTGAACTATCAAAACTCAGTAACCAATCAGGTGTCTAACATTGATTTTTTTTTTTTAGAGAATCAAAACCACAATACAAATAAAGCTTTCAATTTCTATTCAAGAAAATGTGCCCATCTTTTCTAAAACTCTCTCTCTCTCTCTCACTCTCTCTCTCTCTCTCTCTCTCTCACTCTCTCTCTCTCTCTCTCTCTCTCTCTCTCTCTCTCTCTCTCTCTCTCTCTCTCTCTCTCTCGCCCCGTTTCCTCATTAGTTTTAATGTTGGTTTTTTTCCGGAATAAATGTGAATGTTTGATGAGAGGCTGTATCTGGCAGCAGGAATCACTCATTGAGTAAAAAGAAAAAAGTGATGGCACGTGTCGCCCCAATTAATCCCTAAAACACAAGAGCCTCTAAACGTATTGAGAACAGGTAGGAAGCATATTACGAGCTAATAAAACTAGTAAACAGAGTCCATGTGTGTATCAGTGAAAGTGAGCAGGTTTTATGTTTCTATGTTTCTTCAGGTGAGATGTCCAGTTCCTGGATGTTCACAGCACTTTCACGGCTGGGAGACATAGTTTGCATTGTACAGAGAGGTTAAGAGATTTCTCCGACTTTAAAACATAGTGATGAAAGCAACTGTCTGCAGAATCCATGGCAAAGCATGGATTGTCAGCCTGAAAGCGTCGGGAAGTGTCGCAATGCCAGTGCATGGCGCATGTGACAGCTGCATTTCTAGTTTATTCCATCTGATTTCTACTGTAATCCTGCTCAGTAATCCCAGTTTTTATCGAGCATACCTGTAACGAGATTACACATTTTTTTATGTACTGTAACAGATTACAGTTATATGTTTTTTGTATCCTAATTATGTAACACTGTTACATGTATTCCATGACTACCCAACCCTGGTTGCACCTAAACATGTGATACACACTCAGACCTTACTGAGACTTACTAAACTAAAGTTTTCTAGCTGTGCAATGACTTGAAGTAAAGCTCTGGTAAACAAGCTGCATGTAATGATGTTCATGTAGGTACAAACAGCCAGAAGAGTCTTTAGAGCCAGAAGTGGACAGACGAAATCACCTTGTACTGCAGGTGACAGGAAGAGCAGCAAGGTGGGCGAGATACAGGTTCTGGGAGATTCCCACAACACACTGTAGACAAAAGAAAAGTGTTAAATGCACAGGTTCCACAAGTTGAGAGACTCTTAAGATCAACACCAGGAGACACCAGATCACTTTGATTGATTGTGAGGACAACACACACGGAGTGAGGTGGTATTGAAAGGCTAATTGCAGGAGGAAAGGTTTGTTTTGTAGAATGGGTCTCTTGTATTAAATTCAATGTAATTTGGATCAAATGTCTTTGTTATTTTAAAAGCATGTTTTGTTGTGAGATGTAATTTAATTTAATCACAATAACCAGCCACAGTATTTTCTATGTTTACTACGTTTAAAACTAAATGATCAACCATCTCAACAGTCATTGGTGGACATTTAATGTATATTTCATCACCTGAAGAGTCCAACTTTGCTTTACATCTTTAACTTATATACAAGTGAAATCACAGCTCTAAGTTCTTGTTACTGAATAGTCCCTAAACGGCTCACCTGTCTCTGGCTGTGAGGCCCTGTCTGGAGGGATGGATGAGCCCGATGAAACGTGGGATCAGCCGCTGGTGGAGATTTCCACTCAACCCTTTGAAGCGCTGCTCCCACGTTCCTCCACTTGGACCATGGTTTAATCGAGGAAAATCATGTCACACTGAAAAAACAATTCTGTCATTTCATTTTTGAGTGTACTTTTTTAAGATAGAGCTTCTCAGGCTGGTTTAATCAAGTAAAATCATGTTACTGTCTTAAAGGTGTACAGGAGGATTTTCTTTTTCCGGGTGGATCATCAAGACTATTGGTACTCCCAACTGTCAATCATTCTGGTGATATATTACGCAAGGCCGTCGTATGTGCTCGTCCCCAGGTAGCGTGGATCTATTAGTTTTCACTTTCTGCGCATGCGCGCTTTCAGGTGTATATGGTGAGCTACGCCTTCAGCGAGCTCGCAGTTCTCACCGGGTACTTTGAAAATGGCAGAGGGTCGCAAAAGAGAAAAAGTGTCTTCAAAGTGTATGAGAAGAAGAGAAAGGCTTCGGAAGAGAGAAACAAGACCAGAGTGTTTTTGGGAGATTCTTTCACACGATGGCGTGCGCTGAAAGCCCAGGTTGGGCTTCCCACTGATGCTTCAGTCGCGAAGTTTCTACTCGACAGGTAAAGTTTGGCATTCTATTTGGAGAAATCCATTTCAAATCACTTCCAGTAAAAGTTATCTATGTCTATATTGTAACTTTCCAGGGTTGATTAGTGGAAAAAGTTCAAATCTTCTTGTAAAGTGAGCTTGTGTAAGCGATGCTGACTTGTGACTTGTAAACAGTGCGTGCACGAGGAGAACTGGGCTCGTTCATGTCTCTCGCACACGTTTTAGTAGGCGTTCCATCTCGGGAGCAGGTAGAGCTTTGCGTGCATTTTTCAAAAGGTGGAGAGGGCGGTTCTTTCCTAAAATTCGGGAAAATCCTACTGTACTCCTTTAAGATAGAGCTGCTCATGCTGGTTTAATTGAGAAAAAAATCATGTTATTTTCTTAAGATAGAGCTGCTCAGGCTGGTTTAATCTAGACAAATCGTGTTACTGCCTTTAGATAGAGCTGATCAGGCTGGTTTGATCTAGAAAATCACATTACTGTCTTTAGATAGAGCTGATCAGGCTGGTTTGATTTAGAAAATCACATTACTGTCTTTAGATAGAGCTGATCAGGCTGGTTTGATTTAGAAAATCACGTTACTGTCTCTAGATGGTGCTGCTCAGGCTGGTTTGATTTAGAAAATCACGTTACTGTCTCTAGATGGAGCTGCTCAGGCTGGTTTAATAAAAAAAAAAAAAAAAAAAAAAAAAAATCAATGCCGTTACTGTGTTTAGATATAGCATCTCAGACTGGTTTAATCTAGAGAAATCGTGTTACTGACTTTAGGTAGAGATGCTTAGTGTTGGAATTCGTTCCTGTGTTCCCCTAAATTCCTGCTTGTTCGTTTGATCCGGGAGAGGTAGGAACAGAGTTAATTTTCTTCAATAGTGAATTTAATAATCACACAAACAAGAGATTACAAAAATACATATATCAGATTACATAATACGAGCTCAGACCGTTCTTCCTTGCAGACCCAAGTGTGCAGGCCAGGTTTACAATGAAGAAGGGCACAACTGCAACACGTGGTTCATATTTATACATTTGCATACACCACCTCAACCTCACATTGGTCGGTTCCTCGTGATGTATGCGTTGCTATAGTGAATTTGCTATTCCTTTGTTCCCAAAACTGCTTCAAACTGGTTCTTCTCAGAGCTTGACGTTCTGTGGGACAAAGTGACCTCTTATCTGTTGATCCAATCTTACCTTGACCATGTTTTTGCAAGTAGAGCACTGAGGAGACATCGCCAACCAACTTGGAATGTCCCTGAACATGGATTTATAGCTGTGTTTTCCCAACTTGGGCAGTGGGAGAAACCCCAGTAGTGTAGAAACACAACTGAATACAATATGTCCAGTTGTCACACAGAAAACAAACGTTCAACCACTATATTCCTTCAATTCCCCTTTTGACCTCTGACCCCAGAGGTCAATAATTAGTGTCAATACAGTATGAGGCACTCTTCGTATAATAGAGGTCATATGTAAGCAAAATCAACAATCATATACTCAAATAGCAACATACAAAACTTTTAAACGGTGGTGACTCCCCCTTGAACTGCAACCTTGTCGTGGTGGGGGAGTTTGAGCACCCGAATGACCCTCGGAGCTATGTTGTCGGGGGACTTGCCCCTCCTGTGGGCCCACCACCTACAGAGGCTGCCGTAGGGGTCGGGTGCATTGTGGATTGGGGGCAGTCGACGGCAGAGGCTTCGAAGACCCAATCCCCGGCCACAGAATCTGGCTATTGGGACATGGAATGTGACCTCGCTGGGGGGAAGGAGCCAGAGATGTGAGGGAGGCTGAGAGATACCGTCTAGATATAGTCGGGCTCGCCTCCACTTACAGCTTGGACTCCGGAACCCAGCTCCTCGACGGGGGCTGGATACTCCACTGCTCTGGAGTTGCCCTCTCTCTCTGGAGTTGCCCTGTCTCTCGGCTGGCCTGGGAACACCTTGGGGTGCCACCGGAAGAGCTGGAGGAAGTGTCTGGGGTGAGGGAAGTCTGAGCAGAGTTGCCTCCGCGACGCGGCCCCGGATAAGCGGCAGAAAATGGATGGATGGATGGATGGACTTGGCACGTCACATGAACAGAGAGGAGCGCTATTTCACCTCCTCCCTTGTTGTCGTCTACTTCCCTGTGTTCTTCTTACTTCGGTGTACAGGGATTATTCCGCCCTTTGACGTGTGGAGCTGTCTCCTGGATCAGCCGATCCAGGGGCAACTTGCTTCAGATGGATGGAGGTCTCCTGAAGAGTGCGATGTGGTTCTCCCGCCAGAGTACACTGCGACAGATGGCACCGCATTGTTCCTCTTTTATCCAGGGTTCGACTAACGGCCGGACCCTCCTCTCCAGTACCCTGGAATAGACTTTCCTGGGGAGCCTTTGTCACTCAGCCGAACAGCGTGAGACGTCCTCTCGACGACCTTAAATCGACCCGTTCACCTGGGCTCGGACCACTTCCTCTTTATCACCCTGAGAAGTACCCAGGGGCTGGTGTTGAGGATCTCAGCCGAGTCCCCCCTGGCTGCCGGTCCCGGCAACATGTGCAGAGAAACGAGATTCCAGACATCTCAAAACTGCGTTGTCACATCTCTCACCTGAACATAGATTTTTCTCTTGTATAGATTTGGCTAATGCTTTTTTCTGTCTGCCACTGGCGGATCAGGTGAAACCACTGCAAACAGGTCCGACTTATTGCCGCCAATGCAAACCAAACTCCTGTTCCGGGAATACAAAGACCGAACAGCGCTTAACAAAGGGCCCCGGACTCCATGCTCCCGGAGCACCTCCCCACAGGATGTCTCAGGGGACGCGGTCGAACGCCTTCTCAAGATCCAGAAAACACATGTGGACTGGTTGGGCAAACTCCCATGAACCCTCAAGCAGCTGGTGGAGGGTATAGAGCTGGTCCAGTGTTCCACGACCAGAATGAAAACCGCATTGTTCCTCTTGGATCCAAGGTTTGACTAACGGCCGGACCCTCCACTCCAGTACACTGGAATAGACTTTCCTGGGGAGGCTGAGGAGTGTGATCCCTCTGTAGTTGGAACACACCCTCCGATCCCCCTCCTTGAAGAGAGGGACCACGACCCCATTCTGCCTGTCCAGAGGTACCGTCCCCGCGTCACGCGATGTTGCAGGGATGAAGGGCCCCGGACTCCATGCTCCCGGAGCATGGAGTCGGTTTGCCAGAATTTCCTCGGGGCAGACCGAAAGTCCTCTTCCATGGCCTCTCCAAACTCCTCCCAGACCCGAGTTATTGCCTCCACCACAGCCATGAACTATGGGTCATGACCGAAAGAACGAGATCCCGGATACAAGCGGTTGAAGTGAGCTTCCTGCGTAGGGTGGCTGAGCGCACCCTTAGAGATAGGATGAGGAGCTTGAGAGTTGGTTTTTAGAATAAAGTTTGTATTTTACTAGACCATAGTCGTACTTTCCCTATTCAAGTTTAAACATGAAGTGTTTATCAGGTTTAAGCAGTTTCATTATGCTGGATTTGACTGCTTATGGTCTTCTCATCAGTTGTGGCCGAAAAAATGCTTCAGACGAGATACTGAGTGTGTTTTTAGAATAAAGTTTGTATTTCACGAAACATACTAAACTCTCACTATTCACTTTTATATGATGTGTTTATCAGGTTCAAGCAGTTTCAACCAGTTTTATTTAGTGGAGTAACTGCTATTTTCATTTCATCAGTAGTGGCCGAAATGGTGCTCCACACGAGATATAGAGTGATTTTGGAATAAAGTTTTTATTTCATTAGAACAAACTAGTACTTTCTCAATTCAAGTTTAAACATGATGGACTTAGCAGTTGCAAGTACTTTCAACCAATTATATTTAGTGGAGTAACTGCTACTTTCATTTCATCAGTAGTGGCCGAAATGATGCTCCACACGAGATATAGAGTGATTTTGGAATAAAGTTTTTATTTCATAAGAACAAACTAGTACTTTCTCAATTCAAGGTTAAATGATGTGTTTATCAGGTTCAAGCAGTTTCAACCAGTTTCATTTAGTGGAGTAACTGCTATTTTCATTTCATCAGTAGTGGCCGAAATGATGCTCCTCACGGGATATAGAGTGATTTTGGAATAAAGTTTTTATTTCATAAGAACAAACTAGTACTTTCTCAATTCAAGTTTAAACATGATGGACTTAGCAGTTGCAAGTACTTTCAACCAATTATATTTAGTGGAGTAACTGCTATTTTCATTTCATCAGTAGTGGCCGAAATGATGCTCCTCACGGGATATAGAGTGATTTTGGAATAAAGTTTTTATTTCATAAGAACAAACTAGTACTTTCTCAATTCAAGTTTAAACATGATGGACTTAGCAGTTGCAAGTACTTTCAACCAATTATATTTAGTGGAGTAACTGCTATTTTCATTTCATCAGTAGTGGCCGAAATGATGCTCCACACGGGATATAGAGTGATTTTGGAATAAAGTTTGTATTTCCTTAGAACAAACTAGTACTTTCTCAATTCAAGTTTAAACATGATGGACTTAGCAGTTGCAAGTACTTTCAACCAATTATATTTAGTGGAGTAACTGCTATTTTCATTTCATCAGTAGTGGCCGAAATGATGCTCCACACGGGATATAGAGTGATTTTGGAATAAAGTTTTTATTTCATAAGAACAAACTAGTACTTTCTCAATTCAAGGTTAAATGATGTGTTTATCAGGTTCAAGCAGGTTCAACCAGTTTCATTTAGTGGAGTAACTGCTATTTTCATTTCATCAGGAATGGCCGAAATGATGCTCCACACGGGATATAGAGTAATTTTGGAATAAAGTTTGTATTTCCTTAGAACAAACTAGTACTTTCTCAATTCAAGTTTAAACATGATGGACTTAGCAGTTGCAAGTACTTTCAACCAATTATATTTAGTGGAGTAACTGCTATTTTCATTTCATCAGTAGTGGCCGAAATGATGCTCCACACGAGATATAGAGTGATTTTGGAATAAAGTTTTTATTTCATAAGAACAAACTAGTACTTTCTCAATTCAAGGTTAAATGATGTGTTTATCAGGTTCAAGCAGTTTCAACCAGTTTCATTTAGTGGAGTAACTGCTATTTTCATTTCATCAGTAGTGGCCGAAATGATGCTCCTCACGGGATATAGAGTGATTTTGGAATAAAGTTTTTATTTCATAAGAACAAACTAGTACTTTCTCAATTCAAGTTTAAACATGATGGACTTAGCAGTTGAAAGTACTTTCAACCAATTATATTTAGTGGAGTAACTGCTATTTTCATTTCATCAGTAGTGGCCGAAATGATGCTCCACACGGGATATAGAGTGATTTTGGAATAAAGTTTTTATTTCATAAGAACAAACTAGTACTTTCTCAATTCAAGGTTAAATGATGTGTTTATCAGGTTCAAGCAGGTTCAACCAGTTTCATTTAGTGGAGTAACTGCTATTTTCATTTCATCAGGAATGGCCGAAATGATGCTCCACACGGGATATAGAGTAATTTTGGAATAAAGTTTGTATTTCCTTAGAACAAACTAGTACTTTCTCAATTCAAGTTTAAACATGATGGACTTAGCAGTTGCAAGTACTTTCAACCAATTATATTTAGTGGAGTAACTGCTATTTTCATTTCATCAGTAGTGGCCGAAATGATGCTCCACACGAGATATAGAGTGATTTTGGAATAAAGTTTTTATTTCATAAGAACAAACTAGTACTTTCTCAATTCAAGGTTAAATGATGTGTTTATCAGGTTCAAGCAGTTTCAAGCAGTTTCATTTAGTGGAGTAACTGCTATTTTCATTTCATCAGTAGTGGCCGAAATGATGCTCCTCACGGGATATAGAGTGATTTTGGAATAAAGTTTTTATTTCATAAGAACAAACTAGTACTTTCTCAATTCAAGTTTAAACATGATGGACTTAGCAGTTGCAAGTACTTTCAACCAATTATATTTAGTGGAGTAACTGCTATTTTCATTTCATCAGTAGTGGCCGAAATGATGCTCCACACGAGATATAGAGTAATTTTGGAATAAAGTTTGTATTTCCTTAGAACAAACTAGTACTTTCTCAATTCAAGTTTAAACATGATGGACTTAGCAGTTGCAAGTACTTTCAACCAATTATATTTAGTGGAGTAACTGCTATTTTCATTTCATCAGTAGTGGCCGAAATGATGCTCCACACGAGATATAGAGTGATTTTGGAATAAAGTTTTTATTTCATAAGAACAAACTAGTACTTTCTCAATTCAAGGTTAAATGATGTGTTTATCAGGTTCAAGCAGTTTCAACCAGTTTCATTTAGTGGAGTAACTGCTATTTTCATTTCATCAGTAGTGGCCGAAATGATGCTCCTCACGGGATATAGAGTGATTTTGGAATAAAGTTTTTATTTCATAAGAACAAACTAGTACTTTCTCAATTCAAGTTTAAACATGATGGACTTAGCAGTTGCAAGTACTTTCAACCAATTATATTTAGTGGAGTAACTGCTATTTTCATTTCATCAGTAGTGGCCGAAATGATGCTCCACACGAGATATAGAATGATTTTGGAATAAAGTTTTTATTTCATAAGAACAAACTAGTACTTTCTCAATTCAAGGTTAAATGATGTGTTTATCAGGTTCAAGCAGTTTCAACCAGTTTCATTTAGTGGAGTAACTGCTATTTTCATTTCATCAGGAGTGGCCGAAATGATGCTCCTCACGGGATATAGAGTGATTTTGGAATAAAGTTTTTATTTCATTAGAACAAACTAGTACTTTCTCAATTCAAGGTTAAATGATGTGTTTATCAGGTTCAAGCAGTTTCAATCAGTTTTATTTAGTGGAGTAACTGCTATTTTCATTTAATCAGGAGTGGCCGAAATGATGCTCCAAACGGGATATAGAGTGATTTTGGAATAAAGTTTTTATTTCATAAGAACAAACTAGTACTTTCTCAATTCAAGTTTAAACATGATGGACTTAGCAGTTGCAAGTACTTTCAACCAATTATATTTAGTGGAGTAACTGCTATTTTCATTTCATCAGTAGTGGCCGAAATGATGCTCCACACGAGATATAGAGTGATTTTGGAATAAAGTTTTTATTTCATAAGAACAAACTAGTACTTTCTCAATTCAAGGTTAAATGATGTGTTTATCAGGTTCAAGCAGTTTCAACCAGTTTTATTTAGTGGAGTAACTGCTATTTTCATTTCATCAGGAGTGGCCGAAATGATGCTCCTCACGGGATATAGAGTGATTTTGGAATAAAGTTTTTATTTCATTAGAACAAACTAGTACTTTCTCAATTCAAGGTTAAATGATGTGTTTATCAGGTTCAAGCAGTTTCAATCAGTTTTATTTAGTGGAGTAACTGCTATTTTCATTTAATCAGGAGTGGCCGAAATGATGCTCCAAACGGGATATAGAGTGATTTTGGAATAAAGTTTTTATTTCATAAGAACAAACTAGTACTTTCTCAAT
The DNA here is from genome assembly GCF_963422515.1 of Blennius ocellaris. Classification (NCBI taxonomy): domain Eukaryota; kingdom Metazoa; phylum Chordata; class Actinopteri; order Blenniiformes; family Blenniidae; genus Blennius; species Blennius ocellaris. The sequence goes on from NC_137664.1 coordinate 27,318,531, forward strand.
TCAAGTTTAAACATGATGGACTTAGCAGTTGCAAGTACTTTCAACCAATTATATTTAGTGGAGTAACTGCTATTTTCATTTCATCAGTAGTGGCCGAAATGATGCTCCACACGAGATATAGAGTGATTTTGGAATAAAGTTTTTATTTCATAAGAACAAACTAGTACTTTCTCAATTCAAGGTTAAATGATGTGTTTATCAGGTTCAAGCAGTTTCAACCAGTTTTATTTAGTGGAGTAACTGCTATTTTCATTTCATCAGGAGTGGCCGAAATGATGCTCCTCACGGGATATAGAGTGATTTTGGAATAAAGTTTTTATTTCATTAGAACAAACTAGTACTTTCTCAATTCAAGGTTAAATGATGTGTTTATCAGGTTCAAGCAGTTTTAATCAGTTTTATTTAGTGGAGTAACTGCTATTTTCATTTCATCAGTAGTGGCCGAAATGATGCTCCTCACGGGATATAGAGTAATTTTGGAATAAAGTTTGTATTTCCTTAGAACAAACTAGTACTTTCTCAATTCAAGTTTAAACATGATGGACGTAGCAGTTGCAAGTACTTTCAACCAATTATATTTAGTGGAGTAACTGCTATTTTCATTTCATCAGGAGTGGCCGAAATGATGCTCCTCACGGGATATAGAGTGATTTTGGAATAAAGTTTTTATTTCATTAGAACAAACTAGTACTTTCTCAATTCAAGGTTAAATGATGTGTTTATCAGGTTCAAGCAGTTTCAACCAGTTTTATTTAGTGGAGTAACTGCTATTTTCATTACATCAGTAGTGGCCGAAATGGTGCTCCTCACGGGATATAGAGTGATTTTGGAATAAAGTTTTTATTTCATTAGAACAAACTAGTACTTTCTCAATTCAAGTTTAAACATGATGGACTTAGCAGTTGCAAGTACTTTCAACCAATTATATTTAGTGGAGTAACTGCTATTTTCATTTCATCAGTAGTGGCCGAAATGATGCTCCACACGGGATATAGAGTGATTTTGGAATAAAGTTTTTATTTCATAAGAACAAACTAGTACTTTCTCAATTCAAGGTTAAATGATGTGTTTATCAGGTTCAAGCAGTTTCAACCAGTTTCATTTAGTGGAGTAACTACTATTTTCATTTCATCAGGAATGGCCGAAATGATGCTCCTCACGGGATATAGAGTGATTTTGGAATAAAGTTTTTATTTCATTAGAACAAACTAGTAGTTTCTCAATTCAAGTTTAAACATGATGGACTTAGCAGTTGCAAGTACTTTCAACCAATTATATTTAGTGGAGTAACTGCTATTTTCATTTCATCAGTAGTGGCCGAAATAATGCTCCTCACGGGATATAGAGTGATTTTGGAATAAAGTTTTTATTTCATTAGAACAAACTAGTACTTTCTCAATTCAAGGTTAAATGATATGTTTATCAGGTTCAAGCAGTTTCAACCAGTTTCATTTAGTGGAGTAACTGCTATTTTCATTTCATCAGGAGTGGCCGAAATGATGCTCCACACGGGATATAGAGTAATTTTTGAATAAAGTTTGTATTTCCTTAGAACAAACTAGTACTTTCTCAATTCAAGTTTAAACATGATGGACTTAGCAGTTGCAAGTACTTTCAACCAATTATATTTAGTGGAGTAACTGCTATTTTCATTTCATCAGTAGTGGCCGAAATGATGCTCCACACGGGATATAGAGTAATTTTGGAAGAAAGTTTTTATTTCATTAGAACAAACTAGTACTTTCTCAGTTCAAGTTTAAATGATGTGTTTATCAGGTTCAAGCAGTTTCAACCAGTTTTATTTAGTGGAGTAACTGCTATTTTTATTTCATCAGGAGTGGCCGAAATGATGCTCCACACGGGATATAGAGTATCCCGATGGATATCAGTGCTCTCAGCCGCACCACCACGTGGTCTCGCAACTCTTTCACTCCTTTTCAGGAGAAGGAACATTGTCATTTTCCAGCACCTGACAGTGCTATCAGCTCCCTCACTCTCTCCACCGGAGAGAACCAGGATGTTCTAGCTCAGATGACTCTGACCATTCCGATATCCCAAGGGTACCTGGTCTTTGGACCAGCCAGCTTGAGTCCCTTGCAGAGGACATAGAGCAGTTCGAACCAAACAACCCGGAGATTCGTGTAGCGGACAACCTGGTGGAGGTCTTCAACCTGCCTCATCCTTCGTTCCGAGAGAAGCTTACGCTTCTCTGGAAGATGACATCCAGGAGTGTCCATGTTTACATAGAGTCCCTCCCATCTGCCATCAGAGACCATTACTCAGCCCTCTGTCATGCGCTTAGGGAAGCAGGATCATCTGCACAATGATCCTGCCTCTGCAAACTTTGGTGCATTTACAATCACTCAAAAGGGGGCGGAGACTCCCAGATAGTATTTATAGGTGCCTAAGGGCTGCCTACTTCCAAGGCCACAATGCACCAGGATTGGACAAAGACCAGACTTTTAAGTCCCTCTTCGTTAACAACCTCCACAACAGTGTGTGGATCGATGTCGCCCTTTTCTGCAGGACCAAAAACCCCACCATGAAAGACCTCCGCAAACATGCGCAGATGGTGTGGGAGCTGCACCACCGTTCAGGTGAAAACTATGATGGTGATGCAGGTGTCCTGAGGTCTCAGGTGAGGAGAGGTAAGTCTAAAAACCGAGGCTGAGGTCAGACTCAAAACAACTGGGATGCAGATGTCCCACAGTGGATTAAAACCTGCATCAGAGTGGTGAAGCAGCACCTGAACCCGCCTGGTAAGAAGGGACCTGGCTCCCCCTGACCGCATGACTTAGCCCCTCCCCTCCGCACACAAAGTTCATTTTGGCAGGAGGAGGAGATCCAGGAGGTGAAAGAGGCCCATTTGACATTCTTGGGTAATCTTGGCTATGCCAACCACAGATACACTTCGGTGGTGGTAGGGGTTGTTGACACTATCTCACTGCTTGGTACTGGGTCAGAAATCCCCCTCATGTGTTCAGACACCTTCGCACGGGTTGCTAGAACCACGCTTGCGCATGCCACTTAAGGAAAGCCACTTCAGGTGGAAGAGTGTAGCATAAACAACCGAGGCTTCACTCAGGACTTGCACCACATCACTCAATGTGTCTGGGTCAACAGCTTTCCAGGACATGTCAGCGACGCATCCCATCCACGTCACTGATCTGGACACAGAAGAACTGCTTATTGGTCAGGACATCCTAAACCGACTCGCTGCCACCAAACGGCGCCTTTGGTCCCAAGTCGTTAGCCCGACTCCCATTGGCTAAGAACTAGGCCACCCAGCTTCTAACAGCAATCGTTCAGCCAACCCACGGGTCCAAAATCTGACACCTGGTCAGATTAAAGTGACCGCATTTCCACCTTTAGAGATGTTAACTGACAGTTCATTCCACAATCTTGAACTAATTCTCATCTCATTGACAATCTGCCTTCGTCCCTCACCAGCGACGACACGCATGACACAACTCTCCTCATTTCCACAACCAAAACCATCACCAGCGCTCACCATGTTAACCTTGAACAGGTTCTTCAGGGTACAAAACCGAGCACCGAAGGTGACATGGTTGTGCACGCTCCAATGACTCAACCAGAGAATACAGACATTTCAGGTAAACAGACCATGTCTGTACCAGAAGAACCTTATTCAGGCTTCGAGTCAAAGACCGAGCAATGCTCTGCTGAGGCTCGCACTTTACCACAACAGAAACAAGGAGATGCATTTGTATGAGGAGGTCTCCCGCGATTATCACACGATCTTCGCAAGGGACTCGCACAAAAGGGGGGGGGGGGAGTCACAGACATCCACCCAGTCCCCACTGACTTCGAGGCACTGCCATCTTCTGAAACCCAGTACATACCCTTTCTAGCTGACGGGGTCAAGCGGTCCTGGTTCACTGGTTTGAAACAGCCTGCGCTCGAATCTCACACCTTCCCTGTTATTCAAGATTGTTATATCTAAAGAGAAACATTAATCAATTTAAATAACACTTTTTTTGGCATTAACTATTTCCAGTTTAGCTGGTGGTGGCCCAATGTCATTATTATTTGATAAATAACCAATTTATTCTAATGAATAATTTTTCATAAATAAATTATTTTTGATAAAATGTTGCTCCGTGCTCTTGTTTATCTTCCAACATGTGAGATGTTGTTGATGAATACACAGCACAGTTCCACAGTAACCAATGTGTTTTACACAGCCACTGTTCTTTGTGTCAACATGTAGGTCCAGAACACAACTAAAGACGATGTCTCTAGACATCCAGAAGACTTCCTCAGAAGAGCCTGAATGAAAGTTTTTTGAGACGTCTTTCTTGAACATTATATTGACGTCTTGTCTGGACGTCACTGAAAATACGTTTCAAAAGAAACAGAACACGTCATCAGTCTACCACGGGACATACACAGAGAGTCAGTTTAGTATTACCATTAACATGCATTTAATTGGACTATGGAAGAAAACCAGAGAACCCTGAGGAAACACATGCACACACAAGTTAATTCCACAAACACCTCCAGGTGGATTTAAATCCACGATTTTCTGTCTGTAGCCATTGAGACAATTTGACCATTGTAATTGATAGAGCTGATAAAACCTTTATTTGGTATATAGTTGTAATCTCAATATGAAAGGTTGTAGAAATTAATCATGCCCAAAAACTCCTGCAGGGCCTTAACCGAGGCTGGACGAGGGAAATCTGTCACCGCTTGCACCTTAGAAGGCAATGGAATGGCACCCTGAGTTGAAATACGATGACCCAAAAAGTCAATCACAGGCAGACCAAACTGGCACTTAGCAGGGTTGACAATTGCCATGTTCCTCAAGGCCAGACCTGGGCATTTTAAGGCCCGCGGGCCAAATGCGGCCCGTGACCCGATTCTGACCGGCCCGCGAAAGGTTGCTTAGAATTAAGAAAACAAAAGCTTCTTTCGAATTTTAATGTGTGGACTAAAACCATCGACTCTATAAACTAAAACGGAAATGCTTTTACTTTGAAGCCTGTTTATTTATGTACAGTGTACGTAACCTACGTACGTCGTATACGTAACCCGTAAAACAAGTCAATCAGTGCATGTGATTGTCGCCCCTCAATGATGTACGGGCAGGTCAAGAAAAGAAAGGTGGATGCTGAAGGCCGAAATTTCAAGAATATTTGGAGCACTAAATATTTGTTTACTGAAGTCGGTGGTAAACCTGTCTGTTTAGTTTGTGGAGAGCACGTTGCCGTGTTTAAGGAGTACAATGTGAGTCGGCATTATGAGACAAAACACGTGGAGAAAGCCTCCGCCACTTGGCGGAGGCTGAGAGAGCGCGAATATCAGAAGACTTGCTAGCAAAGCTAGCAAAACAACAAGGCTGTTTTAGCAAACTACACACAGCCCGGGATGCAGCGACCAAGACCAGCTTCGTCATATCCCATAAAATCGCTAAAAACAGCAAGCCGTTCTCGGATTGGCGAGTTTGTGAAAGAGTGCTTGGTGGACTCTGCTGCGCTAATATTCCCTGAGAATAAAGAAGCATTTGAAAAAGTCCCGCTGTCCAGGCAAACCGTCACCAGAAGGGTGGAAGGAATCGCGGAGAATCTCGAATGTCAGCTCAAAAGTGGAGTTGAAAGTTTTGACTTTTTCTCTTTGGCTTTGGATGAGAGCTGTGGTGTCCGTGACACTGCCCAGTTACTGGTGTTTCTCCAGGGAATAAGGCAGGACATCAAGATTACGGAGGAGCTGGCAGCATTGAGGTCAATAAAAGGAACGACAACGGGAAACGATCTGTTCAAGGAGGTCGATGCATGCATTGGTCAAGCTTGGACTGAAATGGGACAAACTGGTAGGCGTTACTACTGATGGTTGTCCGAATATGACAGGAAAACATGTCGGACTTTTGAAACAGATCCAAGATAAAGTGACTGAACTCGGCACAGAGCATCATTTAGTGTTGATACATTGTATTATACATCAGCATGTACTGTGCAGGTCTGTGCTAAAACTTAACCATGTTATTGATGTTGTAACAAAAACGGTTAACTTTATCAGGGCACGAGCATTAAATCACAGGCAGTTTGTTGCACTTTTAGAGGAGCATGAGAATGAACATGGTGACATCATGTACCACACAGCTGTCAGGTGGCTCAGTCTGGGCAAAGTGCTCAAAAGATTTTGGGACCTGAAAACAGAGATTCAAGAGTTTTGTGAGATGAAAGGCAAAAACATCCCCGAGCTTTCAGATATGAACTGGATGGCAGATTTTGCATTTGCTGTTGATGTGACGGCCCTGATGAATGAACTGAGCACTAAACTGCAAGGCAAGGGCCTTTTCGTTCATGACATGCATAACCTGGTGAAGGCTTTTATGAGAAAGTTGCTGTTTCTTTCAAGTCAACTACAGAACAACACTCTCACTCACATGCAAACCCTTAAAGAAGTCAGACCATCAGCTAATCATCTCTGCAGGTACTCATCCATGTTAGGAGATTTGCATGGTGAGTTTTTAAGGCGATTTGATGATTGTAAAAACATTGAGGATGAAATGCACCTGGTTTCCTCTCCCTTTGCCTGCAGAGTAGATGATGCACCCAGTGATGTTCAGCTGGAGCTCATTGACCTGCAGTCTGACACAGTACTGGCAGAGCACTTTAAGTCAGCATCACTGCTGGAGTTCTACTCATCTCTTAAGGAGGAGAACTTTCCAAACATGAGGAGACATGCTCAGAAGATGTTGGTTCTGTTTGGATCTACCTACATATGTGAACAAACATTCTCAGTAATGAAGTTTACCAAATCCAGGTTCAGATCCTCTCTTACTGATGATCATCTGTCAGCTGTGCTTCGCATCTCCACCTCAGACATTCAACCTGACTTTGATGCACTCGTTAAAGGGCAGCAAAGGCTAGATTTCTCTCACTGAACAAGAAAATACCCAAATGTGTGTTCACTATTACTTTTTGTCTGCACAGCTTGGCAGTTTGACAGTCATAATGTGACATATCTTGTTAATGATATTTGGCATACAAAGACATTGTGATGTCTTAATAGAAAAAAGTGTTTTTGGTTAATGTAATTCAAAAAAGAGTTACAAATGTTTCATGTTTACAATTGTTTTGAATAACTGCACTGAATAAAAACATTTTTTGTTAAAATAACCCTCACTTTCTCTTTACCTAATAATAACACAGACACTTACCAGCATGTGTAAACAATGCCATTTACTGCTTTCAATTTAGAAATAAAATTCATATGCAGAATAGAGTTTAAACTTTTGGCAAGGCCCTCCACAATATTTTCTGCTTCTCATTTGGCCCCTTCGGAAAAATAATTGCCCACCCCTGCTCAAGGCGCTGAAAAACTTGCTTTAGGTGTGAAAAATGCTCCTCAACTGAAGAACTAGCCACCAAGATGTCGTCCAGGTAAACAGAAACGAAAGCGAGGTCGCGCAGCACAGAGTCCATCAACCTCTGAAAAGCCGTGCCTGGCCATAATAAAACATAAAAAAATGACAAGAAAGAATAGAAAGTGTCATCTGCTCAGTGTATTGACACATCTTATACACAGCAGACACAAATTGCACTTAACAAGTTTTGAACTATCAAAACTCAGTAACCAATCAGGTGTCTAACATTGATTTTTTTTTTTTAGAGAATCAAAACCACAATACAAATAAAGCTTTCAATTTCTATTCAAGAAAATGTGCCCATCTTTTCTAAAACTCTCTCTCTCTCTCTCACTCTCTCTCTCTCTCTCTCTCTCTCACTCTCTCTCTCTCTCTCTCTCTCTCTCTCTCTCTCTCTCTCTCTCTCTCTCTCTCTCTCTCTCTCGCCCCGTTTCCTCATTAGTTTTAATGTTGGTTTTTTTCCGGAATAAATGTGAATGTTTGATGAGAGGCTGTATCTGGCAGCAGGAATCACTCATTGAGTAAAAAGAAAAAAGTGATGGCACGTGTCGCCCCAATTAATCCCTAAAACACAAGAGCCTCTAAACGTATTGAGAACAGGTAGGAAGCATATTACGAGCTAATAAAACTAGTAAACAGAGTCCATGTGTGTATCAGTGAAAGTGAGCAGGTTTTATGTTTCTATGTTTCTTCAGGTGAGATGTCCAGTTCCTGGATGTTCACAGCACTTTCACGGCTGGGAGACATAGTTTGCATTGTACAGAGAGGTTAAGAGATTTCTCCGACTTTAAAACATAGTGATGAAAGCAACTGTCTGCAGAATCCATGGCAAAGCATGGATTGTCAGCCTGAAAGCGTCGGGAAGTGTCGCAATGCCAGTGCATGGCGCATGTGACAGCTGCATTTCTAGTTTATTCCATCTGATTTCTACTGTAATCCTGCTCAGTAATCCCAGTTTTTATCGAGCATACCTGTAACGAGATTACACATTTTTTTATGTACTGTAACAGATTACAGTTATATGTTTTTTGTATCCTAATTATGTAACACTGTTACATGTATTCCATGACTACCCAACCCTGGTTGCACCTAAACATGTGATACACACTCAGACCTTACTGAGACTTACTAAACTAAAGTTTTCTAGCTGTGCAATGACTTGAAGTAAAGCTCTGGTAAACAAGCTGCATGTAATGATGTTCATGTAGGTACAAACAGCCAGAAGAGTCTTTAGAGCCAGAAGTGGACAGACGAAATCACCTTGTACTGCAGGTGACAGGAAGAGCAGCAAGGTGGGCGAGATACAGGTTCTGGGAGATTCCCACAACACACTGTAGACAAAAGAAAAGTGTTAAATGCACAGGTTCCACAAGTTGAGAGACTCTTAAGATCAACACCAGGAGACACCAGATCACTTTGATTGATTGTGAGGACAACACACACGGAGTGAGGTGGTATTGAAAGGCTAATTGCAGGAGGAAAGGTTTGTTTTGTAGAATGGGTCTCTTGTATTAAATTCAATGTAATTTGGATCAAATGTCTTTGTTATTTTAAAAGCATGTTTTGTTGTGAGATGTAATTTAATTTAATCACAATAACCAGCCACAGTATTTTCTATGTTTACTACGTTTAAAACTAAATGATCAACCATCTCAACAGTCATTGGTGGACATTTAATGTATATTTCATCACCTGAAGAGTCCAACTTTGCTTTACATCTTTAACTTATATACAAGTGAAATCACAGCTCTAAGTTCTTGTTACTGAATAGTCCCTAAACGGCTCACCTGTCTCTGGCTGTGAGGCCCTGTCTGGAGGGATGGATGAGCCCGATGAAACGTGGGATCAGCCGCTGGTGGAGATTTCCACTCAACCCTTTGAAGCGCTGCTCCCACGTTCCTCCACTTGGACCATGGTTTAATCGAGGAAAATCATGTCACACTGAAAAAACAATTCTGTCATTTCATTTTTGAGTGTACTTTTTTAAGATAGAGCTTCTCAGGCTGGTTTAATCAAGTAAAATCATGTTACTGTCTTAAAGGTGTACAGGAGGATTTTCTTTTTCCGGGTGGATCATCAAGACTATTGGTACTCCCAACTGTCAATCATTCTGGTGATATATTACGCAAGGCCGTCGTATGTGCTCGTCCCCAGGTAGCGTGGATCTATTAGTTTTCACTTTCTGCGCATGCGCGCTTTCAGGTGTATATGGTGAGCTACGCCTTCAGCGAGCTCGCAGTTCTCACCGGGTACTTTGAAAATGGCAGAGGGTCGCAAAAGAGAAAAAGTGTCTTCAAAGTGTATGAGAAGAAGAGAAAGGCTTCGGAAGAGAGAAACAAGACCAGAGTGTTTTTGGGAGATTCTTTCACACGATGGCGTGCGCTGAAAGCCCAGGTTGGGCTTCCCACTGATGCTTCAGTCGCGAAGTTTCTACTCGACAGGTAAAGTTTGGCATTCTATTTGGAGAAATCCATTTCAAATCACTTCCAGTAAAAGTTATCTATGTCTATATTGTAACTTTCCAGGGTTGATTAGTGGAAAAAGTTCAAATCTTCTTGTAAAGTGAGCTTGTGTAAGCGATGCTGACTTGTGACTTGTAAACAGTGCGTGCACGAGGAGAACTGGGCTCGTTCATGTCTCTCGCACACGTTTTAGTAGGCGTTCCATCTCGGGAGCAGGTAGAGCTTTGCGTGCATTTTTCAAAAGGTGGAGAGGGCGGTTCTTTCCTAAAATTCGGGAAAATCCTACTGTACTCCTTTAAGATAGAGCTGCTCATGCTGGTTTAATTGAGAAAAAAATCATGTTATTTTCTTAAGATAGAGCTGCTCAGGCTGGTTTAATCTAGACAAATCGTGTTACTGCCTTTAGATAGAGCTGATCAGGCTGGTTTGATCTAGAAAATCACATTACTGTCTTTAGATAGAGCTGATCAGGCTGGTTTGATTTAGAAAATCACATTACTGTCTTTAGATAGAGCTGATCAGGCTGGTTTGATTTAGAAAATCACGTTACTGTCTCTAGATGGTGCTGCTCAGGCTGGTTTGATTTAGAAAATCACGTTACTGTCTCTAGATGGAGCTGCTCAGGCTGGTTTAATAAAAAAAAAAAAAAAAAAAAAAAAAAATCAATGCCGTTACTGTGTTTAGATATAGCATCTCAGACTGGTTTAATCTAGAGAAATCGTGTTACTGACTTTAGGTAGAGATGCTTAGTGTTGGAATTCGTTCCTGTGTTCCCCTAAATTCCTGCTTGTTCGTTTGATCCGGGAGAGGTAGGAACAGAGTTAATTTTCTTCAATAGTGAATTTAATAATCACACAAACAAGAGATTACAAAAATACATATATCAGATTACATAATACGAGCTCAGACCGTTCTTCCTTGCAGACCCAAGTGTGCAGGCCAGGTTTACAATGAAGAAGGGCACAACTGCAACACGTGGTTCATATTTATACATTTGCATACACCACCTCAACCTCACATTGGTCGGTTCCTCGTGATGTATGCGTTGCTATAGTGAATTTGCTATTCCTTTGTTCCCAAAACTGCTTCAAACTGGTTCTTCTCAGAGCTTGACGTTCTGTGGGACAAAGTGACCTCTTATCTGTTGATCCAATCTTACCTTGACCATGTTTTTGCAAGTAGAGCACTGAGGAGACATCGCCAACCAACTTGGAATGTCCCTGAACATGGATTTATAGCTGTGTTTTCCCAACTTGGGCAGTGGGAGAAACCCCAGTAGTGTAGAAACACAACTGAATACAATATGTCCAGTTGTCACACAGAAAACAAACGTTCAACCACTATATTCCTTCAATTCCCCTTTTGACCTCTGACCCCAGAGGTCAATAATTAGTGTCAATACAGTATGAGGCACTCTTCGTATAATAGAGGTCATATGTAAGCAAAATCAACAATCATATACTCAAATAGCAACATACAAAACTTTTAAACGGTGGTGACTCCCCCTTGAACTGCAACCTTGTCGTGGTGGGGGAGTTTGAGCACCCGAATGACCCTCGGAGCTATGTTGTCGGGGGACTTGCCCCTCCTGTGGGCCCACCACCTACAGAGGCTGCCGTAGGGGTCGGGTGCATTGTGGATTGGGGGCAGTCGACGGCAGAGGCTTCGAAGACCCAATCCCCGGCCACAGAATCTGGCTATTGGGACATGGAATGTGACCTCGCTGGGGGGAAGGAGCCAGAGATGTGAGGGAGGCTGAGAGATACCGTCTAGATATAGTCGGGCTCGCCTCCACTTACAGCTTGGACTCCGGAACCCAGCTCCTCGACGGGGGCTGGATACTCCACTGCTCTGGAGTTGCCCTCTCTCTCTGGAGTTGCCCTGTCTCTCGGCTGGCCTGGGAACACCTTGGGGTGCCACCGGAAGAGCTGGAGGAAGTGTCTGGGGTGAGGGAAGTCTGAGCAGAGTTGCCTCCGCGACGCGGCCCCGGATAAGCGGCAGAAAATGGATGGATGGATGGATGGACTTGGCACGTCACATGAACAGAGAGGAGCGCTATTTCACCTCCTCCCTTGTTGTCGTCTACTTCCCTGTGTTCTTCTTACTTCGGTGTACAGGGATTATTCCGCCCTTTGACGTGTGGAGCTGTCTCCTGGATCAGCCGATCCAGGGGCAACTTGCTTCAGATGGATGGAGGTCTCCTGAAGAGTGCGATGTGGTTCTCCCGCCAGAGTACACTGCGACAGATGGCACCGCATTGTTCCTCTTTTATCCAGGGTTCGACTAACGGCCGGACCCTCCTCTCCAGTACCCTGGAATAGACTTTCCTGGGGAGCCTTTGTCACTCAGCCGAACAGCGTGAGACGTCCTCTCGACGACCTTAAATCGACCCGTTCACCTGGGCTCGGACCACTTCCTCTTTATCACCCTGAGAAGTACCCAGGGGCTGGTGTTGAGGATCTCAGCCGAGTCCCCCCTGGCTGCCGGTCCCGGCAACATGTGCAGAGAAACGAGATTCCAGACATCTCAAAACTGCGTTGTCACATCTCTCACCTGAACATAGATTTTTCTCTTGTATAGATTTGGCTAATGCTTTTTTCTGTCTGCCACTGGCGGATCAGGTGAAACCACTGCAAACAGGTCCGACTTATTGCCGCCAATGCAAACCAAACTCCTGTTCCGGGAATACAAAGACCGAACAGCGCTTAACAAAGGGCCCCGGACTCCATGCTCCCGGAGCACCTCCCCACAGGATGTCTCAGGGGACGCGGTCGAACGCCTTCTCAAGATCCAGAAAACACATGTGGACTGGTTGGGCAAACTCCCATGAACCCTCAAGCAGCTGGTGGAGGGTATAGAGCTGGTCCAGTGTTCCACGACCAGAATGAAAACCGCATTGTTCCTCTTGGATCCAAGGTTTGACTAACGGCCGGACCCTCCACTCCAGTACACTGGAATAGACTTTCCTGGGGAGGCTGAGGAGTGTGATCCCTCTGTAGTTGGAACACACCCTCCGATCCCCCTCCTTGAAGAGAGGGACCACGACCCCATTCTGCCTGTCCAGAGGTACCGTCCCCGCGTCACGCGATGTTGCAGGGATGAAGGGCCCCGGACTCCATGCTCCCGGAGCATGGAGTCGGTTTGCCAGAATTTCCTCGGGGCAGACCGAAAGTCCTCTTCCATGGCCTCTCCAAACTCCTCCCAGACCCGAGTTATTGCCTCCACCACAGCCATGAACTATGGGTCATGACCGAAAGAACGAGATCCCGGATACAAGCGGTTGAAGTGAGCTTCCTGCGTAGGGTGGCTGAGCGCACCCTTAGAGATAGGATGAGGAGCTTGAGAGTTGGTTTTTAGAATAAAGTTTGTATTTTACTAGACCATAGTCGTACTTTCCCTATTCAAGTTTAAACATGAAGTGTTTATCAGGTTTAAGCAGTTTCATTATGCTGGATTTGACTGCTTATGGTCTTCTCATCAGTTGTGGCCGAAAAAATGCTTCAGACGAGATACTGAGTGTGTTTTTAGAATAAAGTTTGTATTTCACGAAACATACTAAACTCTCACTATTCACTTTTATATGATGTGTTTATCAGGTTCAAGCAGTTTCAACCAGTTTTATTTAGTGGAGTAACTGCTATTTTCATTTCATCAGTAGTGGCCGAAATGGTGCTCCACACGAGATATAGAGTGATTTTGGAATAAAGTTTTTATTTCATTAGAACAAACTAGTACTTTCTCAATTCAAGTTTAAACATGATGGACTTAGCAGTTGCAAGTACTTTCAACCAATTATATTTAGTGGAGTAACTGCTACTTTCATTTCATCAGTAGTGGCCGAAATGATGCTCCACACGAGATATAGAGTGATTTTGGAATAAAGTTTTTATTTCATAAGAACAAACTAGTACTTTCTCAATTCAAGGTTAAATGATGTGTTTATCAGGTTCAAGCAGTTTCAACCAGTTTCATTTAGTGGAGTAACTGCTATTTTCATTTCATCAGTAGTGGCCGAAATGATGCTCCTCACGGGATATAGAGTGATTTTGGAATAAAGTTTTTATTTCATAAGAACAAACTAGTACTTTCTCAATTCAAGTTTAAACATGATGGACTTAGCAGTTGCAAGTACTTTCAACCAATTATATTTAGTGGAGTAACTGCTATTTTCATTTCATCAGTAGTGGCCGAAATGATGCTCCTCACGGGATATAGAGTGATTTTGGAATAAAGTTTTTATTTCATAAGAACAAACTAGTACTTTCTCAATTCAAGTTTAAACATGATGGACTTAGCAGTTGCAAGTACTTTCAACCAATTATATTTAGTGGAGTAACTGCTATTTTCATTTCATCAGTAGTGGCCGAAATGATGCTCCACACGGGATATAGAGTGATTTTGGAATAAAGTTTGTATTTCCTTAGAACAAACTAGTACTTTCTCAATTCAAGTTTAAACATGATGGACTTAGCAGTTGCAAGTACTTTCAACCAATTATATTTAGTGGAGTAACTGCTATTTTCATTTCATCAGTAGTGGCCGAAATGATGCTCCACACGGGATATAGAGTGATTTTGGAATAAAGTTTTTATTTCATAAGAACAAACTAGTACTTTCTCAATTCAAGGTTAAATGATGTGTTTATCAGGTTCAAGCAGGTTCAACCAGTTTCATTTAGTGGAGTAACTGCTATTTTCATTTCATCAGGAATGGCCGAAATGATGCTCCACACGGGATATAGAGTAATTTTGGAATAAAGTTTGTATTTCCTTAGAACAAACTAGTACTTTCTCAATTCAAGTTTAAACATGATGGACTTAGCAGTTGCAAGTACTTTCAACCAATTATATTTAGTGGAGTAACTGCTATTTTCATTTCATCAGTAGTGGCCGAAATGATGCTCCACACGAGATATAGAGTGATTTTGGAATAAAGTTTTTATTTCATAAGAACAAACTAGTACTTTCTCAATTCAAGGTTAAATGATGTGTTTATCAGGTTCAAGCAGTTTCAACCAGTTTCATTTAGTGGAGTAACTGCTATTTTCATTTCATCAGTAGTGGCCGAAATGATGCTCCTCACGGGATATAGAGTGATTTTGGAATAAAGTTTTTATTTCATAAGAACAAACTAGTACTTTCTCAATTCAAGTTTAAACATGATGGACTTAGCAGTTGAAAGTACTTTCAACCAATTATATTTAGTGGAGTAACTGCTATTTTCATTTCATCAGTAGTGGCCGAAATGATGCTCCACACGGGATATAGAGTGATTTTGGAATAAAGTTTTTATTTCATAAGAACAAACTAGTACTTTCTCAATTCAAGGTTAAATGATGTGTTTATCAGGTTCAAGCAGGTTCAACCAGTTTCATTTAGTGGAGTAACTGCTATTTTCATTTCATCAGGAATGGCCGAAATGATGCTCCACACGGGATATAGAGTAATTTTGGAATAAAGTTTGTATTTCCTTAGAACAAACTAGTACTTTCTCAATTCAAGTTTAAACATGATGGACTTAGCAGTTGCAAGTACTTTCAACCAATTATATTTAGTGGAGTAACTGCTATTTTCATTTCATCAGTAGTGGCCGAAATGATGCTCCACACGAGATATAGAGTGATTTTGGAATAAAGTTTTTATTTCATAAGAACAAACTAGTACTTTCTCAATTCAAGGTTAAATGATGTGTTTATCAGGTTCAAGCAGTTTCAAGCAGTTTCATTTAGTGGAGTAACTGCTATTTTCATTTCATCAGTAGTGGCCGAAATGATGCTCCTCACGGGATATAGAGTGATTTTGGAATAAAGTTTTTATTTCATAAGAACAAACTAGTACTTTCTCAATTCAAGTTTAAACATGATGGACTTAGCAGTTGCAAGTACTTTCAACCAATTATATTTAGTGGAGTAACTGCTATTTTCATTTCATCAGTAGTGGCCGAAATGATGCTCCACACGAGATATAGAGTAATTTTGGAATAAAGTTTGTATTTCCTTAGAACAAACTAGTACTTTCTCAATTCAAGTTTAAACATGATGGACTTAGCAGTTGCAAGTACTTTCAACCAATTATATTTAGTGGAGTAACTGCTATTTTCATTTCATCAGTAGTGGCCGAAATGATGCTCCACACGAGATATAGAGTGATTTTGGAATAAAGTTTTTATTTCATAAGAACAAACTAGTACTTTCTCAATTCAAGGTTAAATGATGTGTTTATCAGGTTCAAGCAGTTTCAACCAGTTTCATTTAGTGGAGTAACTGCTATTTTCATTTCATCAGTAGTGGCCGAAATGATGCTCCTCACGGGATATAGAGTGATTTTGGAATAAAGTTTTTATTTCATAAGAACAAACTAGTACTTTCTCAATTCAAGTTTAAACATGATGGACTTAGCAGTTGCAAGTACTTTCAACCAATTATATTTAGTGGAGTAACTGCTATTTTCATTTCATCAGTAGTGGCCGAAATGATGCTCCACACGAGATATAGAATGATTTTGGAATAAAGTTTTTATTTCATAAGAACAAACTAGTACTTTCTCAATTCAAGGTTAAATGATGTGTTTATCAGGTTCAAGCAGTTTCAACCAGTTTCATTTAGTGGAGTAACTGCTATTTTCATTTCATCAGGAGTGGCCGAAATGATGCTCCTCACGGGATATAGAGTGATTTTGGAATAAAGTTTTTATTTCATTAGAACAAACTAGTACTTTCTCAATTCAAGGTTAAATGATGTGTTTATCAGGTTCAAGCAGTTTCAATCAGTTTTATTTAGTGGAGTAACTGCTATTTTCATTTAATCAGGAGTGGCCGAAATGATGCTCCAAACGGGATATAGAGTGATTTTGGAATAAAGTTTTTATTTCATAAGAACAAACTAGTACTTTCTCAATTCAAGTTTAAACATGATGGACTTAGCAGTTGCAAGTACTTTCAACCAATTATATTTAGTGGAGTAACTGCTATTTTCATTTCATCAGTAGTGGCCGAAATGATGCTCCACACGAGATATAGAGTGATTTTGGAATAAAGTTTTTATTTCATAAGAACAAACTAGTACTTTCTCAATTCAAGGTTAAATGATGTGTTTATCAGGTTCAAGCAGTTTCAACCAGTTTTATTTAGTGGAGTAACTGCTATTTTCATTTCATCAGGAGTGGCCGAAATGATGCTCCTCACGGGATATAGAGTGATTTTGGAATAAAGTTTTTATTTCATTAGAACAAACTAGTACTTTCTCAATTCAAGGTTAAATGATGTGTTTATCAGGTTCAAGCAGTTTCAATCAGTTTTATTTAGTGGAGTAACTGCTATTTTCATTTAATCAGGAGTGGCCGAAATGATGCTCCAAACGGGATATAGAGTGATTTTGGAATAAAGTTTTTATTTCATAAGAACAAACTAGTACTTTCTCAATTCAAGTTTAAACATGATGGACTTAGCAGTTGCAAGTACTTTCAACCAATTATATTTAGTGGAGTAACTGCTATTTTCATTTCATCAGTAGTGGCCGAAATGATGCTCCACACGAGATATAGAGTGATTTTGGAATAAAGTTTTTATTTCATAAGAACAAACTAGTACTTTCTCAATTCAAGGTTAAATGATGTGTTTATCAGGTTCAAGCAGTTTCAACCAGTTTTATTTAGTGGAGTAACTGCTATTTTCATTTCATCAGGAGTGGCCGAAATGATGCTCCTCACGGGATATAGAGTGATTTTGGAATAAAGTTTTTATTTCATTAGAACAAACTAGTACTTTCTCAATTCAAGGTTAAATGATGTGTTTATCAGGTTCAAGCAGTTTTAATCAGTTTTATTTAGTGGAGTAACTGCTATTTTCATTTCATCAGTAGTGGCCGAAATGATGCTCCTCACGGGATATAGAGTAATTTTGGAATAAAGTTTGTATTTCCTTAGAACAAACTAGTACTTTCTCAATTCAAGTTTAAACATGATGGACGTAGCAGTTGCAAGTACTTTCAACCAATTATATTTAGTGGAGTAACTGCTATTTTCATTTCATCAGGAGTGGCCGAAATGATGCTCCACACGGGATATAGAGTAATTTTGGAATAAAGTTTTTATTTCCTTAGAGCAAACTGGTACTTTTCAATACAAGTTTAAACATGAAGTGTTTATAAGGTTAAAGCAGTTTCAACCTCTTTTATTATGCTGGATTTGACTGTTATGGTCTTTTCATCAGTTGTGGCCGAAAAGATGCTTCAGACGAGATACTGAGTATGTTTTTAGAATAAAGTTTTAATTTCATTAGGACAAACTCGTACTTTCACTATTCAAGTATCTACCCAGATAAATGTACACTAACACAACTATTGCTCACCCAAGGTGCTAAAAACACTGTGTTGCAGTTGCGAGGTTACAATTTGTATAGACTACAGAAGTGAAAGCCACAGGTGCATTAACAACATTTTTGCACTTTTCGAAACAGAGCTTTTGCGTGACTCCTACCATGAGTCGTCAGAGACACTGCGTGCTCAGAGCAAAGATACCTCGGGAGCCACATGACCCAGTTGAAGACTGTTGTCGCCGGTCTTCTATGCATGTCTACACAGGAGAGAAGAACAGCGAGTTGCTATGACACACATCCATCAGTGCTCTCAGCCGCACCACCACGTGGTCTCGCAGCTCTTTCACTCCTTTTCAGGAGAAGGAACATTGTCATTTTCCAGCACCTGACAGTGCTATCAGCTCCCTCACTCTCTCCACCGGAGAGAACCAGGATGTTCTAGCTCAGATGACTCTGACCATTCCGATATCCCAAGGGTACCTGGTCTTTGGACCAGCCAGCTTGAGTCCCTTGCAGAGGACATAGAGCAGTTCGAACCAAACAACCCGGAGATTCGTGTAGCGGACAACCTGGTGGAGGTCTTCAACCTGCCTCATCCTTCGTTCCGAGAGAAGCTTACGCTTCTCTGGAAGATGACATCCAGGAGTGTCCATGTTTACATAGAGTCCCTCCCATCTGCCATCAGAGACCATTACTCAGCCCTCTGTCATGCACTTAGGGAAGCAGGATCATCTGCACAATGATCCTGCCTCTGCAAACTTTGGTGCATTTACAATCACTCAAAAGGGGGCGGAGACTCCCAGATAGTATTTATAGGTGCCTAAGGGCTGCCTACTTCCAAGGCCACAATGCACCAGGATTGGACAAAGACCAGACTTTTAAGTCCCTCTTCGTTAACAACCTCCACAACAGTGTGTGGATCGATGTCGCCCTTTTCTGCAGGACCAAAAACCCCACCATGAAAGACCTCCGCAAACATGCGCAGATGGTGTGGGAGCTGCACCACCGTTCAGGTGAAAACTATGATGGTGATGCAGGTGTCCTGAGGTCTCAGGTGAGGAGAGGTAAGTCTAAAAACCGAGGCTGAGGTCAGACTCAAAACAACTGGGATGCAGATGTCCCACAGTGGATTAAAACCTGCATCAGAGTGGTGAAGCAGCACCTGAACCCGCCTGGTAAGAAGGGACCTGGCTCCCCCTGACCGCATGACTTGGCCCCTCCCCTCCGCACACAAAGTTCATTTTGGCAGGAGGAGGAGATCCAGGAGGTGAAAGAGGCCCATTTGACATTCTTGGGTAATCTTGGCTATGCCAACCACAGATACACTTCAGTGGTGGTAGGGGTTGTTGACACTCTCTCACTGCTTGGTACTGGGTCAGAAATCCCCCTCATGTGTTCAGACACCTTCGCACGGGTTGCTAGAACCACGCTTGCGCATGCCACTTAAGGAAAGCCACTTCAGGTGGAAGAGTGTAGCATAAACAACCGAGGCTTCACTCAGGACTTGCACCACATCACTCAATGTGTCTGGGTCAACAGCTTTCCAGGACATGTCAGCGACGCATCCCATCCACGTCACTGATCTGGACACAGAAGAACTGCTTATTGGTCAGGACATCCTAAACCGACTCGCTGCCACCAAACGGCGCCTTTGGTCCCAAGTCGTCAGCCCGACTCCCATTGGCTAAGAACTAGGCCACCCAGCTTCTAACAGCAATCGTTCAGCCAACCCACGGGTCCAAAATCTGACACCTGGTCAGATTAAAGTGACCGCATTTCCACCTTTAGAGATGTTAACTGACAGTTTATTCCACAATCTTGAACTAATTCTCATCTCATTGACAATCTGCCTTCGTCCCTCACCAGCGACGACACGCATGACACAACTCTCCTCATTTCCACAACCAAAACCATCACCAGCGCTCACCATGTTAACCTTGAACAGGTTCTTCAGGGTACAAAACCGAGCACCGAAGGTGACATGGTTGTGCACGCTCCAATGACTCAACCAGAGAATACAGACATTTCAGGTAAACAGACCATGTCTGTACCAGAAGAACCTTATTCAGGCTTCGAGTCAAAGACCGAGCAACGCTCTGCTGAGGCTCGCACTTTACCACAACAGAAACAAGGAGATGCATTTGTATGAGGAGGTCTCCCGCGATTATCACACGATCTTCGCAAGGGACTCGCACAAAAGGGGGGGGGGGAGTCACAGACATCCACCCAGTCCCCACTGACTTCGAGGCACTGCCATCTTCTGAAACCCAGTACATACCCTTTCTAGCTGACGGGGTCAAGCGGTCCTGGTTCACTGGTTTGAAACAGCCTGCGCTCGAATCTCACACCTTCCCTGTTATTCAAGATTGTTATATCTAAAGAGAAACATTAATCAATTTAAATAACACTTTTTTTGGCATTAACTATTTCCAGTTTAGCTGGTGGTGGCCCAATGTCATTATTATTTGATAAATAACCAATTTATTCTAATGAATAATTTTTCATACATAAATTATTTTTGATAAAATGTTGCTCCGTGCTCTTGTTTATCTTCCAACATGTGAGATGTTGTTGATGAATACACAGCACAGTTCCACAGTAACCAATGTGTTTTACACAGCCACTGTTCTTTGTGTCAACATGTAGGTCCAGAACACAACTAAAGACGATGTCTCTAGACATCCAGAAGACTTCCTCAGAAGAGCCTGAATGAAAGTTTTTTGAGACGTCTTTCTTGAACATTATATTGACGTCTTGTCTGGACGTCACTGAAAATACGTTTCAAAAGAAACAGAACACGTCATCAGTCTACCACGGGACATACACAGAGAGTCAGTTTAGTATTACCATTAACATGCATTTAATTGGACTATGGAAGAAAACCAGAGAACCCTGAGGAAACACATGCACACACAAGTTAATTCCACAAACACCTCCAGGTGGATTTAAATCCACGATTTTCTGTCTGTAGCCATTGAGACAATTTGACCATTGTAATTGATAGAGCTGATAAAACCTTTATTTGGTATATAGTTGTAATCTCAATATGAAAGGTTGTAGAAATTAATCATGCCCAAAAAATCCTGCAGGGCCTTAACCGAGGCTGGACGAGGGAAATCTGTCACCGCTTGCACCTTAGAAGGCAATGGAATGGCACCCTGAGTTGAAATACGATGACCCAAAAAGTCAATCACAGGCAGACCAAACTGGCACTTAGCAGGGTTGACAATTAGGCCATGTTCCTCAAGGCCAGACCTGGGCATTTTAAGGCCCGCGGGCCAAATGCGGCCCGTGACCCGATTCTGACCGGCCCGCGAAAGGTTGCTTAGAATTAAGAAAACAAAAGCTTCTTTCGAATTTTAATGTGTGGACTAAAACCATCGACTCTATAAACTAAAACGGAAATGCTTTTACTTTGAAGCCTGTTTATTTATGTACAGTGTACGTAACCTACGTACGTCGTATACGTAACCCGTAAAACAAGTCAATCAGTGCATGTGATTGTCGCCCCTCAATGATGTACGGGCAGGTCAAGAAAAGAAAGGTGGATGCTGAAGGCCGAAATTTCAAGAATATTTGGAGCACTAAATATTTGTTTACTGAAGTCGGTGGTAAACCTGTCTGTTTAGTTTGTGGAGAGCACGTTGCCGTGTTTAAGGAGTACAATGTGAGTCGGCATTATGAGACAAAACACGTGGAGAAATACAGACACTTGGCGGAGGCTGAGAGAGCGCGAATATCAGAAGACTTGCTAGCAAAGCTAGCAAAACAACAAGGCTGTTTTAGCAAACTACACACAGCCCGGGATGCAGCGACCAAGACCAGCTTCGTCATATCCCATAAAATCGCTAAAAACAGCAAGCCGTTCTCGGATTGGCGAGTTTGTGAAAGAGTGCTTGGTGGACTCTGCTGCGCTAATATTCCCTGAGAATAAAGAAGCATTTGAAAAAGTCCCGCTGTCCAGGCAAACCGTCACCAGAAGGGTGGAAGGAATCGCGGAGAATCTCGAATGTCAGCTCAAAAGTGGAGTTGAAAGTTTTGACTTTTTCTCTTTGGCTTTGGATGAGAGCTGTGGTGTCCGTGACACTGCCCAGTTACTGGTGTTTCTCCAGGGAATAAGGCAGGACTTCAAGATTACGGAGGAGCTGGCAGCATTGAGGTCAATAAAAGGAACGACAACGGGAAACGATCTGTTCAAGGAGGTCGATGCATGCATTGGTCAAGCTTGGACTGAAATGGGACAAACTGGTAGGCGTTACTACTGATGGTTGTCCGAATATGACAGGAAAACATGTCGGACTTTTGAAACAGATCCAAGATAAAGTGACTGAACTCGGCACAGAGCATCATTTAGTGTTGATACATTGTATTATACATCAGCATGTACTGTGCAGGTCTGTGCTAAAACTTAACCATGTTATTGATGTTGTAACAAAAACGGTTAACTTTATCAGGGCACGAGCATTAAATCACAGGCAGTTTGTTGCACTTTTAGAGGAGCATGAGAATGAACATGGTGACATCATGTACCACACAGCTGTCAGATGGCTCAGTCTGGGCAAAGTGCTCAAAAGATTTTGGGACCTGAAAACAGAGATTCAAGAGTTTTGTGAGATGAAAGGCAAAAACATCCCCGAGCTTTCAGATATGAACTGGATGGCAGATTTTGCATTTGCTGTTGATGTGACGGCACTGATGAATGAACTGAGCACTAAACTGCAAGGCAAGGGCCTTTTCGTTCATGACATGCATAACCTGGTGAAGGCTTTTATGAGAAAGTTGCTGTTTCTTTCAAGTCAACTACAGAACAACACTCTCACTCACATGCAAACCCTTAAAGAAGTCAGACCATCAGCTAATCATCTCTGCAGGTACTCATCCATGTTAGGAGATTTGCATGGTGAGTTTTTAAGGCGATTTGATGATTGTAAAAACATTGAGGATGAAATGCACCTGGTTTCCTCTCCCTTTGCCTGCAGAGTAGATGATGCACCCAGTGATGTTCAGCTGGAGCTCATTGACCTGCAGTCTGACACAGTACTGGCAGAGCACTTTAAGTCAGCATCACTGCTGGAGTTCTACTCATCTCTTAAGGAGGAGAACTTTCCAAACATGAGGAGACATGCTCAGAAGATGTTGGTTCTGTTTGGATCTACCTACATATGTGAACAAACATTCTCAGTAATGAAGTTTACCAAATCCAGGTTCAGATCCTCTCTTACTGATGATCATCTGTCAGCTGTGCTTCGCATCTCCACCTCAGACATTCAACCTGACTTTGATGCACTCGTTAAAGGGCAGCAAAGGCTAGATTTCTCTCACTGAACAAGAAAATACCCAAATGTGTGTTCACTATTACTTTTTGTCTGCACAGCTTGGCAGTTTGACAGTCATAATGTGACATATCTTGTTAATGATATTTGGCATACAAAGACATTGTGATGTCTTAATAGAAAAAAGTGTTTTTGGTTAATGTAATTCAAAAAAGAGTTACAAATGTTTCATGTTTACAATTGTTTTGAATAACTGCACTGAATAAAAACATTTTTTGTTAAAATAACCCTCACTTTCTCTTTACCTAATAATAACACAGACACTTACCAGCATGTGTAAACAATGCCATTTACTGCTTTCAATTTAGAAATAAAATTCATATGCAGAATAGAGTTTAAACTTTTGGCAAGGCCCTCCACAATATTTTCTGCTTCTCATTTGGCCCCTTCGGAAAAATAATTGCCCACCCCTGCTCAAGGCGCTGAAAAACTTGCTTTAGGTGTGAAAAATGCTCCTCAACTGAAGAACTAGCCACCAAGATGTCGTCCAGGTAAACAGAAACGAAAGCGAGGTCGCGCAGCACAGAGTCCATCAACCTCTGAAAAGCCGTGCCTGGCCATAATAAAACATAAAAAAATGACAAGAAAGAATAGAAAGTGTCATCTGCTCAGTGTATTGACACATCTTATACACAGCAGACACAAATTGCACTTAACAAGTTTTGAACTATCAAAACTCAGTAACCAATCAGGTGTCTAACATTGATTTTTTTTTTTTAGAGAATCAAAACCACAATACAAATAAAGCTTTCAATTTCTATTCAAGAAAATGTGCCCATCTTTTCTAAAACTCTCTCTCTCTCTCTCTCACTCTCTCTCTCTCTCTCTCTCTCTCTCTCTCTCTCTCGCCCCGTTTCCTCATTAGTTTTAATGTTGGGTTTTTTCCGGAATAAATGTGAATGTTTGATGAGAGGCTGTATCTGGCAGCATGAATCACTCATTGAGTAAAAAGAATGGCGCATGTGACAGCTGCATTTCTAGTTTATTCCATCTGATTTCTACTGTAATCCTGCTCAGTAATCCCAGTTTTTATCGAGCATACCTGTAACGAGATTACACATTTTTTTATGTACTGTAACAGATTACAGTTATATGTTTTTTGTATCCTAATTATGTAACACTGTTACATGTATTCCATGACTACCCAACCCTGGTTGCACCTAAACATGTGATACACACTCAGACCTTACTGAGACTTACTAAACTAAAGTTTTCTAGCTGTGCAATGACTTGAAGTAAAGCTCTGGTAAACAAGCTGCATGTAATGATATTCATGTAGGTACAAACAGCCAGAAGAGTCTTTAGAGCCAGAAGTGGACAGACGAAATCACCTTGTACTGCAGGTGACAGGAGGAGCAGCAAGGTGGGCGAGATACAGGTTCTGGGAGATTCCCACAACACACTGTAGACAAAAGAAAAGTGTTAAATGCACAGGTTCCACAAGTTGAGAGACTCTTAAGATCAACACCAGGAGACACCAGATCACTTTGATTGATTGTGAGGACAACACACACAGAGTGAGGTGGTATTGAAAGGCTAATTGCAGGAGGAAAGGTTTGTTTTGTAGAATGGGTCTCTTGTATTAAATTCAATGTAATTTGGATCAAATGTCTTTGTTATTTTAAAAGCATGTTTTGTTGTGAGATGTAATTTAATTTAATCACAATAACCAGCCACAGTATTTTCTATGTTTACTACGTTTAAAACTAAATGATCAACCATCTCAACAGTCATTGGTGGACATTTAATGTATATTTCATCACCTGAAGAGTCCAACTTTGCTTTACATCTTTAACTTATATACAAGTGAAATCACAGCTCTAAGTTCTTGTTACTGAATAGTCCCTAAACGGCTCACCTGTCTCTGGCTGTGAGGCCCTGTCCGGAGGGATGGATGAGCCCGATGAAACGTGGGATCAGCCGTTGGTGGAGATTTCCACTCAACCCTTTGAAGCGCTGCTCCCACGTTCCTCCACTTGGACCATGGTTTAATCGAGGAAAATCATGTCACACTGAAAAAACAATTCTGTCATTTCATTTTTGAGTGTACTTTTTTAAGATAGAGCTTCTCAGGCTGGTTTAATCAAGTAAAATCATGTTACTGTCTTAAAGGTGTACAGGAGGATTTTCTTTTTCCGGGTGGATCATCAAGACTATTGGTACTCCCAACTGTCAATCATTCTGGTGATATATTACACAAGGCCGTCGTATGTGCTCGTCCCCAGGTAGCGTGGATCTATTAGTTTTCACTTTCTGCGCATGCGCGCTTTCAGGTGTATATGGTGAGCTACGCCTTCAGCGAGCTCGCAGTTCTCACCGGGTACTTTGAAAATGGCAGAGGGTCGCAAAAGAGAAAAAGTGTCTTCAAAGTGTATGAGAAGAAGAGAAAGGCTTCGGAAGAGAGAAACAAGACCAGAGTGTTTTTGGGAGATTCTTTCACACGATGGCGTGCGCTGAAAGCCCAGGTTGGGCTTCCCACTGATGCTTCAGTCGCGAAGTTTCTACTCGACAGGTAAAGTTTGGCATTCTATTTGGAGATATCCATTTCAAATCACTTCCAGTAAAAGTTATCTATGTCTATATTGTAACTTTCCAGGGTTGATTAGTGGAAAAAGTTCAAATCTTCTTGTAAAGTGAGCTTGTGTAAGCGATGCTGACTTGTGACTTGTAAACAGTGCGTGCACGAGGAGAACTGGGCTCGTTCATGTCTCTCGCACACGTTTTAGTAGGCGTTCCATCTCGGGAGCAGGTAGAGCTTTGCGTGCATTTTTCAAAAGGTGGAGAGGGCGGTTCTTTCCTAAAATTCGGGAAAATCCTACTGTACTCCTTTAAGATAGAGCTGCTCAGGCTGGTTTAATTGAGAAAAAAATCATGTTATTTTCTTAAGATAGAGCTGCTCAGGCTGGTTTAATCTAGACAAATCGTGT
This sequence comes from Blennius ocellaris, assembly GCF_963422515.1. Taxonomy (NCBI): domain Eukaryota; kingdom Metazoa; phylum Chordata; class Actinopteri; order Blenniiformes; family Blenniidae; genus Blennius; species Blennius ocellaris. The sequence goes on from NC_137664.1 coordinate 27,344,959, forward strand.
TACTGCCTTTAGATAGAGCTGATCAGGCTGGTTTGATCTAGAAAATCACGTTACTGTCTCTAGATGGTGCTGCTCAGGCTGGTTTGATTTAGAAAATCACGTTACTGTCTCTAGATGGAGCTGCTCAGGCTGGTTTAATAAAAAAAAAAAAAAAAAAAAAAATCAATCCCGTTACTGTCTTTAGATATAGCATCTCAGACTGGTTTAATCTAGAGAAATCGTGTTACTGACTTTAGGTAGAGATGCTTAGTGTTGGAATTCGTTCCTGTGTTCCCCTGAATTCCTGCTTGTTCGTTTGATCCGGGAGAGGCAGGAACAGAGTTAATTTCTTCAATAGTGAATTTAATAATCACACAAACAAGAGATTACAAAAATACATATATCAGATTACATAATACGAGCTCAGACCGTTCTTCCTTGCAGACCCAAGTGTGCAGGCCAGGTTTACAATGAAGAAGGGCACAACTGCAACACGTGGTTCATATTTATACATTTGCATACACCACCTCAACCTCACATTGGTCGGTTCCTCGTGATGTATGCGTTGCTATAGTGAATTTGCTATTCCTTTGTTCCCAAAACTGCTTCAAACTGGTTCTTCTCAGAGCTTGACGTTCTGTGGGACAAAGTGACCTCTTATCTGTTGATCCAATCTTACCTTGACCATGTTTTTGCAAGTAGAGCACTGAGGAGACATCGCCAACCAACTTGGAATGTCCCTGAACATGGATTTATAGCTGTGTTTTCCCAACTTGGGCAGTGGGAGAAACCCCAGTAGTGTAGAAACACAACTGAATACAATATGTCCAGTTGTCACACAGAAAACAAATGTTCAACCACTATATTCCTTCAATTCCCCTTTCGACCTCTGACCCCAGAGGTCAATAATTAGTGTCAATACAGTATGAGGCACTCTTCGTATAATAGAGGTCATATGTAAGCAAAATCAACAATCATATACTCAAATAGCAACATACAAAACTTTTAAACGGTGGTGACTCCCCCTTGAACTGCAACCTTGTCGTGGTGGGGGAGTTTGAGCACCCGAATGACCCTCGGAGCTATGTTGTCGGGGGACTTGCCCCTCCTGTGGGCTGCCGTAGGGGTTGGGTGCATTGTGGATTGGGGGGCAGTCGACGGCAGAGGCCTCGACGACCTGATCCCCGGCCACAGAATCTCCCAATGGACATGGAATGTGACCTCGCTGGGGGGGAAAGGAGCCCGAGCTTGTGAGGGAGGCTGAGAGATACCGTCTAGATATAGTCGGGCTCGCCTCCACTTACAGCTTGGACTCCGGAACCCAGCTCCTCGACGGGGGCTGGATACTCCACTGCTCTGGAGTTGCCCTCTCTCTCTGGAGTTGCCCTGTCTCTCGGCTGGCCTGGGAACGCCTTGGGGTGCCACCGGAAGAGCTGGAGGAAGTGTCTGGGGTGAGGGAAGTCTGAGCAGAGTTGCCTCCGCGACGCGGCCCCGGATAAGCGGCAGAAAATGGATGGATGGATGGATGGACTTGGCACGTCACATGAACAGAGAGGAGCGCTATTTCACCTCCTCCCTTGCTGTCGTCTACTTCTCTGTGTTCTTCTTACTTCGGTGTACAGGGATTATTCCGCCCTTTGACGTGTGGAGCTGTCTCCTGGATCAGCCGATCCAGGGGCAACTTGCTTCAGATGGATGGAGGTCTCCTGAAGAGTGCGATGTGGTTCTCCCGCCAGAGTACACTGCGACAGATGGCACCGCATTGTTCCTCTTTTATCCAGGGTTCGACTAACGGCCGGACCCTCCTCTCCAGTACCCTGGAATAGACTTTCCTGGGGAGCCTTTGTCACTCAGCCGAACAGCGTGAGACGTCCTCTCGACGACCTTAAATCGACCCGTTCACCTGGGCTCGGACCACTTCCTCTTTATCACCCTGAGAAGTACCCAGGGGCTGGTGTAGAGGATCTCAGCCGAGTCCCCCCTGGCTGCCGGTCCCGGCAACATGTGCAGAGAAACGAGATTCCAGACATCTCAAAACTGCGTTGTCACATCTCTCACCTGAACATAGATTTTTCTCTTGTATAGATTTGGCTAATGCTTTTTTCTGTCTGCCACTGGCGGATCAGGTGAAACCACTGCAAACAGGTCCGACTTATTGCCGCCAATGCAAACCAAACTCCTGTTCCGGGAATACAAAGACCGAACAGCGTTTAACAAAGGGCCCCGTACTCCATGCTCCCGGAGCACCCCCCCCACAGGATGTCTCAGGGGACGCGGTCGAACGCCTTCTCAAGATCCAGAAAACACATGTGGACTGGTTGGGCAAACTCCCATGAACCCTCAAGCAGCTGGTGGAGGGTATAGAGCTGGTCCAGTGTTCCACGACCAGAATGAAAACCGCATTATTCCTCTTGGATCCAAGGTTTGACTAACGGCCGGACCCTCCACTCCAGTACACTGGAATAGACTTTCCTGGGGAGGCTGAGGAGTGTGATCCCTCTGTAGTTGGAACACACCCTCCGATCCCCCTCCTTGAAGAGAGGGACCACGACCCCATTCTGCCTGTCCAGAGGTACCGTCCCCGCGTCACGGTTTGTTGCAGGGATGAAGGGCCCCGGACTCCATGCTCCCGGAGCATGGAGTCGGTTTGCCAGAATTTCCTCGGGGCAGACCGAAAGTCCTCTTCCATGGCCTCTCCAAACTCCTCCCAGACCCGAGTTATTGCCTCCACCACAGCCATGAACTATGGGTCATGACCGAAAGAACGAGATCCCGGATACAAGCGGTTGAAGTGAGCTTCCTGCTGGCTGAGCGCACCCTTAGAGATAGGATGAGGAGCTTGAGAGTTGGTTTTTAGAATAAAGTTTGTATTTTACTAGACCATAGTCGTACTTTCACTATTCAAGTTTAAACATGAAGTGTTTATCAGGTTTAAGCAGTTTCAACCAGTTTTATTTAGTGGAGTAACTGCTATTTTCATTTCATCAGTAGTGGCCGAAATGGTGCTCCTCACGGGATATAGAGTGATTTTGGAATAAAGTTTTTATTTCAATAGAACAAACTAGTAGTTTCTCAATTCAAGTTTAAACATGATGGACTTAGCAGTTGCAAGTACTTTCAACCAATTATATTTAGTGGAGTAACTGCTATTTTCATTTCATTAGGAGTGGCCGAAATGATGCTCCACACGGGATATAGAGTGATTTTGGAATAAAGTTTTTATTTCATTAGAACAAACTAGTACTTTAACTATTCAAGTTTTAAATGATTTGTTTATCAGGTTCAAGCAGTTTCAATCAGTTTTATTTAGTGGAGTAACTGCTATTTTCATTTCATCAGGAGTGGCCGAAATGATGCTCCTCACGGGATATAGAGTGATTTTGGAATAAAGTTTTTATTTCATTAGAACAAACTAGTACTTTCTCAATTCAAGGTTAAATGATGTGTTTATCAGGTTCAAGCACTTTCAAACAATTATATTTAGTGGAGTAACTGCTATTTTCATTTCATTAGGAGTGGCCGAAATGATGCTCCACACGGTATATAGAGTAATTTTGGAAGAAAGTTTTTATTTCATTAGAACAAACTAGTACTTTCTCAGTTCAAGTTTAAATGATGTGTTTATCAGGTTCAAGCAGTTTCACCAGTTTTATTTAGTGAAGCAACTGCTATTTTCATTTCATCAGTAGTGGCCGAAATGATGCTCCTCACGGGATATAGAGTGATTTTGGAATAAAGTTTTTATTTCATTAGAACAAACTAGTACTTTAACTATTCAAGTTTTAAATGATTTGTTTATCAGGTTCAAGCAGTTTCAACCAGTTTTATTTAGTGGAGTAACTGCTATTTTCATTTCATCAGGAGTGGCCGAAATGATGCTCCTCACGGGATATAGAGTGATTTTGGAATAAAGTTTTTATTTCATTAGAACAAACTAGTACTTTAACTATTCAAGTTTTAAATGATTTGTTTATCAGGTTCAAGCAGTTTCAACCAGTTTTATTTAGTGGAGTAACTGCTATTTTCATTTCATCAGGAGTGGCCGAAATGATGCTCCACACGGGATATAGAGTAATTTTGGAATAAAGTTTGTATTTCCTTAGAACAAACTAGTACTTTCTCAATTCAAGTTTAAACATGATGGACTTAGCAGTTGCAAGTACTTTCAACCAATTATATTTAGTGGAGTAACTGCTATTTTCATTTCATTAGGAGTGGCCGAAATGATGCTCCACACGGGATATAGAGTAATTTTGGAATAAAGTTTTTATTTCATTAGAATAAACTTGTAGTTTCTCAATTCAAGTTTAAACATGATGGACGTAGCAGTTGCAAGTACTTTCAACCAATTATATTTAGTGGAGTAACTGCTATTTTCATTTCATTAGGAGTGGCCGAAATGATGCTCCACACGGGATATAGAGTGATTTTGGAATAAAGTTTTTATTTCATTAGAACAAACTAGTACTTTAACTATTCAAGTTTTAAATGATTTGTTTATCAGGTTCAAGCAGTTTCAACCAGTTTTATTCGGTGGAGTAACTGCTATTTTCATTTCATCAGGAGTGGCCGAAATGATGCTCCACACGGGATATAGAGTAATTTTGGAATAAAGTTTTTATTTCCTTAGAACAAACTCGTACTTTCTCAATTCAAGTTTAAACATGATGGACTTAGCAGTTGCAAGTACTTTCAAACAATTATATTTAGTGGAGTAACTGCTATTTTCATTTCATTAGGAGTGGCCGAAATGATGCTCCACACGGTATATAGAGTAATTTTGGAAGAAAGTTTTTATTTCATTAGAACAAACTAGTACTTTCTCAGTTCAAGTTTAAATGATGTGTTTATCAGGTTCAAGCAGTTTCACCAGTTTTATTTAGTGAAGCAACTGCTATTTTCATTTCATCAGTAGTGGCCGAAATGATGCTCCTCACGGGATATAGAGTGATTTTGGAATAAAGTTTTTATTTCATTAGAACAAACTAGTACTTTAACTATTCAAGTTTTAAATGATTTGTTTATCAGGTTCAAGCAGTTTCAACCAGTTTTATTTGGTGGAGTAACTGCTATTTTCATTTCATTAGGAGTGGCCGAAATGATGCTCCACACGGGATATAGAGTAATTTTGGAAGAAAGTTTTTATTTCATTAGAACAAACTAGTACTTTCTCAATTCAAGGTTAAATGATGTGTTTATCAGGTTCAAGCAGTTTCAACCAGTTTTATTTAGTGGAGTAACTGCTATTTTCATTTCATCAGTAGTGGCCGAAATGATGCTCCACACGGGATATAGAGTAATTTTGGAATAAAGTTTGTATTTCCTTAGAACAAACTAGTACTTTCTCAATTCAAGTTTAAACATGATGGACTTAGCAGTTGCAAGTACTTTCAACCAATTATATTTAATGGAGTAACAGCTATTTTCATTTCATTAGGAGTGGCCGAAATGATGCTCCACACGGGATATTGAGTAATTTTGGAATAAAGTTTTTATTTCATTAGAACAAACTAGTACTTTGTCAATTCAAGTTTAAATGATGTGTTTATCAGGTTCAAGCAGTTTTACCAGTTTTATTTAGTGAATTAACTGCTATTTTCATTTCATCAGGAGTGGCCGAAATGATGCTGCACACGGGATATAGAGTAATTTTGGAATAAAGTTTTTATTTCCTTAGAGCAAACTGTTACTTTTCAATTCAAGTTTAAACATGAAGTGTTTATAAGCAGCAGTTTCAACCTCTTTTATTATGCTGGATTTGACTGTTATGGTCTTTTCATCAGTTGTGGCCGAAAAGATGCTTCAGACGAGATACTGAGTATGTTTTTAGAATAAAGTTTTAATTTCATTAGGACAAACTCGTACTTTCACTATTCAAGTATCTACCCAGATAAATGTACACTAACACAACTATTGCTCACCCAAGGTGCTAAAAACACTGTGTTGCAGTTGCGAGGTTACAATTTGTATAGACTACAGAAGTGAAAGCCACAGGTGCATTAACAACATTTTCGCACTTTTCGAAACACAGCTTTTGCGTGACTCCTACCATGAGTCGTCAGAGACACTGCGTGCTCAGAGCAAAGATACCTCGGGAGCCACATGACCCAGTTGAAGACTGTTGTCGCCGGTCTTCTATGCCTGTCTACACAGGAGAGAAGAAACCTCAACAGCGAGTTGCTATGACACACTGATGGATATCAGTGCTCTCAGCCGCACCACCACGTGGTCTCGCAGCTCTTTCACTCCTTTTCAGGAGAAGGAACATTGTCATTTTCCAGCACCTGACAGTGCTATCAGCTCCCTCACTCTCTCCACCGGAGAGAACCAGGATGTTCTAGCTCAGATGACTCTGACCATTCCGATATCCCAAGGGTACCTGGTCTTTGGACCAGCCAGCTTGAGTCCCTTGCAGAGGACATAGAGCAGTTCGAACCAAACAACCCGGAGATTCGTGTAGCGGACAACCTGGTGGAGGTTGAACGCTGCCTCTTCAACCTGCCTCATCCTTCGTCCCGAGAGAAGCTTACGCTTCTCTGGAAGATGACATCCAGGAGTGTCCATGTTTACATAGAGTCCCTCCCATCTGCCATCAGAGACCATTACTCAGCCCTCTGTCATGCACTTAGGAAAGCAGGATCATCTGCACAATGATCCTGCCTCTGCAAACTTTGGTGCATTTACAATCACTCAAAAGGGGGCGGAGACTCCCAGATAGTATTTATAGGTGCCTAAGGGCTGCCTACTTCCAAGGCCACAATGCACCAGGATTGGACAAAGACCAGACTTTTAAGTCCCTCTTCGTTAACAACCTCCACAACAGTGTGTGGATCGATGTCGCCCTTTTCTGCAGGACCAAAAACCCCACCATGAAAGACCTCCGCAAACATGCGCAGATGGTGTGGGAGCTGCACCACCGTTCAGGTGAAAACTATGATGGTGATGCAGGTGTCCTGAGGTCTCAGGTGAGGAGAGGTAAGTCTAAAAACCGAGGCTGAGGTCAGACTCAAAACAACTGGGATGCAGATGTCCCACAGTGGATTAAAACCTGCATCAGAGTGGTGAAGCAGCACCTGAACCCGCCTGGTAAGAAGGGACCTGGCTCCCCCTGACCGCATGACTTGGCCCCTCCCCTCCGCACACAAAGTTCATTTTGGCAGGAGGAGGAGATCCAGGAGGTGAAAGAGGCCCATTTGACATTCTTGGGTAATCTTGGCTATGCCAACCACAGATACACTTCAGTGGTGGTAGGGGTTGTTGACACTCTCTCACTGCTTGGTACTGGGTCAGAAATCCCCCTCATGTGTTCAGACACCTTCGCACGGGTTGCTAGAACCACGCTTGCGCATGCCACTTAAGGAAAGCCACTTCAGGTGGAAGAGTGTAGCATAAACAACCGAGGCTTCACTCAGGACTTGCACCACATCACTCAATGTGTCTGGGTCAACAGCTTTCCAGGACATGTCAGCGACGCATCCCATCCACGTCACTGATCTGGACACAGAAGAACTGCTTATTGGTCAGGACATCCTAAACCGACTCGCTGCCACCAAACGGCGCCTTTGGTCCCAAGTCGTCAGCCCGACTCCCATTGGCTAAGAACTAGGCCACCCAGCTTCTAACAGCAATCGTTCAGCCAACCCACGGGTCCAAAATCTGACACCTGGTCAGATTAAAGTGACCGCATTTCCACCTTTAGAGATGTTAACTGACAGTTCATTCCACAATCTTGAACTAATTCTCATCTCATTGACAATCTGCCTTCGTCCCTCACCAGCGACGACACGCATGACACAACTCTCCTCATTTCCACAACCAAAACCATCACCAGCGCTCACCATGTTAACCTTGAACAGGTTCTTCAGGGTACAAAACCGAGCACCGAAGGTGACATGGTTGTGCACGCTCCAATGACTCAACCAGAGAATACAGACATTTCAGGTAAACAGACCATGTCTGTACCAGAAGAACCTTATTCAGGCTTCGAGTCAAAGACCGAGCAACGCTCTGCTGAGGCTCGCACTTTACCACAACAGAAACAAGGAGATGCATTTGTATGAGGAGGTCTCCCGCGATTATCACACGATCTTCGCAAGGGACTCGCACAAAAGGGGGGGGTGAGTCACAGACATCCACCCAGTGCGTGTCCCCACTGACTTCGAGGCACTGCCATCTTCTGAAACCCAGTACATACCCTTTCTAGCTGACGGGGTCAAGCGGTCCTGGTTCACTGGTTTGAAACAGCCTGCGCTCGAATCTCACACCTTCCCTGTTATTCAAGATTGTTATATCTAAAGAGAAACATTAATCAATTTAAATAACACTTTTTTTGGCATTAACTATTTCCAGTTTAGCTGGTGGTGGCCCAATGTCATTATTATTTGATAAATAACCAATTTATTCTAATGAATAATTTTTCATAAATAAATTATTTTTGATAAAATGTTGCTCCGTGCTCTTGTTTATCTTCCAACATGTGAGATGTTGTTGATGAATACACAGCACAGTTCCACAGTAACCAATGTGTTTTACACAGCCACTGTTCTTTGTGTCAACATGTAGGTCCAGAACACAACTAAAGACGATGTCTCTAGACATTCAGAAGAGCCTGAATGAAAGTTTTTTGAGACGTCTTTCTTGAACATTATATTGACGTCTTGTCTAGACGTCACTGAAAATACGTTTCAAATGAAACAGAACACGTCATCAGTTTACCACGGGACATACACAGAGAGTCAGTTTAGTATTACCATTAACATGCATTTAATTGGACTATGGAAGAAAACCAGAGAACCCTGAGGAAACACATGCACACACAAGTTAATTCCACAAACACCTCCAGGTGGATTTAAATCCACGATTTTCTGTCTGTAGCCATTGAGACAATTTGACCATTGTAATTGATAGAGCTGATAAAACCTTTATTTGGTATATAGTTGTAATCTCAATATGAAAGGTTGTAGAAATTAATCATGCCCAAAAACTCCTGCAGGGCCTTAATCGAGGCTGGACGAGGGAAATCTGTCACCGCTTGCACCTTAGAAGGCAATGGAATGGCACCCTGAGTTGAAATACGATGACCCAAAAAGTCAATCACAGGCAGACCAAACTGGCACTTAGCAGGGTTGACAATTAGGCCATGTTCCTCAAGGCCAGACCTGGGCATTTTAAGGCCCGCGGGCCAAATGCGGCCCGTGACCCGATTCTGACCGGCCCGCGAAAGGTTGCTTAGAATTAAGAAAACAAAAGCTTCTTTCGAATTTTAATGTGTGGACTAAAACCATCGGCTCTATAAACTAAAACGGAAATGCTTTTACTTTGAAGCCTGTTTATTTATGTACAGTGTACGTAACCTACGTACGTCGTATACGTAACCCGTAAAACAAGTCAATCAGTGCATGCAAGAGATGTCGGTGGAGAATCAAAAATGGCGGTGTTGCGGGCGCCGCCATACTTATTTACCGGTCGCCGCCATTTTGAAAATATGCGTACCGGAAGTGACGTTTACTGTAGCGACATACAGGAAGTGACGTATCAGACCCCGCGGAACGTCGGGAATTACGTTTTCGGAGGCCCACCCACCGGAAGTGACGTTGGAGGACCCACTCGCCGGAAAAAAACTGTGCGCCGCGCTTCAAACGCACATTTGTTCCCATTGCATTTTTTTCTTCACACGTGTACTCGAAGCTCAACAGAGTAAAGGATTGTCTTCTGCTAAGGTAAATAATTGCATTTTTTTCTATGTGTAAAGTATCAGCCTGCACTAATAAGAACAAAATAGTAGGTGGAGTTATACCAGTATTTAGAGACTATGTTTATACTCGCACTGGAAGACCGGAGCCAGATCAGCTTCACAACCTTCCATGAGGGAACAGATATGTTCATCTCTCCCCAACTGTGTCAGTCTGTCCACATATCTGCTGCTTTATTTCTCCGTCCAGACAACTCACAGTTTACTGTGTGCCTTCACTTATCACTCCTGCTAACTGCAGTTTCATCACAACATTTAGTTGCGTTTACGTCCTAAATGGCTGAATTTTGTCACGTGGGTGAAAAGCCTCAAAACGGTGTGCATCAGCCTGCACTAATAAGTAGGACATGGTTGATAGGTGTCATTATATCAGTATTAGTGAGAGGAAGAGTCGTTGTATAGTTATGTTGGGAGCAATTCAAGTAAGATCAGCTCAAAGTTTATGTTGCTCTTTTTTTATCTTTGTTCCATGTGTTGGTTTATTTAGACCCGTACTGGTATTTTTTATCATACTGCATTACTGGATTTTTACAACCTGACTGGGATTTCTGTGTTATTATCAGAGCATCCAAATTAGAGAAAGTTTAATGGTTGTGAGGGAGATTGAATATCTTATATATAACATACTGCAATGAATCACTTGGATGCTTGTCAGTTTGCAATCATCAATGAGAGATCAGTACATTTGAACAAATACTAATGATTCTGATTTAAATATTTTTTCAGACGCAGTGTTCAATCAGAATGTCACGTCATCGTAGCAGCGAATGCGTGGGCATGGAGCATTCATATGCACACCCAACAATGCACACAGCATCTGTGCTGGCCACGGATCCAGAGACCGTAAAGGAATTGAGTGTCGCATGTCTGCATGCAGAACACTCCTATGACTCATCAATCAAGTTTGAGATTTTTTATGTAACATAAGCTCAGTTTGTTTATTTTTATTCGTCTGTATTGCAACAGATCTTCGAGATGCTGAAAGAGATGGAGGAGGTCATGGAAATCAAGAAGGGGGACCTGAGACTCATCGATTAAATTTTTGATGTTATGCTTCCAGAATTAAGATGATCAATCAATGGAGGACATCATAGAAGTAGTGGTCAATATTTTGTGTCTTTTGAAACCTATCTGCATGCACCTTGTCCATCTTTTTCAGATCATCATCAACATCCTGATGGCTGAAGGTCACACAAGGCTTCAAGCACAGGTCATCATAGCCAGTGGGAGAAAGTTCTAGCAAGCTCCTGTCGTCTGTGCTCTCATCCTCCCTGCCGGATGTCTATCAATATAGTGGTTTGAAGTCTCCTGTCCCAATTTTCAGAGTGTATCTTTTATCTATCTGTCTGTCCTCTCCTCTATCCTCTCACCCCAACCGGCCAGCAGAATGCCTCCACCTCTGAGTCTGGTTTCTGCAAAGATTTCTTCCTGTTAGAGGGACTTTTTCCCTTTCCACAGTCGCTCACGCTTGCTCATGTGGATTTGTTTGGTTTTGTCTTTAAAAGTGCTTTTAATATATAATAAAGAACAATGACGTGATTCATGGATGGTTTTATTCTTTTAAAGTTGTCAGAGGTACTTTTTGAAGGTTTGTCATGGACATTTACTCTGAAGTAACTACAGGTACTCTCCATTTTTGTAGTTAGTTTTGCTTAATGCACCACACATTGTCACTGCATGAATGAAGAAGGCAGATCAGTTTAGTAGCTGAACTCTACAGATGTGGTTCCAGCTGCAGTGTCTTGTTGAAATAGGTTCAGAGAGATATTGAATATGGAATATGATGGGGGGGGGGATTCTCCCTCTTCAATCCACTTGGCTCTGGACCTTATAAACACTCTGAGCTCTATTCACATAATATCTACCTGGATGTTTCTCCAGTGTTCTTGTGCTTCTTCAAACTGAACATGATCCATGAAACCGTGACGTAACTGAAGCAGTGACATCAGTTGTCCTTTTAAATATGGCGGCGACCACAAACACGCATGGCGGCGACCAAAAACAAGTATGTCGGTGCCCATAAGCCACCATTGTGATACCGCACTGGCGAGGTTTGCGTTTTGAGAGTAGTATGGCGCTGACCGTGAGTAATAATGGCGGCGTCCACAAACAAGCATGTCAGCGGCCGTACACCGCCATTTTTATACCGCACTGGCGAGGTTTCAAGTCTGGAGGTCTGGAGGAGCACGGTTGCATTGCGGATCATGTTCTCTTGCCTCCCACCGACAGTGTAATTGTGCGTCGGAACAAAACATATTGCATGTAGTACTGCCTCCCACCAACAGTGGCGCTGGGGTGGTGATTCGGATCAAAATGGCCGAACAAGATGGCGGCGGTGGATTCCCCGCCGACGGCTTCTCAGTGCATGTGATTGTCGCCCCTCAATGATGTACGGGCACGTCAAGAAAAGAAAGGTGGATGCTAAAGGCCGAAATTTCAAGAAGATTTGGAGCACTAAATATTTGTTTACTGAAGTCGGTGGTAAACCCGTCTGTTTAGTTTGTGGAGAGCACGTCGCCGTGTTTAAGGAGTACAATGTGAGTCGGCATTATGAGACAAAACACGCGGAGAAATACAGACACTTGGCGGAGGCTGAGAGAGCGCGAATATCAGAAGACTTGCTAGCAAAGCTAGCAAAACAACAAGGCTGTTTTAGCAAACTACACACAGCCCGGGATGCAGCGACCAAGACCAGCTTCGTCATATCCCACAAAATCGCTAAAAACAGCAAGCCGTTCTCGGATTGGCGAGTTTGTGAAAGAGTGCTTGGTGGGCTCTGCCGCGCTAATATGCCCTGAGAATAAAGAAGCATTTGAAAAAGTCCCGCTGTCCAGGCGAACCGTCACCAGAAGGGTGGAAGGAATCGCGGAGAATCTCGAATGTCAGCTCAAAAGTGGAGTTGAAAGTTTTGACTTTTTCTCTTTGGCTTTGGATGAGAGCTGTGATGTCCGTGACACTGCCCAGTTACTGGTGTTTCTCCGGGGAATAAGGCAGGACTTCAAGATTACGGAGGAGCTGGCAGCATTGAGGTCAATAAAAGGAACGACAACGGGAAACGATCTGTTCAAGGAGGTCGATGCATGCATGGTCAAGCTTGGACTGAAATGGGACAAACTGGTAGGCGTCACTACTGATGGTTGTCCGAATATGACAGGAAAACATGTCGGACTTTTGAAACAGATCCAAGATAAAGTGACTGAACTCGGCACAGAGCATCATTTAGCGTTGATACATTGTATTATACATCAGCATGTACTGTGCAGGTCTGTGCTAAAACTTAACCATGTTATTGATGTTGTAACAAAAACGGTTAACTTTATCAGGGCACGAGCATTAAATCACAGGCAGTTTGTTGCACTTTTAGAGGAGCATGAGAATGAACATGGTGACATCATGTACCACACAGCTGTCAGATGGCTCAGTCCGGGCAAAGTGCTCAAAAGATTTTGGGACCTGAAAACAGAGATTCAAGAGTTTTGTGAGATGAAAGGCAAAAACATCCCCGAGCTTTCAGATATGAACTGGATGGCAGATTTTGCATTTGCTGTTGATGTGACGGCACTGATGAATGAACTGAGCACTAAACTGCAAGGCAAGGGCCTTTTCGTTCATGACATGCATAACCTGGTGAAGGCTTTTATGAGAAAGTTGCTGTTTCTTTCAAGTCAACTACAGAACAACACTCTCACTCACATGCAAACCCTTAAAGAAGTCAGACCATCAGCTAATCATCTCTGCAGGTACTCATCCATGTTAGGAGATTTGCATGGTGAGTTTTTAAGGCGATTTGATGATTGTAAAAACATTGAGGATGAAATGCACCTGGTTTCCTCTCCCTTTGCCTGCAGAGTAGATGATGCACCCAGTGATGTTCAGCTGGAGCTCATTGACCTGCAGTCTGACACAGTACTGGCAGAGCACTTTAAGTCAGCATCACTGCTGGAGTTCTACTCATCTCTTAAGGAGGAGAACTTTCCAAACATGAGGAGACATGCTCAGAAGATGTTGGTTCTGTTTGGATCTACCTACATATGTGAACAAACATTCTCAGTAATGAAGTTTACCAAATCCAGGTTCAGATCCTCTCTTACTGATGATCATCTGTCAGCTGTGCTTCGCATCTCCACCTCAGACATTCAACCTGACTTTGATGCACTCGTTAAAGGGCAGCAAAGGCTAGATTTCTCTCACTGAACAAGAAAATACCCAAATGTGTGTTCACTATTACTTTTTGTCTGCACAGCTTGGCAGTTTGACAATCATAATGTGACATATCTTGTTAATGATATTTGGCATACAAAGACATTGTGATGTCTTAATAGAAAAAAGTGTTTTTGGTTAATGTAATTCAAAAAAGAGTTACAAATGTTTCATGTTTACAATTGTTTTGAATAACTGCACTGAATAAAAACATTTTTTGTTAAAATAACCCTCACTTTCTCTTTACCTAATAATAACACAGACACTTACCAGCATGTGTAAACAATGCCATTTACAGCTTTCAATTTAGAAATAAAATTCATATGCAGAATAGAGTTTAAACTAACCCTCCACAATATTTTCTGCTTCTCATTTGGCCCCTTCGGAAAAATAATTGCCCACCCCTGCTCAAGGCGCTGAAAAACTTGCTTTAGGTGTGAAAAATGCTCCTCAACTGAAGAACTAGCCACCAAGATGTCGTCCAGGTAAACAGAAACGAAAGCGAGGTCGCGCAGCACAGAGTCCATCAACCTCTGAAAAGCCGTGCCTGGCCATAATAAAACATAAAAAAATGACAAGAAAGAATAGAAAGTGTCATCTGCTCAGTGTATTGACACATCTTATACACAGCAGACACAAATTGCACTTAACAAGTTTTGAACTATCAAAACTCAGTAACCAATCAGGTGTCTAACATTGATTTTTTTTTTTTAGAGAATCAAAACCACAATACAAATAAAGCTTTCAATTTCTATTCAAGAAAATGTGCCCATCTTTTCTAAAACTCTCTCTCTCTCTCTCTCTCACTCTCTCTCTCTCTCTCTCTCTCTCTCTCTCTCTCTCTCTCTCTCGCCCCGTTTCCTCATTAGTTTTAATGTTGGGTTTTTTCCGGAATAAATGTGAATGTTTGATGAGAGGCTGTATCTGGCAGCAGGAATCACTCATTGAGTAAAAAGAAAAAAGTGATGGCACGTGTCGCCCCAATTAATCCCTAAAACACAAGAGCCTCTAAACGTATTGAGAACAGGTAGGAAGCATATTACGAGCTAATAAAACTAGTAAACAGAGTCCATGTGTGTATCAGTGAAAGTGAGCAGGTTTTATGTTTCTATGTTTCTTCAGGTGAGATGTCCAGTTCCTGGACGTTCACAGCACTTTCACGGCTGGGAGACATAGTTTGCATTGTACAGAGAGGTTAAGAGATTTCTCCGACTTTAAAACATAGTGATGAAAGCAACTGTCTGCAGAATCCATGGCAAAGCATGGATTGTCAGCCTGAAAGCGTCGGGAAGTGTCTCAATGCCAGTGCATGGCGCATGTGACAGCTGCATTTCTAGTTTATTCCATCTGATTTCTACTGTAATCCTGCTCAGTAATCCCAGTTTTTATCGAGCATACCTGTAACGAGATTACACATTTTTTTATGTACTGTAACAGATTACAGTTATATGTTTTTTGTATCCTAATTATGTAACACTGTTACATGTATTCCATGACTACCCAACCCTGGTTGCACCTAAACATGTGATACACACTCAGACCTTACTGAGACTTACTAAACTAAAGTTTTCTAGCTGTGCAATGACTTGAAGTAAAGCTCTGGTAAACAAGCTGCATGTAATGATGTTCATGTAGGTACAAACAGCCAGAAGAGTCTTTAGAGCCAGAAGTGGACAGACGAAATCACCTTGTACTGCAGGTGACAGGAGGAGCAGCAAGGTGGGCGAGATACAGGTTCTGGGAGATTCCCACAACACACTGTAGACAAAAGAAAAGTGTTAAATGCACAGGTTCCACAAGTTGAGAGACTCTTAAGATCAACACCAGGAGACACCAGATCACTTTGATTGATTGTGAGGACAACACACACGGAGTGAGGTGGTATTGAAAGGCTAATTGCAGGAGGAAAGGTTTGTTTTGTAGAATGGGTCTCTTGTATTAAATTCAATGTAATTTGGATCAAATGTCTTTGTTATTTTAAAAGCATGTTTTGTTGTGAGATGTAATTTAATTTAATCACAATAACCAGCCACAGTATTTTCTATGTTTACTACGTTTAAAACTAAATGATCAACCATCTCAACAGTCATTGGTGGACATTTAATGTATATTTCATCACCTGAAGAGTCCAACTTTGCTTTACATCTTTAACTTATATACAAGTGAAATCACAGCTCTAAGTTCTTGTTACTGAATAGTCCCTAAACGGCTCACCTGTCTCTGGCTGTGAGGCCCTGTCCGGAGGGATGGATGAGCCCGATGAAACGTGGGATCAGCCGTTGGTGGAGATTTCCACTCAACCCTTTGAAGCGCTGCTCCCACGTTCCTCCACTTGGACCATGGTTTAATCGAGGAAAATCATGTCACACTGAAAAAACAATTCTGTCATTTCATTTTTGAGTGTACTTTTTTAAGATAGAGCTTCTCAGGCTGGTTTAATCAAGTAAAATCATGTTACTGTCTTAAAGGTGTACAGGAGGATTTTCTTTTTCCGGGTGGATCATCAAGACTATTGGTACTCCCAACTGTCAATCATTCTGGTGATATATTACGCAAGGCCGTCGTATGTGCTCGTCCCCAGGTAGCGTGGATCTATTAGTTTTCACTTTCTGCGCATGCGCGCTTTCAGGTGTATATGGTGAGCTACGCCTTCAGCGAGCTCGCAGTTCTCACCGGGTACTTTGAAAATGGCAGAGGGTCGCAAAAGAGAAAAAGTGTCTTCAAAGTGTATGAGAAGAAGAGAAAGGCTTCGGAAGAGAGAAACAAGACCAGAGTGTTTTTGGGAGATTCTTTCACACGATGGCGTGCGCTGAAAGCCCAGGTTGGGCTTCCCACTGATGCTTCAGTCGCGAAGTTTCTACTCGACAGGTAAAGTTTGGCATTCTATTTGGAGAAATCCATTTCAAATCACTTCCAGTAAAAGTTATCTATGTCTATATTCTAACTTTCCAGGGTTGATTAGTGGAAAAAGTTCAAATCTTCTTGTAAAGTGAGCTTGTGTAAGCGATGCTGACTTGTGACTTGTAAACAGTGCGTGCACGAGGAGAACTGGGCTCGTTCATGTCTCTCGCACACGTTTTAGTAGGCGTTCCATCTCGGGAGCAGGTAGAGCTTTGCGTGCATTTTTCAAAAGGTGGAGAGGGCGGTTCTTTCCTAAAATTCGGGAAAATCCTACTGTACTCCTTTAAGATAGAGCTGCTCAGGCTGGTTTAATTGAGAAAAAAATCATGTTATTTTCTTAAGATAGAGCTGCTCAGGCTGGTTTAATCTAGACAAATTGTGTTACTGCCTTTAGATAGAGCTGATCAGGCTGGTTTGATCTAGAAAATCACATTACTGTCTTTAGATAGAGCTGATCAGGCTGGTTTGATTTAGAAAATCACGTTACTGTCTCTAGATGGTGCTGCTCAGGCTGGTTTGATTTAGAAAATCACGTTACTGTCTCTAGATGGAGCTGCTCAGGCTGGTTTAATTGAGAAAAAAATCATGTTATTTTCTTAAGATAGAGCTGCTCAGGCTGGTTTAATCTAGACAAATCGTGTTACTGCCTTTAGATAGAGCTGATCAGGCTGGTTTGATCTAGAAAATCACATTACTGTCTTTAGATAGAGCTGATCAGGCTGGTTTGATTTAGAAAATCACATTACTGTCTTTAGATAGAGCTGATCAGGCTGGTTTGATTTAGAAAATCACGTTACTGTCTCTAGATGGTGCTGCTCAGGCTGGTTTGATTTAGAAAATCACGTTACTGTCTCTAGATGGAGCTGCTCAGGCTGGTTTAATTAAAAAAAAAAAAAAAAAAAAAAAAAATCAATGCCGTTACTGTGTTTAGATATAGCATCTCAGACTGGTTTAATCTAGAGAAATCGTGTTACTGACTTTAGGTAGAGATGCTTAGTGTTGGAATTCGTTCCTGTGTTCCCCTAAATTCCTGCTTGTTCGTTTGATCCGGGAGAGGTAGGAACAGAGTTAATTTTCTTCAATAGTGAATTTAATAATCACACAAACAAGAGATTACAAAAATACATATATCAGATTACATAATACGAGCTCAGACCGTTCTTCCTTGCAGACCCAAGTGTGCAGGCCAGGTTTACAATGAAGAAGGGCACAACTGCAACACGTGGTTCATATTTATACATTTGCATACACCACCTCAACCTCACATTGGTCGGTTCCTCGTGATGTATGCGTTGCTATAGTGAATTTGCTATTCCTTTGTTCCCAAAACTGCTTCAAACTGGTTCTTCTCAGAGCTTGACGTTCTGTGGGACAAAGTGACCTCTTATCTGTTGATCCAATCTTACCTTGACCATGTTTTTGCAAGTAGAGCACTGAGGAGACATCGCCAACCAACTTGGAATGTCCCTGAACATGGATTTATAGCTGTGTTTTCCCAACTTGGGCAGTGGGAGAAACCCCAGTAGTGTAGAAACACAACTGAATACAATATGTCCAGTTGTCACACAGAAAACAAACGTTCAACCACTATATTCCTTCAATTCCCCTTTTGACCTCTGACCCCAGAGGTCAATAATTAGTGTCAATACAGTATGAGGCACTCTTCGTATAATAGAGGTCATATGTAAGCAAAATCAACAATCATATACTCAAATAGCAACATACAAAACTTTTAAACGGTGGTGACTCCCCCTTGAACTGCAACCTTGTCGTGGTGGGGGAGTTTGAGCACCCGAATGACCCTCGGAGCTATGTTGTCGGGGGACTTGCCCCTCCTGTGGGCCCACCACCTACAGAGGCTGCCGTAGGGGTCGGGTGCATTGTGGATTGGGGGCAGTCGACGGCAGAGGCTTCGAAGACCCGATCCCCGGCCACAGAATCTGGCTATTGGGACATGGAATGTGACCTCGCTGGGGGGGAAGGAGCCAGAGATGTGAGGGAGGCTGAGAGATACCGTCTAGATATAGTCGGGCTCGCCTCCACTTACAGCTTGGACTCCGGAACCCAGCTCCTCGACGGGGGCTGGATACTCCACTGCTCTGGAGTTGCCCTCTCTCTCTGGAGTTGCCCTGTCTCTCGGCTGGCCTGGGAACACCTTGGGGTGCCACCGGAAGAGCTGGAGGAAGTGTCTGGGGTGAGGGAAGTCTGAGCAGAGTTGCCTCCGCGACGCGGCCCCGGATAAGCGGCAGAAAATGGATGGATGGATGGATGGACTTGGCACGTCACATGAACAGAGAGGAGCGCTATTTCACCTCCTCCCTTGCTGTCGTCTACTTCTCTGTGTTCTTCTTACTTCGGTGTACAGGGATTATTCCGCCCTTTGACGTGTGGAGCTGTCTCCTGGATCAGCCGATCCAGGGGCAACTTGCTTCAGATGGATGGAGGTCTCCTGAAGAGTGCGATGTGGTTCTCCCGCCAGAGTACACTGCGACAGATGGCACCGCATTGTTCCTCTTTTATCCAGGGTTCGACTAACGGCCGGACCCTCCTCTCCAGTACCCTGGAATAGACTTTCCTGGGGAGCCTTTGTCACTCAGCCGAACAGCGTGAGACGTCCTCTCGACGACCTTAAATCGACCCGTTCACCTGGGCTCGGACCACTTCCTCTTTATCACCCTGAGAAGTACCCAGGGGCTGGTGTTGAGGATCTCAGCCGAGTCCCCCCTGGCTGCCGGTCCCGGCAACATGTGCAGAGAAACGAGATTCCAGACATCTCAAAACTGCGTTGTCACATCTCTCACCTGAACATAGATTTTTCTCTTGTATAGATTTGGCTAATGCTTTTTTCTGTCTGCCACTGGCAGATCAGGTGAAACCACTGCAAACAGGTCCGACTTATTGCCGCCAATGCAAACCAAACTCCTGTTCCGGGAATACAAAGACCGAACAGCGCTTAACAAAGGGCCCCGGACTCCATGCTCCCGGAGCACCTCCCCACAGGATGTCTCAGGGGACGCGGTCGAACGCCTTCTCAAGATCCAGAAAACACATGTGGACTGGTTGGGCAAACTCCCATGAACCCTCAAGCAGCTGGTGGAGGGTATAGAGCTGGTCCAGTGTTCCACGACCAGAATGAAAACCGCATTGTTCCTCTTGGATCCAAGGTTTGACTAACGGCCGGACCCTCCACTCCAGTACACTGGAATAGACTTTCCTGGGGAGGCTGAGGAGTGTGATCCCTCTGTAGTTGGAACACACCCTCCGATCCCCCTCCTTGAAGAGAGGGACCACGACCCCATTCTGCCTGTCCAGAGGTACCGTCCCCGCGTCACGCGATGTTGCAGGGATGAAGGGCCCCGGACTCCATGCTCCCGGAGCATGGAGTCGGTTTGCCA
Source organism: Blennius ocellaris (assembly GCF_963422515.1). NCBI lineage: Eukaryota > Metazoa > Chordata > Actinopteri > Blenniiformes > Blenniidae > Blennius > Blennius ocellaris. The sequence goes on from NC_137664.1 coordinate 27,365,185, forward strand.
GAATTTCCTCGGGGCAGACCGAAAGTCCTCTTCCATGGCCTCTCCAAACTCCTCCCAGACCCGAGTTATTGCCTCCACCACAGCCATGAACTATGAGTCATGACCGAAAGAACGAGATCCCGGATACAAGCGGTTGAAGTGAGCTTCCTGCTTAGGGTGGCTGAGCGCACCCTTAGAGATAGGATGAGGAGCTTGAGAGTTGGTTTTTAGAATAAAGTTTGTATTTTACTAGACCATAGTCGTACTTTCCCTATTCAAGTTTAAACATGAAGTGTTTATCAGGTTTAAGCAGTTTCATTATGCTGGATTTGACTGCTTATGGTCTTCTCATCAGTTGTGGCCGAAAAAATGCTTCAGACGAGATACTGAGTGTGTTTTTAGAATAAAGTTTGTATTTCACGAAACATACTAAACTCTCACTATTCACTTTTAAATGATGTGTTTATCAGGTTCAAGCAGTTTCAACCAGTTTTATTTAGTGGAGTAACTGCTATTTTCATTTCATCAGTAGTGGCCGAAATGGTGCTCCTCACGGGATATAGAGTGATTTTGGAATAAAGTTTTTATTTCATTAGAACAAACTAGTAGTTTCTCAATTCAAGGTTAAATGATGTGTTTATCAGGTTCAAGCAGTTTCAACCAGTTTTATTTAGTGGAGTAACTGCTATTTTCATTTCATCAGGAGTGGCCGAAATGATGCTCCACACGGGATATAGAGTAATTTTGGAATAAAGTTTGTATTTCCTTAGAACAAACTAGTACTTTCTCAATTCAAGTTTAAACATGATGGACTTAGCAGTTGCAAGTACTTTCAACCAATTATATTTAGTGGAGTAACTGCTATTTTCATTTCATCAGTAGTGGCCGAAATGATGCTCCACACGGGATATAGAGTGATTTTGGAATAAAGTTTTTATTTCATAAGAACAAACTAGTACTTTCTCAATTCAAGGTTAAATGATGTGTTTATCAGGTTCAAGCAGTTTCAACCAGTTTCATTTAGTGGAGTAACTGCTATTTTCATTTCATCAGGAATGGCCGAAATGATGCTCCACACGGGATATAGAGTAATTTTGGAATAAAGTTTGTATTTCCTTAGAACAAACTAGTACTTTCTCAATTCAAGTTTAAACATGATGGACTTAGCAGTTGCAAGTACTTTCAACCAATTATATTTAGTGGAGTAACTGCTATTTTCATTTCATCAGTAGTGGCCGAAATGATGCTCCACACGGGATATAGAGTGATTTTGGAATAAAGTTTTTATTTCATAAGAACAAACTAGTACTTTCTCAATTCAAGGTTAAATGATGTGTTTATCAGGTTCAAGCAGTTTCAACCAGTTTCATTTAGTGGAGTAACTGCTATTTTCATTTCATCAGGAATGGCCGAAATGATGCTCCACACGGGATATAGAGTAATTTTGGAATAAAGTTTGTATTTCCTTAGAACAAACTAGTACTTTCTCAATTCAAGTTTAAACATGATGGACTTAGCAGTTGCAAGTACTTTCAACCAATTATATTTAGTGGAGTAACTGCTATTTTCATTTCATCAGTAGTGGCCGAAATGATGCTCCACACGAGATATAGAGTGATTTTGGAATAAAGTTTTTATTTCATAAGAACAAACTAGTACTTTCTCAATTCAAGGTTAAATGATGTGTTTATCAGGTTCAAGCAGTTTCAACCAGTTTCATTTAGTGGAGTAACTGCTATTTTCATTTCATCAGTAGTGGCCGAAATGATACTCCTCACGGGATATAGAGTGATTTTGGAATAAAGTTTTTATTTCATAAGAACAAACTAGTACTTTCTCAATTCAAGTTTAAACATGATGGACTTAGCAGTTGCAAGTACTTTCAACCAATTATATTTAGTGGACTAACTGCTATTTTAATTTCATCAGTAGTGGCCGAAATGATGCTCCACACGAGATATAGAGTGATTTTGGAATAAAGTTTTTATTTCATAAGAACAAACTAGTACTTTCTCAATTCAAGGTTAAATGATGTGTTTATCAGGTTCAAGCAGTTTCAACCAGTTTCATTTAGTGGAGTAACTGCTATTTTCATTTCATCAGTAGTGGCCGAAATGATGCTCCACACGAAATATAGAGTGATTTTGGAATAAAGTTTGTATTTCCTTAGAACAAACTAGTACTTTAACTATTCAAGTTTTAAATGATTTGTTTATCAGGTTCAAGCAGTTTCAATCAGTTTTATTTAGTGGAGTAACTGCTATTTTCATTTCATCAGGAGTGGCCGAAATGATGCTCCTCACGGGATATAGAGTGATTTTGGAATAAAGTTTTTATTTCATTAGAACAAACTAGTACTTTCTCAATTCAAGGTTAAATGATGTGTTTATCAGGTTCAAGCACTTTCAAACAATTATATTTAGTGGAGTAACTGCTATTTTCATTTCATTAGGAGTGGCCGAAATGATGCTCCACACGGTATATAGAGTAATTTTGGAAGAAAGTTTTTATTTCATAAGAACAAACTAGTACTTTCTCAATTCAAGTTTAAACATGATGGACTTAGCAGTTGCAAGTACTTTCAACCAATTATATTTAGTGGAGTAACTGCTATTTTCATTTCATTTCATCAGTAGTGGCCGAAATGATGCTCCACATATAGAGTGATTTTGGAATAAAGTTTTTATTTCATAAGAACAAACTAGTACTTTCTCAATTCAAGGTTAAATGATGTGTTTATCAGGTTCAAGCAGTTTCAATCAGTTTTATTTAGTGGAGTAACTGCTATTTTCATTTCATCAGGAGTGGCCGAAATGATGCTCCTCACGGGATATAGAGTAATTTTGGAATAAAGTTTGTATTTCCTTAGAACAAACTAGTACTTTCTCAATTCAAGTTTAAACATGATGGACTTAGCAGTTGCAAGTACTTTCAACCAATTATATTTAGTGGAGTAACTGCTATTTTCATTTCATCAGGAGTGGCCGAAATGATGCTCCACACGGGATATAGAGTAATTTTGGAATAAAGTTTTTATTTCCTTAGAGCAAACTGGTACTTTTCAATTCAAGTTTAAACATGAAGTGTTTATAAGGTTAAAGCAGTTTCAACCTATTTTATTATGCTGGATTTGACTGTTATGGTCTTTTCATCAGTTGTGGCCGAAAAGATGCTTCAGACGAGATACTGAGTATGTTTTTAGAATAAAGTTTTAATTTCATTAGGACAAACTCGTACTTTAACTATTCAAGTATCTACCCAGACAAATGTACACTAACACAACTATTGCTCACCCAAGGTGCTAAAAACACTTTTATGCAGTTGCGATGTTACAATTTGTATAGACTACAGAAGTGAAAGCCACAGGTGCATTAACAACATTTTCGCACTTTTCGAAATACAGCTTTTGCGTGACTCCTACCATGAGTCGTCAGAGACACTGCGTGCTCAGAGCAAAGATACCTCGGGAGCCACATGACCCAGTTGAAGACTGTTGTCGCCGGTCTTCTATGCCTGTCTACACAGGAGAGAAGAACAGCGAGTTGCTATGACACACATCCATCAGTGCTCTCAGCCGCACCACCACGTGGTCTCGCAGCTCTTTCACTCCTTTTCAGGAGAAGGAACATTGTCATTTTCCAGCACCTGACAGTGCTATCAGCTCCCTCACTCTCTCCACCGGAGAGAACCAGGATGTTCTAGCTCAGATGACTCTGACCATTCCGATATCCCAAGGGTACCTGGTCTTTGGACCAGCCAGCTTGAGTCCCTTGCAGAGGACATAGAGCAGTTCGAACCAAACAACCCGGAGATTCGTGTAGCGGACAACCTGGTGGAGGTTGAACGCTGCCTCTTCAACCTGCCTCATCCTTCGTCCCGAGAGAAGCTTACGCTTCTCTGGAAGATGACATCCAGGAGTGTCCATGTTTACATAGAGTCCCTCCCATCTGCCATCAGAGACCATTACTCAGCCCTCTGTCATGCGCTTAGGGAAGCAGGATCATCTGCACAATGATCCTGCCTCTGCAAACTTTGGTGCATTTACAATCACTCAAAAGGGGGCGGAGACTCCCAGATAGTATTTATAGGTGCCTAAGGGCTGCCTACTTCCAAGGCCACAATGCACCAGGATTGGACAAAGACCAGACTTTTAAGTCCCTCTTCGTTAACAACCTCCACAACAGTGTGTGGATCGATGTCGCCCTTTTCTGCAGGACCAAAAACCCCACCATGAAAGACCTCCGCAAACATGCGCAGATGGTGTGGGAGCTGCACCACCGTTCAGGTGAAAACTATGATGGTGATGCAGGTGTCCTGAGGTCTCAGGTGAGGAGAGGTAAGTCTAAAAACCGAGGCTGAGGTCAGACTCAAAACAACTGGGATGCAGATGTCCCACAGTGGATTAAAACCTGCATCAGAGTGGTGAAGCAGCACCTGAACCCGCCTGGTAAGAAGGGACCTGGCTCCCCCTGACCGCATGACTTAGCCCCTCCCCTCCGCACACAAAGTTCATTTTGGCAGGAGGAGGAGATCCAGGAGGTGAAAGAGGCCCATTTGACATTCTTGGGTAATCTTGGCTATGCCAACCACAGATACACTTCGGTGGTGGTAGGGGTTGTTGACACTATCTCACTGCTTGGTACTGGGTCAGAAATCCCCCTCATGTGTTCAGACACCTTCGCACGGGTTGCTAGAACCACGCTTGCGCATGCCACTTAAGGAAAGCCACTTCAGGTGGAAGAGTGTAGCATAAACAACCGAGGCTTCACTCAGGACTTGCACCACATCACTCAATGTGTCTGGGTCAACAGCTTTCCAGGACATGTCAGCGACGCATCCCATCCACGTCACTGATCTGGACACAGAAGAACTGCTTATTGGTCAGGACATCCTAAACCGACTCGCTGCCACCAAACGGCGCCTTTGGTCCCAAGTCGTCAGCCCGACTCCCATTGGCTAAGAACTAGGCCACCCAGCTTCTAACAGCAATCGTTCAGCCAACCCACGGGTCCAAAATCTGACACCTGGTCAGATTAAAGTGACCGCATTTCCACCTTTAGAGATGTTAACTGACAGTTCATTCCACAATCTTGAACTAATTCTCATCTCATTGACAATCTGCCTTCGTCCCTCACCAGCGACGACACGCATGACACAACTCTCCTCATTTCCACAACCAAAACCATCACCAGCGCTCACCATGTTAACCTTGAACAGGTTCTTCAGGGTACAAAACCGAGCACCGAAGGTGACATGGTTGTGCACGCTCCAATGACTCAACCAGAGAATACAGACATTTCAGGTAAACAGACCATGTCTGTACCAGAAGAACCTTATTCAGGCTTCGAGTCAAAGACCGAGCAACGCTCTGCTGAGGCTCGCACTTTACCACAACAGAAACAAGGAGATGCATTTGTATGAGGAGGTCTCCCGCGATTATCACACGATCTTCGCAAGGGACTCGCACAAAAGGGGGGGGGGGAGTCACAGACATCCACCCAGTCCCCACTGACTTCGAGGCACTGCCATCTTCTGAAACCCAGTACATACCCTTTCTAGCTGACGGGGTCAAGCGGTCCTGGTTCACTGGTTTGAAACAGCCTGCGCTCGAATCTCACACCTTCCCTGTTATTCAAGATTGTTATATCTAAAGAGAAACATTAATCAATTTAAATAACACTTTTTTTGGCATTAACTATTTCCAGTTTAGCTGGTGGTGGCCCAATGTCATTATTATTTGATAAATAACCAATTTATTCTAATGAATAATTTTTCATAAATAAATTATTTTTGATAAAATGTTGCTCCGTGCTCTTGTTTATCTTCCAACATGTGATATGTTGTTGATGAATACACAGCACAGTTCCACAGTAACCAATGTGTTTTACACAGCCACTGTTCTTTGTGTCAACATGTAGGTCCAGAACACAACTAAAGACGATGTCTCTAGACATTCAGAAGAGCCTGAATGAAAGTTTTTTGAGACGTCTTTCTTGAACATTATATTGACGTCTTGTCTGGACGTCACTGAAAATACGTTTCAAATGAAACAGAACACGTCATCAGTTTACCACGGGACATACACAGAGAGTCAGTTTAGTATTACCATTAACATGCATTTAATTGGACTATGGAAGAAAACCAGAGAACCCTGAGGAAACACATGCACACACAAGTTAATTCCACAAACACCTCCAGGTGGATTTAAATCCACGATTTTCTGTCTGTAGCCATTGAGACAATTTGACCATTGTAATTGATAGAGCTGATAAAACCTTTATTTGGTATATAGTTGTAATCTCAATATGAAAGGTTGTAGAAATTAATCATGCCCAAAAACTCCTGCAGGGCCTTAACCGAGGCTGGACGAGGGAAATCTGTCACCGCTTGCACCTTAGAAGGCAATGGAATGGCACCCTGAGTTGAAATACGATGACCCAAAAAGTCAATCACAGGCAGACCAAACTGGCACTTAGCAGGGTTGACAATTAGGCCATGTTCCTCAAGGCCAGACCTGGGCATTTTAAGGCCCGCGGGCCAAATGCGGCCCGTGACCCGATTCTGACCGGCCCGCGAAAGGTTGCTTAGAATTAAGAAAACAAAAGCTTCTTTCGAATTTTAATGTGTGGACTAAAACCATCGGCTCTATAAACTAAAACGGAAATGCTTTTACTTTGAAGCCTGTTTATTTATGTACAGTGTACGTAACCTACGTACGTCGTATACGTAACCCGTAAAACAAGTCAATCAGTGCATGCAAGAGATGTCGGTGGAGAATCAAAAATGGCGGTGTTGCGGGCGCCGCCATACTTATTTACCGGTCGCCGCCATTTTGAAAATATGCGTACCGGAAGTGACGTTTACTGTAGCGACATACAGGAAGTGACGTATCAGACCCCGCGGAACGTCGGGAATTACGTTTTCGGAGGCCCACCTACCGGAAGTGACGTTGGAGGACCCACTCGCCGGAAAAAACTGTGCGCCGCGCTTCAAACGCACATTTGTTCCCATTGCATTTTTTTCTTCACACGTGTACTCGAAGCTCAACAGAGTAAAGGATTGTCTTCTGCTAAGGTAAATAATTGCATTTTTTTCTATGTGTAAAGTATCAGCCTGCACTAATAAGAACAAAATAGTAGGTGGAGTTATACCAGTATTTAGAGACTATGTTTATACTCGCACTGGAAGACCGGAGCCAGATCAGCTTCACAACCTTCCATGAGGGAACAGATATGTTCATCTCTCCCCAACTGTGTCAGTCTGTCCACATATCTGCTGCTTTATTTCTCCGTCCAGACAACTCACAGTTTACTGTGTGCCTTCACTTATCACTCCTGCTAACTGCAGTTTCATCACAACATTTAGTTGCGTTTACGTCCTAAATGGCTGAATTTTGTCACGTGGGTGAAAAGCCTCAAAACGGTGTGCATCAGCCTGCACTAATAAGTAGGACATGGTTGATAGGTGTCATTATATCAGTATTAGTGAGAGGAAGAGTCGTTGTATAGTTATGTTGGGAGCAATTCAAGTAAGATCAGCTCAAAGTTTATGTTGCTCTTTTTTTATCTTTGTTCCATGTGTTGGTTTATTTAGACCCGTACTGGTATTTTTTATCATACTGCATTACTGGATTTTTACAACCTGACTGGGATTTCTGTGTTATTATCAGAGCATCCAAATTAGAGAAAGTTTAATGGTTGTGAGGGAGATTGAATATCTTATATATAACATACTGCAATGAATCACTTGGATGCTTGTCAGTTTGCAATCATCAATGAGAGATCAGTACATTTGAACAAATACTAATGATTCTGATTTAAATATTTTTTCAGACGCAGTGTTCAATCAGAATGTCACGTCATCGTAGCAGCGAATGCGTGGGCATGGAGCATTCATATGCACACCCAACAATGCACACAGCATCTGTGCTGGCCACGGATCCAGAGACCGTAAAGGAATTGAGTGTCGCATGTCTGCATGCAGAACACTCCTATGACTCATCAATCAAGTTTGAGATTTTTTATGTAACATAAGCTCAGTTTGTTTATTTTTATTCGTCTGTATTGCAACAGATCTTCGAGATGCTGAAAGAGATGGAGGAGGTCATGGAAATCAAGAAGGGGGACCTGAGACTCATCGATTACATTTTTGATGTTATGCTTCCAGAATTAAGATGATCAATCAATGGAGGACATCATAGAAGTAGTGGTCAATGTTTTGTGTCTTTTGAAACCTATCTGCATGCACCTTGTCCATCTTTTTCAGATCATCATCAACATCCTGATGGCTGAAGGTCACACAAGGCTTCAAGCACAGGTCATCATAGCCAGTGGGAGAAAGTTCTAGCAAGCTCCTGTCGTCTGTGCTCTCATCCTCCCTGCCGGATGTCTATCAATATAGTGGTTTGAAGTCTCCTGTCCCAATTTTCAGAGTGTATCTTTTATCTATCTGTCTGTCCTCTCCTCTATCCTCTCACCCCAACCGGCCAGCAGAATGCCTCCACCTCTGAGTCTGGTTTCTGCAAAGATTTCTTCCTGTTAGAGGGACTTTTTCCCTTTCCACAGTCGCTCACGCTTGCTCATGTGGATTTGTTTGGTTTTGTCTTTAAAAGTGCTTTTAATATATAATAAAGAACAATGACGTGATTCATGGATGGTTTTATTCTTTTAAAGTTGTCAGAGGTACTTTTTGAAGGTTTGTCATGGACATTTACTCTGAAGTAACTACAGGTACTCTCCATTTTTGTAGTTAGTTTTGCTTAATGCACCACACATTGTCACTGCATGAATGAAGAAGGCAGATCAGTTTAGTAGCTGAACTCTACAGATGTGGTTCCAGCTGCAGTGTCTTGTTGAAATAGGTTCAGAGAGATATTGAATATGGAATATGATGGGGGGGGGATTCTCCCTCTTCAATCCACTTGGCTCTGGACCTTATAAACACTCTGAGCTCTATTCACATAATATCTACCTGGATGTTTCTCCAGTGTTCTTGTGCTTCTTCAAACTGAACATGATCCATGAAACCGTGACGTAACTGAAGCAGTGACATCAGTTGTCCTTTTAAATATGGCGGCGACCACAAACACGCATGGCGGCGACCAAAAACAAGTATGTCGGTGCCCATAAGCCACCATTGTGATACCGCACTGGCGAGGTTTGCGTTTTGAGAGTAGTATGGCGCTGACCGTGAGTAATAATGGCGGCGTCCACAAACAAGCATGTCAGCGGCCGTACACCGCCATTTTTATACCGCACTGGCGAGGTTTCAAGTCTGGAGGAGCACGGTTGCATTGCGGATCATGTTCTCTTGCCTCCCACCGACAGTGACGCTGTAATTGTGCGTCGGAACAAAACATATTGCATGTAGTACTGCCTCCCACCAACAGTGGCGCTGGGGTGGTGATTCGGATCAAAATGGCCGAACAAGATGGCGGCGGTGGATTCCCCACCGACGGCTTCTCAGTGCATGTGATTGTCGCCCCTCAATGATGTACGGGCACGTCAAGAAAAGAAAGGTGGATGCTAAAGGCCGAAATTTCAAGAAGATTTGGAGCACTAAATATTTGTTTACTGAAGTCGGTGGTAAACCCGTCTGTTTAGTTTGTGGAGAGCACGTCGCCGTGTTTAAGGAGTACAATGTGAGTCGGCATTATGAGACAAAACACGCGGAGAAATACAGACACTTGGCGGAGGCTGAGAGAGCGCGAATATCAGAAGACTTGCTAGCAAAGCTAGCAAAACAACAAGGCTGTTTTAGCAAACTACACACAGCCCGGGATGCAGCGACCAAGACCAGCTTCGTCATATCCCACAAAATCGCTAAAAACAGCAAGCCGTTCTCGGATTGGCGAGTTTGTGAAAGAGTGCTTGGTGGGCTCTGCCGCGCTAATATGCCCTGAGAATAAAGAAGCATTTGAAAAAGTCCCGCTGTCCAGGCGAACCGTCACCAGAAGGGTGGAAGGAATCGCGGAGAATCTCGAATGTCAGCTCAAAAGTGGAGTTGAAAGTTTTGACTTTTTCTCTTTGGCTTTGGATGAGAGCTGTGATGTCCGTGACACTGCCCAGTTACTGGTGTTTCTCCGGGGAATAAGGCAGGACTTCAAGATTACGGAGGAGCTGGCAGCATTGAGGTCAATAAAAGGAACGACAACGGGAAACGATCTGTTCAAGGAGGTCGATGCATGCATGGTCAAGCTTGGACTGAAATGGGACAAACTGGTAGGCGTCACTACTGATGGTTGTCCGAATATGACAGGAAAACATGTCGGACTTTTGAAACAGATCCAAGATAAAGTGACTGAACTCGGCACAGAGCATCATTTAGCGTTGATACATTGTATTATACATCAGCATGTACTGTGCAGGTCTGTGCTAAAACTTAACCATGTTATTGATGTTGTAACAAAAACGGTTAACTTTATCAGGGCACGAGCATTAAATCACAGGCAGTTTGTTGCACTTTTAGAGGAGCATGAGAATGAACATGGTGACATCATGTACCACACAGCTGTCAGATGGCTCAGTCCGGGCAAAGTGCTCAAAAGATTTTGGGACCTGAAAACAGAGATTCAAGAGTTTTGTGAGATGAAAGGCAAAAACATCCCCGAGCTTTCAGATATGAACTGGATGGCAGATTTTGCATTTGCTGTTGATGTGACGGCACTGATGAATGAACTGAGCACTAAACTGCAAGGCAAGGGCCTTTTCGTTCATGACATGCATAACCTGGTGAAGGCTTTTATGAGAAAGTTGCTGTTTCTTTCAAGTCAACTACAGAACAACACTCTCACTCACATGCAAACCCTTAAAGAAGTCAGACCATCAGCTAATCATCTCTGCAGGTACTCATCCATGTTAGGAGATTTGCATGGTGAGTTTTTAAGGCGATTTGATGATTGTAAAAACATTGAGGATGAAATGCACCTGGTTTCCTCTCCCTTTGCCTGCAGAGTAGATGATGCACCCAGTGATGTTCAGCTGGAGCTCATTGACCTGCAGTCTGACACAGTACTGGCAGAGCACTTTAAGTCAGCATCACTGCTGGAGTTCTACTCATCTCTTAAGGAGGAGAACTTTCCAAACATGAGGAGACATGCTCAGAAGATGTTGGTTCTGTTTGGATCTACCTACATATGTGAACAAACATTCTCAGTAATGAAGTTTACCAAATCCAGGTTCAGATCCTCTCTTACTGATGATCATCTGTCAGCTGTGCTTCGCATCTCCACCTCAGACATTCAACCTGACTTTGATGCACTCGTTAAAGGGCAGCAAAGGCTAGATTTCTCTCACTGAACAAGAAAATACCCAAATGTGTGTTCACTATTACTTTTTGTCTGCACAGCTTGGCAGTTTGACAATCATAATGTGACATATCTTGTTAATGATATTTGGCATACAAAGACATTGTGATGTCTTAATAGAAAAAAGTGTTTTTGGTTAATGTAATTCAAAAAAGAGTTACAAATGTTTCATGTTTACAATTGTTTTGAATAACTGCACTGAATAAAAACATTTTTTGTTAAAATAACCCTCACTTTCTCTTTACCTAATAATAACACAGACACTTACCAGCATGTGTAAACAATGCCATTTACTGCTTTCAATTTAGAAATAAAATTCATATGCAGAATAGAGTTTAAACTAACCCTCCACAATATTTTCTGCTTCTCATTTGGCCCCTTCGGAAAAATAATTGCCCACCCCTGCTCAAGGCGCTGAAAAACTTGCTTTAGGTGTGAAAAATGCTCCTCAACTGAAGAACTAGCCACCAAGATGTCGTCCAGGTAAACAGAAACGAAAGCGAGGTCGCGCAGCACAGAGTCCATCAACCTCTGAAAAGCCGTGCCTGGCCATAATAAAACATAAAAAAATGACAAGAAAGAATAGAAAGTGTCATCTGCTCAGTGTATTGACACATCTTATACACAGCAGACACAAATTGCACTTAACAAGTTTTGAACTATCAAAACTCAGTAACCAATCAGGTGTCTAACATTGATTTTTTTTTTTTAGAGAATCAAAACCACAATACAAATAAAGCTTTCAATTTCTATTCAAGAAAATGTGCCCATCTTTTCTAAAACTCTCTCTCTCTCTCTCTCTCACTCTCTCTCTCTCTCTCTCTCTCTCTCTCTCTCTCTCTCTCTCGCCCCGTTTCCTCATTAGTTTTAATGTTGGGTTTTTTCCGGAATAAATGTGAATGTTTGATGAGAGGCTGTATCTGGCAGCAGGAATCACTCATTGAGTAAAAAGAAAAAAGTGATGGCACGTGTCGCCCCAATTAATCCCTAAAACACAAGAGCCTCTAAACGTATTGAGAACAGGTAGGAAGCATATTACGAGCTAATAAAACTAGTAAACAGAGTCCATGTGTGTATCAGTGAAAGTGAGCAGGTTTTATGTTTCTATGTTTCTTCAGGTGAGATGTCCAGTTCCTGGACGTTCACAGCACTTTCACGGCTGGGAGACATAGTTTGCATTGTACAGAGAGGTTAAGAGATTTCTCCGACTTTAAAACATAGTGATGAAAGCAACTGTCTGCAGAATCCATGGCAAAGCATGGATTGTCAGCCTGAAAGCGTCGGGAAGTGTCGCAATGCCAGTGCATGGCGCATGTGACAGCTGCATTTCTAGTTTATTCCATCTGATTTCTACTGTAATCCTGCTCAGTAATCCCAGTTTTTATCGAGCATACCTGTAACGAGATTACACATTTTTTTATGTACTGTAACAGATTACAGTTATATGTTTTTTGTATCCTAATTATGTAACACTGTTACATGTATTCCATGACTACCCAACCCTGGTTGCACCTAAACATGTGATACACACTCAGACCTTACTGAGACTTACTAAACTAAAGTTTTCTAGCTGTGCAATGACTTGAAGTAAAGCTCTGGTAAACAAGCTGCATGTAATGATGTTCATGTAGGTACAAACAGCCAGAAGAGTCTTTAGAGCCAGAAGTGGACAGACGAAATCACCTTGTACTGCAGGTGACAGGAGGAGCAGCAAGGTGGGCGAGATACAGGTTCTGGGAGATTCCCACAACACACTGTAGACAAAAGAAAAGTGTTAAATGCACAGGTTCCACAAGTTGAGAGACTCTTAAGATCAACACCAGGAGACACCAGATCACTTTGATTGATTGTGAGGACAACACACACGGAGTGAGGTGGTATTGAAAGGCTAATTGCAGGAGGAAAGGTTTGTTTTGTAGAATGGGTCTCTTGTATTAAATTCAATGTAATTTGGATCAAATGTCTTTGTTATTTTAAAAGCATGTTTTGTTGTGAGATGTAATTTAATTTAATCACAATAACCAGCCACAGTATTTTCTATGTTTACTACGTTTAAAACTAAATGATCAACCATCTCAACAGTCATTGGTGGACATTTAATGTATATTTCATCACCTGAAGAGTCCAACTTTGCTTTACATCTTTAACTTATATACAAGTGAAATCACAGCTCTAAGTTCTTGTTACTGAATAGTCCCTAAACGGCTCACCTGTCTCTGGCTGTGAGGCCCTGTCCGGAGGGATGGATGAGCCCGATGAAACGTGGGATCAGCCGTTGGTGGAGATTTCCACTCAACCCTTTGAAGCGCTGCTCCCACGTCCCTCCACTTGGACCATGGTTTAATCGAGGAAAATCATGTCACACTGAAAAAACAATTCTGTCATTTCATTTTTGAGTGTACTTTTTTAAGATAGAGCTTCTCAGGCTGGTTTAATCAAGTAAAATCATGTTACTGTCTTAAAGGTGTACAGGAGGATTTTCTTTTTCCGGGTGGATCATCAAGACTATTGGTACTCCCAACTGTCAATCATTCTGGTGATATATTACGCAAGGCCGTCGTATGTGCTCGTCCCCAGGTAGCGTGGATCTATTAGTTTTCACTTTCTGCGCATGCGCGCTTTCAGGTGTATATGGTGAGCTACGCCTTCAGCGAGCTCGCAGTTCTCACCGGGTACTTTGAAAATGGCAGAGGGTCGCAAAAGAGAAAAAGTGTCTTCAAAGTGTATGAGAAGAAGAGAAAGGCTTCGGAAGAGAGAAACAAGACCAGAGTGTTTTTGGGAGATTCTTTCACACGATGGCGTGCGCTGAAAGCCCAGGTTGGGCTTCCCACTGATGCTTCAGTCGCGAAGTTTCTACTCGACAGGTAAAGTTTGGCATTCTATTTGGAGAAATCCATTTCAAATCACTTCCAGTAAAAGTTATCTATGTCTATATTGTAACTTTCCAGGGTTGATTAGTGGAAAAAGTTCAAATCTTCTTGTAAAGTGAGCTTGTGTAAGCGATGCTGACTTGTGACTTGTAAACAGTGCATGCACGAGGAGAACTGGGCTCGTTCATGTCTCTCGCACACGTTTTAGTAGGCGTTCCATCTCGGGAGCAGGTAGAGCTTTGCGTGCATTTTTCAAAAGGTGGAGAGGGCGGTTCTTTCCTAAAATTCGGGAAAATCCTACTGTACTCCTTTAAGATAGAGCTGCTCAGGCTGGTTTAATTGAGAAAAAAATCATGTTATTTTCTTAAGATAGAGCTGCTCAGGCTGGTTTAATCTAGACAAATCGTGTTACTGCCTTTAGATAGAGCTGATCAGGCTGGTTTGATCTAGAAAATCACGTTACTGTCTCTAGATGGTGCTGCTCAGGCTGGTTTGATTTAGAAAATCACGTTACTGTCTCTAGATGGAGCTGCTCAGGCTGGTTTAATAAAAAAAAAAAAAAAAAAAAAAAAATCAATCCCGTTACTGTCTTTAGATATAGCATCTCAGACTGGTTTAATCTAGAGAAATCGTGTTACTGACTTTAGGTAGAGATGCTTAGTGTTGGAATTCGTTCCTGTGTTCCCCTGAATTCCTGCTTGTTCGTTTGATCCGGGAGAGGCAGGAACAGAGTTAATTTCTTCAATAGTGAATTTAATAATCACACAAACAAGAGATTACAAAAATACATATATCAGATTACATAATACGAGCTCAGACCGTTCTTCCTTGCAGACCCAAGTGTGCAGGCCAGGTTTACAATGAAGAAGGGCACAACTGCAACACGTGGTTCATATTTATACATTTGCATACACCACCTCAACCTCACATTGGTCGGTTCCTCGTGATGTATGCGTTGCTATAGTGAATTTGCTATTCCTTTGTTCCCAAAACTGCTTCAAACTGGTTCTTCTCAGAGCTTGACGTTCTGTGGGACAAAGTGACCTCTTATCTGTTGATCCAATCTTACCTTGACCAAGTTTTTGCAAGTAGAGCACTGAGGAGACATCGCCAACCAACTTGGAATGTCCCTGAACATGGATTTATAGCTGTGTTTTCCCAACTTGGGCAGTGGGAGAAACCCCAGTAGTGTAGAAACACAACTGAATACAATATGTCCAGTTGTCACACAGAAAACAAATGTTCAACCACTATATTCCTTCAATTCCCCTTTTGACCTCTGACCCCAGAGGTCAATAATTAGTGTCAATACAGTATGAGGCACTCTTCGTATAATAGAGGTCATATGTAAGCAAAATCAACAATCATATACTCAAATAGCAACATACAAAACTTTTAAACGGTGGTGACTCCCCCTTGAACTGCAACCTTGTCGTGGTGGGGGAGTTTGAGCACCCGAATGACCCTCGGAGCTATGTTGTCGGGGGACTTGCCCCTCCTGTGGGCCCACCACCTACAGAGGCTGCCGTAGGGGTTGGGTGCATTGTGGATTGGGGGGCAGTCGACGGCAGAGGCCTCGACGACCTGATCCCCGGCCACAGAATCTCCCAATGGAGTCCCAATGGACATGGAATGTGACCTCGCTGGGGGGGAAAGGAGCCCGAGCTTGTGAGGGAGGCTGAGAGATACCGTCTAGATATAGTCGGGCTTGCCTCCACTTACAGCTTGGACTCCGGAACCCAGCTCCTCGACGGGGGCTGGATACTCCACTGCTCTGGAGTTGCCCTCTCTCTCTGGAGTTGCCCTGTCTCTCGGCTGGCCTGGGAACGCCTTGGGGTGCCACCGGAAGAGCTGGAGGAAGTGTCTGGGGTGAGGGAAGTCTGAGCAGAGTTGCCTCCGCGACGCGGCCCCGGATAAGCGGCAGAAAATGGATGGATGGATGGATGGACTTGGCACGTCACATGAACAGAGAGGAGCGCTATATCACCTCCTCCCTTGCTGTCGTCTACTTCTCTGTGTTCTTCTTACTTCGGTGTACAGGGATTATTCCGCCCTTTGACGTGTGGAGCTGTCTCCTGGATGGACTTGGCACGTCACATGAACAGAGAGGAGCGCTATCTTACCTCCTCCATGGCTGCCGTCTACTTCTCTGTGTTCTTCTTACTTCGGTGTACAGGGATTATTCCGCCCTTTGACGTGTGGAGCTGTCTCCTGGATCAGCCGATCCAGGGGCAACTTGCTTCAGATGGATGGAGGTCTCCTGAAGAGTGCGATGTGGTTCTCCCGCCAGAGTACACTGCGACAGATGGCACCGCATTGTTCCTCTTTTATCCAAGGTTCGACTAACGGCCAGACCCTCCTCTCCAGTACCCTGGAATAGACTTTCCTGGGGAGCCTTTGTCACTCAGCCGAACAGCGTGAGACGTCCTCTCGACGACCTTAAATCGACCCGTTCACCTGGGCTCGGACCACTTCCTCTTTATCACCCTGAGAAGTACCCAGGGGCTGGTGTTGAGGATCTCAGCCGAGTCCCCCCTGGCTGCCGGTCCCAGCAACATGTGCAGAGAAACGAGATTCCAGACATCTCAAAACTGCATTGTCACATCTCTCACCTGAACATAGATTTTTCTCTTGTATAGATTTGGCTAATGCTTTTTTCTGTCTGCCACTGGCGGATCAGGTGAAACCACTGCAAACAGGTCCGACTTATTGCCGCCAATGCAAACCAAACTCCTGTTCCGGGAATACAAAGACCGAACAGCGCTTAACAAAGGGCCCCGGACTCCATGCTCCCGGAGCACCCCCCCA